>NC_080593.1:22442022-23068808 GCF_027887145.1 Ammospiza caudacuta
TTTTTTTTTTTTTTTTTTGAGATAGTTCACTATTTTTATAAGAAAAGGTCTAAGAAAAATAATTTTGTTTAGAAAGGGTAAATTATGTGCATAGTTTTCATTCCATAGCTTTTTCTGGATTCTTTGTTGTAGGATTTTAAGAAAATTCAGAATGGAGCTACAGTAATAGTGTAACTGCCTTAAACTCTGGTCATAAGTCACATTCATTATGTGTGCCATGCTTCCTCACAGTGAACCAAAGCTAGCATAAACCCATGACAAGTCACAGACTTTCTATTTGCCTATCTGCTCTATTTCTGTTCCTTCTAGTCTGGGTACATTTAACATGAGCTCACACATGATGTGGGAATGTGGTCACCCTGAACTGAAAGCCTGGAGCTGGCTCATGCATTCCCATCTGGTGTAGTGGCTGGGAGCTTGGTGCTGGTGTGCTGAGGTGTCACGCTTTCCTGACAACTACAATAAAGCTAGGGAGGAGAAAGGGAATTAAAGTGTAAAGTTCAATTTTCTTGAGGTGTTTACTTAGCACAGCTGAGGTGATAAAAATTTCAGAATAAGTAAAGAAAGGCCAAGAAACAATCTCCTCACCCTTTTAATTGCAATACTTGACAAGAGGCATAATTTTAAACAGTGGAAAAATACTTATAGTACAGACCTGATGTCTCTAATATAATGCCTGACTTGGTGCCAAAAGAAATGGTGCATCTGTGTTCTGCTACTTTTTTATTGTCTTTGATGCCACCCTTTCATTTTTTATTTACTGCATATTACTTATGCTCAGTTCTGCAGCCAAGTATTTTGTACAGGATTTCCTTTAATAACCAAGTTTTGTGCTGGATTCATCCTATAATGTACTTGAAAGTATAGAGGGCAAGGGGAAGGCATTTCTGTCGCTTTAGAGATACAGAGAATATGGAGAATAAAAATGTCTATAGATTTTAGTCATCCAGTCTCAGCTACCTCAGTTTTTCTGCAACTTTATCTGTCTTTCAGGCTTTTCCCTCCCAGCTGCAACTTCTTTAATAGATGGTTCAGAGGTGACCAACTCCTTTACTCCACAACTTCTTTGTTTCATCTGTGTTCAGAGTGGTGGAAATGTTTCATCACTCCCTGGGCATCAGCAAGAGTATCACTGAAGGCCTAAAACAAGATAACTTTAATTGCGGATGGTGCAGCTAGTGAGGTTTTGATACTGAGATTTTTTGAAGCTAACACTCAGATTTTATTCAATGCCGTACAATAACACAATCTACCACATCCATTTAATTACAAATAGAACAGTTTATGTGTTCCCCAGGCATGAGTTCTTTACAGAACAAAAGCTGAAATGTACTTTTTCAGTAATGACATTAATTTCTTAGATCTGGTACGTTGCAGTCAGATGGCTCCCAAGATGGTCTTTAACTAAAGATATAATTACAAAATAAAGATATTTGATGATAACAGTGATACGTGCCTATGGCTTGAAAAAGACATTTACAATGCTTACTTTGCATATCACTTGTCGCTGATTTTTATTCCTTTACAATCAAAATACCATATTTCAAAACCTTCAATGCCAAGAGCTTGGATAATTTAAAACAAATTTGTTTGATGACAACCAAAGCAAGTCATGCAAGCTCTTTTAATTACTTTGTTGAATAACATGAGGTCAGTATTCAGGTCTCTGTTTTTTCTGGAGAGAAGCCAGGATATGAAAAGGAACTGTTTAGAAAGGATTGAAACACAGAACAAGTTCAGCAATAAGGCATCTGATTCTTTCTGTACAACAGTTTTTGCAATCCTATGTGTCAGCATATATGGTCTCATATAAATCAGAATATTTATTACACTACTTTACCTTCTGAAAGTCTAGGATTCTGCTGTACCAGCTGGATGGTAAGGAAAGGCTTGTAAAAGTCCCAGGTGCAGATGGAAAGGAATTGCTGTGAAGCCTTATTCTTCTGAAGCAGTGCCGTGGGTATCCAGCTACGAAAGGGATATTCCTGACGATTTGGGCATTGTGCTCTGCAGCACCACCACCGGCGATAGGTGAGAAATGAGCTCATAGCTGGTGAGTTAGCGGAGGTTCAGGGACAGTAACTTCTGGGCACAAAAACAGCATACAGAGCATAGAAATGATGTTTCAGGTGTCTGAATTCTATGATTGTCACCCATCAGGTGCCAGATGTCCATTAGGGCTCTCATTCCTGGCTCTAAAATCTGTTGAGAATCTAGGCAGATATTGTTTATTCTCTCCATAGTCTAGTGCTTGCACTGACTTGACCCCAGTGCAGTGCTACCAGAATTCATTTCCATTTGCTGATCTGTAACTTCCAGATGTAATGAGACTGGCCAAATTGCTGGGGAAATGTCTTGGGCTGGCTTGCATAGGACTCATGTAGTAGAAGGGACATGGAAATAAACAACTCCAGGGAAATTAAGTTTTCAAACTTACTTGTTTTTAAGTGCCCCACTACCAACTATGACACAATGGAGTTTTTAGGATTTGGGGAAATCCCGAGTTTCAGCATACTGGAAGTGAAAGGTGTGTCACACTCTGTGGAGAAAAGTCACTTTCCTAATCATGATGTCTCCTCTCGGTGCTTGTTTTGGTTAATGCTGTTGTAGCATGGAGTGTGTGTTGAAAATGCTTCAAATATTGCAACACATATCCTCAAGTGGCCAACATGAGATGTATTTTCAATTCCTGTCAGTCATACTTGAGTACACTCTGAAAGCAATACCAGTGAACACAAGATTTCATCCTCCACCTCTGGCTTTTGTAAATATTGTTTCCTCATCTCTATAGTCTGTGGCTGTTTTCTTTGTTCCTTGTATTAGCTTCTTTGCTCCTTTTGTTCAATTTCTTGAAACCTATTATCTCAGTTGGTAGAGCATGGTGCTAATAATGCCAGGGTCATGAATTCAATTCCTGTACAGGCCATTCATTTAAGAGTTGGAATTGATGGTCCTTGTGGGTCCCTTTCAACTCAGAATGTTCTGTGATCTGTGAGGTTTATGACTTGCTAAAAAGCAATAAGCCTATTGCTGTCCCAAAAAGAGCCCACTAGATGTCACACTGCTACTTCTGATTCAGGCACATTCGCTCTTCCTTGTTGGGTGTCTAACCTACACCTGTTTTTTACAATATCCAAATAGAAGTTCTACGAAAGACAGAAACACCTAGACGTAGACAGGCCTCTGGTACCAGCTGTGGAAGCAGCCCCTTGGGTCCCAGCCCTCATCTCTAGTAGGAGCCATAGTATTCCCAAGCCTAAAGAAATTATTTGTGCCAAAAGTCTCTTTTTAAATGCCTAACAGTGGTTTAGGAGTTTATATGTAGGTTTTTCTATTGGAAAAAATTTAACACATATTCATACATATATCTTTGGGAATCCATCATGAAGATTATGGGTAATATTTAAATGCTTGAGTATGACAGTTCTAAATAACTAGATTGGTTGAGAAGTGTAATTTCTAAAATTAGCCACAAATCTGCCACTGAAAATATTCCACTTTGCCATATTTTATTTGAAGTGTATCACAGAGAACATTTCTTCTCTCTTTGTTGAGCATAGCAATCTTGTCCACCTAAAAAGAGTGAGCATGATGCACAAATGAGGTCATAATTTGTGAAGTCAAGTCAGAAATCATTAGCCAGTTATGCATAATAATGTATCAAAACGTAATAACATTTGATTTAGAACATGGTACCATGGCTGTTAGGAGAGCTGATGATGTAGTTTGTTCATACTTCATGTTTGCAGGATGTCTGGTACAGGTTTTTTGTTGTTGTTGTCATATCGATGCTTCTTTCTTGCTCAGTCCTTTTGCAGCTGGATTCTTTCATACATTGTTAATATGTACATTAGAGCTGATTATTCCTTATTCTTTCAGTGAAATGATTAGAATTTTCATGAAGAAAAGATTCTACATCACCTCTAAGTAAGAACATCCACACATGTTTATAAAATCGTGCACAGGACTTACGGAAAAACAAGGGGGTAAACAGGCCAGGCAGTCCTTCAGTTGTTGTATTCTGTGCTCCAAAATGTTTAGGGCTTTCCAGTTCACACTTATTTTTATATAATTGACCTGTTCCTGAAATCTTTGCAGATGCTAATAATCGCTTGGTGGTTTCCATTTGTGTTGTGCATGCTTGCTTAACGTGTTACAGCCAGGAATGAATTGGCCTTGAACTGTCTAAGAGCACTCCACAAGTTAACAGAAAAGCTTTCTGATTTCATTTGAAATTTATTTAAACAAAAGTTAGAACAGTTGGTTGGTGGCAGTAACCATGAAAACAAGGCTCTGAATTTTGGAGTTGCTCTCAAGAGTGGCAACCCAGTCAGTTTAAGCACAGTTATCTCCATACTCTTCTGGATTAGGGCTTCTATATAACTCTGAGGATGTTCCATCTTCTTCCCTTTCTGTGCTTATCCACAGGTTTTGTGTCTTTGTTCATTTGTGAGATGGTTTTCATCACCTTTTGTACTGGCTAATATCTAATAATGTCTTTCCAATAGTTTAGCTTAAGCACAATACCTCCACATCTAACACTTCAAAGCATTTGCAGACTTCCATACATGTATTTCAAATATGCACTTTAAAAAATTGGTCAGAACTACTGTTCTCATCATGTTTTGGCATGGAAGCTAACAAAACATTGAAGACTTGGAAAAAAGCCCTAAAAGACATGGTCTGAAAAAGCCACAGATATGCTCAGGGCAGAAGCACAGTTGTTTTGACTTGTAAAATGGTTTTATGATAGCTCATGACAGCCATTATCTTGGACTTAAGGGGCCCCAGTTATTCACTGGCAGTGGGCACACTGAATTATACTTGCAGAGTCCTGTTTTGCACAGGTATCAGACTTGTGAAGGTCTCTGCTGAAAACCTAGCTGGGATCAGAGGTCACAGGTATCTATCTTCATGCTTGTTGAAGTGGCCAGGCTTGTTTTATCTGAGCAGTAAATAAGTCTGCTTGCTCTGGAGGTTTGTGAGTGCAAGAAGAGAAGGGTGGAAAATAAATATGGATTAAGTGCTTTATTTTGTTTCCCTCATGGACTCTGTTAATAAAACCAGTCAGAAAAAATTATCTGCAAATATTGCCCTTTCCTCTCTGGAACATAATGTGGAGGCATGTTAAAGGGGTGTTATTATCCTGGCTGAAAGAGCTGGTTTTAAAAGTTGTCTTCACTCTAGATATACATTAGGTATAAGTATTTTTTACCAAAGAGAGGTGCTTGATTTTCTTCTGCTGCAGTAGTTAGAGCTGAGGGTGTCAGGAGTGGTCAGATGCTTGTACTTCTGTCTGCCTTTGAGCAGTACCTCTTTACCTCCTTGTGGGCAAGGCTGGTGCTTTTTTTTTCCTGTGAGTCTTTCCATGTATTTAGTTTGTAAAATCTTTAGGTAGTACTTGTATAATTTAATTAGCTACAGCATGAATATTCAGCAGAAGTAATCTTATTTAAGCCTTTGTTAAGTCCAAGGTTGGGATTTATGGCACATTCCCAGAGCACATTAGCACTGCACCTAGTTCTAGCACTGTCATCCTTTCTTAGTTTGCTCCTTCTGTTGTGTAGCAGATTGAATGGAATGAGTCTGTTTTATTACTACGTGTTTTCTAAAAACTTTGCAACCCTATTTAGGAAGTTGTTGCTATTGTATATTCTGCTAAATTTATTTTTACTGTTTTTCCTGGCACATCTCTGACAAAACAATGGTTGGGCAGATCACTGAAATTTCTCTCCAGATAGCTAAGGGGAAATTCCATGGCTCTTTATTTACACATACTCTGTGCTTGTGCTAGAGTGACCTACTTAAGAAAGTCTTCACTTACTTTTATCTCTCATAACTGTGTGGAGAAAGAAAGAGAAGATGAAAAATGATTGGTTTTTCAATTGTTTGTTCTCAGAAAATCTCAGAAAAATAAACAAAAGGCATGCAGCTGCTGGCATTCACACACTCCTTCCCCTGTTGAGAAGAATAATCAAGGATTTTGCAATACAGTATATATAACCTTCTGTCTTACATAGGCAGTTAACATTTAATCTAATGTTTTTGTCCCTATGCTAAACTCAGTGATTTAAGCTTGACTAAAGTACCCATGCTTGACATGGTGTTTGCAAGAATGAATCCACCCATACTAAAAATAGTCACCTGACCAATAAGGATTTTTTTTCCCACTGGTTTTGTCTCCAAGGCAAAACATCCAGAAGGTTTTAAATCTCATTTTAATCTCATTTTAACTCTAAGCTTTTTTGTTGTCTCCTTCTCATGTTGGGATAATGATATTTGATATTGGTGTTTTGTCTCTCAAATGGTTCTAATACTTCTCCTAACCCAAGCATTTACATCTTATTAGTCTTTATGTTCTTTTCTTCAGAAAGAGAAGTTGTAATTGAGCCATATATTTCCTTATGTGTGTTCTTTGAAAATAAGTGCAACAAAGCCAGATGTCAAATACCAAAACTTGGAAAGAAATGAACAAGTTTCTTCAGTCTCAGCCTCTGGGTAGAGTGATTTAAGTAGAATTTCACCTTTAAACCTAGCCAAAACTGCCTAAGTACACTTGTGGTTTTATCTAAAGCTTATGTGATACTCTCTGTAAGCTTCTCTCACACCTGGTGCTCTGTTAAGCAATCCCAGAGCTGCATATATTTGTATAGATTCAGTTTTTTTCTGCTGTCTCATGGAAGAGTCAAACTGCTTTTTCTCACCTTTCCAGTTACTGGATTATGACTTTTCATCAGTAGAATAGGTACCTGGGTACTTTTTATTGCATTCAACTCTTTTTTTTTTTTTTTAATGAATGCATTAAATTACTGTAATCTGTGGATGTAAGAAATTTTTCCACATTCTTACAACAACATCCTTACTCCAACATTTTTTGGTGTTAATGGAGATTGTTCCAGAGACTTCATTGTCCCTTTCACAGTGTGACACAGTATGCAGCCACTGCTCTCTGCAGCAGTTGAGTTCTCTTCTCTGTGCATCTGAAAATCACAAAACCATGACAGATCTTTCTCCTGCCCTCTTTTTCCTAGCCCCGTAGCATTTTTGAACAAGGTTCATAATCCTTTCGAGTAGGCCCTCTGTGAATGGTTTTCAGCTGGTGCTTTCCAGGCTACATCTCCTTGGGCTGGAAGTGTGACAAGTCTTTGTTCCTCTACGATCATCTTCTAGAGAGCTGGGATCAATGGGGTTGTGGCTGAAAATGTGCCATCCATGGAATCACTTCCATCTGTTTCTGTCCTCATTGTGGATTTCCAGGGTGCTATTACTTCAGCAGTGATTTTATGTCTGTGAGACTTGTTATGTGTAATGGTGGGTCTGCAACTAATTCCTGAGACCCTCCCTAGGAACCTGCTTGTGTGGTAGTTGTTCTACGTGTGAATTTAACAGAGTAGGCTACAAAAACTGTAAACCTGCAGGTAATATCCTTGCTGTTTTCACACTATTATTAACAAATATTTATTAGGATCTGAGAATTTTTTTTTGTGAAATTAAGTTTGAGATTACCCACATCCACGGTTAATTTTTTTTTCTTTACTAGGTTAAAAAAATTGGAAATTCAATGAATCTTTCACTTTCATCACCATGAAGTTTCAGTGTGTGTTTGAATTTCCACATATACAGTAGGAGCACTAGAATTTATATTTCTCCATATATATATATATATATATATATATATATATATATATATATATATATGTATAAATCACACTTTTCTTCTTACATCTGGGCTTCTTCTCTGGAGTAATATATGTGGTCTATATATAGCCACCATATAGATAAATCTTGGAAATCATAAATTATGTGTGCTGAATAGTACAGTTTAAAAAAATCCAGGCTATGTATTGAAGTGAGGGTAATCAGCTGTCAAAATAATTTGCCAGAAGTTGTGGTGAGCTCTCTAACGTTTAAATCAAGTTCAGCAGTTCCTTCGGAATATCTTTAATGCAGCCTGTTTTAATGGATTACCTGCCAGCAATAACAAATGGTAGCTAGGATAAAACTACATGTTGTCAGGAAGCTTAAACTTTACAGCGATCTGTATTACAGTTGGAAAATTTGTAGTGGGTCTGTGAACCAAAAAATATGACAACTCCTGATAATTCAGAAAGGAATTAATTTAGGCAGTGTCTACAGCATGTGTTCTGCAGGAAGAGAGAATAGCTAATCACAAGGTTGCCTTCTGGCTTTCTAATCTGTAAAGCTCCTCGTAATTAGGGAACTATCCTTAGCTTCAGGAAATCCAATTCCTCTCCTTGCCTCTGACTTCCTGCATGATGTTGTATGAGTCACTGGCACAGGGATCATTAAAGAAACTTGGGATGTGTCTGTGAAGACAGCAAGTGTGAATCTAAGTGTCAGCTTCTTTGTAAAAGACAGGGAAGACAGCTTTGCCAGGAAACATGGGTTTTTGAAGAAGAGATGCTAGAAGTTATTCAGTAGTATTCAGTGATACTTGGGTATTTGGTATTGTTCCAAGTTAGGCCCTTTATCCTTCCCAGACTTCTGTAACTGGACAGAAGGCATCCCTCAGGCAAGATTTGGTATCTTAAATTCTTGGGTTTATTTATCTCAACAACGCTCAGCAGGCTTGCCAGTAAGAACAGACTGGAGTTTCTGAAGTGTGACTTGAGGTTTAACCTTTAGACCAATCCGATTAAAGATGGGATTTTGTTTCCAGTTTTTACTTACGGGATTGGAAAACAGAAGCTACTAGAAAAACAAACTATAATCCTGTATGAATTTAACATAATTCCCTGCAGTTACTTCTGCACCCATTGCCTCTGATTGCCTGGGCTGGTTCTAAATGACAGCAACACTGCATCTGTCCTGTTGCACTGCTCCCAGAGCTCTGCTTCATCACTGGACAGGTGGGGAGGGGAAAGGACTGCCCTTCCAGTCACCTCTTCAGGTCCTCCTCACCCTGCCCACCTCTCTAGTCTTCTTCACCAAGTACTGTAGGAATTCTTTCAGTTCCAGTTTTCATGCTGTGTGAATGATTTATTCTTTCTTCAGTGAGATTCTGTGTTTGATTTTGCTTCTTTAACTATAAAATGAAGACAGTGGTGTCTTGCATTGAAACAGAGCAGTGTGTTGAGCAATCTGCCCTCAGCCTGTACTGTTGGGCTATGGCATCTTTTCTGGTTTTTTACCCCAAGGAAAGAGTTATTCCAACTACATTTAATAATAAGACATGCAAGCCCTGTGCTTGATGCACAGCTGGATTTGCTACTTCTGCTGCTCAGCCATGAGCGGTATGGTGTGGCAGCTATCTTTTGAATGGTTGTTGTAAAGTATGAGAAAAGGTGCATATTTGTACCTGTTTGGACTGGGGAAGAAGGCTATGGTGGGATTCTAAAGCATAGTTTGAACTCCAGGGCAGCCAAGATCAAATTCTTCATTTAATTGTTTACAAAGTACTGAAGTAATTGTCAATTTGATTTATAATTGCAATCAAAAATGTGTGATGTTTTCTGCCATGGAGCCAGTAGGAAAGAAGAAAACCAGCCTTTTCTTCCTCCTCTTTCTTTCCTTCTCTCTCTCTCATTCACTCTAATAGCTTTTTAATTTTTTTCCATATACTTTTCTCCAGTATTTCCAGTTTCCTTAAAAATACCTCCCCCCTTTGATGCCAACACTCTGTCATAGATAATGTGCCCTAAACATGTTTTTTTTGGGATATTCTGGTTTGGTCTAGTTGTGTTCAACCACTTGTGTCCTGTAATGGTTATAACTTACATTATTTTCAATTTTCATGTATATATTTTCTGAAGGCTCTAAAAGAGAGGTTTATAAAGACAACATTTTCCCATCTTCCATAAAACTGGAGCAAAAATTTAATGGATAGCTAGGAAACCAGAAAAGGCCTCTGCACTTTTACTACGACTGTTGCTGCTATCTTGAGTCTACTGACTGCAGTTAAGCTATTCCTAGTTTAAATCTGAGCACGTGTAGAGAGAAGCACAGTGAAGGGATTGAATCTCAAAAAATAAGCAAATCTGGATGTGGAAGCAAAAAAGAGACAGGAATAGAGGATGTTTATGAAGACATGAGCAAAATTTATCACTTCTGGCTTGCAGCATTTGGAGATAAGCTAGCTACGTTAGCTAAGTTTCATGCAGTTCTCTGAGGTCTGTGCATGTGCTGTAAAGATTCTGTAGTGTATTTTTCTTGTAGCAGAGCGGTAGCTTATAAGAAAGGAGAATGTAGGGGTCTAGTCTTGTCAGAGCTAGTATTTATGTCAGTTCTGGGTACCCAGAGTCAAGAATGTTAAGGCAATGTGCAAGAATAAGAGATGTGTAGTCTTCCACAGGAATAGATAAAAATTATATCTTGAGGAATGTCAGCTTCCTCAAGGGAGAAAATAATTCATGTTACTCAGGAATTAGTTATACAAACGGAGATCCACAACAAAAATCTGTATAATGCAGATGGAAAAATAGTCTCTGTAGGAGACAAAAGCTTCCAAATTGTGTAGGAGAGAGACCATATTAAGGCTATTATTGGTACACTGAATGCTTATTAAATATGCTAATCATAATAAGGACGAACAGGCAAACATGGGCTACATAGCCACTGTGAGTGTTCACAATATTCACTAGCTCTTGATTTGGGTCAGTGAATCCAACATGCTCAACAGCATTTGAAACAAAAGATGCTCTTGCAAAATCTTGTGTCCGGTAGGAGTGAAGCTGCAGAAGCCTGACATACAGGAATAAAGGGGCTCTTTTAGAGTGGGTCACAAAGTATCATGTCTTGGAGTGAAAGGTGACTTTTAGACAAAGAAGCCTAACAGAAGGCTGTGCTGCAGAGCAAAAATAAGTTGAAGATCTCAGGACTTCAGTGCACAGTGTGGTTCAACTGAAGGGAATTTCCCAGATCTCCATGGTTCAGGATCCAGCAGTATCTGTGGTATCAGCTGCATCCCCTGGGGCCAGAGTGTGTCTGAAATCCCATTGTTAAGTTTCAAGGAAATCTAATTAATTAAAATACTTTCCTTTCACTAATAAGTATATTTTTTAGTTAAAATAGATATTCCCCAGGTATAAAAAAAAGGCAAAGAGTTAAATTTAACTTATCATGAAGGTTGTGGAAGTCTACCCACACAAAGCTGTCTATCCCACTATGCTCTAGTGCATCAGAATAAAACTTTCATATATAATGAATCCCAAACCTAGTTGTTACTGTGACAATATCCATGTGAATATTTATTTTAAATGCTGAAATTTGTATTTTCTAAGTGTTGACTCTGATTTAGGAGTAGATCTAAGAATGAATGCTTTATTACTGCAGGAGTTCTTTGAATAGCATTATGTACATATACACATAAAAGCTTTTCTTGCTTTCCTGGAACCATATGGAAAACACCCTTTCCAATATTCCATTCATGATCCTTCTGATCTTTTTCACCAGACTTTGTCAGTACATAAAAGGAAAAAAAAAATAGAATCAGCCATGAGTAATGCATTACAAGCTACCAACAAGTTTCCAGGCACTGGCTATTGTTTTCAAAATACTACCACTGGATACTTTCACTACCAGTATGATTACTCAATTTGTTTTCTCTAACATGTTCAGGAAGTAAATTTGTAAATTTGTAAATGAAATCCTCCTCAGCCGCCCAAGAACAAGAGGATATGAAGAGGACATGAAATCCCTCGCTCAGATGTGAGTGATGGAGATCTGACCTGTTACCTGCTGGAGTCAACAAAGCACCTGCTGCCTGGTTCAGATGCAAAGGCTCTGGATCTGCTCCTGAGAGCTTCTCTACACCCCCCTTGCAAGCAAACAGCATTTATTGCCTCCTTGGTTTGTACACAGCCAATATTGGCACTTGATCCTTGGAGTAAACAGCAAATTGCAGATCGTACCCAGCTGCTTTGCATTTCCAGTACATCTTGCTCTGTTTTCCTTTGACAAAACAACGTGAAATCCATCCCCAAAGAAGTTCCTTTGTCTTGCCTGCAGAAAGGACAGCCCTGTGGGTGTTTGAGACTATGGATTAGCTGTGAGTGAGTGTACAAAGCAGCATTCAGTCTGGCCATGGTAACTTTGTGTTAGTTCCTGGTGAGGGTAAAGGAGACTTGGTTTGGCCTCTTTTAACACAAGGCCCTCAGAAAACACAAAGGAGCCTGTTCGCTCAGAGGAAAAGATGCAGAGCACTTGCACTGTTTGTATTTCATGAAGCACAGCTTTTAAATGGGACTTGCCATGGCTGCTGGAGTTTAAACTCCAACCCACAGGATCAGCTGTGAGAGAGGAAGGGCAGGTTTTAAATCTGTACTGGGAGAGAGGCAGAAACCCCAAGAATAAATCCTTTATAAAGTAATATCAAAACCCAGTATGTGTCAGTGCTTTGGAACTGTTGCTACTGGTAATAACATATATCTAGAGTACCTGTCACTGAGACTAGAATCTACCACCAAAATGGCAAATCTAGAGGATATTCACTCAGAATGCTGCTACTTATTTTCTGCTCTTGTCTGTCCCTTTGTACTCATGAAAACACAATCTCTCTCTTTGTTGTTCTGTCTTGTTTTCCTCCTCTCTTTCTACTTCTTCCATCTCTCCTCCAGGGAGCTGTAAGAAGATGTTACAGACATCCTCACAACAGTGTTGTCACTTAGGCCTGTTGAGCCTATATCTGATCCCTTCTGCAAGAAATGATTCTGTGGAAAATCATTGAAGGAAGCTTGAAGTGTAGTACTACTCCATCATGGCACAGGTTAAGAAAAACTTCTGTAAAGACTTCCATCAACATATGGGTATCAGTTTAGGACAAGTGTAACATATGCACCAGTGCTGGTTACTAAGAGTACTTGGTGCCAGAATTCTTTCTAAGAAATCTGGCTCCATCAATTGCTGATAGCCCAGATTACTTTACCATTCTTTTGGGCATAAAGAACAGATTCTGGGACAGGGATGACACAAAGAGAGGGTGTATGGCCCAGAATTAAAAAAGACTCCATTTTTGAGAAATGTGTTCAGAACTGTTGTTCAGATAGTTGTTTCTTTAGTTTTGGGTTCTTTTTTTTTTAATTTTATTTTTTAAAGCTGCTTGATGATGCTTGTTTGAAAGCACAGCTAGCTATACTAGGTAGCATGTTTATACTTTCGTGTATGTGAGTGTTCTTTGTATGGACAAAGAGAACAGCAGAGAGGTAAAAAAAATAGTAAGCAATTTTCTTCCTATAAAACCAGCACTTTTTTTTTTCTTTTCTGTATTCTCCAGTCCAAAGGAGACTGTTGGATCTTCTGTTTGCAATTTAACAGGAAGTCACCATCCCAGCTGGAACCTGTTTTTCCCCAACATCCTCAGCCTACTTGGATGACTAAGCAAAGATCTGCTTATGTGAGCATCCAAAAAGCAAACAAAGATGGGGGAAGACACGTCCAGGCAGCTGGCTGAGGGCAGGATCCCATTTTATTATTTGTTCCAAGGCTTCCCAACACCTTTGTGCAACTGAGCATATCAGCAGTTGCATCTTAGCAGAACAGGTTCCCAAAATAATAACAGAGCTCAATGGTGTAAAAAAAATCTTTATTGTCTTTAAAACATGTGTATTTTCATAGAATTTCTGTAATATCACATCCAGCAATTCTTTTTTTAAAAAATCAACAGTATTATCTTCATGAGATATGACTATGACATATAACCCCTCAAATAAAAGGATTTTCCTTCAGTTTCTTTTCTTGCAATGCACTGCTTACACAAAAAAATCACAAATCATTTTTTTTGCCTATACTTGAAAAGCTGAGGCTTGTAAGCACTTCTAACATCTCTGCCATTTTGATCTCTACTCCTTTCCCTTGCCCCTGAATTTCTGGTAGAGCAGTACAAGCAAAGATTCAGCAGTCCTTGACCCACACACTTTGAACATCAGGGTTCCTGTACACAAACCAAACAAATCTTACTCAACCATCTCCAAGGCATCAACATAGCTCTCATCTTGGATCAGATATTAATGGAGGACAAACAATGCTAGGAGGCAAAGCTCTGTTCCTTAGCTAGCATCTATCACGCCCCTGTTCTGTTGGTGCTGGTGGCTTCTGGGGTTAGAAACAGGGAAATGAGTGGAAACTCATGCAGGTGTGCATATGGATCTCTGTGGAAATGTGTAGGTGCACGTAGAGCTGAGTCCTGATGGGCAGGATAAGAAAGGGGAGCAAAGACTGTCTAACACCAAACCACTCTGTGGTTCTGCTCAGCTCTGGAGGAGTTCAGGACAACAGAAGAGGGACATGGAGCAACACCTACTTCTCACATACCTTCTTAGGATGGTGGGTAAATAGGCAAGGGGAAATAAAGTGAGAGAGGGTCTGCACCTGTGCGAAAGCATGCCTGGGGTGCAGAAACTCAGTGGCCTCATTTGTATTTAAAGCTTGTCATTGGGGTGGCTTTGTTTTATAAAGCCTGGCCAAGTTTTCACTTTTTCTCTCCCTTCACAGATAGAGTAGGCTTAAGACTTCATCTGGATATGCCCTCATAATATTTTTTTTAATAATACAGTGTAGTCTAATTATACAGCAGACTTGTTGATAATGTAATTTGACTGTTTTGAGTATTTGGGATTTCTCTCCCATCCCTGCCGAATTTGTGTGAGACGTTTATCTATACAAGGAAATATCAGCACAAATTTGACAACCAGTACAGCACATGGAACAATGAGGGAGAGGATATAGATGTTTGGAAGATACCACTTGTATGCTGATGGGCTCAGGAACCATTTTCCACCATAAACCAGCGTGTGTGCTGTGCACAAAATCAGTGCCAGATATCCCAGTTTGGACTAAAGGAGAAGGAAGGAAAAAAAGAAGGAAAGAAATGGAGGTTAAAACAGTAAATTAAACCAATGCAAATGCATTGCAGAACAAATGCAAATTCAAGGACACAGTAAGATTTGTGGCATATGCCAACTTGGGTACTGGTGAAATGAAACTGTTTTATATAACATAAAGGCTCTTATTATTTAAAAAAATAAATTTAAATGGATATAGATTAAATAGTTTGGTTTTTTCTCTGTCAGTAGCCCTTATAATTTTTCCTAGCTCACACATACTGCCTAGTGGCTGTCAAATTTGTGAAAAAGCAGAGAAAACGCTGACATTCAGTGGGGAGATTAAAGATTTTTTTTATGCTGTAGTGCTAATCCATCCAGAAGTATCATACTGTGCAAGTTTTTTTCCTTGATAAAACATTCATTGATAGTAATTTCCCCTTCTCTTGCCTTGCCTCCCCTCCAGCCCAGCTCCTGCAGAGGCACGGCAGCTTGCACCAAACTTCCTCCAAATGGAGAGCTGAGATTATAGTGTTTCCAAGGGCAGCCTGTTTACAGTCACAGCAGTTTTTGCAGTCTGCAGAAATTGCAGATTCTCTTTAGATGCTTGGCATTGAGAAGATTTGAGTTATAAAGTAATTTTTGGTTCCATTTTAAGTGAATTATCTTGTGAACCAAAAAAATTAACCCAATAAAATGGCTAAATTATTTTGTGACTTGGTACAATTGTGGAATTTGACATAAAAGTCAGCTTTCTGTTTTTCATTTAGGAGCTCACATCTTCCCAGCTTTCTCTTGTTAATGCAGTAATCCCTGTTGTACCATAAGCAGCCATCAGAGCAGTTGTGAGTTTTTACAGCAGTATGGCCATGTAGATGTTTTTTTCACTGTGGGATGGTGGATAATGCACATTTGGAGATAATAATGGAGGAAAGCCATAAATCTCTAGTAAACCTGCCCATGGCCACTGTTGATAAGGAAAGGAGGTGTTTTTAAAAAGGTTTTTTAGAGATGGTCTTCTTACCTGAACAAATCGAAATTCTCGCCAGTTGACATTGTTGCTGACTGAAGGCAAGGAAGTTATTCCCAGAAGAACAAAGAAAAAAAATCCTAAAATTCCCAAAGCCAAATAAGAGTCACTAAGCCAGGCATTAGTGTGGTCGAGTGGTTCTGTTTTATTGTTCAGTGCCTGAAGAAAAGAAGACCAGGTGTATTTTAGTGACAGCAGTTTTAGAACCAATTAGGAGAAAAAATTTCCTTACAGTTAAGTAGGAGATAAATGTTATACATTAACCCTCTGATCATCAGAGATTTACTTTGAATGCCTGTTCAAAAAGCAGAAGAATTATATTACATATAGGTTCCATGTAACTGTATTTGAGGTGCACATTTTACTGTTCTGTAGACTTGTTGAAGAGAGATATGTGATCCTTTGTTAAGTAATAACAGAAAGTCATGTTATATTTCTGAAGATATATGAAGAAATAATGTTTACATTTTCCCTGATTATTTTATTAATATGTCAACTATCTAGGAGGAAAACTGAGGCCAGAAATCCCCTCAGCTCAACATAATATCAACAAAATATAAATATATCAATGTCGGAAAGAAACAAGAGCTAGGAATATGACTCTATTTTAAAGAACATTGAACTGTCCACATGGATTTCTGAAACTCCAGGTAGATGGTAGTATTTTAACAGAGCCAGAAGAAGGGAAGGCTTAGAGCAGGAAACAAAACTTACCTGGGAGATGATTCTTTTGCCGGTTCTCCAGCTTGCGAAGGCGCGCAATGGAGTAACAAGGGTGAACACAGCATGCAGGGAAGCAAATGCCAAGGCTATCAGTCCAAGCTGTTTCCTACACAGCATCCATTTGTCCAGCCAGTCTGGGAAACGGCGGTACTTGGTTCCTCTGTATAACTGAATAATTGCCGCAAATATACCAGGCAGATACACCAAGGCGAGAAGGATGAGTGCCATTACAGGGCAGACCCGATTTGGAATGGTAATTGCAATAAAAAATGAAAAGTCATTTTTTTCATAAATATAAGTGTAAATTATATCAAGAACCACACAGTATAAGAAGAAGAATGCAGTTAGGCCAAGGGACAAAAAGATGGGAAACTTCCACATTGGAAAGAGTTGCAGAGGGTAATTTTCTATTTCCTGAGCAGCCAAGAGGGATCCCTTATCTAATGGAGTGAGACCCAGTGCACGAACAATATTCATGACCATTTGTTTAGCTTCCACATCATCTCCACAGACAAACACCTGCAGACAAAAACAAACAGAAGTTTATTTTTTTTACAGATTTTTGTGACTTTCTTGACTGCCATCCTGCCTATGTATGGACAGTAAGCACAAGCTTCTTTGGCTGCTTCTTTGTTTACTTGGCTTACTGCTGACCCAAATTAACATAGGCAAAAATGTACCCTATAGGTACTTTTGTCAAAAAAGTAAATGAATATGATTCTTTACTTTAGGGAAGAAGATTGCTTCAAGTGGCAAAATTTTATATCTGCAAAGAACAATGTATAACAGGCATAGTATATGTCTTTGAGTAGAAAACTTGACATACTTTTCTGAAGATCTGCAAGTAGTTTGTAAGCACAAGATTTCATAGGACTAAATTGAAGCAAAATTTTCAATAGCAGGAAGTAAGAGCAAAATTTTCAGTTGATGCTATAGTGGTCCATAAATACTCCAGGGAAGTGAGGACAGAGATCTTTAAAACACAATTTGCCTGTCACAAAAGTAAATATTAGTTCTTTCCAGATGTAGTAAAATAGTGAAGAAAACATCTTTTCTGTGAGTGTGTAAGACAATATAGTCCTTTTGGAACTGGGAGAAAGGGGGCAATTTCTGCTTTTTTTGAGACGATGAGGGTTTATAGAACCTTGGCTTGGAAGCCCCTGGGTCTCTAGCTAAAACCATTTATCTGGCAGCAGAGAGCCAAATTTGCAATGCTTTGAGTAGCTGGATGATTTCATGTGCTGTACAAGAGTGCTGTTCTTTGAAGAAAACAGGGCCATAATAAATGACTTGTCTGCTTCCTATGGCCAGTTCTGTGCCTGCTGGCCTGTGGTTGAGGAGGTGGTTAAAACAATTTGCACACAATGATGTTGTGTTAAACTTACGTGGTGATGATTTAAAAAGCTTTAGTAATTTATTTACCTTTCAGCAAACTTCTTTTGCCAATACTCATTGTCCTATCACATCCCTTGCCTCCCTTGTTTTGCTTTCTTCATTTTATTCTTTCTTTGAAAATTCCTCCAATCTCATTTCTGTTTAACTTTAGAACTCTGATGACCACTTGATGCAACACCTGATTTGTTGTATCAAATCTCCTTTGTAGTTCTGCTATCTTTCTTCTTTTACTTTTCTGGCGTCTCTAAACACCTTTCTGAATTCAGAGGCCAGGTATTTATATTCAATATCATACCATATGAAAAATCCAAAGTAAATTTAGCTCACATTTAGTTTGAAATGAGAGATTATAGTGAAAACACCATCTCAGCTCTGCCTAATTCCACTGTCTTGGGTGTGTTTTGTGCAGCTGAGAAGAAGCCATGTGATGTGTAACTCTGTGACAGAGGAAATTCCCATTACTCAGCCTTACCTGCCGGCTTGCATCCAGCGTGCCTGACTGCAGGGCCCAGGCTGACACGGTGTTGAAGGCTTTCACAACCTTACTGCCGGGCAGCAGCTGCGCCAGGTGCTCCGCGTTCGACTCCGGATACTGGTTTAATTTCAAGTTGTTGCTTATGTCCACCAAGACTTTTCCACGGAGAACCTCTGCTAGTGGTGTAAGAAAGTTGTAGTGCTGCCTCTGGATTGCTATAATGATGATGGCAGCTTTCTGTGCCGCCTCTGCGTGGCCCAACACCTCTGCATCCTTGGGAATCAGGTTGGATATCTGGGTGCTTCGGCTTCCGTACACCACTGGGTAGCCAGACTGAATCATCTTATGCCCCAGGGCTCGTCCAAAATCTCCAGTTCCAAATATGCACACTGTCTCTCTTTTGTTAGAAGTGTTAGGAGCCAAAGCCATCGTGTTGGAAGAATTTTTATTCATCTGTTAAAAAAAACAAGGAACAAACTAAGCAAAACATCAATCTCTTGGAAATAAAAGGTTTGTATTCACTCTGGGTGTACAAAACAGACACCTTAGCCTCTTCTTGTCCTTTAATATGAATCCTGCACACTCTTCTGAATACACAGTCTCAGAAGATGTACCGTTTTAAAAAAGCCATTCTGAATATTCAGTCCTCCATGTCTTACAGCACTCTCTTTTCCATCCATTGTATGGATTTTAACATCCAGCTGAACCTTTTCATTTTTCCACTCTCAAAGAGAAATTTGGAGGAAAAGACACAGGAGTACAGAGAGCAAGGGTACCATACTTTTCAGAGTAATTGCTGCTTATTTATGCTATAGAAAAGCATTGAGGAGGAGTCTGTTTCTAATCAGATTATAACCTGGAAGGTCTTTTTCAAAATACTTTATGAAGGGTAATTATAAAAAGTAGCTATAAACCTATCTGTTGTTCTCAGTATTTCCTTAATGCAAATAGTCAGTGCCAGTTTGTTTTATTATTGTTCTTCAATTTCCTGAAGAATGTTCCATGAAGCATTTGGACAGTGGACTTGAATATTTCATGTTGAAAATAGATTTTTTATATTTATATATTACTCATAGTAAAATTCTCTTTGAGGTTTTATCTCTCTACCTTTATCACTGTACCTGGCAACTTCAAAGTCTTTAATGTATTATCCATGCAATGGCAGTGTGTTCGCTCTGTACTTGCAGAGTGAGACCCATGATACAAATACAGAATCAAAAAGGTCTGTTCCATAGGTCCTGCAGTAGATCCACGCACTGCTCTCCCTTAACAAAGGTGGACTCAGAGCAGAACACCCAAGACATCCAACAGGAGACCCTGGTCTCAGGGTCTGTCCATCACACAGACCTGTCTGACCCGTCTCTTGGACTGTGCATCAGTTTGGTTCTCAGAGCAGCAATTTAATTTGCAGAGCCCCAGTTCAATTCTTAAACTGCCTCATAGCTAACTGTCCTAATTAGAGCTGTGGAACTAACAGGTTTTACACTTTGCAGGTGAAATTGTAAAGAAAAAAAATGCATGAAATGTTTAGTTAGAACCAAAACAACTTCTTTGCTCCTGTTGTTTATGACCCTTTGCTTACATTCTTCTGTGAAGCACCATTCAGAATGCTGCAATTTATACACACTGCCTTTTAAAACACCGAGATGATGTTCTTCACTTTCTTTTGTATTTTCCTCTAGCCTGAACAGTTTTTTCTTTCTAAAAATCTGACAGGATTTTAAACTATTTGACCCAAAACTTACATTTGTTTGGTGAATGAACATAATCAGGCCTCAGCTTCTCTCTACCTGCCATGACTTAGGGATAAGAGCTGTGAGTCAAGGATGCAAACAGCTGTGGCCTATGCTTTAGGGCACAAGCTTTGCTTGCAAGAGAAACACATAAATTCTTATTCTGAGAATCGAATGTGAAGATTTTTTCTTGGACCACTTCTGTATGTAGCTATGTAGCCCTTGGCTGGCCTCTGCCTGCCCAGCTGCACTCCTGCACTGAGCTGTGGGAGCCCTGGCTTACAGAGGTGCCCAGGCAGATGCTTCTGGTCATTGGGGAAGGAGAGGATTCAGGCAGAGGAGGGCTGAGCCCCTGTGTGCTGGAGGATGTGTGTGCCTCAGACAGGCCCCACGGGAGGCTCTGCAGTGCAGCAGGGGGCTAACCCTGGCTCTCTGCAGCTGGACTCCACATACTTTGACAAGTAGTACACTGAGCATGAAAATAGATCCTCAAAGGGACCCATCTGAATGTGCCTTGCATGTTTGTGTGCTCTGACACATGCAAAAAGTTGCAAGGTCCTTTGACATATTTGAAAATCATTCTCTGAAGGCTTTATTAATGTCCCACGAGGCTCTAATGTGACTAAAGCTATGAAATTCCTTTCTGGGGATTGTCTGTATTTCAAAAAATAACAGAAGGATTGCTTATGTAATATTAATAATGGTCCAACTCAGTCCCTAATAAGACTCAACTCTCCTTCCTTAATTTTAGTTTTTAACTAAGTAGTCTCCTATCTAACATAAAAACTTATTTGTAACATTCAATCATCCAGTTGAAAGCATCTGTATTTGTCCTCAAGAAATCCTCAAGTTTTTGCTGAGTGAACTGTGCAATTCATTCTCCCCTCTGAACTAGGGATGGAAAAAAACAAAACTTAGATGGATGACATCAGATATTATATTTGGTAGATCAGTAGAGTTATGTTTTGTTTGGACTTATATTTAACATAGAAATGGATCCACCAGCAAGAAAGAAGTCTATAAAGTACTTCCATTGGTCATTTATACCGAACACCTAATTTACTAGTGAACACTGAACTTGTTTTGCCAGAGAAGAAAAAAAGAGTGAGATGAAAAGAAAAAAATAATGGAAGAAATGGGTTTTTCCCCCCAAAATATGGTTTCCTGAAGTGCTATCTAAGATGTAAAGAGAGTGTAAAAGGCATAGAAAGCTGAAAAGAGCTAAGGTTTGCTTTAGTGCTTGTGGTCTAATATAGCTTAATACCATTTTTAACAAGAGAGACAATTTGCTTGAATAAATTGAGCAGAATTCACTTTTTCTTTGTAAGAGATAATAAGGATGCCCATAGCTGTTATGAAAGCACAAATTATATATTAGAAATAAACTATTCACCAATGAAATTTTTAACAAATGGATTAATTGTAAAACTGATAGTGCATCTGTTATTTCTGAAAATCACATGTAAGACAAAACAAGTTTACTTTTAAATTCCAGGTCTTCTGCATGCCTTCTTCTAAAAATATAGTAATTAAGTTATTTTTTTCCATATAACCCTTCTTTTTCATGCTTTTGACATGTCTTTGTGTCAGCTGGCTCTAACTGAACCAAAAGAAGGGTTCAGTGGGTTGGCAGTGACTGTCTGGAGGTTAATTCAGGCAGTAGGATAGAGCATATGGGGAGTGTATAGGCACACCTTGGCACTGCTACCTGTGTTTGAAGAAAATGCAGCATCTCATGGCAACTGTGTGGTTTTAAAGTCAAAAGAAGGAAACTGGACTCCCAGATTCATGGCAGCAGCAGCTGGAATCTAAGAAGTTAGTAATTTTCTATAGAATGAGGTGTTTTATTGTGGTGTATCAGTGTGACAGATGGGAAGCAGAAATATATCACAAGGGACACAAGGTTTTTTGGTACCTGGGAGCTCAGCCCAAAGGCTGACACGGCTGTCACTCAGCAGCTGGTGGCAGTGGAGCTCTGCTCCATGCCCATGGGTTGTGCTGGGTGCTTTCAAAGCACCAGAGCAAAGCAGAAACACCAGCAAAGAAACATGCAGTGATCATTATCTGTTCTTTTACACATGTAGCTGTAAATTATCTGAGAAAAAACCATAGAGATTTGTATGCATACATAATATTTTTCCTTATATCCATCCTCATAACATTAGAGCACTAGTAATGCCTTTTGTTATTTGAAAGATAATCTATGTAAACTTCTGCAATGATAGCTGTGTCCTTTCTCCTCTGCAATGTTGTTGTATTCTTCTACACTGAGTTATCCTGTTTTAAGGAAAATGGTGGTAGTCTCTGAGTTTTCTTGGTCAGTAAAGATGAAAGGAGATGCTGAAAATAAAAGAAGTCACTTGCAACACTGTCATTTTCCCCCACTGTATAAACACTAAGGGGAAGTGAACAAAGGGGAAGGGGAAGGTACAATGTTTAGTTAAGCAGTTATGTGCAAATTCTTGAAAATGTAGGAAATTGAATTAAGACAGGCAGATTGCTTTGCACATGGGAAAAAGGAGGGATATCCCAGCAGAAGGAATACCACAGATGAAGTACAATGCCAAAAGTGGAAAAGTGGAGATGAGATGGATAATGGAAATATCAGAAAGATGTTACATGAAATGCAGATGGAAGATCGGTGGAATGATTCAAAAGTTAGAAAGACAAGATGAAAGGAGCAGGACTTAGTAATTTTACTTTTTGCATTTTAAAAAGGAACAAAAAAAAATTGCTCTGGTTGTGATCTTAAGAGGTCCTTTCAACAGCAGGATGAACTGTGTTTAAACCAAGTCTGACAGATACTTGTCTCACCTGTTTGTGTGAGACCTTCCTGTGTTGTGGGTGCTGAAGCTCCTTGCTTACTGCTTTCTCAGCCATTTTATTAGGCAAATTTTTGTATGAGCAATCTGTATTGCCTCCCCCATAGTAGACACAGCTGTCAAAGGTGTCAGTTTATCCCCCTTCTCTTTGCAGCAGCCTTTGTTGGACATGAAAGCTGTTACTATTTCACCCTTTTCTTCTAGAAATAAAACAGTCCCACATCTTTCCTGTAACTTGTGTTTCTGAGAGTGGTGATCTTTCTCATGGCTTTCTTCTGATGTTTCTAGGCTAAACTGCTCCAGCTGTTAATTAAAAGTGTGGTGCTGACTGCAGTACTCTCACAGAGATCTTACCAGACAGAAAAGGATTTCTTTAGTTGCCTCACAGTCCATGTGCAATCCTGCTGTCACATTTGTCTCATTCACAGCACAGCTGATTCAATAGTCAGTCAGCTTGTGATGCATGAAGGTGATGAGTGCTTTAGCAAGGGGTGTGTGGCAACAGGGACCAAGATGGGGAGTGCAACACCTGGTGCTGAGCTCATTGTTTGCACACCATCCACATGTCAGATTTCCACCTTGGAGTGACTTTGGCCCTGCAGCCTGCATGCCCACTAGCAGCTGAATGCATTCAGGTCCACCCTGTAGTGTAAAGCAAAGCTTGAAAGCGATGATCTGCTTCTACATCTGAGCAGAACTGAAATACCAATGCAAATGCATCCTCCTACACCCAGTCCTTTAATTGTACCTCTCCCATGCCACTTACTTCATCCTTGATTTCTGTACTGTTTTCAGAGCTGTATCGTGCACTCGTTCCCATTGAATAGTATCATATTTTTTCAAACTGTAGCTTCAATTTGTCAAGATTATTCTGATTTCCAGGCTGTCCTCTAATTTGCTTGCAGCCCTTTTCAACTTTGTCAGATTGTCAGCTTTAATAAGTAGAATATCTACTCTCTCATTGATGCCATTTAATGAAAGAATAGGAGTTTTGTCAGGAGAAACCCTCTGTATATCTGCAGTAAATGCAGTCTTCTATTTTGACAATTGTTAATAGAAAGACTGAAAAATGTTTCTTTTGCTAGTTCCATAGAACCCTACCTTGTATTAGTTTAATTCAAACTGCATTTTTTTAGTTTGCTTTTGACATTTTTTCTAACATTTACCATACTAAAAAATTTGCTCGTGTCAAGTTGTATCACTTCTGTGATTCACAAGGCCTGTTATCTTTTTATAAGAAATAATGGGGTTGGTTTGGAATGTCTTATTCTTGATTAATCCATGTGCCTATCATCTGTTTCTTTCTTATATTCTATTTGCTTCCTCTATTTGCTTGAGAATTGTATTTAAATGGATTATTTAAAAGGACCATAATTCTGCACCTCCTCTTTCATCTTACATTTAAAAATATCTGTTATTACCTTTCCAGTCTTTCAAAACTTTACCTCCTCCAGACAATTCTTAAAGACAGTATTTACAACTGTGGAAATGCTTCAATTATCCCCTAAATGGTATGAGATGAATTCCATCAGCCTCACTGATCTCAGATCATTTAACTCACATAAGCATGGCCTAATCTCATTTTTCTGTCATTTAGCAAGTATTTCCAGCTCTTCACTACTGATGTAAAGCCTTCTGTCATGGTTGACCCGTGCATTGAACAAAAGCAAAATAGCCATTACAGAGTTGGCTTTCTTGGAGTCACTAGTCAGTAGTTCCCCTCAGTTGAATGGTGGATCAATTCTCTCCTTGATTTTTCTTTAACAGTTTATGTTTTTACAAGAAACTTTTTGTTATTCTATTTGTACCTTACTAATTATATTTCTTTTTGTGCTGTGGCTTTTCAAATCTTATCAACATATTGGCACAATTCTGTGCTTGTCCATAGATTTTGGTTTATGTGTGTTATTTGAATATGAAGTTTTGAATAACTGGCAGCTTCAGCCGCATGGCTCTCCTATGGCAGTCCTTGCTTTGCATTGCAATCTTTATGTCTCTGCTTTTAACAGAGTTTCTTTAAGCAGCTGCCAATTTCCTGACCTAATTTTCTTCTCAAATTGTACTTCCCATGTAACACCACCTTCCCACCTTCAGGATCTAGTGTGCTCTGCTTTCTATTCTGCTCAGGGAAAAAATCCATTTTTTAACACCTGATGTTTCTTGGTTGCCTGTCGTGGCTCCAAGCTGTGACAGAACCTCTGTATTTTCCCCTCTTTGTCCACAATCTTTTACTGGGATTATATTCTTTTATCTCTTGATTCAGGGCAAACTTTTAGAAGACAAAGCAGGATATAAGGACCATGAGAAGAGAAAAGGCCAAAGAAATTTGACCTGTTGCCATGTAAAAGGAAGGTTTATAAGTAGGTCATGGTGTTGTCTACTGTAGGAACTAGAGCCAGGATTTACAACACTCTAAGAATCTTAATCCCAAAGGTGGACATAAGGATTATACACACAGCAAATATTATGGGATTTTAACTGTAAAAATGATGGGTCAAAGGCCTTCTTTTTATGTAAACTAATTAATTTTGCTGCTATTTCTACGTAAATAACAGCAAGGATTCTGTTACTCTGTGCAAATAATAGAGAGTGTTAGGGATGGGAATGGCCTTTCAGGAGCAGATTGCCATTGCTCTAGTACAGAATTCTGGAGGCAAATAAAAGTTCTGACTTAATACATGTTGCTCATTATATAGCATGCTGAGTGTACATTCATATGTGTAAATTCACATATGGCTATACAGAAATCATGACAACAGTATTGAGTGCATATTCCAGTGATTCTTAGTAGTAGAATTTGGATATGAAATCTGTTTCCTAGGTTCACCTCTCCAGGAAAACTTTGTTTTTTATATTTAAAAAGGATTATTTTTCTATAATGATGGAGAGACACTTGGATGGACAATTGGGAGCTTATTAAATTGAGTCCATTGCACAGATGAACTCCAATAGTACCTTGCTCCGTGGAGAAGTTAATTCTTTGCTCAGGTTCACTAACTCTGCTTGTACAGGAGTGAACCTGGGGCATCTGGACAAGTGGTTTGGGTTCAGACTGTGCCCTCATTTTAAGCTACCAACATGGCTTCTTACATCACACCATAACCTCACTGCTCTTTTAACAGGGAGGATTTAGCTGTTTCTGGTTTGGCTTTTGTTGGCTTTTTTGTTTGCTTTGTTTTGTTTTTTGGCATCTGTATCTCTTGTTTTCATTACAGCAAAGATCAGCTGAGCCCTCTCACACAGCATCCACATAGACAAGTCCTCAAGCCTCTGCCAGAGGTTTTTTCAAAGTTCTGTATCCCTCTAGTCAGGAAACACCTGGAAGCATGCAGTTCCTTTTATGGATTCAGGAACTTGCTTACATGGTTTGAACCACTCAGGCAGGGCTGAGCACAAGACAGCTCATTTAAATAACAGAGGTTCAGAGCATTCTCTTCCAAAACATTTTGAGAAGAGGTTCCCACCACCACTGCAGAGAGTAAGCCCTGAACTCTGCTGGACCTGATGTGATTATTCATTTCAATTTTGCTGGGCTACTGTGAGCTAATCTCGAGTTGGCATTTGATGTTGAAATGGTGAAAATAAGCCCTCGTCTCATGTCCTGCAGACCCTCCTCATGTCTCTTTTAACAGACGAAGCAGGTTCAGTCAGGTTTGCTCCCCCAGTGCCTCTGTGTACCCCTAATGCCTCCCTCCCTAAACATACATCCTTCTCAATCGTGGTTGAGCACTCCTGGCAGCCACGGTGCTTTGACACCATCCCAATGGCAGGTACTTATGCTGGGGGCAATAAAGAGCACTGCCTATGACCAAAGGTGCCAGAGGCAGTGGACATGGCCAGAATTATTTTTTTTGTTTATAATATCAGGCCTTTATTTCTCATTGTTTCCTTTAAATTCTACATACCCGTGGGTGAGCATGGTGAACTTAAAACAAATAAGTAAATGGGTACATATGTTTATTTGGATTTATACTTTTTTCTCTGATAATTCTTAGTTTCCCATACTGTCAAGTTCTCCAAAGTTAAACTTTCTTTCTCAAATAGAGGTAATTCTCATTATTGCCCTAAATGTTTATTGCAAGTACTGGAAAGCAGAAGTTATCCCTAGCTGCAGGGTTTTTTTTTCTAAATATGACTCCTGCTTTGTCTTTTAATTCATGATAAAAAGGTGCATATTAGAAAAAAACCACCCTAATACAGTAAAATTATATATAGTAGCTCATTAAATATAGTACAAAAAGAGGAAAAGGATGAGTTTATTTCTTGTATAAGTAGTACTGCATCTTTGGAATACTTTATGAAGTATTTCACACATGCTTAATATACAGTCATTCTGTTGTAATGTGGAAAACTGGTGAAATGAGATTTAGAAATTGTCCTCAGAAAGACAGGTACACTACTCTGAGGCAATTCCATTTACTTAAAATTTAATTTTACTGTTTCCACAGAGAAAGAAGGAAGATATTCTATAACAAAAAATGTTTCTTACAAGATGACATTTGTGGAACCAAATCTGCCCTAAAATACAAATTGCATTTTTTGTTTCTTGATACACCTAAAACTAAAAAGCATGTGGCTAAACTACTGGCCCATGATTAATCCAGTACTTAAACACATGAAGAAAACAGCAGAATAGCTCCAGCAAACCTTTTACAACAAATTATGCATGAATTTTCTTTCAAGCAAATGAATATCTGCTGTTCTTCTCAGCAGAAAATTCTGAACTCTTAAGTTTTGACAAAGCTGATAAAAAATAATTTTTGAGACAATAAATCCTCCTATGGAGGACACTGCATTTCCCACATCTTCACTTTTTATCAGGAGTACACTAAAACTGCCTGGAGGCTCTCCAAGCAGATGAAATATAGTCCTAAATAGATGTGCTTAATGTTGTCTAAATCATAGCAAAATACTGAGAGGGCTGGAAATCTCACCACCTCCAGCTGCTCCCATAATACACAGCCATAACTTGAGTCATTTCCTCAGTCTCTTCAGGGCTGTTGTTTTATTTTGAGGTTTGTAGGTATTAAGCTTTAATTCAGCCTATTCAACTGCAAGAAGAATGAAAATATTTCTTAAAACATGTGAAGGTGAGCAAATGTGAGGAGAAAGAGATCCCTGCCTACAGTGCAGGGGTGCTGGGTTTATCCCAACTGGCCCAGGAATGTTCTGAGGCCTGGAAAGCCATGCTTGAAGATCCACCAGGCATGGAGAGGCACCTCTTGGATTCCTGCCGAGGCCTGTGATTTTCTTGAGCATCTTTTATCTGCTATTTAGAGACAGTAACAAGTAGCTGCGTCTCACAGAGAAATAACACTAGAAATAATAAAGCCTGGCTTCCTAGGGGTTTGTGTTTCTTGGCTGATTACAGGCACTGATTGAAACTGTTTCTAATCACAGGAGATGACTCCTGCAACATTTCTTCTAATGGATTTTAGGTATTTCAAATGTATATAGCCACATTATAGTCTTTCATTTTTCAGGACTCTTCTGTGGGGTCTTCAGCTGCCCTCTTTCATGCAACATGAGAAGTGAGCACTCTGCCCCCCTGGTATATTTGTTTGAAATCATCAGTAAAAAATGATTGAGGAACACACATAAATGTGTGTTCTCCTGTACCTCTGCATGACTGAGAGGATTTCTCATTCCTACAGAAGTCAAGCTAAAGTAATGGACACCCCAAAAATTTGTGAAGTACACACACCCAAATGCATGTCTGTACCACCAAAAGATAAAGAAGAGAGTGGAGCAGTTTTTACCCAACATCGTTATGGTCTCTTGACAATAATGGAGAATGAGGAGGGGATTTTATCTGGGAGGATTTTACTGACAGCCATCAGTGCCTTGCAGTGAGACTGGAATTAGCTGAAATTAAACCAGTAACCTACCAAAACCAGGCCTTCTGAACACTAAAAATGTGTTCATGCCACATATTTATTATGGGCTCTAGGAGAGCATGAAAACCTGACTCTCTTCCCATTTACAATAATGAATTCTTGATTTGCAGTTCTCTTGCTTTTGGACCAGGTTGCACAAGTGGGAGAATGAAGCTCAGTGGTTTTGTTGCACCTTTCACAAAAGAAAGGGCAAAGTGGCTGCAGTGGTGCAGCAGCAATGTTCTTGGCTATCTTACACTCTTAGAAATCTGAGAAGTGAGAAGATGATGAAATATTTAAGGAAAACAGAGCACGGATATGAAATTTTCTTGCCAAAACAAATAAATGTGGATTTGCAACATTTCGGGAATGGGGCCAAGCAGATTTTACAGAAAGTTCATTAATCCAGGTTTAAAGACATATGATTGGACAATCCAAGACTGTGGAAAACTTCATCAGTTCCCTTACTCACTTGATGTGAAGTGTACTAATTGTATTTACTTGCTCCTTTTTGTTTCCTTTCTTTATTTTATGTGGACTTGAATATTTTCCTCTCTCATTTCACTGAATCTGAGTGGCATCTGCAGAGACCTGCCTGCCTCCAGGACAAAATGAACACTGATATTTTCAGAAGAAATTATTCCTCAAAAAAAACCTCCCAAAACACACCAACCCAAAATACCCTAAAAACAAAAGAAAAAAGAGAGTGAGATAGATATAATATGCTGTTGCATTTTTCAACACAGAAAAATTCTTATCAGACAATCTTTTAAATACTTGTCAAGATGGAAGAAGCTCCCCTTCTTACTGAGCTGCTGATTTCAAAACTCTTTAAGCAATAACTTTAAGTTACAGGCTTTGAAAATTAATTGCTGAGGAGCCTGAATTTAGAAACATGCTCTTAAAATAGAAAAAAAAAAAAAAAAAACAGCAACAGGATTAGTAAAAAATTGACAGAGCTGTTCAGGGCGGCATCCTGTACTGAGAAAAGAAAAGATATAAGGTTTATGGGTTTTTTTGGTTTTTTTTTGTTTTTTTTGAACCAAAGCATCCTTTGAGTTCAGCCCAGGTTTTGCGGATGGGGGAGCTGCTGCTGGTGATTCCTGCCTGGCAAGCAGGGGTGGGTGTGCACAGCAGCTTACAGGGCAGCCAGAGTTATCCTGCGCCACTGCATGGGGGACAGGAACCCTAACAAAACATCTCCTACCAGTCCCTGCTGCCTGTGCCCTCTTACACAGGGGCCATTGCCTTCAGAGAGAACTCACCCTGATTTCTGTCTTCTGCTGGCTCCTGGGTCTCAGTCAGGGTCCGAGACCTACCATTTCCTACCCCTGTGAAATATGTGGGGTTGAGGCAGAAGCCACTCTTGGTTCTGTGTGTCAAGACCATGCAATAAGCAAAAAAAGGAGTGAAGGAAAAGATGGATATTTGGAACAGAGACAAATGAAAAGCTTTTTACTAAACTTAGCTGAAGAGCAAAGAAGAGGGTGCCAGGAGGTCGGAAACAAAGTGTCATGCTGCTTCTGTAATTGCCTAATTGGACAAAGTAATTCCCTCCTGCAGGGTGACCCTCTCTTGATATCCAGCAAGGAAATGCCATACAAAATAAGGAACTGAATTTTCTGAATAAACTCACTGTCTTTATTGAATTACCATTTTATGCTATTATGATTATTGCATAATTATCCACTTTTTGTGAGTACTCATGTCTTTTTACATATTTCCTGCTCTCACAGTCATCATAGCATGGGACCACCCCACAGAAATCATTTGTCAAACTATCTTCCGCTTTAATGATGCCAGAAAGTGTTTTGCTCTTTGGTAATCAACTTCTCCACTTAATTTCTTAGCTCTTAAGGCTTGTTTATCTAGAGGCCTCCAGAAACTTGCTCACATAGTTGGCATCACTAAAGGTGGTAGGCAGCAGTAAAACACTTTGATCCAAGTCCTCAGGTGCTGTAACTTGTCTGAATTGGATGTCTGAATGGCTCAGCCTTTTCACCATTGATCAAGCAGTTTGTAGCAGATTATTATAATTGAGCACCTTTGAAGTGCCAAGTTGTATGAACTCTGGAGCAGTTCATGTTTCAGAACTCAAATCAAATTTATTAATATTCTAATTTTGTAGGGATATAGTGCTGTTTATGGAGGTGGTTTTTCTGTACATTTTTACTTGACCTGGCAAGGCTGTTCCACTCTGGAAAAGCCAAGATAATGTCATGTAGCCAAGGGATAATTTCATGTAGGGAAATTATCCTTAGCTAAGAACCTGTCCTCAACTCCTGATTTAATTTTAACCTCATGTTTTTCAAAGACAGTCATGGGAACAGCGTGTCCCAGTGGAAGGTTAGACCCAGCCTTGCTGCCGAGCCAGGCTGATCTGTGCTGCTGATCCAGGCTCTGCAACAAACAAAGCAGCTCAGCCAAGCATTGGAAGAGCAGCCCCAAGCCAGGCAGCCTGAGCCTGTCCCCAGCAAAGTTGGGGCATTTCTCTGGTAACCCCACCAGCAGAGACAGCACTCAACAGTTTAGTAAAGTAAAAACAAAGCTGAAAGTCACCTTGGCAGTGGCGCATCCAGGGCTGCACTCAGTAGTCGCTATGCAGCTGGGAGGAAGCTCTGTGACCCCTCCAATGAATGCCTTTGCTGGCAGCTATTCCTTGTGTCCAAGAGGCACCAGTGTAACCAGTGCTCCCCTGAGCTGCCCCCCAGCACAGTCCCAGAACCCTGCTCAGACCTCCTCAGCTGGGGGACAGAGCTGCTGGGAGCCCAGGAAGGGCTCACCAGGGCATTTGGGAGTGCCCCTGCTTCTCACAGCCCTGCCTACAAACATCTAGTAAGTGAATTAAATGAGTGCTTTATGGACAGTGCTCTCACAAAGGGGAGTACGTGTTGGAGAAATTTTAGAAAAGAAGACAGTATGTGGTTCTAAACAGTGATGTCAAAAGAGGAAAAAAATCCCCAGGATTTTGTTTTAGAGCATACAGGGACAAAAGTTCCCCACAACTGAGATGCAATAAGCATTCAAATGTTACATTTAAATACCTGTCTCTACATTTTCTTCCCAAAACCTGGCTTTTGAACACCAAAGTCAATATACATGAAAATTTGAATTAGTTAGAAATAAAGTCAAAATGCCAGTGCCTCTAAAATGTCCCACAGAAAATAAGATATTGAAAATCTTGCAGTTTCACTCTGCTAGTTCAGCAACCAAGATGAGAAACGAAGAAATATTGGTTTAAACCTTGAAGTTACCAAATAAAGTGGTTTAAATAAGATATAGACTAGGGAGCAGTGAAGGAGACCTTAAAATATGTAGATTTTAATTACCCTGCCTGAAAGTCTCAGCTGCTGCCTCTATTTTTGAGAGACTGGGTTTATAGGGAGCACCCAGCACCCACGCTGATGGGGTTTTTACTTTGGAGTAGCCCTGGTCTGGTCCTGTGAGCTTAGCTGCAATTAGCTGTGAGATTGGTTTGTTTCCCCCATGAGCAGCCAAGATTGCCTGTCCTCAGCTGCTCTGCAATGTGAGACATGGAATCATACATGGTGGAGAGCTGCAGATTCATTCCCAAGGGAGCTCCTGCTCTGGAACCAGCTACTAGTGTGGGCTACACACTTTGTTCATAATTTCTCAACACAAAGTAGAACTTCATCTGATTATCATTTCTGCCTGTAACTAGGAGAAGTAATTAAAAAACATACCATCTGTCTAAAAATGTACAAATATGAAAAGTGCCTAATATATTTTTGTGAGAAATGTCCAATAGGGGGGAAGAAAACAGCGATGCTTGATTTCTCAATGATTATTGCAATATCTTGGTGTGTAGTTACAGTGCTACTTCATGCTAGTCTAAATCATTGCTGTTAACAAATCTAGGAGCTTCAGAAAGGCCATATCTAAAAAAGAATTTTCATCTTCCTCTAATTGCATCATTTTATGGAGTCTTAAAGACGTGAAAAAATTGGCCTACAGTCTGAGTGACAGTTTGCGTTACAGATTTAGAGAGGATATGAAATTTTCCTATATCAAAGCTGAAGAACAGTTCTGACAGCTGCAAATGTTCTCTGAATTAATAATGTGGAGCTGGTATAAGACAATATTTAAGAAAAATCCATTTCTCTCTGCAGCATTGAAGCCCCTTGCTTATAAAATATTAAACAGCATTAAAATTGGTATGCTGCTTGAATAGAATGAGGGAACTTGAAATTCACATATGAATCCATAAGTAAAAATAATCATTAGTTCCAAGTTTTATTAGTGATAACTTATAATTCAGGCTAAAAAAACACCCTTCCCTTGCTGCTAAAATTCAAACCAATATTTTGGCTCTGGCATAGGAAAGAAAATCCACTTTCTAGCTTCATTATTTAAACCTCACTGACCAATCCTTATTTGCAGAAGCCTTCTTCACTGTATAACAATAGCTATAACAAACACCTCTGGAAGATTAAATAAGCCTGTTATCTGCTATGTAAGCTCTCTGAATATTAACTGACAAATCTGAAGTTTTGGTTTGTCCTGACTTTACACATAAAATTACTTTCTTATTTCTCAGTGCTTCCTTACATCAGCTCTTAGCTACAAAAAGATTGTATGATGTCAATAAAAACCCAGGAGACATAGCCTGGCTTTCTGGTCTTATTGTCTAGCAGAGGGAAAGGCAGGGCTAAACTTTCATCAAGAGACTTAAAAATTTAACTTCAAGCCCACCTAAACTTCTCAGGTTGACAGTTTAGCCATTTTGCTCCCCATTCTCACCGGCAGGACTGAGAGGAACCTGTGTCATCCGTGTAAAACTCACCTGTGCACTCAACGTGCTGCAGTCCCCCTGAGCAAGCCAGTGCTTTCCTGGACCAAGGGAAACCTCAGGAGCTGCAGAGAGGTCCTGCTGCCTGGAGCAGACACAGAAACCCTGGCAGCCCAGCTGGTATTTATCCAGAGGGAGCCAGGGTTAGTGTACAGAGCAGGAATATGTGAGGGGATGTTGCAAGCCTTTTCTGTCTGTGTGGGATGAAAGAACTTCCCGTCAAAGTCTCAGGGAAAGTCCCAGCCCTTGTATTTACAGCTGAGGTGAAGCTGTGGTTGCTTTTATCATGCTGGCACTGACTTGCCCCTTGGCTATTGGCCAGAGCTAAGGGTTGGCTGCCTTTCCCCACTCTTGTAAGACTAACCAGAATTGTGTAAGCCAGCAATGTTGTAGAAGCACAACAACAAATATTTGCCCGGAAGGAAAGCTGCTTTTTTGTGTCTTGGCTCTTCTGTGCCATTCCACCTGTAGGTAAGGACAGGAAGATTGCCACACTGGGAAGAAAAGAATTTGGCATGGAGTGGTTGAAAGTAGCTGATCTCTGAAATTCTCTGGATATTCTTGGTAAGTGCAGCTATCCTGAGGTGCCAGAGTCTGTAATGGATAAGTGTTGAGAAATGAGTCTTTGAGGGATAAGCCACTGTGTAGATGTGAAATTTGTGATGTTATATATCTGTTTGAAATGGGACATAATTCAAAAGAGCTGACTTGAGCATCATTGAACTAGATCATAATCCAGATAAGAGCAAGGGGCTAAGAAAATCCCACTAGCTCTGAAATTCCATAAGTTTGAAAAGTGACTGGAAAGGGGATTTAAATAATATAACACTCGAGACTTGCAAGCAATTTCTGACATTAAATAGGCAGATAGTAAAAGAAAAATATTTTTACACAATCTTGACTTTGGGAGATTTACTGGAAACTAATTAGAAAAGCACACTAAGAGGAAAGAGGAAAGGGTTTTATATATAGAATATATAAAACACAGAGGTAGTTTCTAAAAACAGAAAGAAAGGACAATAAGAAGTTTCATTCAGAACAATCTGTGACTCCACTAGGGCTGAAGAAAGTATATTTGAGAGCTTGAGTTCTAGAAAAGAGATCAGGTCATGTTTGAGATTTAGAATAGGAGTAGCCTGTGTCATTTGTACACTGTGCTAAAAAGCATAAGCCAGTTTGTTGCCTGAATTACTGGAAGAGATCCAGGCAGTGCAAAAGGGGATATATCACCTTGAGAGAGCTTGGAAGATTCAACAAGGTGCCCCTGGCATGTGCAGAGTGCATGACCTGGCTCAGAATGTCCAGTGAGGCAGTGGATGTGTCTGGGGGTAACCAGTGCAGTGTTCATTGGCAGGTGACCCTTATAGGAAGATGCTGCCAAGAATTGTTTCACACTTAAATTAAAGGGAATGGAGAGGAAAATAGTTGACTTGCAGAATTTAAAAGCACAAGGCTAACCCCACAGAAGTTATATGAGAAATAAATGTACAAAGTCATAATAGATGGGGAAAAGGGCAAGTGCAATGCAATTCAGTGCATCAGGTTGATCTAAGCATTGATTTCCTGTGTAATAACATGATTAAAAAAATCTGAAAATAATTTGAGGCTATTTTCCAGTGGATAAATACCTTGTGAATACTAAAAAAACCCCAGGAAATCATTGAGTTGTCCAACATTTCACACACCTATGTGATCCCTTCACATTGTAAAGCAATGCTTTAAAGAGCAGCTGAATATGCTCATTGCTCTGGAACAACTGGAAGAACAGACAAAATAATTCTTGTAATTATAGGAAAGATAAATGAAACTCCTTGTTCATCCATTGATGGGCCTAAAGTAAAACAAAGAGGTCTGTGACAGAGGTTCTGGTGGCTGTTCATATTAGCAAAAATAAAAGAGGGCTTTTAAAAAATTTTTGAAACATTTTTGAGCTGCACTCTTTTCTCAGATGTGTATTTAGGCTGCATTTAGCACCTGAGGAAAATTGTGATGAAATTTTCCAACCTTTCAGGTTAGTAAGATTTATACCGATGACATTTAGATTTGATGAAAAAATACTGCCTCAGGGTAGACATGGAAAGAAACTGTGCTTCTGAGCTGAAGGTGGACAAACAACAATGTAAGTACCATGTAACAGAAATAATAACATACTTGAAAAAAGTTGGCACAAACCAAAGTAAATCACCAGAAAATATTCAACAATTTCTGTTCTCCAAAAGTATTTGGGCGCTTAATTATAAAGAGAAATACGTACCTACCATAATTTCTTGAGAGCACTGTCATGATCATCTCACATATAATTATTGCAGAAAATGAGAAATAGGAGGAATTAATTAGACATTTCAGAGTTTAAAGTAAATTTTCCATGGAGGATTTCAGGGCAAATGCTGATGAGGTAATTTTAAACAATGTGGAAAATGAAAAAAAAAAAAGAGACTGCAGTAGTTTATGAATTAGCAAAACCTTGGTATAATCATAAGGGGAAAAAAGATTTAATCTTAGTCATGGAAATAAACAAACCCATGCATTTTTATTTACTGAAGGCCATGCCGTTTGAAACTGATTATAAATCATAAAGATTTACCAAACAAAGCCTGGCCAATGGCCATTTTTCATTATTTTTCATTATTTTTCAGTTATGGAGTGTGACTTGAAGGTTCAATATATTCTTGAGATTGCAAGCTGGATTTCTACAGCATTTGACAATGGAACCAAGTCCAGAGAGATATTTACTCATCACTCTTATTGCAACAGTAATTACTGAGGCTGAGATGCTTCAGAAAATAGCTTGTATCATTGAATGCAAGATTGAATTTAGCCTAATAACATGGGAGTGGTAAACTTGAAAGCACTACTGTGGAATATCTTCCAAAGGATATGTGCCAAAAATCTCAAGATTTGAATGCAAAAGGAAAAGGCCAGGGACATGGGAGAGGTGTGCTCTGCTCTGTGTCTATCTCTCACACTTCACCCTTCATTTTTCGGTTTTTAAAATTTTTTAAATTTTTTTTTTAAGTTATTGTTTCCTATCATCACTTGTCTGTGCTCTATTTCTTAGGGAAAAGGAAAAAAGAGCAATGGTGTTACAAAGCTGCATGTTGTTTGTAGGAGGTTGTTTCCCCAGGCTCATAGTTACAGCACAAGAAGAGATGACAACCTTCTAAAAAAGCCCAGAAGGGAAAAAGAGGCACAAAGCCTGTCACTTTGTGCTGTGCAATCTCCATCAGACAGCAAACTCACCCTGGGACCAGGGAGACCCAGGACATCCAGCTGCGATGGTGCCCCTGAGAGGAGCAGTCCTGTGCCCTAGGGGAGCCAACTTGCCCACAGGGACACCACAGGGCACCCAAAGGCTGGGGGAAATTCACTGATAAATGCAGCCTCAAGGCTTCTGATAAACATTTGTATCCCTCTGTTCTACCCCTGTTTGAAATACACTTGGTTTTATGTTTTCCTTGGCAGGGAAGGTAAAGTCTTGGGAATATACAATAAAGTTTTAGCATGTGAAAAAACATTCTGGCTATAGCTCTGTAAAGCCTGCCTTTGCTGTGTGCAGCCTTCACAGAGAGAGGAACACCATTTTGCTGGGGGTTTATTCTGAGGTCCAAGATTACACAGGTGTTCAGGATGGAAGTCAGCATGTCTTTGAAGATTTATGCATTAGAGATGGTGAAAACCACCAAGCACACTAGTTAACCTAAATCTCAGACATGCCAGAGTAAATAGATTTCTCTTTGAAAACAGGGTACACAGTAGCATGGTTTAAACATAAGCTTTGTACTGTATTCTTTGTCCTTATCATGGCATTTAAGCTGCACAAAGCTTTGTTTCTTGAGAGTGGAGTACTGATTCCTCAGTGTTTAGGGGTAGCTGACTTGACATCAGCTTTCCCAGAAACGGGAGAAAAAATCACCCTTTACAAAATCACAGATACAGGTGTCACTTTTAAACTCATGGATTTCCCATACAATGGCGTTGTCTGATTGGAAACAGTTCAAGTAATTTCAGTGAAACTTGATTTAAAAAAAGGTGGTTAGGAAATCAATTGGATCCTATTTGCTTTTCAAATAAAGTCAACAAACTTTCTTTCTTGAACTTTGTTTGACTTGAACTGTTTCATGTGATGGTTCACTTGCATCCTTGTGCTCAAACTGAAGCTGTTGACTGTAAATGTTTGCTGTCAATTTTGACTGGGTGGGAACATCCAGACCATTTCTGAACATAAGCTCTAGAATTCTTGACAGCTTAAGATTTCTTTCTTGTGCAGTACTTTATCCATGAAGCCTATGAGGGAAGCACTGGGTATGCAAGTAAGTGAGCAACACAGGTCACTTGAAGTTGCAGACCAAGATAAACAGAATTTTTTAAGGTACTCAGCAAGTGAAAACACAAGCCAAAACCAAACATACAGAGATGAGCTGCTGCATGACCGAAGTTAGAGAATAGGTGAGTTTTTGGAGGAGACAGTAAATTCTAACTTCATTCTCTCTATATAGATCACTAACCTCATCCAGCCTGTCCATGCTTCATTTTGATAATCTTCTAAGAAACTGTTTGAGAAGTGAAGGACATGAGAAGCAGTATATTTTTTTTTGTTAGTTGAGACTGACCCATGGGAGGCTGAAAGTCAATAATGGCTAAAGCATCTTTCCATAAGTTGTTCTCATCTTGGCTGAAGCCAAATCCTAGCTTAGAATCCTACCTCTAAAGTTAGTATTTTCAAAGGAACTACACTCAAATATGTGTGAGATGTCTCAGGTTTTTATGGTGTCTCATTAGTTTTCAACACACATGTGAAGATCAGTAAAGAACCTGGAGGGACCTCTTATAATACTGTCAGTAGGAGATGGGAAAATGTAATTCTAAGCTTTTTCATTCAAAGTGTTATTTTCTGTTTTTTTTGGCTACCTGCCATTTGATTTTAAGTGGGGATTAAAGGCACTGAAGACACATGCAGCTAAAATATCACAGATTTTTTATGCTAAATAAAGGTAATTTTGTTCAGCTGGTGTTTATCGCCTATTCACAGAGTGACACTTTCATTTCTGAGATGATAATAACCATTCAGTATCAGCATTCCTTGCTGTTTCAGCAGATAAAGTTATGCTGTGACCAGAGACAGCTGTTGTGCATGCATCTGTGGAGGCTGCTCTGGATTCCTGCCGCATTCAAGCTTGTTGCTTAATTTCTAAACAGTCTTTCCTTAAAAAACAGCAAAGAATGTGACGCTGTTGTTCACTTAGTTTCTGGGAACATACTCTGCTGATGACAGTGCCTACCAGGAGGCCAAAATGTCCCCTAAGATACTTACTGTCTGATGTAGAGAAATATGCAGGATTTTAACTTCTTACTGTTTCACAGATAAACCATACTCTGATTTTGTGTGAGATGGAAGGCAAAATGCTTGTTACAAGTATTCTGGGAAGAACATTTGGGTACAGTTAAAGAAAAGCATAAAGTGGAGCACACTGAAATATTTCAGTCAATGCCCAGAGCAAAGCCTAGATTAGGATCTGACTGATCCATTCTGGACTTGGAAAGGTGTATTTTTCCTTAGGCTGTGGGGGAGGCATGAACACTACACAAAAGTAATGGTGTCATACTGGGAGTGTTTTAGTTCTGTAGAGTGTTCTCAACAACTGGGAACACCATAGCTGGAAGCTCATGGGAATGGGTGCTGTATTTTAGGCTGTGTGTTAATGTCCAATACTATTTCAAAATGAGGCTAGGAGGAAAAGGTGAATTCAAGAAATTTTTATTTACAGACAGTAATGCCTTTGAGCTGAAATCTGCCTAGGCTGTTTTGAAAAGACCTTTATGGTCTACAAACCATGCATGTCCAATAAGTCATTCCAGTACATCTAGTGATTTTTCTTAAAAGAATTTACAAATATCCATAAGTCAGAGATGATGATTCTTCCTGCTTCATACTTCTATATGAAATTGCTTCATGAAGCTGAACTGTTATATTTAGAGGAGGTTAACAAGGGATATTTTATGTAGTCTGGAACAACGAATATCTCTTTTGGATATTTATATGCCTGAAAAACTTTGTAGATTTTTCAACTGAAATTATTTTTTAAATTTCCCTTAACCACTCCCCCCCAAAACTGTATGGTTTTCCCACCACTGGGATGCAACAACATTCTGAAATTTAGAACTGCGTGTGAGAGAGAAAATAGGCTGTAGAACTTCTGCCCATAACCAAAGCAGATCAATGTATCCTATTTATGCAATGCCTTTATAACTTCTGTATAGCTAATTTAAAAATTAGTTGCAAGGAGAAATATAAACCCTAATGAAGCAGCATAGAAATGTACAAAGATCAACTGGTCAATTTTATGGACTCAAAGAGAATAGAAAAGCCCCAAATCCATTTTGAGCAGCTCACTCCAGCAGCAAGACATACTACTGGCATAGACTTTTTACTGAGTTCCATAGCTGACAAAATCACCCCTACTGCCAAAATGCTCAAATATATGACTGAGTCACAGGAGCTGAACAAATTACTCCACATCAGTTTAGCCATACTACCTTTCATGTCCATGCTCTTGGCTTGCTCCAGTAAACACCACCATACTAGTTTAAATGTCTTCCTCAGAGCTCTGCAGGCATAAGTCCCACATCTGACCAAGTCTGACTGCATGTGCATGGTATTTATGTCTTGCTTTAATCCTTCCTGACACTTTGTAAAAGTAAATTTTCCAGACAGACTTCTTAATATATATTCCTTTGTATCATCCAGCACAGGAAGAGCTTGAAAAACATTTTTCTTCTAGGCTATTTAGACATACGGAATCTATTTTTGTTTCCCTCCTTTTTTTGATCTCCTTTTAAAAATGGGGACCTCATTATCATGTAAGCAATAACCAAATGACACAGGCAGAAATAAAAGTTAACACTTAGTCAAGGAGAAATAATTTTGATATTTTTATAGCTATGCTTCCTTTAGAAAGGTAGAACTTCTTTTTCAGTGATACATTTATGGTATTATAATTAATCACAGAAAAAGAAATTGTACTGCATTATGAAAGGAAGCAATAAGGAGGGGACATGAAGATGAATAGGATACTTAAGCAAGTAAACTATATCTGGTGCCAGCCTGACAATGACATAGAGGACTTGAGTCTCTGTAGTGCTATCAGGTCCCTCAGAGTCCTCACTAGTTTTATTTGGGGCTTTTGAGGGCTTATGACATTACTTGCTTGGCCACCAAGCAGAAGACAGAAGAGGAAGTTATTTGAACAAAGTTATTTGAACAAAAGGAAGTTATTTGAACAAAACAAGGTGCTGGTTACACTGAGTAATACGCGTTTCACTGGAAACTGTTTCAGTTCTTCAGAAATGATAGTGAGCTGTTATTAAATGAAGTAATTCTTCCAAAATGTCTTGCTTTTGATCATGGCACGACAAATGTTCTATCCTCAGAGTCTCTTCCCCTCACAGTTTCCTCTCACTGACCCAGCAGCACTGACTGTTCTCTCTCTTCTCCTCTTTTCCATTCCCTGTATTTTCAACTCCCTTTAAAGTACTCTTATTACTACCAGTGATCTCCCTGGTTTCTTTGTCAGACAGTGTCCCAGCCACATTAAGATCAGTTTTTGTGAAGGTGGTGTTTACACCTAACTCAATGAGTGGGAATGAGAGGTCTCCCAGAACAAGTAAGGATGCAGACTTTCAGGTTTCACAAGAAGCATTTCACAGACAGGTGAATATGGAGAGAAAAATATGCTGACAGCAGCCCTGTATATGAGAGACTTACATGAACAGAGGAAAATTTCTGTCCTCCATTCCCCCAGTCCACTTTGTTATTTAGAAAAATCAAAACATTGACAGTCAGAAGGTTCAGGTATATTGTGTTTGATGCTAACAGTGGGACTGGAAACACCAGCATGTATTGCAGTAAAGCTGTTTTCATCTTGGCCATTCTCATCTACATCCTTTTATTTCTGTAAGAAGTTATTTAAATGTGTGCATATACCTCAGAAAAGTAGTCTGTATTTTTAATTTTTTAAAGAATGTCAGGAAATTAGAATAAATATCTCCATGAAATTTTCTTAATAAGAATTTTCAGAACATTTGGCATTCTGCTGCAAAGTCAACTGAAAGACTAATTTTAGCAATGTGAAAAGCTCCTTCTATTGTGACAAAAATTATGGCCTAAGGGACAGAGCCATCCCCCCCTAGAAATTAATACTTACAAAACCACATTTCTGTCAACTATCTGATGGTAATGCTATGGGAAGCTACTAATGGGAAAGCAGCGTTGTCAGAATAAAAAGTGTTCACCTTCTCTAAACCAAGGAGGCTTTATTTATTCTTTCAAGCAATAGGCACAATTGAACTGTCTCTCTGACATCTTTGTCTGTAGATAATAATCTTGGTTTAGTACTAACTCGTACTTTAACTTTTGTTTCATGTACTTGGTATTTTTTGGCATCAGGTAGACCTTATGATCTGGGGAAGAACAACTTTCTTAATCTATTTTTGTGTTGCATCTTCAATTACAACTGAGCAGTATAGGTACCAAATACACAAGAAAAACCCCCACACTCCAAATTTTACATGAGCTGAAAAATAAAACCTTTCATATCAGTACAAGTATTAAGGTATTAGCAGTCTAATCAAAGCATTCTTATTAGTCCCATTTGGTAAAAACTAGCACTTCAAATTTTCCAATTATTTTAGCTCACTCCTGGTCATGGTGCAATTGATGCTGGTACCCACCAATTTCCTCATCTCCACCCCTTTCTGCAGAATTATGCTCACCCTTCTGTTTGTCCTCAAGAAGCAAGGGAGAGGGTTCTGGAGAGTTCTCGGTGTCCTGGGTTCTTCACTGGGAGAAGTGTGATGCTGCTGAGGATTTCCTCCATGTTACTCTAGGATCAGTGTGGGGCTGCTTTTATATGGTTCTTAGCACGTACTGCACGTTACTATCTCCTCATTGGTCTGCAATTCCTCTTTGTATCTAAATATACTATATATAGTAGGTTTTAATTACCTGCATTGAATATTTGTTCTTTGCTCCCTTTGTTATCTCTAAAGCCAGTTTTGCCGTCCTCCCAACGGCTTAATGACCAGTAATTGATCAGTATTAATTTGTTTATAGCCCAGGAGGGTCTGGGTTGATCCCATCTCCAGACTTTGAGAACTCCTCCTATAATCCGTTACTTGTATAATCCTCTACCCCAGTTTTGTTTCAGATCATAACTGCCTCTATGCAAAGCAGCTCCTCTGCTAGCACATACAGGAATAGCAAAAGTCCCATAAAAACAGGCATTAAAGTACACACACCTATAAAACTAAGCCAAAACTTAAATTAGGTCATATTCACCTAGCAGGTAAGTAATTTTTGATACCACTCACCTAGGTAAAAATGAAGGAAAAGGCAATCCAGGATAATACAAAGTCATCCTGGTGTGTCCCAGCTCCCAGGCTTTGGAGATGCAGCGCAAAGGTTTTGGGCTCCCACTCACAATGGCAATGCCCTGCTTTTCAGGCTGTGCTGCTCTGCCCTGTGGAAGCAGGCAAAGGAGTCTTGGCCATGGGGCTCATCATCCTTACGTGGTGAGACCCAAGGATAAGACCCTGGAGGAGATGGGTTCTGATATTCCAGGTTAGTTTGGGTTCTTTGAGAGCTGAGAGCTGTGGTTCCTCAATATAAAGCAAACTGCAGGCAATCAAGCCCCATTCAGTGTAAAATCTGCTATGTGGAAAGAAAATAAAAAGTGCGTCCTTCAAAGCAGCTTCATTTTCTTGCCTAAGTGCTACTGATATCTGCAGCTTATCTCAATTGAGGAGCCTGGTCTGACTGACACACAGTGAAAGTGAATGCAGATGTCATGGAAAGGAGGGCAAAAGGGGGATTCCAAACCACCTGCCTTATGGGACAGCACTCCCTACAGGCTGGGGCTTTGTTTTCCAGCTTGGCTCAGGCTGGTCCAGCGCCTGCCCTGGGAGGGAGAAGGTCAAGTTCCAGATGGGGGAGAAGGAACACTTTCTGGTAGACCACAAACAATTATTTTCTTTCAAAACTGACTTTCACTGGCTCCTGCCCAGCAGTGTTGCTTGAATCAAACACAAAATGAAGCAGAGTTAGTTTATTGGTAGTGCTTTTTAAACTATTTCCAAAAAATCATGTTCCTTCCCAGGGTTTGTGCTGTCTTAAATTCAGCTTCCCTTTCAGAGTTTGGGTGAGAGCAGGGGCAGGCAGACAGAGGTGTTTTATGGATGTACATTTGTGCATCTCCTGGTTGTCAGGATGTGTGTTGCATGGGGGAGCAGACTTCCAAATTTTCCTCATGGGAGTGAAAACCTTGCTCTTTGCTGCAGAGCTGTGAGCTAAGAGCACTGCCAGGGAATCCTCATGTGGGTTTCTTCTCTCCAGATACATATTGTGACCTATTCTGCAGCATGCAAGAGCACCTCACAGTAAAACTCTGCTGTAATAAATGACACAAATCATAAAGCATCTGCCAATAAGGAAAGTAACTGTCCCAGCTCAACATTGCAGAGACTCCTGTTAATTTATTATAGCCAGTTTACAGGATTTATTTCTGTTTGGCATTGGGAATAATTCTCAAAGCCTCTCTAAGACAGAAGAAAATAATTAAATGTTCAATTGCTTCTACCTTGATGGTTAATGTAATCTTCTCACATCAAGAAGAGAGGTTAAATTTAAATGGTTTCTTAAATTCCATCTTGAATTGCCAGAACTCCATATATTCAATATATCTTTTTGGTTTAAATAGTAGAATATGCAGTTCCCATGTAGATTTCTACATTCTGTTTCTCATCTAAAATAAGCTTTTTAAATAAAATCCAAGGCTTTAAAATTACCAGAAGAAAAGGAATTAAATGATTGTTTAAAAGTAAATGCTTCTTTAAAAAACCACAAAGGGCTTGGTACTCCAATACTTTATGTGTCATGTGGTCTCTTAACTCGTAACATTCTGATTGCCACAAAAAAAAATACTGGTTTTGTCTGGTAGAGTGTAATTTCTATGCTATACTGACAAATCTGTGATTGCTTGAAATTAAATTTATCATAGCCTTCAGAAAAATCGGATTTATTGTTACATTTTAGTCCTATGATCAGGTGTACACTTAACTGATGCCCACAAATGTCATGTTGATATAAAATTGTTTTATGTGGAGTTGTTTCACAAATACCACTAAGAAATAATGTTGAAAGATCTTTTATCATAAAGATTTTTTCCCTGCCTATTTTAGCAGTAATTGGGAAAAACAAGAGTGGAAAGTTAAATAACCTAAGCAGGAATTATCCAGTTACAGGAGCAAAAGTTCAGCAGGGAGATGGTTGTTGAATGTGTGCTCATCACAGAAAGTTGTTAACATTGATCATCACAAAAAAAAATTCATTTGAAGTGTGCTCAGATGTAGGACATGGTAGAGACATTCCTTTTAAGTGACAGTGATTGAACTGAAGATGAAAAACCCCATCTTGTTATGTATTATTAAATAATTAATTTTGCAATGATCCGCTATAAACTGAGAAGTGTGTATCTGAATAATTGCAACTGGTGCATAAAAGAGCATGTTGGTAATTTTATTATAACAATAGTGTCTGAAGTCCATTTTATGATTTTATGATTTAGCTATATGTGGCTAGTGATCACAGAATAAGAATCTTCATAATCTAGCTAAAAATCTTTCACATTGGTCATAAAAACAACTGAACTGGAGTGGGACTACACATACAGCTTACACTGCAAGCTGGGAAAACGCCTGTCAGATTGATTGTCTCACTCTCCTCAGAAGCAATGTTCTACTGTGAACAGGTAAAAAGCAAATATGGAAATACAGGCCAGCAGTGGAACTGTAGGTGTGTGAGATGGCAGTGCCACTGAAGTACCAACAACAATGTCTTCAAAAGAAAGCATAACAAAAATGCAAATATAAATACAAAGGAGGCCATGTGGAAGGTCCATGAAATTGGTACATGGTCCTGCAGACCCAGTGAAAAACGTTCTGAGAGAGTTTGTAGAGGTGTGAGTAACACTGCTGTAGATTTACAGACGGAAAACCAAGCATTGTCAGAAGTGATATTTTCTCTAAAAACAGAAAAAAAAATCATCTTACAGCAGAATTTTCTTCACTTACAGAGGTTTTGTGCTTCGAGTATGTGGTTTCATGTTGTAGAAAATTCTGCTATCAAACACTGCTGGAAAACTCTTTGGAAGGGAGTCATCAATGCTGGATCACTTGGCAAAACAAGTTGAAGTGCTTTGAAAATCATGTGAATAGACTGAAAAGACAATTGAAAGAAGGGGATGTAGAAGCCTACTATGGTCTAAGTAGTGTAGCACACTGTTGTAAGAGCTTGTTCTTTTCCCAGGAACAAAAGCTGACAACCTCAGAGCAATGGAAATATCTAAACCAAGAGCCGCTTGTGCCAATACTCTCCAGGTGTGACAAACACTTGACCTCAACCAAACCAACAGCTAAATATAATATAAATAAGTATTTTATAGCTATTGCATAGTTGAAGAAATTTCTAATAGCCACCTTTTCTTTGCATCGTTTATACAATTTATTATAGGAGGTGCTTAGTCACTGTTTTTTAAGTATAACTTAGCAAGATACTTTCTCTCTGGCCTTGTACTGCTCTGGGAGCCTAATGGTTCTCTCTGGCATGACAGGTGGCAAGATCTAATTTTCTTAGAAAGGGGCCTTGTGAGATGTGCAATCCAACAAAACGTACACTTCAGTATCAAGAAAGAGTCTAAATGAAAAATTGCCATTTTCAATGGCAAATATAAAGCTAAACCTTTTGGCTCTTGGTGTTAGTTCAGATGACTTAGTGATAGTGTCAGTAGTACTTAAAAATTTGGTATACCTTAGTATTGTTAAAATTACATTAATCAGTAATCTCTCAGTCAAAATTGCTTTTCCCCTTCATCTGTGCCTTTTAATATTCAAAAAACTACAGTTTAAGAATTGTCTTTAATTTTAATTACATAGGTCTGATATATTAACATTAATAATGTGCATGATGAGTACTTATTTTTAAATTTTGGCCAAGGATGCAGGTTGCCTAGAAGGTGCCATAAAAGTTCCTATTGACTTCAGCTGTATAATTTGGAAACACTAATTTATGTATCCACTAATCACACTGGTTGGATTTTTTTTCCCCTGTGAGGAGCTCAAAGGTTTCTGGATTTTTTTCTGTTCACGGGTGTAAGTAGGGATGTAAGATCTAGCTTTAGGTAATTGTATTATCCCAGCTTTAAACTGACAGGTTAATATTAATCAGGAGTCAGTTTCACAGCAACAGATAAAGCCCTACTGGATTTTGCTGGGAGTCTGTTAGCAATCCAAATAAGGATAAAGGATATATTCTTGAGTCATACAGCTGTGTGAACAACTGAAATCGATTGTAGCCATTGTTGAGCTCCCTTGGATCCCTAGTCTCACAGATATTTATGGAAACAATTACACAACTGAAGTAGAAAAAAAGCATTAAGAGGGATTATGCTGATATTCTAGTTTCACTGTCTAGGGGTGAAACCACATCTCTTATCTAGTCATGAGAAATAAAACCTGCTCTTCTAGGAAAAAAAAGTGACCAAAATAGAAAATATTTTATTGTATAATAGGTGTAACCAGAGATTTGGGATGAAAAACCACAATGAAAACCTGATGACTAATTCAATCAGAAGAAAATGTCTTGCTATTTATTTCAGGAGGTGGGCCAATTGTTCACCCATTTTTAGATTGTAGATGATTTCTTCTTTGTTCACACTATTCCATTATCCCTCCTGGAGCTCCTTACTCCAAGGCTGGTGCTCATTCCTGTGTTTGCCTGGTCCCACAGCCTGCTGTCCTCGATGCTGCTGCTGAGCTTTCTGTTCACTACTGAGGTAGCACTGGTGATAGGGAGCAGGTCTGGCACTGCTTTTGCAAGTGGTGCAAAGATTTGAGAATACGCCAGGTCAGAAGATAAAGTCCACATCAAATAAAGACTTTATAAAGCCTCGGTAATCTATTTGAAATGCCACTCTGCTGGCTTAAGAGACTCATATTGCCCACAGCTTAATTGAGCTAATAGGAAAGATTTGATTTCTGCTTGTTGTGCTGTTATGACTGGATGCCACTAGAGCTGTCATTATTGATTATCGGCGGTGCTGTCACTAATTAGGGCTGTTTGGGAGGGCCAGCAGGGCTGGCCCGGGGCCGTGAGCGGTGCTGGATGCGCGCCGGGCCCGCTGGCCTGGGCTGCCTTTGATGCTCCCCACGCCTTGGATTTGTCCCCACGCCTTGGATTCTCCCCACGCCTTGGATTCTCCCCACGCCTTGGATTTGTCCCCATGCCTTTGATTCTCCCCACACCTTTGATTCTCCCCACGCCTGCTGCAGGGAGGCACGTCCGCACCAGCACCCTTTGTGCACCGAGCAGGGGAGGCACAGCCTCGAGGGTGCAGGTAGCCCCGAGGAGATTGCAGCAGGATATTTAACCATACACCTTATGGCTGTACAAGTGGAGAGCATCTCCTGCATCTCTGCGTCCTGCTGTGCGCTGCTGCAGTCAGCAGCACTTTGCCAAATCCCTTTGTAAACTTCTCAATCTCCATCTCCACCTGGCTTTGGATTTGTGTTTGCAATTCTCTATTTAAGGAAGCTGCTACAGTACCTTATTTTCTAATGTGAGGGATGTTTGGCTCCTATTTCTAGCCTAGGCAACCCAGAGTGGTTTCTAATATTTAAACAGTTATCAGTTGTTAAGATACAGAAGTAGTAGTTCCTGTGTGTGAGAAGAATGTTTAAAAGAGAAGAGAATAATAAAGGGCATGTGTGTGCCTGTTTTCTTTTGAGAAGAAAAATGTGGATACCTCTGCTGTGATTGATATCAATGCATAATACATAAATATCTGTGGTTCTAAAAGCTGACAACCTTACCTGGACTGATGAATGTTCAATTTCTGTAGAGATAATTCAATAACATATTAGAAACATCCTTTAAAATAATTATGTCTGACTCAATTTGAATGCTCTGAAAGCCTTAAAGAGGGAACAAATGAGTGCTGAAAACTCTACAATGCTTCTGTGTTTGACATCTATAAATATTTTTTAAAGATCACAACTAGTTGCTTGTCTGACAATTCAATTATTCAACCTTGTGCTGGAGAACATCATAACAAAATTTGTCTCTGTACTGACACTGTAGTAAATCTGAAATAAAAGATGTCTTTGGAATGAACGAAGAATCTACTAGTTAATATTATTTATGTGATATCAAAGGAAAAACCAGCCAATTCACCTACTCATGTGATATCTCTTTCAGCAGTCTAGCACACTAACATGTCGGATTTTCATCCCTCCCTGTTAAGAACTGCCTCTTTTCTGACTACGCAGTAATTCTTTGCATGATGTTTGTAGTGGATAAAAATTGGGAAATTAGCCCTTAAAAATCAGGAACCCCAAGGAGGACCTGGATGAAGCTGCTGGTGCCAAAGAGGTTCCTGTGGTTCTATGGGGCCTGAGCTGGTGCCTGTGTGGCCCAGCAGGAGATGCATGGCTGCAGCACTGTGGATGCGGTCAGTGCAGGGTCAGTCCTGCAGGGTTTCCTCCTGCAGACAAATGCCCCTTGTCCATTCATGGGGCAGTGAAACTCTGCTTTTTCTGAAGTCCTTCACTCTCCACTAATAGCATATGAGCCAGAAACAGCACTGATCATACATCTTGGAAGACCTTCACAGTGGCCAAGACAAATTTTCTGTCAGTATAATATGTAGCTATCACCTTCATTAGTTTTCCTAGAAGGAAGTAGTGCACAATCCTTAGTGATGGCCATCCCTTGCTCTGAATCTTGGTATCCTGTCTCTATTCTCCAGGTTCCTGTGGAGAAAACAAATAGATGCACTCCCTTTGAATTGTTGACCCTCCAGTGCTTTTTAGTGTGAAGCTGGGAGGAACATTAGCACCAGGGTGCAGAATTGTAATTGAAATATCTTAAATTCCTAAAAAGATTTAAATTCTGGTCTTAAGCTCACAGATATGAACAGTTTCTTCCAATTCCTTCACTTGCACTTATGTGGGGGGTGAAAAAGAGAAAAAAAATGGTAAAAATTGTTCTTGAAGAAATGCAGGACTTTTAAGGGAAAAGCCATAAGCCATTGTGGAGAAAATAAAATCCTCAGATGCACTCCTGAGCAGTGCTCAGAATTATGCTCGAAGAACAAAATAGGAAGAAGTCACAACAATATGATCAGTGTGAAAGGAAATCCAGGAGAGAACAGTTTTAGAGAGGTAACTAGCTGGTGACTGCAAGGAGGAGAGGACACATCTGAAGCTCAGTGCCCTGTGTGCTGCTTGTGGAAGAGCTTGGATAACTAGATGCAGCCTCTGCTCTTTGCAGGGAATGGGTGTGGGCAAGTTTCCAAGGCAGAAGAGAGAAAATGAAAGTGTCTGGAAAAACCAAACAATTGTAGAAATAAGGAGTATCTTTCTGAAAGTTCTGTCTTTTGACTTTGCAAATACTCAGACCTCATATTTGATGCTCATAACCCAAAGCTTTTCTCTCCTTCTGGGTCTCAGCCATGGGTCAGTTTTACAGAGTGGTAGGCCTGCCATTACAGGGGGAATAGCTAATGAGTTCAGCTGCTCCTGGCATGAACATGGGCACGTTTGCCCTAGTTTCGGTTTCACTCCTATCACTTTCTGCAAAGAGGTTTTGTTATTTGTATGGATATACTCTTCTGGACAGAATTCTGCAGACAATGATGAAGGGATTATAGTGTAGATGAGACAGGAGAAAGGAGTAAAGGTGTGTTTTGAGAAAAATGCCATAGTTAGTACAAGACGTTTTCAGAGACATCTCTACTTGCACTGGTGATTTTATTTCTTGTATATATTTCAACAGACAGTATAAAGATAAGCTTAAACAGACCTCTCCAGGAATAGAAGTTGGACTTTAACATTCTACCATATCAGCAATAAATTCAGATGCCAAAGACTGTGTTTATATTGATTCCTGCCAGAGTACTGGTGAGAGAGCTGCCAGCGGTTAACTTCACACGCACTATCAGCTCTCCCTTTGCTGGAGGATGGAGCCTGTGATAAGGCTGAGGATGAGGAGTGTGGCATGCAGAAGGTGAGGAAAGAGTCAAAGAGGAAGCTGACGTCTCCGCAGATGACGTTGTGATGAGCTGGGCCTTAGTTCAGCTCCAGGCTGAGCTCTGTGGACATGGTGCCGGACGCGTGGCAGGGCAGGGGTGACAGGCTGGACACCCCTGGGGCTGCCAGTGCTGGGGGTGCCAGTGCTGCAGGGCACAGCTTCGGTGCAGCCACTTCAGCAAAATTCATAGGCACCAATGGCCTTGTTAATGACCTTGCTCTTGGCTGGTGAGACACAGAGGAACTTGCCTGCTACCAGTGCGGTGCAGGAGGGCTCTCCTGTGCAAGGCAGCAGGTCAGCTCAGGTCAGGACAGCAGCAGGGAGCAGGGGTCACAAGCCTGGGAGTTTCTGGGCTCCTTTTCCATTGGACCTCTGTCTTTGGTGATGGTTAATGTGAATGACATGCACAGGAGGATGAATCACAAAGAATAAAAGACTTTCACGTTGGCTGGAAAGAGTTTGGTGGTGCATACGGAAGCAGTCTGGGTTTCTCACTAGCCTCCTTGTTTTTTGAATGCAAATTACTCTTTATAAATCCTTTGCTGCACCACATAAGGGCAAGGGTAATTGTTTTTTTCCCTTCAACTGATTGCTCATCATTATAGCAAAAAAGCGTGGGATTGCTTAGAAGGAAAACCAGTCCCACTAATTCTTTCCCTGATTGTGTTAGTACAGTCTTTATTTAGGCTTTTGTCAGAAAACCAGTTTTATTACTTCAAATATTACTGCACCCTCTCACTATTAGTCTTTTACGACATTATCTTTGTTTTTATGATGGTTGTCATTATGTATCAATTTGAAGACATCCTCCGGGAACATCATGCTCAGGTTGTTTTCTCTCATCACAGTGGGCAGCTGCTTTTCTTTTCTGTTTTCTGGTAAGGTGCCATTTCTTTCAGTCACAAGGGTGTATTTTTGATGGTGCAGATAATGAGCACAAGATTAACTCACAAGGCAGGCACTTGCTGAGAAGCTTAGCATTAGCTCATGGAATAGGAAACCAAGCACTGTAACTGCCTATCCCGTAAAAGCTGAAATTAAATGAGCTTCCATTGTTATGGGAGCAAAAGGGCCATGAATTGTCTTGAGAAGTAGACATTCACATTCTAATAAATTTATCATTTTAGAATAAATAGATCATGTTTCATACAAATATGAAGATTCTCTTTCATATATATAAGCAGAAATAATATAAATGTAAATAATATCAATATAACAAAACCACCTCAAGTTTTACTGACAATTTTGAGGTCCCAGTACATGTGATTTCTCAGTGTTTCTCAGAAAAAGCAGCTGATTTTCAGGAAACAAGGCAAACTGAGAAGTCTTGTGCCTAGTTTTCAGAAAATTCCACCTACACACTGAGAGCCGAGCACCTGATAATCTCTAAAGGAAACAAATTAATTAACCTGAAAAAAAAATACAGAGGGATTAAAGACTGAACATTTTAAAGCAGATAGACTCAACCTACAATATTTACAGAGTTTTTAGAAATATTTATTAATAAGAATAGTATATTTAGTTATATGAGTTCAGATAAAATTGTTCTTGCTGTTATTTCTTTAAAGCATCTGGTTCTGCAGTTATGAGAGACTGTAAGTTTCAGAGACTGGAAAAAGGAAGATCTGTTGTGTCATCAGATTTGGTGCTGTTTATATCTTTTGTTTTGTTGTTTCTCTTTAGAGAAGGAAAACAGCAAAAGGGAGATTTTAAATTATCCTCACGAGCCAAAGTTAACTGGGGCTGGCTCAGCACCACAAGTGCCTGTGCCCATGGAGGAAATCCAGACTGGGATATGGATGCTAAGGCAAACTCTATCCCACCTTCTGAGACTGTGGCAATCACGGGCTGAGGAAGGGCAGCTTCAGGTAAACCCAAATCACAGTCCGTGCCCCCCACTCCCCTGGGCTGCAAGCCACGATGCTGCAGCCATTGATTTCCACTGACACAATTCTCTGCTGGGAGACACAAACGTGTCTCAGAGAGGTGGAGCCACACCTGCAGGTAGCAGCTCAATTTCCAGCTGCCACAGCATAATGGTCAGGATGTCCACTCTGGCATGGGCACAGAGCCTCCCTGGCGTGGCCTCCTTGCAACCCCCTGGTTCCCAGGAGAAGGGAGATGAGTGCTGAGTGCTCCAAGAGCTCTGAATGCAGCACAAACCACTGTGGAAATGACTGGTTTTGTTTAGAGATATGGCTGGCAATGGACTAACTCCTGCTTCCAAAAGATCTTATGAATTTTACATTGGAGGAATTGTTGGATAATGCATGCAGATGCTGTTGGGAGCTTGGTGAAAACATCAGTGCCCCATGTAGCACTGTCCAAGTGAAAGCATAAATGGTAAGCCTGAAATTTTTTTCTGAGTTTTTGTTGGTTCTTCCCATCTAATGTATTTGTGTCAACTGAAGTCACGCTGACCTCTTTTCTTGGGGCTTAAATGCTTATATAAGACAGATGCCAAGGCTGTAGGATAATTACAATACTAATTACTACTTTTGACATGTATTTCTAGTGATTAGGACTGTTTCCAGAATGCCTTTGATGCTGTTTTGCACGGGCACTGAGCTGAGATTTTATTTTTCATATTATTTTTCAGTGCTGACGTTTGCTTGTTCTGTTCTTTTAGATGTAGGAATGTAACAGCAGACAGCAAAGCAAATTCAGTCATGGGTTTTCTATGTAATAGGAGGCACAAAGTAAACCAAGCAATAGATTTTTGCTACAGGGAAAAGATATTTCTGTTTTCCTTGGTAGTTTTGCTATGCAATACCCTTATTTAATTTACTCTTCTTGTAAAACAGGACAAGAATCACCTAAAGGTAAAAGTTAAGAATCATTAACAAAACCACGTATCTCTTGACAGTTCCCAGCTGCAACCTCCTTGTCAGTAGCTCTTTCATATCTTCGTTACTTTTGCTCTCTTAATTACGGAGAGAATTTGCACACATGAGCTGTACTTGCCCTGTGGGGAGAAACTGAAGGACTGGCACTAGTTCAGCTGGGGGACAAGACCATGTCAGGAGGGCCCAAACCCCCCCAGACCAGAAAGGAGGTTATGAGAGCACACCATGGGGATGTGTGCTGGGGAGGGTAGGGGATGCTGTAAACTGAACAGCCGTGGTGCAGACTGGGTGCAGTGAGAAGCTCATTCTCCATGGGGACTGTGGAGCTGTGGAGGAGTTGGACAGTATGAGTTGTGCTATCTCTGCCCTTGCAGGTGTTCAGACCTTCCTAGACAATATTCTAAGTTCTGATTTCATCTTTATCCTTCCTTGAGCAGGAAGGTGAACCAGAGACTTTCTGGGGCTGGTTCCACCCTGAATTATCTGTGAGAAGTACTTGGTTCCTGTTCAGAGCTCTGTTATTTCAGGGAAGTAGGAGAAGTATTGGGAAATCAAGGGGTCAAGACAGATGGCGAGCATGTGGTGAAGGCAAGGCTGGCTGTTAGTTTTAAAATCTCCCTTTTGAAATGGACTTGACTCATCTTACTGCTTTGAACAGCATTGATCCTTACAGTGTTTATTCCTCTGCAGGACTTCATAGGCAGGTGAATATGGAGTCCCAGATGGAGCACAGTTTCTAGTGGAGCTGGGTAGAAAAGCAACAGATTGTCCATTGCTTTTTTTTTTCTTTCGTGAATAAGTAATGTGTTTTTGAATGCTCAACTTCTTTTCCTAATGAGTCTCATGGAACAGCATTTCCTGTCCTTTACTAATAGTGCTGAAACCCATGGCCTAATTGCAACCAGATCTGTTGGAGCATCCTAGTGAAAGGTTGCATTTAAAGGCCTCCATCCCACTATTCCTCTCACTATTTTGCTTTGTTCAGGACACAAGGATGAGTGGGAGCCTCAGTGATATGCCACCTCTAGATGGCATGATGATACTATAAAATGTGCAAGACTTTTTAATATATTAAGCAATCATTAAACTATTGTCAGAGTAAGGACATATTCCAAAGACCAACTGTCAGGACCCTGTTGGATGATACTGATTCTTAGCATGCCTGGAGTTGTCACGATGCTCATACTCAACATGTATTTAAAGAGCCAAAAGAAAATAACTGGAAATGTAGAATAGACATATTTTCAAATATTACTTATTAATTTATTTTTCAAGTGCTAAGAGGCAATAATCTCATAATTTATGAAAGCATCAGTTCATTATTCAGTTTTTGTAGCAGTCATGTTTGAGTTGCAAGAATGCAAAATAAGGCTGTATTTGGTAACTTCTGGCACCATTTTCATTCTCTAGATCAACTTGCACTTGAAGAAAAGTAAGGTGTAAGATCTGCATACTGGTTGTGTAGATTCTGGCATGTATGCAAATAAACATTAAGAGGCTCCCAGAAAATCATTTACACTTCACTAAGTGTATTAAACTCCTTACAAACTTCAGTGGGAGCTGTGCACATGTGTTTGACTGCATTCCTAAATTTTGCTTGTAGGCATGGAAGAAGTCCATATGATAATTTTAAAGATTTAAAGAACCCAGTAGTTTTGTGTTTTGTAGTTTGAGTTTTCGTGGTTTTGTTTTCTTTTTTTTTTATATTTACTGTGTTGTTTTTCTGGATGGTGCTTTCTTTGAGCTCATCAGTTTATGGCTGTCAAAGAATGCCCCAAATGCCAAATCTTGAGTAGTCTTCACTTTTGAACCATCACTAAAGTGAGTTCCCTAATAAGAAGAATTTGCACTAGCTCAGGAGATCCCCTGCGGTTCTCTGCTCTGAAAACCAACAAAAACAGGGCTGAGGTAGGTAGATGAAGTGTATTATTTGACAGAGCAAACCCCGTGCTAGTGAGAATTGCTTATGGAAGCAGCTGAAGAAATGAAAAGTAATTATATACTGCAGAAGAAGGAATAGTTCCAGAAATAACTTTCTGCTCTGCAGTCTCCTGTGACACTAGACAGCCTCTTTGGGTCCTGTCATGTTTTGCAGAAGCCACTCTACATCTGCTCCAGCATTTAGATTGGCACTTTAAAAACCAGATCTGCCAGGCTGGAGATGAGATGCCTGGTTTTGCAGACCACTCAGCTCCTGCATGTCAGGAGCCACTGCTCCTTACACCATAAGATGACCTTGAAGAAGAGAAGCAATTCCCAGAAATGCTTAAAACTGTGATGCACTGACTCTGAAAATGAGTTTATAACTTCCTTCTTCTGCAGTAGTTAAAAATCTTGGGCTGCTTTGTAAGAAAGGTGATGAGATGATCCCTGTGTCTTGTGCACCACAGTTTGCATAATTTCCTTATTACATTACTCAGTAAGCCAATACTAAAGTGCAAGTCAAATTTGGGAAAATTGTGAAATTCTAGATTGAAGGTTTTCTTTGCAAAATAAATTCAGCTACTTTGGATTTACGCAGCATATTACTGCATTGAACCACATGCTCCTTTCTCCAAGGGCAGCCTTTGTTCATTCCACGTGTAGATAACTATGGAACATGTCTCTTAGCTTTCCAGAATTGGGTTTTCAATGTCCAACCAAATAACTAACAAAACCAAAGACCCCCACCAAACTGAATACTCAGAAATTCAGTCATAAAATATGTGTGGACTTATTCCTACAGTCTGCCAACATGAATGCATCCTCATTTGTCTTCTAGCCATTGTAAAATCCATTAATATTCTGAGTGCCTCGGTGATGGCAGACCCTCACAAGGCATAATCATGCGATGCAGCTCCCAGTGGCTGGCTCAGCTCACACTTGTGTGATGGATTTCAGATGACTGGCCCTCAGGATAGGCCCATATGGTGTGGTATGACATGCTTTCTGTTTTTTCCAGCCTGGCTGAGAAAAACAGTACAGAAGAGGAATTGTAAGAAGGAAATTCAGAACAAGTGTCTCTGGTTTGGGGTTTCAGAGGAGCATTCTGTGCTGCATGTCCTGCTCTGCTCCCTCCTCCCATCACTCCAGGATCCTATCCTGGTCCTCACTTTGCCTCCAACCTATTTGCTGCCATCCCACCTGGCCTCCACCCTGCTTCCAGACCTTCTCTCTTTTGTTTGCTCTCTCTCAAAACCCACCTATTTCTTCCACTCTGCTAATAATTACCCTTATTTTCTTCCCTTTTCCCAAATGGATTTCTCTGTGCTGTGAGGTCTTGATTACCTCTTCTCTGAAGTGTGTGGAAGGTGTCTTGGGGACCAGAGACCATAGAGCAGCTCTTAACACCCTGAGTCCTTGGTGCTTCCTTCCCCAGATGAGTCCCTCCTGAGACTGTCTTCACTCTTTACCCAGGACCTTCATATTTTATGTCAAATAAGATTTGCTTTGAAGCCTTGCAGTTTTGGTTGACCTTTGAGTTCTCACAGGAACAATGTCGTTTCCTACATCTCAGCAGCCCCTGCCATGCTGACTTTCAAAACCTTCATTCAGATCTTAACAACAAAATAGGTGAGAATAATGTATGGCCCAAGTGTTATATATTTTGCTCATGGGACTGTTGGGAATACTCTTGTGGTCAGATCTGTGAACCTGAAGGTTTAATTGCACTTTCATGCCTAATCATGCCTGTTACTGAGTAGTTGTTGATAGTATGAGCTTTGGTTGCTGCAGGGGTAAGGGAAACCTGTTGGGGAGGTGATATCTCAGGCCTCTTGCAGCCAATTGCTCTCACCCACTGGTAATACACTTGTTCTGGGAACAGAACAAACATTTGATCTGAAATTTTAACTTTAGACAGGTGTCTGGGTCAGAAAACCTCTGACTCAATAGCAAGATTATAAGCACCTGAATCTGGAGCCTGATGCAAGACCTTAACTGCAGGCATTGCTCAAACTTCAGCTCATGTTTTGCATCCCTAACCTCCCTGTGCAGCTTCACTGGATATATTGTTCAGGTTTTGGTGCTTACAACTACCATGTGGTGTGAGTTGTGAAAAGCAGCTGCTCAGCTGAGCTGCAGTTGGGGTAAAGGTTTCTATAGTGCCCTCTATGAAGGTTTGTGTATGTATAGAGTTGCAATTTAAAAGCACTTTAGTTCCCTGAGCCTGGGCAAAGCTCAGTTGAGGATGTCAAAATTCAGGTTTTGTAATAGCACCTAAGAAATGGCAAATCATTCATACTGTTTAGCTAATACATCCTGTTCTGCTGCTGCTGGGAATGTAAAAAGTTACAAATGCAGCCAAAAAAAAAAAAAAAAAAAAAACCACAGTATTTCCTACTAAGAATAACATAGATTGAAGTAGTGATTTTCTTGTTCAGGGAGTCAAACCATAGCATGTTGTCAATAGTAATATATCAGCCTGCATGGTACTCTAAGCAAATTCAGCACTAATATTAGGAAGAGCAGAAAAGTGTGTGGAGAAGGAATGTGATTGTTCTTTCTTTCTCCCTTATTTATAAGGGAATACAATGGGATTTCCTTTACATTTCTGGGAATATGCATGTTGGCTTAGCTTTCTAAAATAGCTGCAAACTGATGCCTTAAAAACACTGCTGTATGTATTTTTCCCTGATTTATATTTTAAAAATCTTGTTTTTTCTTAAAGCATCACATAATTTGAAAACTTCTATATTTAATAAGATGGGTTTGCAACTATTTCTGTCTTGTGAATGCATGGATTTGTACAGCTTCCAGAGGAGAAGCTCATTGCACCAGACACAGGGTGGATCTGGGGCTGGCTGTCCCTCTGCCGATCACACTCCAGGCTTGATGCTGGGAATTTCTGTTGGAAGAAAAATTTCTTCACTATCCAGTCTCTTAAAGAATTAAAAGGTCCTAGTCTTGTGATATCTAATACCACTAGACTACCTTTTTTTCAGGCATGAGGAAAAATTATAGGCCCTGGAATGGATTTCAACCCCTATTCACAATAATTAGTTAAAATAAATTATTTGCTTCAACATGGATTTCCACTAGCGTAAATTAGGTCTGACTCCAGCTATATTTCTTTTGAGCAGAGTCTGCAGATTGCTAGAGCCTAAAAATGATATCTTTCTGTGCTGAGGCTGGTTTTTTGTGATGATCTCCCTGTAATTTTCTTTAGTTGAGGGACATCTGTTATCTCCTCAGTGCATTAGTGATTCTTGTACCAATGTTTAAATCAAGGGGAATTTGAGTGGAGAATGGGCTTGGAGTGCATCCACCACCTCATTAATTCCTTAAAAAGTCCTATATCCTCATCCATATTTGTTATGAAAGTCTTTATTATGACAAACGTAAACTTATTTTCTTAAGGAGATTTTCATCTCACATTACTTATTTTCATTCAAAAAAAGAGAAACAAAAGGGACACATGATATTTTTCTTCACTAATTCACTCACTGAATCCCTAAGGCAGCTATTTCACTCCATCTGGACAGCACCCTCCATACTGATATTTCAAACAAGCTACACCAAAATCATCATCTTAATGCTCTCTCTTCCTCCCCGTCAGCTAGAAATGCCTGAACAGATGAGGGGTTTGTTAATTTGGATATGGCTTTTATATCTTATTTAAATTTTGTCCCACTAGAGGTCAAGGCATTAACTGGACAATATCAGCTCCATGAAATGTCGTAAAATTTACTGCAGCTGATGAGAGTTGTGAAGTCTGCTTGCATTCTGTCTGTGCAGATTTTTCTGGTCCTCACAGTCTTCCTCCAAACTGACTGCTGTTCTGCAGAGCAGCCTGGTAATGTCACCCACACCCCTTTTTGCCAATCTTTCCATGTGGGGGGTTGAGTAAATCATTTATTCTGACTGGGGTTCAGTGTCCTCTGCCAACATTCTGCTCATATCAATACAATGTTCACAAATAAAATCACCTCTTTCACTATTTATTATTCATACTTAATTTAAAAAATGATCTGATATACTCAGTAATAACTTGAGAACTCTGCAGTTTTTTGATGAATGATAAGCAATAGTGGCAAAAACTGAAATTAAGCAAAGTTGAAAAATGTACAACTTTAAAAACAGCTTTTGATTTTTTTCCCCTATGGTAATAGAATTGCACTACTCTTGCCCCTGTAGTGTTAATTGTTGTCTAGGACTTTAAATTTCTGTCATTAGGAAAATTCAGAAGGCAACATACTTGTGCATTTATGAGAAATATAAAAAGAAGAGATCCAACTGTGAATGCATCTCCCACTGAGCCAAAATTTACTGTGTTCTCTCTTTTCAAATTGGTCTTTTTGCAACATCAAGGAAAAGTGGCAAAGGAAATGAAAGTAGCTATATTAATACAGTCTTCATTGAAATCTAAAGAACAAAAACTCTTCTTGCCTAAATTAATTCAGGACAGATAAATAAAGCTAACAGAGCAATTAACACAAACAAACCAACTTGCAATTTAGCTACTGTGCAGCACATTCAGTGTCAGTGTTAATTAGCTGGGACAAAACTGCCTCTTTGTCACAGCATAGTAGATCTTAGAGTTTTCATATTTTTAAAATTCTGTCCCTGCCCATTAATTACAGGATTCTCTATGTCAGCAAGCCAATGGAAGGCAGGATAGTAAACGACTTCAAACAGTGTGCTGAAGATTGGATACCTGCAAAATATAAAACATCATTTGGATGGAAAACCAGTAAAAGCTGGTGAGAAGAGACCTGAGGCTCTCACAAATTTTGTATTGGAGTAAAAGATTTGTGTTAGAACATGGAACATATTGGTGGACCAAGCTGGACCTTCGGTTCTCAGAGAGGCTGGAGTTTCCTGCAGTGACATGATTGGCTTTACATTTATCAGAAAAATTAATCTACAGGAATTAACATATTTCACACTATTTGACAAGGAGAAATAAGAGGTTACAAAGTTCTTTCCTAAAATAGAATTGATCTGGAGACTAACATCAGTTGCAGATGGACGGCTATCAAAAATTATGCAGAGAATTATCACAATGTGAATTCTTGTTGCTTGATTAAAAATGATTGAAGAAATTATTTGTGATTGAAGTAATCCCTTAGGCATTTCCACAACATATTTCTGCAATTCTTCTTGTGTTACTCCCTTCTTCCCTTCCCTTTCCTTATACTTCGGAAGGAAAGTAAAACAGAAACTGTGTGGTGAGAGTAGAAGGCAAAGGAGCCTGAAACAAGGAGAAAAAGTAGAGTTAGCAATAGCTCCAGCTAACTTACATTTTCAGTTGGTGGATTGAGTAACTTTTCAGTTTAACTCAGCTATCATGCACTCTGAAGTGCCCTAATTGGCCACAAAATAAGTAGCCATACATTTAAACAATTTGGCAAATGTACACAGATGCAAAACGCAAAGGTCTTAGGGAAAAACCCCAAAACAATTAGAGATAAAAGGTTAATGCAGCATAAAATGGCTTTTTCAGCTGGCATATGCCATACAAGCAATGAACTCATCAACTCACCTTAACATAATTTACTGACTTGCCCAGTCCTTTCTAAAATATTTAAGTTAAAATCTGACTGTGTGTGCAGCACTGGGCATGGCCAGGGAAGAAGCTGATGTGCCATTTAAAAAGTTTCATACATAACTCCAGATATTGCAGAACATACTGAACTCCAGCTCCACAGAAGGTTTGCAGCATCATAGCCCTGTAATATCTGATGTAAGATTTGATTCCTTATAAAGCTGAAATCATGAGCTTGTGATAAGTCCTGTAACCAATTACTGTACATCTCTTCACCATTGTAGATTACATGAAATGAAATGGTTTGGCTGTATTTCTAGGTTGTTACCTAGAAATACTGTACAGTTGTCTTTCTAGAACTGTGGGATGTACCAAAGTTGTGGAGTTGATTGGGTCACTGCAGATTTAGCCCAGTATTTGTTTACAGGTCCTTGTCAAACAAATTGTGATTTTCCCATCTACAGCTGTTATTTCTGACCAACTATTTACCAGGTAGTCTGAACAGAGTGTTTCAGTTCATACACGTAGTTTACACGACTACTGTTTCAGGTATCTTCTTTTTGCTAATCATAGCATCTATATGCTCACCTAAGTAACATAAAAAATAGATCCATTTTGTTGCTACAATTAGAAAGTTTATTTATGGTACAGTGAGCTCCACTAAATGATAAGGATTGAATAAAGGTCTTCAAATACAATAGAATTTATGAATGCTCTGATTTAAAACCATAAAGATACAGTATAGTGAGCCTCATGGATTAAATTTTGATCCTCATTTAAATAATTCTATATCCCTTTTTTCCAGCTGGCTGTAGGAAATGGTTCATCCTGAGCAGTTTTAGCACTTTGTGTTCTACCTTTCTGACTTCACCCACAGTTCAAAGTAAGCTCTTTATTTTAAATAATTTTCAGTAGATTTCTACTTACCAAGCCTTAGGACTGACACATTATGCAAAATTTACTCTACTTTGATGTCTTTGCTTTTTCAGGCTTTGTTTTATATTTCACATAGGTGATTTCCTGGTTGCATAAAGACTCTCCTCAGATATACTGGTCACACTTACATTGTCTTTTCCCTGGAATGCATATAAAGCAGTGTTGCTTTTTCTGCAGCTGTGTGGCCACCTTTCCTGCGCTTCCTTCCTTCTGCTTTTTTTCTGCTGCATTCATTCTTCCTTGCCTAATATCACTCTTTTCAAAGCTGGACAGTTAAAGGAATGGTATTTCCAATATCTGAAATCTATTGATAAGATCAAACTCATCACCCCAGAAAATGATATTGACTAACCAATTGTGTGATTAGGTGATTGGGGAGAGCAGGAATGATGGCTGCAGTCTGTGTCTCTTGTGCTGCTCAGTCAGTTCTGACTCAGGGCCTGCTCTGTGCCCAAAGCAGTCACAAGCTCATCTGTCTGTCTACAGCAGAAACACAGAACCCTGGATTCCTCTGTGTGGAGGAGAGTTAAATCTTGCTGCAGAAGGACTGGAAGACGGTGGTGAATTGTATGTGCTGTATTGGTATCTGACAGAAGCTGCTGTGGGTGCCAATACAATTTGGCAATTGTTTTCTAATTAGACTTTGTTGTGGTCTTTTCCATCCATGAGTGGGCAGTGCATGGCTCTATTGTCACCAGCTGACTCTTGGTCTGTGTCGCTCAGAGAAATGCTCAGACTTCCTTCCCTTTTGAGAAAGCCTTCTGCTAGGAAAGTCATGAACATCCCAAAACACTGGCAAGCAGGGTCAGAAAGCTTCAGAGAGAAGGAGATGGGAGAAGAGCACTGCTGAGGGAAAGGTGATGGTTGGTTTGGCTCAGCAGGATGTCTGGGCACAGGAGTGTGTGGATTTGGAGCTCCTGCACCAGGGGTGGCTGGAGAAACACACAGACCTCGAGAGAAAACATTCCTTGCTGGCACATGCACTTTTCTTTTTACACTTGGATTTTATTAAGTGATTTGCCACCTAAAGAGCAATGATTGCAAACAACATGTAGGGGTTAGGGACCATATGTTCAGTGCACTGATCCCCCACACAGCATAGCAGCCCTTCCCTAGGCAGGAAAAAAGAAGAAGAAGGTATTTACAAACTGCAGTTGTAAAAACTGCTGGGAATCTTACAGAATCTATGCTATGAAGCTGAGGCAATCCCTGTTGCCTAATAATTTCATAAGCGCCAGATTAATAGTTCATTCTGCAGCCAAACTTCCCAAGAGAGAGCAAATTACAATAATAAAATCAATATTATGAGGATAAGATGCTAATGCTATGTATTCATGGAATAATTAAGTTGGAAGGGATCTCTGGAGGCTATCTAGTCCAAGTTCCTGCTTACAGTTAGATCAGGCTGCTGGTGGATCTGTGCAACTGACTTTCAAATATCTTCAAAGATGGAGATTTACTGTGGTTTCATTAATAACTGCAACTGTGTGGATCGCGAGAAAAAATAATTTTCTGCAAACATCTGCCCATGAATCAACTAATAAATGTTAAATTAGTACATTTTCAGCCAAACTCCATGTCTGAATAAACATAATTGTCAGAAAAGTTGCTCAGAAAAGTGAACAACACATCACAGTTTGAACCATGTGAAGGCTGGAGACACTTTTAGTGCTGCAAGTGGGACAGAGAATCAAAATCATGAAGCAGACCCAGGACAGGACAGCAGACTCAGTTCTGAGGCTGAGACTGCAAATATTCAGCACATCCATCGAACCACTCAACCCCAGGCAGCGACATGTGGGAACTGAATTGTGTTGCTTTGCTTTGGAAGGGTTTTCATGCACTCCCTGCTCAGAGGATAGTAGCAACAATATTGCCTCATAAATTGTATCATAAGAACCATTGTCAATATTGCAGCAAAAGTTTAGAGACCTGCCAGCATGAAAGGAAATGTGATATTTATTAATTTCAAGCTGGATAAGGATGTTTAGCCAGCAGCTGAGATATTACTTCTGAAAGAAAATCCACAAACAGTAGAGGGTGAAAAGGTAAAATTTGTGTTTGCTGAGGTGACCTAACCTCCATAAAGAAATATATGAACTAAATTTACCAGTAAATAAGTTCAAGCAGGTGCAATTTTCAACACTATCAGGAAATAAAAGGCCCATTTTTAGTTTAAGAATATACAAAATCCTTCCTTTCATTTCAGGGTGTGTTCACTGGAAAAGGATCTAAATAGGAGATAAAAAAAATTTAAAATATCTTTCTTGAATACAAAAAACTCTCAATAGAATGTGGAAGAATATGCAGAAAATTTTATACATTTCTGATGTTTTTAGAGAGTTCACCTTAAGGTAAAGACAGGAGAAGCTTAGTAAGTTGCTTTCTCTGGAAATCATAGAGCCAGAGGGAGGAAAAAAAAGATGTGGAGATGCTTTCATTGTTTGGTGTATTAGCAATAACCGAGCCCTCCACTTGAGAGTAAACCTCAGCCTAAAAAAGGGAAAATAAAGAAAAAATTAGGCTGCATATGCTCAGAGATTTATCAATTGAAGAAAAAGTTATTTTTTTTCCATCTTTTTCTTCATTAAAGAACCAGGTGGCCTCTGACACTTTCCATTAGAGTAATCAAATATACTTTAATGTACTGTCAATATTTGTTTGTGGGGGTGCATCTTCTGCAGACAGTGCTTTTTAGGTGTATGTTACCCAAGATGTACCACAAGACAATGTCAGAAGTGCATACATCAGACATTAAAATTCTGCTCCAAAATATATTGGATAATTGTTTAAAAATAAAAGAGTGGAGAAATTCCAACAGAAGAAATGAAAATGTAATTTAACAATCAGGATATTCTCACTGTAAGTCTGTGTATAACTGCAATTTCTTGCAAGGTGGAGGAAGAGGGATTTGGATCTGGCGCTTTTACATCAATGGTGAACAAGACAGCACCAACCTGCCTGGCATGAGAGAAAATGTTATTATTGTTATTATTATTATTATACTTGTTGTTATTGTTATAATTGTTATTATTGCTATATGAAGCCCAAAGTGGTTGAGGCTTTCTGAGAGTCTGATGGTTCATTTCCATTGGATCAGCAGGTGGAAGGGGTGGGATTGGAGTTGTGTGAGGGTCGTGTGGGGCACATGCTGGCAGTGCACACATCAGCAAGGGGGCATAGATGCCTCCATAATTAGCTAAACATTCATGCCAGAGACAAAATTTCAGATGAAGTACCACAGCCTTTTTTCTGGGTCTGAATCAGAATGTGCCAAAATTTTCCAGATGGAAAATTAGATGGGCAAGAGGACGTTAATTTGGGATGGGTTAGACAAGAAGTAAACGTGTGCACTTCCTATCAGTATTGCAGGTTCACAGGAGGTTTTTCAGAGTGCTCAAACCTAATTTAAGCTCATGATGAAAAACTGCCACCTCTCTTATTTATAGAGCAGGTTTGTCAGCTCCAGGACTTGAGCTATGGGGAAATTCCTCTCTCAGCCTACAAATCGCAGCCACGAGCTGTGCCCACACTTACTCACAAGCCTGAGGAAATAAGATGAGCAGAGGCTGAGAAGAACAAAGCTGGTGAAGCTGTGAAAAGTACCTTTGTCTTACTCAGTACAGACTGCAGCTTTTTCCAGGCTGTTGGCGTTGGTGGGGCTGCCTCCTGTACAGGTTAAAGCAGCAAGCCTCAGTGCAGCTCAGCTGCACAGTGAGCTGGATGGGTCAGGAACTACAAACTCAGCTGCACAGTGAGCTGGATGGGTCAGGAACTACAAACTCAGCTGCACAATGAGCTGGATGGGTCAGGAACTACAAACTCAGCTGCACAATGAGCTGGATGGGTCAGGAACTACAAACTCAGCTGCACAGTGAGCTGGATGGGTCAGGAACTACATGGCCACTGCAGCTGGGCAGTAAGTCTGGTGGGCTCTGGGGTGCCAGATGTTTTCTGTGTATCCATGGAGCACAGCTGTTTTGCTCAGCTGTACAGCCTCTGCAGAAGCAAGAGAGATTGCATTTTGGTCAGACTCATCTAGTGATGGCAAATATCTTGTAGAGCAAGATATGAAAAGAAACATATGTAATTGTTATTAATCTGGTATTAACTTTATTGAAATTAGTCTTTTGGGGAGAAAAAACAGCATGAGATTGTGCTCATTTATTGGGTATCCCTGAACTTCACAGAGCAAGATGAGAAAGTTGGAATTTAGACATGAAACACTCTTACAGTGTCTAAAATGGCCCAATAGTCTCTGACAGTGTCAGTGGCTGCTTGCCATGGTGATGTCTACTGCAGCTGTCAACTTGCCTTAAGTGAGTCACAGTTTTGGGGGATATGAATGTCAGAGTGCTCTGGGGACACTGGACTGCACAATCCTTTTGCAGAAGGCTTGGAAAGCTGGTGCCTCCAGATGGAGGGGCTGTTTTCCTTGTGGTGGTGGTGATTTACCACCCTCCCTTGCTTCTTCTACACCACTTAGTAATGGACATTTAGCATGGCCACTGTGCAGAGTAGATTACAATTTCTATGGATTCGAAGGCTCAAACTTACACTATAGTTCATTTAAATACTTAAATTGTTAAAATACACTGTGTAGGGGTAGTTGCTGTCCAGTTTTGTGAATTTCACTGTTTCATCTGGAAAGAGACCTGCAGATTTGGAACTTCCAGTCAGATGTTAGAAACAGGATAAATGCTGGGGTTTTTTGGTTTTGTTTGTTTTTTTTTTTTTTTTACAAAGCCCTAAAGAGAAAAAGTCATTTAAAATAGAACATATCTCTTCATTTGTCATATGTTGTCATTCATAGAATAGCTTTTGTTATGTCTGTAACTTTAACCTGTCAATAAGTAAGTAAGTAAGTAAAATAGAATAATAATATCTCTAATGAGTCATGATTAAAAATGTAACCATTTATTAAAAAAGGAATATTTATGCTCAAGGTTTCAGGAGCAGTCTAGAATTAACATCTGGGGCTTTTCACAAGGGAAATGCTGAAACTGGACACACACATTGAGTCCCCCTGGTATTGATTCATACATTGTGTGGCTGTAATGGCTGAAGGGCCTCAGTATCCTCTGTACTTCTTTTTGATTGATTTTGTGATAATGCAGCTGAATATTAGGTGTGCTGGCAACCTGGGGTGAAATAGTAAAGGAAAGCATGGTAGTATTGTTATTTTACCCTACGACTCCTTTGCAATATTAAGTCCTTTAAAGCCTGTCTTCCTGGAAAAGAAAGGAAGCTCACCTCGTCCCTCACTCTGCAATGAAGGATGCATACTGTTAGAAGCAAGAATTTCTCTGAATCCTTGCATTTTCAGTCAGTACTTAGAGAAAGGTAGAAATGACTGTCATTAACTCTTGCCCCCAGCTTTGTATTAATGCATTTTTAAAGCTGTAAAATTTCTGCTTCTGGTAGATGGTTTGAGAAGGAGCAGGTAAATCAAGTTTAAAATAGGTTCTTGCTCTGAGTAAGGTAACCTGTAAGACTGTTGAATTGTTGGTTACTAATGGGACTTAGCAAGAAACAATAGAAAACAAGGAAAAATGTGACAAAAATTACTGGTATTGCAGTTGTATATCTTATTCCTGACTGCCATAGCAGCTGGTATGCATTTATAAAAGAACTGAGTGATCTGCTGTTAAATACTGTTCCATCTTGCTCACCAGTGGTCATTTTTTATGATAATAATAAACAATAACCTTGTTATTCAAACTCTTATCTATCTAGCTCAGTATTTTGCCTCCAGTAACAGGAGGTACCAGAGGTGTTACAGAAATAGAAAGTTTACAGTTATTTCATATTCTGAGTATACAGAAAGTTTCTTTTTTGTCTCCTTGAGTGAGAAGCAGTTTTGTACCTTGAAGGAAGAATGAGGAGACATATCCCACCAAAGATCTTGGCATTATGATACCTCTGGGTGTTTTCTTCATCCTTATGAGTGCATAATCATTTGGGGAATCTAGGACAGATGTTGACATGGAGGAATATTGTGAAATAAGTTGGCTACAGGCTATTCATGCTTTGCCTGGAGAGAGTGTTCCTCATGTGCCTTTCAGTATTAGGAAATTCCCTTTTCTCTTGCGTTAGGAGAGAGGACAACAGAAACATGAGGAATCATTTTAGATGTTGTGTAGGAGAGAAACATGCATGGTAATCAGTGGGAAACATCAGAATGGCTCATAATCAACGCCAAAGCCCTGCTGCTGCAAACCCCAGGTTCAAGCCTGTGCTCATGTGCATTTTTGTGAGGCATCCTGACATTCCAGGGGAAAACAAAGAGGTTTTGTGAATGAGGGAGGAAAGCAGAAGACACAGACGTGCCAATGGTGACAACACAAAAAGCATGTTGGCTGAATGATTTGTATGCTGGGCCTAGCATGGTCCTGGCCTTTATAATCTTCACTTAGCTTGCTTTTGCACAAATTCAGACTCTACAGAAAAATTCTGAGAAAGACAAAGAACTGTGTTAAACAGACAGCATGTGGCAAGCATGTCATCACTGAAACCCTGGAGGAATATAGTAATTCAGGCCATAAATCAGGCCAATGACTTTTAGGACTACACTAATGCTTTTTGCTTGGATCTGAATACCAATGTGCCTGAATTTGGTTTCTTTTATGTTCTATTCACAATCACTACTACAAAAAGGCCTTTAAGAAACTTTAAGAAACTCTTTTTGGCTATTGTTCACATTCAGAACCTGACTATGAATTACAACCAGACACCGGATGGGTGGAATACTCCAGTACATTTCAGTATTCACAAGAAAAGTGGAATTTAAATCCAGCAAGAAGTGAGTCAAAACAGGCCTAGTGATCCAGTTATCCTGTCTGCTCTCAGGTGTCATTACTGCTCTCCATAGTGCTGCTACAAGACAGAACCTTTTCTCCAGATGTGCAACAGCAATACAGTTGCACCCCAAGAACTTCTCTGTGATGGGCAGATTGTCACACTCAGGTCCTTTGTGTGAGTGGCACACTGGTGTTGCATTCCTGGGGCTCAGCTGGGCAGCTTCCACAGCATCCCACATCCCAAATCCCAAAAACACTTTGTGTACATGACACTGACCCAACCTCTGGCATTACTGTGGGAGGATAGCAAAGAGAGGTGTAACAGCAAAACAGAATGGGTAAAATATTCACCCCCCAAAAATTTGGAAGGAATACTGCAGAAAGAATAATTTTGTCCTTAACAAACACAGTATGGGCTGTTTGGATGCATGCAAAAGGCTGCTAAGAGCTTTCAGTGGCCCTGAAGCTTGCAGTCAAGGGTGGGTGGTATTGAAAACACTAAAAATTAAAAATTTAATAGCTCTGATGATCATTAGCTGAATATGGGGAAAAAGGGAAAACTTTGAACAAAACTATCTGACTCCAAAAGGATGTAACATATGTTTATTATGGGAGGAAAAGAAGGGGGCATAAAACAGCCATCAGTGAGAACTTGGACAGTCTCTAGCATCTGAAAGGAAGAATGGAACAGAAATTGTGCCAAAACTGTAAGTCAGAGCCTCAAATCAAATATTTTTGTCTGAAAATACATATTGCTAACATCCCAAAATTATCTAATTATCTTCTCTTTCTCAATCTGCTACTAGTCTGGCTGTGCAGATAAACCCACTATTAACCCACATCTCCAACAGGATTTTCTGCGAGCTATCGGGTGTGTGGTTTTCTCATGGGCACCATGGGGAGCTAAGTAGTTGAGGCAGCATGTGAAATGCTACTTGAAACTTTTTCAGACCTTATTGAATGCATTTTGAGACTGAGGTAGGGCTTAAAAGGATAGCGCATCCAGACCCCCATGTTGCCCTGGATAGGCAATCCATAACTTCCCTCATGGAGACCCTACAGGCCTCAGTAAGTCTGTAACCTTCAGTTTGCTATCAGAAACCCCTGTCATGCTTTATATAGTGAAAAGGTAAGGAGAAAACTGCATTGAAGACCAGAATACCTTGCTCTAGTCATGTTATCCCTCTGTTGTCAGTCCAGAAGGAGCAATTCATCAAAATCAGCCTGGAGGAAATTTGGGAGTTTTTCTGTGCATCCGTTGCTGCCTCATGTTGGAAGAACATCAGGTCCACATGACAAGGATGGAGCAGATGTTTTCTCTTTCAGTGCTGCTTTGACAGACTGATTCTGATTATACACAGCACATCCAGAGAGAAGTGTGTGTGCACAAGAAAGCAGTGGGATCACAGAGGGAGCATTGATGGAGGAAAGCTGAGTCCAGGAGGTTTTGGGGCACAGCATCATTTTTGGGCTGCAGTAGCCACCTGACAGAAACATCAGGAATACAATTGTTCCTTTCTCGTTGTTCACTTGGGATCCAACCATGCTAGCAGATGTCATACACACAGACACAGTCACAGACACACACAGACACAGTCACAGACACACACTCATACACAAATGGATCTCTCTGGTAGCAGGTCCAGCCCTATGGTGTCCCCACCTCTCACACCTTGGGGTTGCCCAGCAGCTGACTCAGACCTATGGTCCCTCCCTCAGTCAGCTCTCAGACTTCTGACAAATTTGCATGGACTGGAGAGCACCCTGACCCAGGGTAATATTGAAGAATGGAGTGTTACAATGACAGGCTGCAGTGGTCAGGCACAGGACTTGGTGGCCTTTATATGGCCTCCTCTGCTCTCCTTTTCCCCATTATTTGTTCTCCCCTATCTACACTGAAGTGTGTGTTTCCCCTTTCATAGTAAGTTTATCACATTCCCAAAATTTCCTCAAATATCCCATAGTAGGTTTGCTTATGCCTTTAAGACCTGCGGTAATCTTGCTTCCCCTTCCTTATCACTTAGAGTTTTGGTGGAACTTGTAAAAGCTTTGTTCCAGCAGTGTCCTATCAATAATCAATGTGAGAGCTCTGGTCTTTGGTTTAAGTATCAATTTTCTTCTGCTCTTTTTGGATTCTGTGATTGGGTTTTTAATGTATGCCTTCTCTTTCTGTCTCTTGTCCCAGTATTTTATGCTCAACAGCCCTGAACCCAATGTCCTCACAAAGTAAATATCTTCTCAGTCCTCACAAGGATATCTTACAGTCTTCTCTAACAGATATTCAGAGCATCTTGTGGACCTGGGGTGGGATAGGAAATGGCTACGCCTAATTTTGCTCTTGTGTGAATTTTTGACTGAAAGTACATATTGTCTCTATAGCAGCCAAATAACTCTCAATATCAAGAAATAAAGTTGATTGAGGGAAAGAAAACTAAACCTAAGCTTTGTATTAAGGCTCATTAAATTACAAATCATTGAACAACTTGAAAGAGGATTAAAATGTGAGTTCTCTGGTCTATTTTTAAGCTGTTCTACTATTATGTTTTTTTTCTTATATAAAAGTTAAGTTAGTAATTTGTAAAATCATCTAAATGCACCTTTTTCACCTTCTGTTCTCAGCTTTGGCAGTGAAAAATTGTTCTGATTGTGGTTTCTTGAAGTGTAATTACTTTGTCAAAGGAAAATATAACTAGAACTGATATTTGAAATGCACTATAATTGTACTTCAGCCATTTGATAATTTGCTCACGTACTGGATGTTTTATTAATTTAACAACAGCTAACAATACTGAAGTTGGAGAATCATCCAACAGTTTCTCTTTCCCATTTAAAATAAAACATAATTTGCTTCAGCCTTTCATCCACTTCCAAAGAGAAGCTGTGGACACCCACTTTCTGTGAGCAGTTTCATTTACTTCACAATGTATTGCTCACAGTAGTACTCCTGTTGATATCAAGCCTCCCTGGATCAGGTTCTATTTGAATGATTGAACTTCTTATTTGGCCACTTTAAGGTTTTAGAGGAGAGAAGTGTAATATGAACAACCAGGTGGGGGCTGGGAGTTGAGAATTAGTGCCAGCTTTGTGACACGAGCAAATTCATGCTCTTCAGCTTTACCTTCTTGTAACACAAGGTTGTTAGATGCTTACCAGCTTCTCTGCATGGTGACATGAACTCAGCAGATGGTAGCTTGAAAGCTGAAAATAGCTATTCTTATATTAGTTATTTTCTCTATATGGAATGGACTCTTGATAATGCAAAATAAGGAATTCCTATGACTCATCTCTAACGTGTCAAAATACTGCAAGCAACACTTGCCTTTCCTTGCTAATAATGGGAAACATCCATCAGTCATCACTGGCTCATGCAGATTCATTAAACCTTCCTCACTTGGTGAGGAGCTGCCTTTCCCCATGCAGGCAGTGACGTGTCCTCTGCAGTGACAGCACCCTTGGGACAAGGAGGTGGCAGGCACCACCCTGCCACTGGACATGTAGTGTCCTACTCTGGGAAATTCAGATCTCTGCATCTCCTAATGCCTGCCCTAGACCAGAGACACGTCAGACACAAGGAATGACAGTGTCACCACCAGATGGATTGCAGTAAGGTCCTGGTAGTGGGCACTGCACACAGGAAGCACCAGACACTTGGTGCTGCTCAGTGCGGCCCTGGGCAAATTTCCATTGTGGTGGAGGACCACACATAGTACCCATTTCTGGATCCAGGCTGACTCTATTCAGAATCAGAAATCACATATTCACCCCAGCAACAGAAGCAACAGAAGGCCTGCAGACAGCTGCTGTGTTAGCAGCCATGAGCAGAACCAGAACAGGCTTTGGGAGGGAGCTGAGCAAGCACTGGTGATGGGTGGTGAGGATGGATGATGTGGTTCTGGTCTCCCAGTAAAAGAGGATGTGGCACAGTGCAAGGCTGCCATTCATGGGTCTGCAGTGTTCTGTAAGGGAGATATTCAATGTAGCAGGGAGTGAACCTCAATGCTATTTTTGTAAAAGTATCAGGAGAAGAGGCCCTCATGAGGGAGCTTACAGCAAAGATGGGTGTTGCGGGTGTAGCCATGTCACCAAAAGGAAGAGACCAACATACAGCACTGTCTCATGCTCAGAACTACTACCAGTTAGTCTTCTTATCTTGAAATGTTGTCTTTAAGAACAAGTATATACATATTCACCCAACTTTTCTAGAAGCTGTTATGAAAACTCCTGTAGCGAGCATGCAATTCAGTGGCAGAATCTGTCTCGTGTGGAACTCATTACCCAAGAAAGAATTTTGCTTTCTGGATGTGTTCTTCCATTCAGACCACAGGTAGAAAGCTATAGCCACATTCAACAGCCTATGCTATGGAGGCAATGTTTATAGAACCTTCACTAGAGCTCTTCCAGATGGTCTCTCAGAAGCTGATGAGACTTAGTAAAATTCTGTAAGAACTGGTGGGACTGAGGAGAGTTGTGATCAGGGATATTTATTTGACTACTTTTCCTTTTTTTTGTTTTTTTTTTTTTTTTTGTAGTTTTTTGTGGGTTTTGTTTGTTTGTTTTGTTTGTTTGTTTATTTTTTTTTTTTAATGTCAGAAGGTCCAGGTGTCTTTTTGTGCTAATGTTCTTTGTACGGGAAAAGCCACTAACTCACTCCCTCAAGGCAGTATTTTTCTTTTTTGTTACTCTGTAGAATTTTGCTCTTTGAATTTTTTTGAAAGACTTTTCATGGTCCCCATTAAAGTAGTCTTTGATTTGCTTGAGTCTCAGGGTATTCCAGCCTGTTATCACTCAGTCTAGTTTTCATTTCAGGCAGCCAAACAAAATTTAGTAACACTACAAATGTGTTTACTGTTTTGCTGATAAAGAGCTCTGGTCACACAGCCTCTTTGCCTTGAACAATATTAAATGTCAGCAGTGGAAAACCACTCACCTGAACACAAGATGCAGGAGAAAACATCTCCCTGAGCAGAGGGAGAGAGGAATATCTGGCCTTAATGTGCTGAAGTATTCGAGCCAGCAAATTAATGATTCTGATGTACCCATGAGAAAAAGTGCTGCTCCTCAGCTGAGAACCCTTCCCATAAATGTCAGGGGGTGCTCTGCATCTTACTGTCAGCTCAAAGTATGTGCTGATCCTTGGGGAATTTTAAAAGGAGACTGCAGCCCCAGGAAGTTTATGATGTTTTCCTGCACAGGTTGGGTTTTTGGTTGTTTCGTCCCTCAGTCTGTATTTCTTTTTTCTTCTTTTTCCTCCCCTCCCTTATTTTTTTATTCTTTCTTTTACCACTTTTCTGTAATCCAAATCCCCCCTTCCCATTTATGTGCCTCATTTCCATCTTTTCAGATCCCTTCCTGCTGCGTGATGAGCTGTTTGCTTTTAACTAGTGGTAGGTCCCTCAGCAGGACCTCTCAGGTCCCCAAAGCCCACTGGGATCAGACAATTTCCTCTGATCTCTGGTAAAATCTGTTCCTCTCCTCTTATCAAACAAGAAGAAAGGAGGCAGCACGGAGTCTCATGGGCTGATGGGCTGGTGTGTTCCTCTCGTCTCTAAACAGCCATTTCTATTTGGAAAAACAGTTCCTCAATATTCATGTTGCCACCTGTGTTCCCACAGCTCCCATAGCTATTGCTTTAACTAGTGCTGCGGTGCTTTTTTACTGAACAGGAGAGATTTCAAGATTAGGTTTCAGTAAGTTTTGAGAAATGAGGCTTTGTTTAGGCAGAGAGCTCCACTGATAACTAGAAAAAAGTAAAAAACCTAATTTCAGCAGTTGTTTTGGCTTTTCATAACACCCAGAGCAAAGGGACAGAGGTGATGTGGAGAGGTGGAAACAAAAAAGGGGATGTGTAAGACAAGGTAGGCTGGTGTGTCAGCACAGCCCTGCGCACCAGTGTCATCTTTTGGCCACATTTCTAAAAATAATAGTTTATTATTAAAAAACAAATGTAAATATTTTTATTTTCTTTTATTTTTCTTTTGCAGTATAAACACAGTTAGTGTCTTAGGTAAAGTGGAGCCTAAGAATTCGAAGAGACTTTCTGGATTATTTGAATCCCATACTTGAGTGTCTGTTCTCTGGTGAGGCCACAAGGGTGTCTTACACACAGAATGAATGGCAGCCCACCAAGCTGACCTTTGAGGTTTTTTTCTCTCTTCCCTTCTCCCTTTTTAGAGGTTTCCCAGCTATACACGGATATATAGGTGGTACCAAGCAGCACCAACTCCCAGGCAGGGCACTGCATTGCACAGCTGGGGCCTTTATGCACACACAAGGTGGCTGCAGTACAGAATGTTGCATTCACATTAATCAGCCTTTCAGCTGGTACCTTGGACTTCCTGTGGCTGGAAATAGCTCTCATCCATCTCCCAGTAACATGTTCAGGTTAGGAACACAGCTCTGTTAATGAGGAATTATGGAATGCTTGTAGTTAAATGTGTAACATGCAAGTAGTGTTATTTTAGTAATGACAATAATGGCGATGATGCTGTGAGTGATGCAGATGAAGCACTGCAGTGATGGAGGCTGGTTTTCCTACATGATAGGAAAGCAATTTCTTTTACTGTACTGGGATTTAAAGGTTTGAAATCTGTTATAAAATGCTTTATTTTATCACCTTTTGATTAAAGCATAATTTAGATTTCTTAGTCTTCAGGTAACTTACAGTGTGGTAGTGATCTCTTGTGATTGTAATGCACAATTTAAAAAATAAATACTACATTAGGGGATGAAAATATGGAAAAAATAAACATATTTTTCCAAGTGATATTATAAATTCTCACTGCATTGGAATGAGAAACAGAAAAGTGTTACTTTATCAGTTTCTTTTCTGTGATATTTTGAATGATTTAAAAATATGCAAAGACACAGAGAGTTCACAACAGATTGTCTCAGTTACAGACATCATGATGGACTTTGGCAAACATGTTTTACAGAAAACAGATGAGTCAAGTGCAGCCTTGGGTGCCAAGGGTGACTTAAGCAAAGTGAATTGATGTTATGCCCTCTGTTTTTCCTATATAAGCATTTTTCCTCTCTTGTTTTCTGTATTTTCTGTATCTTTCTCTTACCTAACAGATACTTCTTTTCTGTTTTTCTAGCACTAATTCCCCCTTAGCTTACTTTTTCTGCAGCTTCATTCTGCCATGTTATTTGTTTTCAGGATTTCTTCCCTTCAGTCTCTTTTTAGCCCCTTTCTTTTCTGGATGTTGGTATTTTAGCTCCATAAAGACTGAATTTTAGAAAGCATTTTACTGCATGTTCTGCCATTTCTTTTCAAGTTCTGATCTGACTCCAAGCCCCAGACCACATGATTGGCCTGTAATTTCCCAATCTTCCTCCTTTCCCTTTCTGAACTTTGCATCATTTTTCAGACATGGTGAATAGTCTCTCTGCTTCAGCCTCCCAAACTATATGAATAAATTGATGGGGTCTAGCTGAAATGTTGCTGAATCACCTATCTATTCAGATGCAGAGCAGGCTGGCTGGGTACAGCCAGACTCATGTTAGGGCTGCAAGAGATAAAACCCAAAAGGGATGGTGACATAATTAAGAACAGTTTTCTTATTATCCATATCTCCTCCAAGTTTGCTCTGATAAACTGGATTTACACTCAAGTCTAAATTGTGCATCTTCTGCTTCTGAGTTAATTTAAATAAATAAAACCCTCAAAAATTATTTGAGATTATTTGGTAAGGAGAACCATGGATGATGATTTACAGCTAACACAGCAAAGCAGGAAGGACAGCAGCTACTGAGTGTTTGTGCAAAGGACAGTGTGGTGGAATGGCTGTAAGTGAAGAAATGATTACTCCTCTGGAAGAGAGCTGAAAGTCTTCTCTACTTTTGGAGCTGTTGTTCTAATTCTCATCCATGGCAAAGACAGCAAGCAGCTGTTGTTGAGATGTTGGCCTGTGAGCCTGTAATTGTGGCTGTTCCTAGTTTGATGGCATCTAACTATGAATTTCTTGTGTATTAAATGGGGAAAATGCAAATTTTTTCTGATTAGTTTTAATTCCTGGTGTTTAGATACAGACTTGTGAAGGGTGTTTGAAAACCATTAACAACAACAAAAAAATTCTTTATTTCAGCCCAGACAAGAATACTGTAATTTCTCATGAGTTAGATTTGTTGCATCACTTGAACTTAGGAACAAAACAAGAGAAGTATGCACAAAGGTTGACATTTGGGAGCAAAAAAAGGTAAGTAAAACACTCAAATTTATGCTAAAACTCTGTGCTCATTATCTTTATTTAAAAATATCTCATTAAACATATACATTGTAACTATTCTAATTTGTTGTTCTGTTGGACACTATTGTCTCTGTGATGGCAGAATAGAATGAGAAAATGAACCAGGAGATTTTTTAAGATATTAGAAGAATCAGTCTTTTTTAGTTAAGAATATAGCTGGAAAATAATTTTTGTTTCCAGATTTCAGTATCGGACACCTTCTCCTTCTCCTTCTCCTTCTCCTTCTCCTTCTCCTTCTCCTTCTCCTTCTCCTTCTCCTTCTCCTTCTCCTTCTCCTTCTCCTTCTCCTTCTCCTTCTCCTTCTCCTTTTTTGTTTAAATTATTAACCTGTTCTTATCAAAATGTACAATTTTTACTTTTGATTCTCCTCCCCATCCCGCTGTGCTGTGGGAGGTTGAACCAGCAGTTTCTTGGTGCCCAGTTGCCAGCTGAGCTTAAACCAGAGCAGTCCTTTTTGGCCTGCAATATGGGGCCAGAGGGTTGAGACAATGGCAGCACTGTTCCAGCTACTGAAATTAAAGTAACTCCATCCCAGCCAAAACCTGGACAACAGTGAAACAATAGAGCAAACATTTGATGGTTTCTGATAGTGTCACATTGGAAAATTTATTTGATAATTTTATCATTGTAAGAATTGTACTGAGCAGTTTCAGGAAGTGTTCCTCTAGAGGTTTACTGCCAGCATGTCAGGAAAACTACCAGAACGTGGTTACATGGTTAACAAGGTGTTTACTGGCAAAGAAGAATTTTAAAAAGCCTTAAGAAGCTTTTATATTTTAGATTTGCTACATTTTAATGTAGCATTTTAAGATTTTTTAATGTACATTTTAAGATTTCAATCAGGATGCAAATATAGTAGGGTGGTGGGCTGAATGAAAGAAAACTACATCCAGCTTAGCAGGCAGTTCAGTGCAACATGTTTTGTAGGGGAAAGAGCTGGTGCCAAGGGCCCAGCAGCTCTGTCACATGCACTGGGACTGACTCTCTTCTGGTCCTGCAGGCTGATTGCCTGTCAGTGGTTGGAGCACATCAGGTGAGCGTGTGAAGTTCAGCTCTTCATTTAGGCCCACACAGAGAAATGGAGTTTGTGTGCTCTCAGGTTACCCTGAGATCTGAAATGAAATGGGGTAATTGGAGATGGCAGGAGATTTGATTCAGAAGAGCACTCCTGCTTCAGGCTATCACATTAGTGTAGACACACACAATACTAATTAAGAAGCAATGGACCAAATGGACCGAAGGAACAGGGAACACATAATCAATACAGCAATTCCTGTTGTATTATGTCATGTCTCTGTATTATTACTTTTTTACACCATTTACAATTCCATTCATTCTAGTCTAGGAATGCCTACATAAATTTGCAATAGGGAAACAATATTTTCTTTGCAAGAATCCCTTTATCTTCAGTAAGATTTTCTTTCACTTTCTAGAACTTGATGTCAGTACTTTTATAACCTCTGCTTAAAAAAGATCACAGTACTTAGAAGTAAAAGGTCCAGTAAAGAAATGCAACCATCCTAAATGTCTTCTGATCACTAGTCATCTTAATAGAAGTGAAACAGATTGACTTCAAAACAAACTGGAGGCTTTGAGACTGTAATTTCTGCAGTTTTTCTAGGTCCCCATAACTTCTTCTTCTTTCGCTCACTTCTTTCCTCTGTAGTTTGTTTGAACCATTTGTATCTGCTGGAAAATTCCCCATAGGCTGTATTTACTTCCCAGAGGGAGCATAATATGAAGCTATTAGCAGCTGTTTGTACTTTTATGTTTTTCCTTTTCAGAACTCCAAAGCTCCAGTTTTGATGGTATTTTCTATACTATCTTTATCTTGCAGTTGACTGAGCCCTACCGAGTACCAAAGGCACACGACTCTCCATGTGAGATTTGGGACTGTACATCTGAGCTGGGAGTATTCACCTGGGGAAATTTCAATGGGCCATGGAAAAGCACAGTCCTGAAACTTCTACTTGATGGGAACATGTTAGTCCTTTCAAAGCTTTTAATTTTGTATTTGTATAATGAATCTAAAGGAAGCAACATGTTTAAGGAATGTAATGAATTCAAGGGATGCAAACGGAGATGTCAAGTATTAGGGGTGTATTTACCAGGAAGACAAACACCTTTATGGTTCTTCTGTCTCCCTCACTGGGAGCAGGTAATGTGCTTGTTTCTGGAGCAGTCCCCAGGTTTGCCTGCATTCAGGGCAGCAGCAGAGAAGATGCAATGCTGAGCAGAAAACAGGGCCTGCTTCATGGTTGGGCCCTTTCAATTTTCTCTTAATAAGCCCAGAAAATAGTTTTTGAATTTGTCAGACACCACCGAGCTGTAAAAAAGTTATCAGCGTGACAGGAGCCCTGTCAAATACATCCAGATGGGCTCTCATGCCTGTACAGATTGCCACTCTCTCTTAAATTTCTGCTGCTTTAATTAAAAATAAAATAAGACGTGGTTCTTGGGTCTGGGTTCATCTTAATATATATAAGTTCACCTCTGCTCTTAAATGCAAGGCCAGGCAGTCTGTTGCCAAACAATTACAAAGAACGTCTGTAAATTGGATTCACTACACCATCTCCAGGGACGGCTACAATTGTCAGCTCTCTGTCAGCTAAATGAAAATAATGAAATGTAAGTTACAAACAGCAAGAAAATTGGGTGAGTCATTCTATTTATACATGTAATTACATCTAAAGGTCCAAGTGCCTTGAAATTAAAAGAAGATTGGTTCTGTCAGGTGCTTAACAAGGTTTTCCTGGAAAGGGTCTTCCTGGAGAAAGCGCTGTGGAAAGCATGTGTGTCAGCAGAGCACAAACAGCTTGACAGTGTCTGCCAGGATTGGAGTGAGGGAGCGCTGCAGTGCCCGTGTGCACGTTGCTGTGACCGAGATGGAGAGTGACGGCCACGCCGGGCTCTGCCTCCCCGCTGCTCTGATAATGAGCATCAGCCCAGAGCTGACAAAAGGAGGCAGAAAATGCTGAGGACGAGCGGGATCTCCTCTCTTCTTTCTTTGAATCTCTCAGAAGGCCTTGGGGCTCTGGAAGCTTGGTATGAGGATGCATTGCATATTAATAATATATAAAGCACAATTAGCACACATGGTGCTTTGCAGGCTTGTAAGTCATGCTTGGCTCCAAACTTCAGCACAGCGCTATGGGGGGAATAGGGAAGAGCTACAGCATAAATACAAAATAACGGATTGATGCATTATTGAACAATTTAGTTCAGCAAGTCTTGTCAGCACAGATTTGAAGGAGGAAAAAAAAGAAGTTCCATGAGACATTCATACAAATAAAGTAATGGGATTTTGAGGATAGAAAAATAGCTGCAAAAGTATTGGGTTTTCCTTTCATCAAGTGGTTATAATATTTTTAATTAAAAGCTTATAGGATAATAATATTTTTGAGTATTGATGGAGAGATGACATCTGTGGCTTTACCATCAAATATAGAAGTTATAAATTGAATCTTTGTTCTAGTTGCAGCTGGGATAGAGTTAATTTTCTTCCTAATAACTGGTATGGTGCTGTTTGGATTTAGTATAAAAACAATGTTGATGACATTCTAATGTTTTATCTGCTGCTATTCAGTTTATTCTAAGGTAAGAACTTTTCAGTTTCTTGTGCCCTGGCTGGAGGGGCACAGGAAGGTGTGGGGGGACACAGCCAGGAGAGCTGACCTAGAGACCAAAGGGCTGTTCCATAACATATGGCATCTGCTGAGCAACAAACTGGGGGGAAGACTGGCCAGAGTCCACTGCTCAGGAACTGGCTGGGCATCAGTCACTGACTGTGATCAATTGCCTTGGGCATCACTTGTTTTGTATACTCTAATTCTTTCATCATTATTAATATTATTTTCTTCCTTTTCTGTTTCATTAAACTACCTTTTTCTTAACCCATGGGTTTTATCTTGTTTGTTCTTCTGATTCTCTCCCCCACCCTGCTGTGGGGCAGGTGGAAGGGTGAGTGAAGGTCTGTGGGATGCTGAGCTGCCGGCAGGGGTTAAACCATAACACACTTCCATGTGAAAGCCTATAACTCGTGTATTATATAACTCATGTTATGGGACTGGAACCTATTGCCTCACAGAAGTCCTGTGTTTTACAGATATATTATAATAGTAAGCATCAGTAGGCTGATGTGACTTATTTTGTGTGTCCATTATAGTACAGTGATTTTATTAACATCCAGAGTGTTTTAAAACACTGCTAGTTGGCACTGTAATTTATGGTGCATCTTAAATATTCACTTACAAAAGCAGAGTATTGGATGTTCCTGTTCATATAACATGAATTTTTAATGCTTTTCAAATAGCTGAAAGTGAGCCCATGTGGTACTTTATTTTGGCAGTTTATATAATAGATTTAACAGATACATTGTGGAGCATGCTTTTGATGTCCATTACTGTACTTAAGAGTATATATGTTACATTGCAGATATAATTTTGTAGTACAGTGTTGCTGTAAAAAGTTGCTGAAGGACTATCAAGACCATGGTTACCAATTGTGGTTCTTAATTTTTTCTGTTGAAAAGATAACTAAGTAAATTCATTAGTAAAAAGTAACACAGTGACAGGTTTTCACATGAATATTTGTTCTGCTAACCAGATTTGATTTTTGCTAAGAAAACATCTAGCTGCTAAAATGTCTATTTGAAATCTAGATTGCTTCAGCGAGAGAGATAAAGATGATATGTCTTTCTTTTCAGCAACAAAATAAAATATAGACCGGCTGTCATTACTTGTGCATATTTGTAGCATATTTGTTCAGGGTCATTTGTATATTCATCATTATTTTACCTCATATATATTTTGAGCAAAACTCTCATTTCTTTAACTAGAACAATCTGCCAAGCAAAGCCCAAATTTTAATTACTTTAAATATTTTTTTTCCTGATAAATAGCATCACATTTGAATTGTTGCAGTATCTGTGAGAGGCTGAGTGGAGTTCAGCATGTCCATTCATGGGGCAAGCTACTGTGACCTTGGTTGGATGTAGATGACCAGAATGAAGAACATAACTCCAAAATATACTGGTAAATCCTGTTACAGATCTTTAGATTCCACTGATGTTTCAGAATTTGTGTTATTTCTCTGTGGGATCCCCCAAATTAAACTTCAGCGTAAACAGCTCAATTTATCAGAACTGAGTATGATTGGTGTCCAAAAATCCCCCAAAAAACCCCAACCCTCCAAAAATTTCCAAAGCCCTAGGAACAGGCACCATGGACATGTTCTTTTTGAATGCATCTTTTAGAACCAAAATCTTCCCATCCCATTCAGGGGCTGCGCTTCTGGGTTTGGATAAAACAAAATTGAACTGTGCCAATGGAAGCAAGTAAACTTACCCTTGAAGAATCCCAGATTTCTTGATGGTGAAAAATTAAATTTTCCTACTTCTGTGGCTCACACAAACTCTTCTGAATGGTCCTTAGAGAAAACAGACTTATATCTTGACAAATTTTTGGTCCTTTTTGATAGGTGAATGCTTTTTTTCAGGAGTATGAAATACCATATTTGCTAATCTGTTGGGAGTTTCTATTGCACACTGGATGCTCTCATTTTCATGTGTTTTAATTCAATTTACTTTTATTTTATGGGGTTAATTCAAGTTGTATTTAAATTTTATATTAACAAGGTAAATATTGGGATAGAGCAGAAAAGTTCTTCAAGTCCTTGGGTTTTACCATTTTATTGACAACAAGAAACAGTGCATTAGGTAAAAGATTTGTATAGATGTTTTTTGCTTAGCATCCAAAAACCTTTTATCTCCTTATCTAGCAGCCTTTTCCACTGCCTGACCTACTCATTCTTCTGAGGAATCAGATGAAAACGAATCAGTCAGCACTTACACTGGGGGACTGCAGCAGGAGTTTTACATTAGGAACAATCTCAGGAATGACAGAAAGACACATTCGTCAATTCAAGAATGGCGCTGAGAGGGATCTTAGTTTTTGAATTAAATCAGGACTTGCCTTTATCATACTTTAAATCTTCCCATCACATTGTATCAAGCAGGCTGAGTGGCAACATAAAGAAGATCGAGACCTTGAAGTTTGTTCTGCCCCTTTGCTTTTCAGGCAGGTAGATATTTGCAGCATTTGGCAGCCTGAGCAAAGCCAAATTGTCACAGATTTGGACAGCAACATTTCACAATTATAAATATTGAAAGCTTTCTGTCGAAAAATTGCTCCACATTTTCCTTTTCAATCAACAGCTACAGGGGTCCACTAATACTCTGCAGGATAAGTGTAGGTGTTTGACAGACTGCTTGTAGGTGAAAGGTTTTTACTGCAGCGACCCATTATAGTTTTACATAAGTTACAGACTTTTAGATCGTACTGGAATATTACAGAAAACCTTCGAGATTCAAATAATTTTTTCCCACTGCACATCTGTGTCAGGGTACTCTGCCTAATGCTGAGCACTAAAAGACATCACCTTCAAATCAACAACCTGTTTTTCAAGTGCAGTTTAATGAAGGAGGAGCCTGCTAACACATAGGGTTTCTTGATCTTATACTAAATAGTTGGTCATGTGTCAATACACCAGATTTCTCTTTACAGACCTCTATTCCCCTCTATTGCATTGCAACCTTCTCATCAAAGATTTCAAAGGCAAAAGACCTTTGAAAACACTTTTACAAACCAAATACTAACAGTACAGCTCACTTCTGCATATACTAATACACGCAAGTGAAGGAGGATCATACCTGAGAGAAAATCCAGCACTGCAGGTTAGCCATCAAAGGTTATCTGCTCTTTCTCCCAAATAAGAAGCTATAAAGGTCTTGAGAAGATATTTAGTCTGAGATCCAGCTGTTAGACCAGGTCTGCATTGCTGGCACTGCTTTCACTGGGAAGAAATGGAATTTTTGACAAGTGCAACACTACATGCTCACTTTCTCCTTGAGGATCTCATCAAATTAACATAATATGACCATTGAAATGTGATAGATTTGATATTTAGTTCCTAAAATCTGGTAGGTAATCAATAGATCAGATGTTAATAGTACTCCCAAAGCATTACTGACTGGTTTTAGACTGCTAAGACCTTTGACTGTGTCGAAGTAGAAAAAGTAGAAAAATCTGGTGGTGACCATGCATTAAAGGAACTGACATGGTGCCTGCCCAAGTACGTAATCTCACAATAAACCATTGCCTGCCCACTGCAGAGGCAGTGTTACCTCTTTCTGTCAGGTGTGATTGGCCCTGTCTACATGCTGGAAAACTTGCTGTGTACAAACACATGCTCTGACAATCCCTGTTTGCATTAAATGCCATGGAAAATGCTGTATTTTCTTGACTCCCTATAGGCAGAAGGTGATTTTGAGGTAATACAAAGTTTGGCATAAATTGCTTTTCACTCTACATTCAAGGACACCAGGGCACAGAAATAACACTTAAGACAGTATCCTGCTTACTGAGAATATAGAATTTTGCATGTCTATAAGTATTTATATAAATAATAGAATAATTAAAAGTTTATATAAATCACTGGGTGCTGGCCCTATAAGTCTAACAAGAGAAGAGATAGCTAGGTAACAAGTATGTGTGCTTATGTAGGAGAATTTGCAAAGCTAAAACTCTTCACACAGTACCAGTTGCCAGAAGCCAAACAAATATGGGAAAAGTCCCATAGAGGTCCTTCTAATAAAGCTTTACCTCATTAGCTGCTATGTTTTTCTGCCCCACATTTGCATACACAGTACCAAATTTGTGGCAACTCTTAAACTGGCTCAGTCTGTAATACAGAATTTTTCCATTTTTTCAAAGTCTATCAGTAGATGGATAAGAAAATGGTTGCTAGGTTACTCTGTGTTAAAGTCCCAGATACTGTTGTGTAGCCTTATTTCTAGTGAAAAAATATAATTAATTATTTGGTTAATATAACCTTTTAATGGCAAGCTCTACAAATACTTGAAGATTGCAGTATGTTTCAGTAGGCAATTGCTAATTTAATGTCCAAAAAGATGAAGATGAAATTGCAATAATGCAGGAACTATCAATGCAATTTCACCTCCACAAGTAAAATATTTTATATTAGTAACATCTCACTGAATTGTATACTGTTTTTTTCACACTTGGACAAGACAAAGGAAGAATTTTGGTCATTTCTGTGCATAAAAACATTTTTCCTTGCAGTTTTCAGCATAGACACTACAGCAGCCAATGAAGACAATGCAAGCATCCTGAAAGTCAAAATATTATTTTCTAAGGCATATGAAGAAAAGAGTTTTCAAACGTTTATCCCATCCATTAACAAATCCCATGCTTTAGCTAAGTCCTGTTTAGATGTTCTCCTAGCTCCACTAAAGGCAATTGCAAAATTTCCATTGGCTTCAAAGTAGAAAGAATATTAATCAGAATGTTCTTCAGGGAGGTGACTCTCTTGAATTCCAGGTGTATTAGACCAAGAATATAACTCAAAAGGACTAAAGAAAGAACTTGTCACTTCAGCCAGGTACCAGGAGCTGTGCTATGCTTTCTCAGCTGGTAGCTGATGAAGGCATGTTTTAAGAATATGTTCCTGATTCAGAGGCACTTCTGTTTCAAAGTTCTGTTCTAGAAAAGTATTAACAGTATTACTTTGCTTCAGCAGCTGGGGGTTGTGATTTCACACATTAATTTCTCTTTATGTGGTAATAATTTTAATGAAACAAAGTGAAAATTTGTATTCTCCTTGCTTTGTTGATTAAAGAGTACTTGGAAGCCCAATGGTTATTATTCCAGCTTTTGTGGAACACCCCCATGCATGTGCATCAACACCCACACACATCTCAGGGGGAGCTGAGTGGTTTGTTTCATATTTAGCAACCTCCTCTGTATTTTTAAAGCTTCTGGTCTCCCGAGGCTGAGATATCTGGATAGTTCTTGTGAAGTAATTGTCTTGTTTTGACACATGCATTACATTCACCTACACTTCTTGGTACTCTTCTGTCTAAACTTGTTCACAAATATGTACCTTGGGACACTGGATGGGAACAAATTCTGATAGAAAGTTAAAAAGAAGACTCACAAGAATTCTAAAATTGTTTGTACCCTACTTGGTTTTCTTACTTTTTCAATATGTTCCTGAAGCCTTATGCATTTTTCTCTTAGGACTTATATTCTATCTTAGGACTTAGTTATTCCTCTGCTCTGGAAACTCTCAGTGTATACATTTTCAAGGCTATCAGCTCTATTAAATGACTATTGCATGGCATCCATAAAAAAAAAAAAAATCTAGGCAAATAACTAATAAGACTAAATAAACCTGGGATTTACTGGATGACAGGGAGCTGGAGGATAGCTGCATATGCTTTTGGATATCTGTTTGTTCCTGGCAGAATTGATTTCCTGGACTTATACATTGTGATATACAGCTACTAAAATAAATTTTTGGTTTAAAGTTGGTTACGTTTTTGTTGCTATTTTCTGGTTGTCAGTATATTTATGTAGGCTAAAACTGTTGAAAAATAATGAATGAATTTTAATTTGTGCATCCAGCCAATGGTTAGCTTGATATACACACTTTTTTTGTACATATATGTAAATCTGGGCAGTGAAAATCATGTATGGCATATTTACACTGATGGGTAGTAACTTATGCTACTCTTTGGCTGCTTTGGCTCAAAAAATCACTGGGATTAAGGAAGACATGCAGGCAAAGAGCAGGGTGTGCACACACACAGAGGGTAGAAATAGGACTAAACAAGGAAAAGGAGAGACTGCTCTGACCAAGCTTAGGGCTCAGGCAGACAGGTGAATGGACCAGAAGCCTGTTTACATGTTTGACTGCTGTAGTGCTCTTTGTCCACTTCTGCTCCCACCTTGTTAACCCAGATCCTCCCCTTTCCCCACCTTTGGTCCTTCCTCTAACCATCCCATAGGAAGTCCTGTGTATTACCACAATCCCCTTAAATGACCCCACAATGAGTTTTGAGCAAAATCCAAATTCTCTTACCCCACAAACCACAATAAATTCTGCAACCCTTTGGGCAGCCATCCCTTAGTTGTGTGGCGTGGCTTTGGACAGAGAGCATGTATAAAGGCTTCCTGGACTTTTCCCTATGCCTGTGTATGATTCTACCTGGCAAGTGTTTAGGATGATCTTTGGTCGTACATCTCGATTTAAGAATAAGAAGGGTAAGAATAAGAATAGAGCTTTGGATAAAACCAAGTTAGATGAAGCATGTGACGAGTGACAGTTTCAAGGTGACCTCTAATTTTGAATGCTTGATGTCATCTGTGTGGGGCTTTTGTGCTGCAGTACTGAGTAGTCAGAGAAGTCCCTGGGTCAAAGAAACCGGTGTAACTCTGATGCAGAACAGGCTGCTATAAACACAAGTTTATTTGTGTGTGTGTTTATTAATTTTAGAGGCTATTGCTAACAAACCAGTCACATTTCTTATTATCTCTGCATCTGTATTACCTGTGGGTAGTTGTGCCAGTGAAATGAGTGAATTGAATTTAGCTCCAAATTCGCCTCACCCATCAGAATGTAACCTGCAGTATGCATAGGTAGGCTGACAAATTACACTGTCATATATTTCATTTTCTCAGTGTTTGGGAATTCCTTCAGTAACCCTTCCATAAGTGATACAATAGCCCTAGAAAAGCATGTAGCAAATCAGTTCTGACATGCTGAAAATAAACTTAGGCTTAATAAAGACTTTATAGTTCATCCTTGCTTTCAGATTGGGCAGTGGCTTAGGCTTTTTTGGTGCTACAAATTGGCTAAAAAAACTACAGCTGCTATAAACTAGGATCCAGAAGTACTTGTAATACTGTAAATTGTGAAATTTTGAATGCAGGGCTGGTGATTCAGCAGGTGAAGCTGTGTGGATGGGGATGAACATCCTTCCTCTCTCCTCATGAGGTTGGGGCTGCTGGAGCCCACCCTGAGAACGCAGCTTCCAGTTCTCCCTTCCTGAATTTCCTGTGTGGTCTCCAATAGCCAGAGCACTTCTCAATGGGGCCTTGACAACAACTCAAAGGAACTTAAATTCAAAGCAGTCCATAATTTTTTAAGCACTTATATTTTTTCCCTTGTATTTGAAAAGGGAACTACACCCAGGGGGAATGCATTCCTGTTATTATTTGCAGTTGGTATAACCCCTTTAAGTAGAACTGATGCATGCAGAAGAAGATTTCCCTGATGACAACTGATGATAGCTCAGCTCTGCTGCAGTCATCCTTGTCTCAGGTGGGTCATGAGGCTGTTTGACACAGTGGGGTGGATTCCAGCAGGTGTCCTCTGGTGCCACTGAGTGTTCCCAGTGAAGAGCCCTATAACTAGGCAACATTACCAATCCTTACCCCCAGAACTTTCACTGTGTAGTGTCAGTCTTTAATATATGCACTGTAAACTCATTGACTGCAGGGTCAAAGTAAAATCACATTATGTATCAAAATTGCCCTGCAGATAATCTTTCTTTTAGTCATTTAAAATCTAGGAGAACAAGTAGATTCCTTCTTTTAACAAGCTGAAAAGGAAGAAAGTTAGAAAAGTTAAAGGACAAATGCCTAATTTGAGGGCAGAGAACATGAGTGGGAAAATATTACTGGGAATTCTTGTTAAGGATTCTGTAAAGTTGCATAAGAAAAAAATGAAATGTTTCATAATTAGACTGAAAGTGTCATCATGTTCTTGGCTTTCTATGAGACATGAAAGGCAAAATCACTTTAAACTTATTTCTGAATCATATTCTTCCCTTAGATTATTCTTCCCTTAGGTCAGGGAAACATTATGTGTCTCAGAAGAAAAAACTTCTGACACTCCTGTTGTGTTATGAAGTGCCTGCTTTGATAAAGTGGATGAAGAGAGAGCACTTGCCCATTTTATCAGTGCTAGCAACAGGTCTTGCTGTTCCTCTGTCGAGTCCCTCTTTGTAACTCTGCTAGAGACCTAACAAAACCTAACTAAAGGGTTGCATCTCTATTCAATAAGGTCATGAGCCAGCTGCAGTCCTGAATGCACATTAGATGTGCAACAATGTACCACAATAACTATTCCTCTCTGCAACCCAACTATTTACACTAGACCAGCGGAGGCAGCCCCTCTAGTGGGCCCTTGTGATGCAAAACAAGAAGAGCTGTGTGTAGGAGACAGCAAAAAATAGCACAGAATATACAGATGTGCTGGATGTAAATTAGTTTTTTAAAAGAAATAATGAAAGAGGTTTATAACATTCCATTGATGTTTTTTTCCTTCTGTTTTGTTTTTTCTCCCCTCACCCTGTTGAAGGAAAGGGAGGGTTTGCAAGAATGACACAGCTGTCTGCTACAGAAGCTGGATGAAGGACTCCCAGCTAAAACCCGACACCTCCTGCAGCTGCCCTGCTCTTATTCCTCCTATTTGCTGGAAGTTCCAGCAATGCCTTCAGAAAGATAGTGTCTCTGCTGCTGATTGTGGGATCTCAGCACCTCAGGACTGAGGTGCAGAGGCACCGAGACCACCCTTGGGGGGCTCGGGAGTCCTGGAATGTTGCCAGAAGTGTCTGGTGGCTGGACTTTGATCCTACACGGGAGACGACACCTGTATGAGGATAGGAGGATTTCACTGGGTGAATGGTTAAGGGATAAGTTAATTAGAGTGTAAGACACAGGGTTTAGGATTTCTGTACAGGGGGGTCTAAAGAAGTAAGATGGAGGAATTGGGGCGTGTCCTCTTCTTCTTCTTCTTCTTCTTCTTCTTGGCCTCCATCTTCTGTGGTGATGTTGGCACTTTGGGATTGGTTATTACTAAAAGTGCACTGGTTAATAAGGGCAAAAGGTATTGGGGAAAATTGATAAATATTGTATACGTAATTTTGAGTATAAAGATAGGTGACCGCCCCGGGGGCTCTCAGTGTGCTCATGGCTGGCTGCTGTGCAGACCTCTGTTGGGCTGAGAGAAACTCTTTTAGATAAACAACTAATAAACACCGAGACCGAGAAAGAACCTGAAGCCTCTTCTCGTCCTTTGAAGCGCGGGCTGTCCAAGGCCACCCCGGGCCTTTCCAGGTCATTTAAACAGCCAAGAAACTGACAGCTGATTCCACTGCAAAAGCCCCTGACTGAGGAATCTGTAGCTTTCCAGTACTGAGAAAGAGAAGTTAAAGTGTCCCTCAAAGCCAGGAGAAGGAGAAGTGTGCTGGCCGGGGTCCACAATGTACTAATATTCTTGGGATTTTGTATTTTTTGTATTTTCTTTTTTATATAGCAAATCTTATTTTCAGTCCTATTAACCTTGGATTTTTCTGATGCCGAGAGATTCTTATTCAGTTTATTTTTGAAGAGAGTATTATCTCAGTCAGCACCTTATCAAGTTGACTATTGCTGTACTATTTTCTTTTGTGTACTTTAAACATCTGTTGTAAAAACTTCCTTTTCTCTGTTAACTTTCTTGGTAGGTAAAATTTCTTTCTGCTAGTTGCCTTATATATATATTCCACTACAGATTACATTTTGAGATCTACCATATTATATGTAGTAATGGTCTGAAAAAACCTCATTTTCGTGGTAGAATTTTAGTTACTTTTTTATTTTTATTGCCTTGTTCTTAGTTTATGTTCATGCTGATTTATCAAAATATGCAATTTAAAAGGTGTAATATGAACTTGTTCTTTCTATTAGCTATTCTCTGCTTACTCCTTCCTTTAGTGCCACTCTCACTCTCTTTCTTACAGATGCAGTCTCTCATTCACATCTCTAATTCCTGTACTTTCTCCAGTGATCTATTCCTTTCCTTTTGTTTTGATTTTCTCTTTACATTTTCTTTTCCTTATGATTTTTCCTCATTGCAATAGACTCCCAAGCTGACAAATGGGGAAAAACAGGAGACAAAGACTCCTGATCCTGCTGTGTTTTATTCAAATTCTGTAGAAAAGATAATTTTCTTTGCCTCTTCCTTGGTGTGTCTTCCCTGTTTGTATCTTACTGCATGTTTCTCTCTCCTAAAACAAGCACACGTTCATTTTTTGCGGCTTTTCTGAGAGTTTTCATAGCAGCCCCTGTTATCTCTCTCCTTAGATATACACTTTCCCCCATTCTGCCCCTTCTATTTTGTCAGAAGAATTCATCTGCAAAGCTGCCTCATTGCTTTCTTCAGTACTTCAATTAAAGAATAAAGTTCTTCCCCTCCTGCAAGTTGCTGAGAGATGTGTCAGTCGTCTCGTGGCTCTTGCTGACGTGCTGCCCAGTGCTGATTGACTCCTCATTTCTGGTGCTATTCCAGCAGCTTTCCCTCCTTTCCTGTGGCTGGCGTCATGCTGGTGGTTTCTCTGCATGCAGTGATGCAACAGACAGACCCCTGAGGAAGCTGTAGCTGAGCCACCCTGGGTGCCAGAAGAGGACAGTGCAGTGCTCTCCTTGCAGCGTTTTCCTCCTGCCAAGCTGACTCCCTTGGGAAGGAAGTCATAAGGGTGTAGCTAGGCCAGGGCTTGAGTAAGTGTCTTAGGCTGGAAATGGGGGTGTCTATTCTATTGCCATCTCTTAGAATCGGGGCCGTTATCTTCTGTTAATTGGGCAGTTTTCTTTATTTCTTCCACAAGAAGAAATTTTCTTTCTTTCTGATCCTCCCTCCAGGAGATATCTGCTGTTAATGAACTATTGAGTGTGTCTGAGGGCCATGACTGAGAAAAATTACATCATCCCATTGTGAGATGCTCCACCCAGAGGGAGGAGCCAAGCATTCCTACCTGGGTATAATCTGAGATTTGGAACACCAAGCAGCCTTTTCCCACTGGATTCCCAGAGGAAGACCAGACCCATCTACACCACCGCTAGACCTTCAGAGGAAAACTGCACCCTTCTACAGGATCACTGCTCCAACAGAACCACATCTGTCACTGCAGGAGGACTGCAGCCACCATTACAATTGGACTGCTACCAACACCCTGACCCACAGGATGTCAGGTTGTATTCTGACTCTGTCAGTGGTTTGTTTTCTTTTCTTGTACTATTGCATTTGTATTTTTGATTTTCCTAGTAAAGAACTGTTATTCCTACTCCCATATCTTTGCCTAAGAGCTCCCTAATTTCAAAATTATAATAATTCAGAGGTTTACATTTCCTGCCTTCCTTAGCAGACACCTGTATTTTAAACAAAAACAGTATGTCTGGATACACCCATCAGGGAAAGCATTGCCCCATGATGTTAGGTTATGTGGTTTTGGGCCATAACATTGTATGTTATTATTTACTAATCACAGCATATCGCTAGCCCAGGCATAAATCAAATTTGCATTCATAAAGCAAACAATTATTATAAATGTCCCTCAAGAGGGTAGAATATTCTTGTTTCTAATTTGAATTTTAAGTACTTTAAATGAAGGCTTAATTAATTTAATTTTCTCAAAATATTTTTTTTTTGGTCAAGGGGATTTTTTAAAAATCAAATTGAAGAGTCTGAAGATGTGTTGTTTGTAGTAGTTTGTCATTATTGCTAGAGGTTTAAACTCTATTGTGTATCTGAGGAGGTTAATCACTGTCTTTTTAATATGAAATCAAGAATAAAATCCTTATTGGAAGACTCTGCCCCAAAGAGCTTATTATTCTTTACACTAACTCCAAGGAACAGCAGCCTGTCAGTTCCTTTCCTCAAGAGGTCTTTAAAGTAAAAACTTCCCTCTGTTAGCAGCTGAGCTCATGAGAAAAGTGAAGTGGCTGTTTTGCCTCAGACCACTTCCAGTTCAGTGTAACTAATGTGGATACTGCAATTGTTATGTGTTTTTGTCTTACCCAAATGAACACCAATTATATAGCTGTTTTTCCACAGATCAATGAGGCTTTTGCTGTTCTTTACTTGAAAAGATTTGAAACACATGTGGCCCAGATTGGTCTAAGAGGGGATCCCACATACTTAATTCCTTGCAAAATAAGCAAGTGTGTGGATCTCATGCCAAGTACTCCAAATTGTTTTAAAAATACTTTTTTTTTTTATTTTCAAAGATATTCATGTTAGCAGTATACTTCCCTTATGCTGTCTTCAAAGGCAGAAAAAAAAATTGTTTGTCTCATCACTCAATACAGTCTTGTAACTGATGAGATTTTTTTTTCTATTAATTGGCAGTTTTAAAATATGAAAAAGGCCATACCACCATAAGGGCCTAAGGTGTTGGAAGTTGATTTGTCTTATTTCTACACATCATTTCCAGGCTGATAACTTTTAAGAGATAAAAAACTGGAACATATTTAAACAATATCACTGAGATTTTTGGTTGGTAATGGAGGAAGTTTAGAAGAGATGAGAAGAATCATGACATCCCTCTTCAGTTCAAACTGAAAAGCATGTCAGCCTTGAGGCAGATTACGCAACAGTAACGCCACCTTTGTAATCTCTTTGTTTCTTCCTAGGGTTTCTCATTGCTCTCTTACACCATCATCTCCTCTGAACTGCCTGTGAGGCACATACATAATCCCATGTGGCTGTTTCCATTCTTCACTGATAACCTGATCAATCTTGTTGGCATCTCAGGGCCTCTTCTGGATCCTGCATCTTCACTTGTGCAGTGCTGAGACACCCAGGCTGGAGAATCTGCTCTCTCCACATCTCACACTCTCAGATCCAAAATCATCCCCTCTGACACGTAGTGCTGAAGAAGGACTTCCCACAGAATCACAGGAAATGTCCAAAATCAAAAAAAATCTATGTCCTAAACCACAGGGTCCTTTTTTGTCTGTCATTTTCCATTACATGTTTCAGAGCTCTGTGCATCCATATGCACTCATGTACCTGCATAGACACCTTCTCATGGCAGGTTCAAGTGGAAACTGATGAAGGGTTACTCCCTTCCCCCTTATTTGGCCTTCCCAAAATTTGGCCTTTCTCTGCTGGTTTGGAAAAAACAAAGCAGATTAAGAAGAGTCAGGATGCAGATGCTCATAGTGGACAAGCTGATGAGCAAACCTTACTCCTTTTCCTGAGGAAAAAAGAAACAGAATAGCAAATTACAGATCCACTTCAAAAATTCCCCTTGAGTAGAATGACAGCACCTCTTGGATGTATTTCTTTCTTGGAAGAAAGGAACAGACAAATAACAAATACAGTTTATATTAAGACACACAGAAGGAGAACATTAAGTACATGGTGCATTTTCTTTAGGTGGACCATACATCCAGTATGCAATTCAACTATTATTAGCTTAAATGCACTATTTCAAATGGTACTTAGCAACAGTTTTTCTAAACTCTAATGCAGTTTAAAAAATAGTTTATAAAAATTTTTGCATGCATAATGAAAGATAACTATTTTAAAACTCATAATTTGTTGCAATCTGCCAGTCTGTTTACACAGAAAAACAAATTACTTCATCTGTACACTTGACACAGAAATATGTATAACATACTCTGCAAATTTCAAAAGTCATCAAGGTATCCAGGATTTGAAAGCAGAATAGTAAATCCTCATCGTCTTTTCATGATATAGGATTGATAAAGCACTAACATAAAAGTTACACATTCAGCACAGAGTAGCCTTTACTAAAAGAAAAATATCCAATTTTGTCTTAAATTCTTTAATAGTGCTTATAAGCTTATGATTTCCTGATGGTATTTTCTAGGCAAAGTGGCAAAATTAAGGTAAGGCCATTTGCAGAAATCAAATACATGAGAACTAATTTGTACCACTGTATTAAATACGTTTTTTTTTTTTTAATTTTGCTATGGTTTGATATTTTTACGATAATACTCCAGATAGCTCTGAAGAATCCTTTTGCAAGTCTTTTGGAGACCACCTTTCCACGTTCTGTATTTTTGTGCTTCTAAGAAACCAAAAAAGTTAGAAGATTTTACTGATTTTTTTTTTTTTTTTGGTGCTCCTGTTGTTTCTGCAGCTGCCTCAGATTTTGTAGAGCCTGTTAAGACCATAAACAGCTTCCCAGGTACATTACAATCAGCCAGCTGAGAGTGGATGACTTTTCAGACACAAGGAGCCACATACAAGATTGATGTGTGAGAATATGTGCCTCCAAGCAAAGTGTTTTACCACACAGACTTGTGGCACTTGTTGCCATCTTCCTTGATCCATATAAAGTCTCTTCTTCACTTGTCCTGGACAGTGTTAAGATTCCTTTTTTCTGACTGGGTAATGAAGAAAACAATGGAAAGTATAGCAGCTACCTCTAGCAGCTGTGATTTGTGGAGGGCTGTAAGTCTACAGACAGAAGATATACATAAACAATATTTCGAAATGTTGAGTCTTCGGTTTTGGTAATCTTGGTTGAGCTCTGAGTGCAGGATTTACATAAAGATCAGCTAGGAAAATAAGGAAGGAAATGCTGACTTGTATTATCCTGACCTGCAGAGAGCAGGGCAGTTGGACTTGCCATGTTGCAAGGAGAGAGATCATATTTTTAGTAGGAAACTTTACTGCACCCTCTGTGCTGCTCTATCTGTGCTAGAAAAATCCCATTAATAACAGAGAGACATGGACACAAAATTACACAAAATAACTGATAACACAGCCACAATATGGATCTTCAGCTGGACCTGCTTTTAGCATCCTACTCCTTTCTCATTTTTTTCTTTCAGTAAAAGATTCTTTTTAACCAGACTCTTTCTCTTGAGAAGTGGATTATTTTTCTTCTCATTTCTTCTAATTTCCCAACACAGTGTTGGGACTAAAAGATCTGATGTCCTTTTTAGGACATCATGGCATAATCTTGAGAAGGTTTTTCTGAGATAGTTGGATGCCAGTTTTACATAACTTTCTGTCTATAGAAAATAAACAAAGTACATGATTTACTTATATTTTCTGATTTTATTTTAATGGATACCAGTGTATTTTTGGTTAAATGGGCAGAGAAACCCAGCCTAATTCTTCCAGTGATTTCTGAATGTTCTAAAGTCTGACATTTAATGAATATTTCGGTGGGTACATTCCATTCTAGTATATCCCCTAATAATTACACAAATTCCCTGTGCATGGTCCACAAAGACACGATGCTCAGCTGTTGATGAACCATGATTGTTACAGAAGAGTAACAAGAGGGAGCAAAAGAGAGAATAATCTTAATTAGACTTTGGGCTGCTACAGATGAAATACTGCCTTTGTGTTTGGAAGTAGTGTGTGCTGTGTCATTTCCATTAAATAAAAACCACATGCAAGGTCCGTTTCAACATACTTAACATGCAAACAAATAATTGAACATATGAAAGCATGAAATATGAAACTTACATGAAACCAGTGGGATTTTTTACTGTTTCTTAAACACATGTATACTATTTTAGATAGATATGTGCAGTGAATTGTTTTAAAGCTAGACATGAGAGAACGCAGGATTTGCTTTTGAAAATAATTGTTTTTTGGAGAAATTACAGCATGAATAGATTTAATTGAAAGATTTAATAGAAACATTCCAGAATATAGATAACTGAAATACCATTAAGTTTCCACTAATTGGAAAAAACAGGTAGATATCTTTCCGCTTGATATTTATAACATGGTTTCTTTGTAAAAATAAGATGAAATATTTCATTGAAGTCCAGCTTCTACTAAGCATCAGTGTGCTTGCAGAAGAATAGAATCATTTGTGGTAGAAGAGATGCCTTTGGGTCATCTCAGTCCATCAGCCTGAATCATTGGTGGATGGATTTCATTAAACTCAAAATAGATTTGAATATCTTTGGTGATAGAAATGCTGTAACCTTCACTGGCAGGTTGTTTCATTATGCCACTCTTCCTCTAGTTATAAATGTTCCGTGCTGCATTTTAATCTAGTTATTAGCATTTATTGATCAGCCTCTTTGACTAATGACAGTAATTGATCCTTATTCTCTTTATACTGTTCTGTTAAGTATTTGTACATTCTTTATTTCTCTTCAAATTACTTCTCCTTAGTTTCTCCTTTGCATGACCACTTCTTTAAATCTGTCTCACATATCAGATTATCCATCTTTTCTCATATGCATTTGTATATCTTTTTAATCCCTACCTTTTTGGCAGGCTTTTAAAATTGAATTAAAACTGAAGAATTTCAACGTAGTCTGTAATACTATGGAATTCAGTAACACATCACAAATCATTTAGTCTGGATATATATAGGTTATATTTAATAAAAACAGGTCAGTGCAGATGATTGGAGACACTGCTGGGAGTCATCAAACAAGGCAATTCTGTACTCCTTTATGAGATGTGTAATTCCATTCATAAATTTATCAAGAACCATCTTAAAGCAACATATATTTCTTGCACTTTTTCTTCCTACTGAAAAGCTGCTTCATCATTTCTGTAACAGAGAAGCTTTTAAAATTTTCTCTCCTTCCTACTTCATATTTTTTTCTGCCAGCACTACACTGTATTTTATATATCTTTCTCCTTCCCTCTATTCTCATCCATCCATCCATCCATCCATCCATCCATCCATCCATCCATCCATCCATCCATCCATCCCTTCCAAATCCCATCCTATCTCCCACATACACATACAGAAAAAAAATCATTCCCTGGTTTTAAATGTCACTTTTGCTGAGGTCTTTCAGGCTTTTATTGCAAACTGGTCTGCCAATTCACCTGGTCATCCTAGCAGCCCTCCTTTGTGTGTATGGCAGCAAATTCAATTTCCCTTGAGTACAGGCAGCAAAGGCTGTGTTCCCTGTTCCTGATGAGCCTGATCTGGTTCTTGTGCAATGGCAGTAATAGGTCTCTCTCCTGGCAGAAAGGCCTCACTTAATGCTTCTTGGGATCACTGTTTTCATTTCATGGCCCCTCTGTAGTGAGGGCTCACTGTAACCCTTACTCTGCCTGGTGCAGGTCTTTCACCTCTTCTGTTATTGCTGTAGAATAAGCTTCTCCTTTATTTCAGAAGTTCTTGCTTTTGGGTCATGGTGCATGACCTTCTTCTGTGTGCTGTTGAATTCCACCTCACTCCATGTATTCCACCTCATTTTACATGTTCCAGTCCTGAAGATGTGTTCATATTTCAGGCACAAGATCATGGATGAGAGGGCAGATGACTGGAGCATGGTAACTGCTTGCAAAACAGCTGAGTAATTTTAAGGATTTTGTCTTCTTGTGGGAATGTCCTCTATAGCAACAGCTGTGTGGGTGTTGTGGGTTGGCCTTGGCTGGCTGACAGGTGCCCCTCAAGCTGTTCTCCCTCCTCAGCAAGACAGGGGAAAATATGAGAAATCTTGGTGGTTGAGATAAGGAAAGGGAGATTGTTCACCAATTATCATTGTGGGCAAAACAGACTCATCTTGGGGAAGATTAGTTTAATTTATTGCCAGTTAAAAATAGAGCAAGTGAGAAACAGGAACAAAATTGAAACCACCCTCTCCCCAATCTCTTTCTTCTCAGGCTCAATTTCACTCTCAGGTCCTCAATCTCCTTCCTCCCTGCTGAGCCTGCAGGAGGATGGGAATGGAGGAAGTGTTCTGTTCATATCCCATATCTGCCACTCCTTCCTTCTCATTCTCTTCCCCATTCCAGCATGTGGTCCCACCCATGGTATGCGATCCTTCATGAACTTCTGCCATGTGGCTCTGTGGAGACTGCAGTTCTTCAAAAGCTGCTCTCCAAGTCCCCCATGGGCTACTTATATTGCCAGAAATGCTGATCCTGCCTGGGCTTCCCCCCAGAGGTCACAGCTCCTGCCAAGAGCCTGCTCCACTTCTGGGGTCTCCACAGGCTGCAGCTTCCTTCAGGGCTCTTCAGTCTGCATCCTCATGGATCTCCATGGGCTGTGGGGGAGACATCCTGCCTCACCATGGGCTGCACCACGGGCTGGAGAGGAGCATCTGCTCCAGTGCCTGCAGCACTCCTCCACCTCCTCCCCCCTTTTCTTGCAGTGATCTTGGTGTCTGCAGAGATGTTTCTCTTACTTTTTTCCTTGTTCCTGTCTCTCCAGATGCTGTGCAATGTATTTTACCCTCTGTCAAGTATGCTATTGACAACGTGCCACCAGTGTCAGTGATGGGCTTCAGTTTGGGCAGCAGTGAGTTTATTTTGGAGACAGCTGGACCTGGCTCTGTTCAGTACAGGAGCAGCTTCTGGTGACTTCTCACAAAGGGCACCTCTGAAGCCCTGCTTCAAAAACCTCACCATGTGCACAAAACACAGTAGGGAATGCTCCTTGCAGTGGATCTGTCACAGGCTTTGGGTGGAGGTACCCTAAGAAAACAGCCTTTTTTCCTATTCCAGTTCCCATGATTGGGTATAAGCTGGCTTCGGCAATTTGCACAGCATGAGCTTAGTCCCAGCCTGATACAGCAGCTCTGCTGAGCAGCCTGAACACCCTTTCTGGCCTTCTGGGCTATGAGACTTTATTACCATCAAGCACAAATATCTTTGTCAGGAGAACCAGTGATTCTGCACTGATTGTGGTTTATGCTCAGTGGATGTGAAAACTTGTGTGTCATGTAGCCCTTGCTGCTTTCTGGGGGAGAGAGAGTGCGAAAGAAGTGATTTAAATACTACATTTGCAATCCTCCTTTAAAGGATGGCTGATGCACAAGATGTTTCCCACACCCTTTTCTGGAATGCTGAATGCCCCTCCCCTTGTCCTGGTTTTTCTTCTGATCCTGTTTCTTGGTGGGGTGCCCAGTGTGGGAGGGGGCCATGGATTGCTTTGGTCCTCTTGCAGAACTTTTCAGATGTCTCCAAAATGGTGAGGAAAGTCAGTGCCCACCAGCACTAAAGGCAGGCAGGAAGCCTGTGTCAGCTCTGTGTGGATGTGCTTAGGAAAGGGTGTTTGTCACTTGGGAGGGGACAGCAGAGGGCTCCTGTGAAAGGCACAGCAGATGTAAAAGCACACATGTGAGGGCACATGGGAGAAGGCATGAGAAAAAGGTCTGAGAGGAGACACAGGAGGATAAACAAAACAGGGACATGTGAGGGGGACTGTGAGGAGGCACTTTTGGAGAAATAAAACAGAATAGGCAAAAGGAAAGGGACATTGTTGGGGTCATGGCAGCAGAGCATTCATGGAAGAATGAGAACATTGTCTGCGGGCAGCCCATGCTGGGACAAGGACGCCACTGAGGGGCTGTGGTCAATGGGTGACACACACTGGATCTGAGAGCAGTAAAAAGTGAGCAGAAGGGGAGGAAAAGGGTGAGAAACAGGGACTGGTTTAAGAAACTATTATGCAATGACACCCAGCTCCTGTGCTGCCCATTGCCCCATCAGTGAGACTGGGAAGGACTGAGATAATAAGACCAGCAGAGACATGGAAAGGGGAGGAGTGATGTTGGACTGAAGCTGAACCTGTAGAAGGAGAAGAAAAGATGATTGCCTTTGTTTTTTGTTTCTCAATACCTAAATCAATAAGGAAAAGACTATGCTAATTTACAATAAATTATCCAAAAATCCCTGGATCAACACTGTCTGCAATAGCAGGTCAGAGTATCAAGGCTGGCCAAAGGGTGTAATGGGCACAGTGTATCCTGTTGAATAAAAGGACAAGCCCTATTCTGTTTTTTCTCTGTGGGACCACCCCCTTGCAGTTTTTTCCTCTTCAGTTCAGAAGAACAGGAGGCTCATGTGTATTAGTATGTAATATAGGAATTACTTTTATGCCTTTTTAAATTTAATTTTCCATTTTTGCTGATAGTGCTGGCTTAGTTTAATTAAATGTTTTCAGGAAGCAGCTCTCTGCTGAAAGCATCTGCAGGTAGAAAAGCCACATGTGGCTTCTGCCATGGCTATCCAAGGTCCTCTGCTGTGTCTGCAGAGGAGAGGAGGCCTTGGGGGTGTCTGACAACACAAAGAAGTAAAGGATACCCTGGAGCAGTGCAGAGCTGCAGTGCTGCCAGCTGTTCAGGTAAGTCCAGGGCTCCTTTTGAACACAGAAACATGGTGAGGAGGATCCCTTCTGCTCCTCTCCAGCTGCACATCAGCTCCCACTGAGGCAGCTGCTCACAGCCCTACTTCTCCAAGTTTGCTTTTCACTGCGTAGAATTTAGCAGAACCAGATGTAACACAGGTGTCTTTTGTGCTATTCCTTATTGACAGGAAAGTATTTTGAATGATGAATGTCTGTTTGAACCTTTGGAAGATTACTGCTCTTTATTTCAGAATAAAACCTTCCCAAAGGTGAAATCAAACAGAGGTATTCAAAACACTTTTTGGCTCTAACTTTTTTTAAAAAAATTCTCACATTAATAGGTGAACTACATAGGGTATACTTTAAATTACTTGTTAACTTCCCAATGGTGGTTGTGAGTATGAGCCATTGTACCAGCAGATAAAACTTAGATAAAGACTCCTCTATTCTTTCCATTCAGAAGGGAATATCTCAGTGCTCATTCTTCTGTAAAGAAATAACATTCTCCTGTAGCTGGGGGATGATTTGGTGAAGCATCACATTAGCAGAACCATCCTGACCAGCTGTGCTGGGGCTTAACAAAAGGCAACTCATTTATAGAATAGCTGTGCTGCATATTTGGCACTCAGCTCTGGTTTGGAAGGGCCTCTAAAATAATGCACAGGCTGGCCTTTGCCTCCTGCATCATGAAGCTCTGAGGTTTATTTTTCCCTGTGGTCAAATACCCTGGGAATCAAAAGTCCTGCTCTCCCTCTAGATATGTCCCTAGAGCACTGAATCCATTACAATGTGGGCAACCAACTGAAAAACACTAAAATTATTACCAAAAATTCTCACCATAAAAATATAGTCTCCATTAAAAATAGTGGGTTTTGCTTTCTTAGAAACCTTCTTGTGTTAATATACTGTGTCAAGTAAAACATCCCAAATGTCATATTTTATGTGAACTCTCTAAATAAATGGAGGAATCAGTTCAAAAAATACAAATGTTTTTGAGTTTAATACCATCATCTCTTACTCTGTCATTCCAAGTATCGCAGCCTTCTTCTGCATACATGAAAGCTCAAATAGTTTGTGCAACTAGAGATGTCACTGGGTTTCAGCCTCACTGCAGCACTCAGCCAGCAGCACTTCTCATGAAATTCTCATACAAGTGAGATACGCAAAGTACTCTCTAAGCAATTGAGTTCATGTGAAGTTCACAATTTATGTGTACTGTGGGAAGGAGGATATGATTGTTGGTTTATGTTAGTTATAAACAATTTCAAGTTCTTGTAAATGAAATGTACTTGAGGAAGCTTTATTATTACTGAGAAAAACCCTATCCTCATTATCTGTCTGTGGATCATTGTAGAAAAGTAGCCTGGCAAAACTGGCTGAATGAACTTATCCAATTAACCCCAGAATATTTTATTCTTTTGTTGTACTCTGCTATTGCATCTGACAGTTTTGCTGCTCCTCTGATCTAATTAAGAATTTTTGGCAAGCATCACAGTGTTATAAATCTTGAAAATGTGAACCAAACCTGGCTTACAGCACTTACTTCAAATGGAGAGCTGAACTTTCATTTACTTCTTGAACTGACAGATGAGATGGCATGAGAAATGTTTAGCTTGTATATAAATATATAGTTATGTATTTATATACACACATATAGATACATATTTTTGTGTTTGTATACACACATCACATTACATGATCATATTATAAATGATTTTTTCTTCCTCAGAGTTTCTTTTCTCTGTTTTTATTAATGAAGATAACACTTTATGGTGTGAATAAAGACAACTGGCTTATCTGGCTTTCAATTCAATGTCAGAACATGACATTTCAGTCTTCCACTTGGCAAACTGGGGGTTTATGACTGGGCTGTGTGAAGCTAACCATTTTTTCTGGGTCAGAGGACAGCAGACAGGAGAATTGCAGTGTTCATGCCTTCTCTGAGAAAACAGGTGGAAAAGAAAGTTTTAACCTGTTCTGGACTGCTTTTCTTCTCTTACATGGTGTTTTTAAGTTCAGTGCGTAAGAGATCTAGAGGTTTTCCTGTGATAGATAGGAGCTTCAAAGCTCCTCTATGCTAGAAAGAAATCCTAAATCTACATGCTAGATTGTCTCCCAAATGCTGGCAGTTCCTCTGGCTGCTCTCTACAGCCCCATTGCTCACTTGACTCCTATAGCTTGTTTAGCAAGAGTAAAAAGAGCAAGGTATTGGTGAAAATGCCTTTTCAGGTGAGGTAGACCCCTGCTCACCCCCAGCTGCAAGCCCCATGCTGGCTCCAGGCTTGTGGCAGATGAGGTTCAGGAGTGCAGGTCCAGCCCAGCACTGTGGGTGCCTCTCCCTGGTGCCTCTTGGCCCCATGGAATGCCCCCACCTGCTGGAGCCCACCCTGGCACTGCAGTGCTTGGCAGGTGAGCCCTAGAAGCCCCTGGTTTCGTGTGTCTGACAGCTCCATGGGGACTTGCAGCAGGTGAGCAGAAGCGCCTGCACAGCTGTGATAGAGATGTTCAGCCAGGTCCTTACCATGCTCATGGCCCCAGCTACAGCTGGAGACTGGCTGGCACCCAGCAGGATGGCTGCCTTTGGCTTTGGCTTTGGCAGAAAACCAGGCTCCTTATCCTCCTTCTATCCTGAAATTCATCTGAGGCAGAAAACATTTTAATGTGATATAGCACCAACACAATGTCAACAGTTTATCAAACACTAATGTTACTCTCCTGTTACTATTTAAATGTCGCTGTGTTCTAGAAATATATTAGTAAGGTACCCTGTGAAGCTGTTTCTGATGTCTGTTGGGCAATAATGACTTGGAGTATGTTTAGCTTATCTCTCCTCTGGATTTTGTTAATTGGAGTTGCTCTACTCTCATGTTTGGCTGTACAAATCAATGGCTATAAAAGATTTAACTACATGTTACGCTATGTGAAAACCAGCCCCCCTGTTGTTTTCCTGGATCCCAGTCCCTAAGATAGCACAGAAGATAGCCTCTTCTGCTGTGTTGTGCTTAGGGAAGTATTTAGCAGCTGAGACATGGAGTTGGGCAGTCTCTAGTATTATTCCAGAGCCTCTGCAAGTTGTTTTACAGCTGACTTTCAGTCAGTGAAAGCCTTTGATCTCTGTACATTTAATAAGCTACAACTTCTCCATGAAAATACATCCATTATTTTGACACAAAGAGGAGACTTCCCCAAGTGACTCTGTGTGTATTTCAGTGGAAAACATGCATTTGTCCATCTCTCTAGAGCAATAAAGAATCTGGTGTGAAGTTACATGCCACAAAAGGAGAGTTTTTTGTTGAGAAATGGCAGAGATCTATTACTGATGGTGTTAATGAGAATAGATTGTGTTAATGTACAGTAATATACAATAATTCTGGTGTTGTCAGCAGTGTAAAGGAGACCTTCCATGAATTTTCAATGACACCAGCTTCTAAGCAATAGTGGCCTCAGAGGAAGCTCCAGAAGTTCATCACCAAGAAAGATAAACACTGTTAATCAACATATTCAAAGGCACTTAGCATTGCTTTAACACTAGTCTATTATGAGTCTTAATGTTTTTTTAATAATGATTTCAGTATAAAAGTATTATGGCCAATGGAAAATGTTAAAAGAATGCAATTATAAGCTATTTTTATGAAATATATCATTTTCAAACAAGAAATAGGGATGACTTCAAGCACCTCTGCACAAGCTGAGCTCTAACAGGTGTATTCTTTTAGAAGACTATTCCCTTTTAAAAATAATCAGAAGAAGTAATCTGATTTTTAATAACTGTATTTTCTTAAATGTCTTCAATTATCTGTATTCTGAACAAGCAAATCAAATTAAGTTTTGGACTGAGATGTTCACATTTTGATATAAAAGTACACCCCAGTATTTTAGTGCTGTAATCTGTATTTGAAGTGCTCCAAGTACTTAGAAAGGAACTTATTTTTATATCTATAAAAAGATACATGTTAAATTTGAAGTGAAAAAATAGAGACCAGACAGATTAGGTTATGACAACCTTTTCTCCATCTGCTTTCATCCAAAGTTTACTAGACCTACAAGTGAACTTCCCTGCATTTTAGAAATAGTTGCTGTCTGAAAAACTGTCGATTCTCTGCTGTGAAACAGTCAGTTATGGTTAGAAGGAAAAGTTACACTTTAACCTTACAATATGATTGTTTAAAGTGGGGAAGAGGAGGTTTCCTCTGCATTTTGCAGTAGCTCTTTCATTACAAATGCAAAGGCCAGGGGTTGATTAGCAGAATTCATTACAATTTCCTGATTTGCCTAGAGCAAGCCTGAGCTCAAGAGCAGTGATAGAGTTAAGGCAGTATCATACTTTGTTCTCCTGGTCAGTCAGAGGAATTTTCAGTCTCAGACAGAAAATCTATGTATTGGTGAAAAGTAAAACACAGGACAGAGACTGTGTGGGAGGAGTGGCTAACTCACCAGAAGGTTGTGCTTCTGTCCAGAGGGACCTCTGCAAGCAAAGCCCTGTACCTGGGGAGGGAAAAACCAGGCAACAGCGTGTACTGGGGGCCACAAAGCAAGTAGGTATGAAAGCAGCAGGAGGGCTTGGTGGGAGCCAAGCTGAGGCCAAGGCAGCAATGTGCCCTTGCAGCAGAAGGTGAGGGGTGTCCCAAAGCATTGCCAGCAGGTCAAGGGAGTTGATAATTCCTTTTCACTCAGTATTGGTGAGGCCACACCTCTTATGTCCAGCTCTGGGCTCAGCGCAATGGAGACATGGACATGCAGGAGAGAGTCCAGCAAAGAGAGGATGAAGGGACTGGAGCATCTCCCCTATGAGAAAAGGCTGAGACCTGGAACTGTTTAGCCTGGAGAAGAGGAAGCTCAGGGAAACACCTGAAGGGAGCAAGAAGGATGGAGAGGCTCTTTTCAGTTCCCAGTGCCAGGACCAGAGATACAAGCAGAAACACAGAAGTGTTCCCTGTGAGCTTCAGGAAACTTTTCTTCACTGTGGGCTGACTGAGCACTGGCACAGGTTACTCAGATATGTTGTGGACTCTCCAGCCTTGGAGATGTGCAAGAGCCATCTGGATACAGTCCGGGGCAAATGGCACTAAGTGGCCCAGCTTGAGCTGAGGGAATTGGACCAGGTGATGCCCAGAGGTCTTTTCCACTCTGATTAAACCACTCTGATTTTTATGGAGATGATGATGAAGGGCTTCACACAAGATACACTGGGCCCAAGAAGTTGGGAAGTGGCTGTCGAAAACCTCAGCTGTCCTGCACAGGTAGCAATTAGTCCCAGAACTCAGGGCAGACTGACCAAGCAGGGTATATCAAAGCTGCTGTGTCACACCTTGGGACTTTCACCCGAAACACTTAAGAGATATTACAGTGAAGAGAACAAGCCACTCCTTTTTACTGTCTAAGCTGTTATGCCTACCCAGTGCTCCTGCAAACATGCATCCCATACACAAGAAAGACTCATCTTTATTAAACACATCTACAGAGTGCACTGCCTTTGAGTTAGACATCAGAGCTCTTCCTAGCTCTTCCAGGTCTCTAGAAGGGACTCCACTATTGGACATTTAAGGAAAATAAACTAGATTGTACCCTCCAAATGTCCAGCTGGCAATGCCTGTCCCTTAATTCCCAAGTGGGCCAGTAAAGCTGTGTCTTTGGCAGCCCTAAATTACCTTCCACTGCTTAGTTTTGGGTCAGTACAGCTTAACATTTTAAGACACATGCTTAGAGGGTCTTTTACAGATATATAATTGTTTTTTTAATGTTTTGTTCCAAACAGAACTCTTCATCATGGAGCAAAACATTTATAACTGGATAAATACACTAACTGTTAAGTTTGAAGCTGTGTAAATCATATTTGCTTCAGTTAAGTTTATTCCATCTGCTTTTATAATCTGTTGTTACACTAATTCATAGTTCCCCCATAATATTAAAACGTCAGTGAATCAAAAAGAGAAACACATCTATGGGCCTGTAGTAATTAATGGCACTACATTCAGAAAGTAAACCAAGTCATATAATTAATTATATTTCATCACCATAGATGCTTGTAATTGTGCAATTAATGCATATTTGCATAATCACATAATGAGATCTCTATGATTCATGATTTATGCTAATCTGGATGCACAAATTTCTATCTCAGAATTGCAACCAATTGCAAAGCTGTTATTGTAGTTTCTCTCTTCTGATTGAAGAAATATGAAGATCTAATGAACGATCTGGTCTTGTCTCAGACCTTTTCTGTGACTTATCCATAGAAATAGCTTTCTATGCACACTAGTTACATATCAAGAAATTGCCAAGGACAAAAAACATTATCACATAAATGAATCTATTATATAGATTAGGAAAACATATAATGAGATTTCACAGGGTTTCCCAGTTTTTATTAACTAGCTTATCTGTTTTCAGCCTTTTTCAATAATTGAAGAGAAGATTCTTGTAGATCATGTTTATAGGGAAGAATGACTGTATTTTGAATCTACAGACTTCTGTCCTTGATAAAAATTATTTTTCATTAACTTACTGAGGCATTTTATTGAATTTAACATTCAATCCACTGTGCTTAATTACGTCTCCTTCCAGACAAGATGAAGTAATCTGGGCAGTTGGGTGGTATTCAAATAAATGTAGCACTTGATATGTTTTACCCCCAGATACTCTTTGTCAGGATTCCAGCTGAAAAAATGTGTTTTTAAAGAAGTGTTTAGAAGATGCAAAACATGCTCAAGTTTTAGACACATTTTATACAGCCATAAACATTTGTATTTATAAATAAGCCAAGTATAATAAATGTAATAAATAAGTAGAATAAGAAACCAGAACTTGTTTAAATCACTATTATGATCTCTATTCCTCAACAATGTAGACCAAGGAAAGATCTATGGAGACCTGTGTGTGGTGGCTGTGAATGACAAACATTGCAGTCAGGAGCAGAAAAGATAACAATACCTCTACGAATTTGCAAAGGTTGACATTATGTATTAATGACAAATCTCTTCTCAGCTGCAAGGGGATGTAAACAACATCTGAGGTGGACGGAGATGTTAACACCTGCCTCTGTGCCTGGCTCCACTGTCCATGTGCTTCAGAGGGAGATTTATTACAGCAGCCAGGAACTACACGGGTCGGCCCCGTTACCTCATGTCTTTGAACATCAATCTTGCTTGGAACCACTCTACTTCTGAAGGTCTTTTGAGTTTTGTTTGAAACACTGTTTAGAGTTTTTTACTTCTTTGCACTCAGAGGTTTCATTTTTGACCTGATAAATGATCCAGGCTAGTTGTATTTGTAACGCTTGTTTGTGAAGCAATGGCACAAAAGCAGAAGACAGGAGTTTTGGAGAGGGGTTGCAGATTGCCTGTGTGACAGCAAGGAGGTGTCCCTGCCCTTACCTGTCCATAACACCAGAAGGAACCAAACCACATGAACTTCAACAGCTGCAAAAGGGATTTGAACGGTTTAGATTCCAAAACAAGGTATTAAAATTCTTTTGCTCATGCATAATGCATATTTTGATTGTCTTCACCAAGGGCATTATCCAAATAGAATTCACAATTTTACCAATTTCCTTGACTATAGCTAATATAATAAAGGATAATTCAAACTGCAAAATTTGATTTTCCCAAATCTCCCATACACTACTCAATTGTTACTTACATCTCATTTCAGTCCTGCAAGCTACTGCAGTCAGATTGTGTTTTGTTTACTTTGTCACTCCATCACACTCTGTCATTTGTGTAACATCTCAGAGGCAAATAATAAAAAGTTTTTCTGCTCTTTAAGGTCCTAAAAGAGTCCTCTTAGATTCAGTGGAATGCTACCAGCTGACATGAAGAGCAGATGGCATGGATCCTAACTTTGGTCAAGGCAAAACCTTAATTATGTGCTTAGGCAAAAATTCTAATAGTGACATTTTAACCCACTTTTAATTTGTACTAAGGTGATATACTACATAGCTAAACATGTTACTCTGAGGAAAGCTGTGCAAATATTTATTAAAAACAGAAAAAGATGGAAAAATTTTGAGGAAGAAATGCTCAAACTTATTTGGAAATAAGGTGGAGATAAATTTACATGAGAAAATGTGCTATTTCTTTTTTTGTTTGGCAGTTCTATCTCCAGGCTGTTAGAGGGTTACTTCCTAGCAAAATAAAGAAGCAACAGACATCAAATCCCCCAGTGAAATGTCAGATGACTGAACCACTGAAGATTCTTGGGGCTTAATACACAAATCTGTCAGGACCTGTACTCACAGCCTAGCAGACTCATCTTTCTTTGGCACCTTTTTGATAAGCTACCAGACCCACATTTATTTAACCTTGACACAATCACAGTTGGAAGCCCATTTTACACACAGAGAAATTAGTCTAGCAAGAACTCTGCTAAAACTCAAAAAGCCTCAGGCTAAGACGGGTACAACTCTGATTTTTGTATAGCAGACTGACCTCTTCTCATGGTACCAAGCATTTCTCAAATTCCTGCTCCTTCAATTCCATTTCTTATATCTTTTATCTAAGGCAATACAGATTTCCTAGCTAATATTAATTTCTAGCATCTATAGATGTGAAGGCATTTTATAAATGTAGATAAGTATCATCCTCCTTTACTCTGTGATAAATCTGGGGGCAGTTGGTATCACGAGCTCTTAAAGAAATTAATCTGTCTGTGGGAGAGAAGGGAGTCATATTATAGATTAACAACAGGTTAACAGGCAAGAAACAAAGAGAAGGAATGGATGTTTGGGCTTCACAATGGATGAAAGCCATAGATCACTGGGATCTTTGGAGTAAACAGAAATGGAAAGGAATAGAGAACAAGGAGATTAATGGTGATGCGAGATTATTCAGGGTAATAAAGATGAAAGCTGATTGCAAAGAGCTGGGGAAAAATGTCATGGTGCTAAGCAGACAATAGGATGAAAGATTACTTTCTATATAATAAATATGATGGGGAAAAGCAGTCAGAGACAATGGATCCTAAACTACCTATTTTCATGCAGGAAAGAGAGCTTGTGGTTATAATAATAGGTATTTTCAAATATCAGTACAATTGTCAATAGCGGATAAAAATTCCTGCTGTGTATTGTAGCAATTACTGGGAAAAAAGAAAACAAAGCAGGAAAATATTCTCAAACCATTAATCCATACTGTGAATGTATCTTGAAATGTGATCTAGAATTGCATCTTCACTTCAAGCAGAAATTAGTGGTAGTAAAAAAAGTTCAGAGAGGAGAAATAAGGTCAAAGGTTTGGAACATTTCTTTTTGAGCAATGAAACTAATCAGGTAGCTGTGATGGGAATCCACAACAATACAGATTACAAGGGTAAGTGAAGAGGGAGCAGCTGTAGCAGCTGTTCATTGTTTCTTGTTATCTGAAAAGAAAAAAAAAGCCAGAATCAAATGAAATTGAGAGATGGTATGTTCAAAATAGTCAACAGGAGACATTTTTTTCACACTGCTTCTGTTTAAACTGTGTATCCCCCTGCCCTGAGATGCAGTAATACAATAGCAGCGAGCCCCCTGAGTGGGGAATGATGTGCATTGACTCCATGATTGCAGAAGGCAGATCAATCACTTTATTAAGCTGTGCTAAACTATACTACCCTATGCTATGTACTACTAAGAAAACCCCTCACTCTTGGCAGGCAGTCCAGTACACACGTGGATCCAACTGGTCAAAGAATCAAACACCATCACCAGAGTCCAGTTAGGAAACCCCTCCTTGGTAAGCAATCTCCTTAACACATTCCACATGTGCACAACAACAGGAGCAGCAAATGAAGATAAGAATTGTTTTAATTCTTTCTCTGAGCTTTCTCACAGCCTTCCCCAGGAAAAGCCTGGGAAAATCTCTGTGTGTCTCTGTTCAGAAGGTATGCGATTACCATGTAGTAACACAGTGGACTGGACAAATGGAAAGAACAAATGGAAAGAACAGGTGGAAAGAACTACCTACAACAGCTTTTAAGAAGCAGGAAAGCATCTCTATTTAGAAGTCCCCTACAGGTCACTGGGACCTGAGAGCACTTCTTCTCTTACAATGCGTGCCACTCCTGGCCACTGTCACAGGCAGGACAGATGGACCCTTAGTCTCTTCCAGTGAACTGTCCTTCAGGGCCTTGAGCTTCCCAGAGAAGCTGTGGCTTAGACCAATGAGCAAAAGCTTCTCTTTGTAATTCAGAACTGGCAATGCAAACCTTTGCAGTGCCTCTTGCAGCCAGAAGGGAGATAGATACACTGCTCCTGAAGGCACTGATATCTAACCCAGCTGCCAGACTCTGCAAAGGGTGGCTTGAGCACTGTGCTGTCTCATGAACTTAAATTTTGTGAAAACCAACATATATAAAATATATAACATAATATAATTCAACATAATACAATACAATATAATATACATATTTTTTGCCTTATACTTCATACACTCTATTATATATTATACATGTTATATTTTATATATATTATTCTGCTTGGTCAAAGAGCAGAAAAGCTTATGGGAAAGAAGTTAACCAAATTTTCTTGACCAAAGACGAAAAGTTAAGACTGTTTATATAGTCCTAAAAAGCTTGTCCCCTCAAGATCCTCCCTCAAAACACCACAAAACCCAACAAAACAGAATAGAAAAACCTCCCCACAAACTCATAACAATGACTAAAAGCAATTTTAGACTTCTGATGCATTCCTTTTTTAGTTGTTCTGTGGCATTGGCAATCAAACAGCTGTAATCTATTCCCTTGCTCCCTCCCGTGACATGATGCCTTACCCTTCTCAATCTTCTGAAACTAAAACTCCTCAAACTTTACTTTTTTGCAATTATTTTATTCCCTAAGCATTTACCTTTGATAATGCTGTTTTCTTAAAGCCCTTCATCACTTATGGCTAGTGTAGCTTACAAGTTCTTTCATTCTTTTGCTCTTTGGAGTTGGATTTCTTTCTCCAGCCCTTATGTTTAAGTAAACTAAGTGTCTTCTGTCAGACTGTAGAAGTGATGAACTACAAATATTTATTTGTATTTCAGACATTCAAGGTTGTTCAGTACAAACACATGACAGCATCTTCTAGGATGTTGTGAGAGGAGAAGATGCTGCAAATAAGAAAAAAATCACCATATGGACAATTTAGCAAAACAAGAGCTGATAGCTGATCATTAATTCTTCAAGGACAACATATGGAATACTGATAGTACAACTGATGGGGCTAACAATCCCTCTTCTGCCTCTATATTTAATTGATTTTAACATTTTAACCATTCATACAGAAACTCACTTAAAAATTATGAAAGGCACAGAAAATCAGGTGATTGTGTTTTCCATTTAAAAACAAAACTTTTTGCCCTATAATGGTAGGTATCCAATCAGCCTGGTTGCTCCTTGAACTGTCTGCGTACACAAAAAGATGTAGATGATGACAAAGTACGTGCTTTGTGGAAAATTTTGAATACTTCAGTATCCAAATGACCTAAATTTCAAAATTCTTATAGGGAAAAGTGACCTCAGCAATAAATGGTACCTAGAAAGTATGCAGGCATAATGAAGGAAGGGATATTGAAATTTTGGCTGTGAAAATGCAGCATATTATATATTTCTCTTTAGGGGAATCTATTTTTCCTCTTCTATATTTTCAACCCCTTTAGGGTTTTTTGGGCCCTTTCACATTTACTGCAAGCATTGTAGTGATAGCTTTCTTTCTTGTTGTTCCCACATGCAAGCCCTCAAGTTCAAGTTCAAGATCAAGATCAAGATCAAGATCAAGATCAAGATCAAGGATTGTTCTTTGGTTTTGGTTTGGGGGTTTTTTTTGTGTTTTTTTTTTTTTTTTTTTTTTTTTTTAGTATATTCAAGGCCTTCATAATCTCTACATCTCTGTTTTTACCAGTCTATCTTTTAGAACTTCTTCCAGAAATGCCTCAGTCTAGTAAGTAGTTTAGTGTTTTACGCTAGAAAAAATGCTGTGTAAAAATAATTTTTCAGGATTAGCTCCCTCAGTCTGAAAGTTTGTAATCTATCAAGTGCGTCCAGCTGCTTTAGGAAGTAGCAGAGACATTCTTGGTGCAATATACTGCAGTCATTGTTAAAAGCAAAAAAATAACATAATTGAAAGCATATGAAAACACTAGAATTTGTTCTACCACACGAAAGTTTTATTTATCCTTTCAATTGCACTGTGCTACAAGGATACACATTCCTTCTGCTGACAGATAAAAGACTTTTGTATTTTCCTTGTATGCATTGCAGACAGCTTATCAGATAAGTGAGATAGGAGAGAACCATTAATTATGGGAAAAAAAAAAGATTTATGGAGTGACTTTTAATAAAGTGTCAGACTATTTACAATTAAAACTAGAGATCCCCTAAGAGCTGCCTGCTAATGTTAGTCAACTTTACCAGTTGCAGCAACACCTAAAATGTTTCAGATTTAATTAGTTCTATAATCTCCTCAAATACAATCCACCACAGTCTTTTTATCATCTTCCTTCCCTCTTTAGTCAGAACACTGTGGTCTAAGCTTCAGAGTTAAACCACTGGAGTTAAACAAGTGTCAGAGAAAGAGGGCAAATAAGATTTGTTGAATCAGACTTTAGACACAGTCATGATCAAAGAGGGAGACGAAGGCAAAATTCAAGCTGAACTTTCAAACTGCAGGCAGGATTTTAGCCAAACAACAGCCGTTAAAGCCGACACAAATCACAGAACTCAAATAAAGCACTGCTCTCTGAGGGTCACATTCAAGCCTGTGCTCAAGTCCACCCACCTGAGGAACATAAAGGGACCTTGAAGTAGCCTTTAGTGTGCAGCAGAGGATTGACCTAGGATGGAGAAATCTGCAGCTGGCATAAAACTGATGTTGCTATCTCTTCATCAGTCCCTCTGGCCTACAACATATAAGAAGCACGTCAAGGACAAAAGGGAGAGCAGCCAGAATATATTGTGCACTGCCAGTCTAACGGGAATTTTTGATACCAGGCACTAAAGAAGTGCTAATGGGTGTTATGATGGAAGTTCTCTCCTTACCTATATTTCTCCCCTTTAAGAAATACCTCAGCTTCCAAAATGGTCCCTGCAGCTTGCTGGGGAGAACTAGTTTAAGGGTTTGCTGCAGGAGGAGAAGCATTACCAGAAACCTTAAAGGTTAAATAACAGAAGTTTATAGCTGTTAAAAAACAACAACTTGTAACCTTGCAGAGATTTTTCTCTATATAAAAGTCAGGCTCTTTTTTGTTTTTGCTATGGCTGCTGTTCAACTGATCATTCAGAAAAATAATGAATCTACTGGTAGCTAATACAGAGGTTTCTAGCAAAGTGAATTTGGCTACAGCTGGCCTGGTGGAGGGGATCAGAACAGGCTGGATAATTTTAGTCTCTGTAGAGTCATCTGGGAGTTAATTTTTCATTGCTCTGAAAGCACTCTGAGGTCAAACAGCAGTTCTGAAGTCCTGTGTTTATTAGTGCTTTCAGATCTTCTGGCAAGACAGACTGGATTCAGATCAGGTGTGAGCCTCTGACTGTATTTCTGTCAAGTGAACCATCCCACATCGTGGTGTTTATGTCAGCTGGTTGCATGAAGATGAATGATATCTGATATAGTATGAAATTAGTTATATTTGAATAAAATAAACTTGCCTGCAACAAATCTCTGTGTTAAAGCTATCTTTTGAAAATAATTAACTCATTTTTAGTGGGAGAAAGTGACTTCATCACTTTTTCTAGGTGTTTGTGTGTACTCTGTGTCTCTAGGCACCCTTCAACTAGACATACCATCTCTAGGCACCTTAGATATAAAGATCCTTTCCCACCTAGAAGGACCTACTGTGCAGGGTAACAGGTCATAAGGATTGTAAGTGCATATCAATAGATAGGATAAGCTTAGCTTTTCACCAGCAACAAAGCCAGTGGAAACGTTTCCTCCTTTAGTCCCCTGATTTCTGAACAATTCTCCCAAGTCACTCTGTTATGCCAGTGCCACCACCTGAGTGTTGGACTGTATCCATGTTCATTGAATTATAGAAAAAAACACTATTTTTTCTCTGATGCTGCACAAACAACAGCATCATCAAGGAAAGGAGGCAGAAGAATCTGCACAAGAATAGGAATGGTTAGCCAGACTAGGTGAAAGTGAAAATGCCTTTGATTGATTTTGCCATTAAATAAAACATAGTTTGAACTATTCCCTGAGGCAATCAAACACATAGAAGCTTGATTTGTTTTGTCTCAGAAAGTAATCAGAAAAAAAAAAAAAGAAAAAAAAAAGAATTGGTGTGCTGATTTCAAGACATTGCAAAAAATACATTGGTCAGTAGCCAGAATCAGAGATTTTGGTCTAAAGGAACGATTATGTTCCTTTGCTCCTGTAATGTGCAGAGAGACTGAGGTAGGTGGAGGTTGCACACTCAGACATTGCTGCTCAAGGGCTTTTTGCTTACACAGAAGAGGGACAAATTCACAGTTCTGTAAGTAAACAACAAGCCTGGGAAAAAAGTTTGATTTGCTCAGTATGAGACTTCTGCTATGTTTCCTTAGGGAGCTAGCCATGGTTCTGCAGCATTCCTTTGTGCAGGACACATCCACATAACGCATCCCACCTTGAGTCACTCGAGAGGAAAGGGAGAGGATGAATATCCTGTGGAGATGTCTCCATCTCTTCATTGACTGTAGAGGGAGCCTAAATGAATAGCTTGGACTAAGGTGTAAATGTTGCAGGAATGGCTTGGACTAACTTATAAATCATGAAAAATAGGAAAGATAATTCCTGGTCTTAACACATTCCCTTTGTCTCCTTTTTGTCATACAGTGATTTCATTGTGTCCCTTTCCAGCACAAATTCTTTAAATCAGAGCCCTGGAACTCACTGCTGATGGATGCCTGTGATTACAGCAATATGTGCACTACACAAATAAACATGCAGCACATACAGCTCCTCAGAGCCTTTCCAGACCAGCTCTCCTGGGAGGATGGGTCCTGAAAGCTTCTGAGGGCAGGGAAGAGTCCTTCAAGGAGGGAACAGGCCATAGGGAGTATCTGCAATGTGTACTTGGATTAAAATGGGTTGCTGCTGCCTAAAATGAAAGTCCTGAAAGTTTTACTGAGAAGCTAACACTCACACACTGTCTGCCTGCTCAGTGTGCAGGGCCTTTGTGTGTACAATTCCTCTTTCTATGCACAGTCCCATGTCTGCAGCTCCCTCAGGGATGCTGCACTGACCAGTGATAATACAATGTTACCATTGAAAAAATTTTCACAGAGAAAACCTCATTAGACCAGTTAGTTTCTCATAAAATTATTTTCTGATAGATAATTGAGTGGTTTATTTTTGAGTGGTCTCAATATATTGCTTTTTAGCAGATTCTTTAAAGTTTGGAGGATAAACACCTTTATTTTGATTTTAAAATTCTCTTTATTTGGCAGATAAGTTCTTGTATTTCTTTCTTTCTTTTTGTGTTTTTGGTTTTGTAGATGCAGTATTTTTGAATTCAGATTTTTTTTTTTCCAGGAAATAGAAACAGAAAGAACAATGAAACTTCCTTTTCTTGTGAATCATTATGAAAAATGAGGGAAGATTTCTATTCAAGCCAGTATTAATATCTACAAATAATTAAAAGAATAGAAAATTTGATTCTAAGAGGATATTTCCACAATATTCCCTCTTTCCATGAGACCTTTCTAGTGATGTACAAAAATTCATAAATGTTATTATGATCAATATCACATAAAGTAACTTATATATTGTCTAAAAAACATGAATACTTACGTTTCCAGCTAAGAAAATGTAGGGAAATTCATTCTGCCAAGCGCCTTCTAAGCAATTGGAATCTGCTGCCTCTTCAAGATAACTTGTACCAAGTGAGGAAGGATGATCCATGAAGTTAAAAAAAAATTAGGCAATAAGAGTATGGCAATTTTGTCAGAAATCTGAATATGCCCTTGAGCTCTTACCTCTGCTACAATATATCAATACCTCTTTCAGAGTAAGGTTACAATTTTCTTTGCTTCCTTCTTCAGCATTGTGACAACTTTTGTTTCCCCTTGAGGTCAATCAACAGGCTCACTTCAGATTCCATTAGAAAATCAATACTGTTTGTGAATTGAATCAAAAGAGGTCATAATTCTAGTATTTTTCCTCTTCAGTGAAGGTATAAATGAAAAATTCTTTGTGTCCATCACGTGTTGGAGATAAAAATTAAAAAGCAGAGCTGCAGGCTGGTACATCTGTAAACTGAATGTATGTATTCAGTATGCTGCTACTACAAGCTTTGTGCTATTCCACTGCTTCCAGCTTTCATTCTGTGCAAATGAGGTGCAGGGCCAGGTGCAAAGTGTTGCACAAGTGCAGAGGTGGAGTTACTCCAAATCTGTGGTTTTCTGTCACAATTTATGGAGTGCATATTAGAGCAATAGGGAAACACTTACCGGCAGCAGAATTTTAATGCATTTAATGAAACATGGAAATCAATAACAAGAACTTCAGTGGGAATATTTTTCTGCCAATAGATTTCTTACAGATTCCTGGGGCATGTAACATGGCTTGCACTTCTAATGGCTTATTTTGGCTGATGGTTACAGGGCACATTAAGTTCCCAGTCTTATCTGCATGCACTGAAAGAATTTCCAAGATGTCATTGATTCTCATCTGTTATGCTTTATTGAAAGTTCTGAAGGAATTTTCTCCCTCTCTCCCCCAGTACATATTAAGAAAGCACAGTTATTCTCATTATAAAGTACAATATGCAATTAAATTTGACTAGTTTAAAGAATTAGTGTGGGTTTAATGCCAATTCAAAGAGCCCTTGCTATATTGTTTACAACAGTAGTTGTCCAGCAAATTTATTTACTAAGGCATTTGATTCATTCTGTTCTTGGAGGCTAATTCTGCTCTCAGCACTTTATCATGATTGCCCATCTCGCAAGATTTTTGGACAAAAGCAAATGCTTTGTAATTGGCACAAGTGTGATCCTCTCCTAGGATGGATCTTTCCAACCTCTCTAGGTTGGAAATTGGCTCTGATTTCACAGTAGCCTGGTGCAACCTAGAGAACAAACTGCACAGCACACTATTTGCACAGGAGAGTTTATATTGGTTACAAGCTACAGCAGTGGCCAAACTCCTTCCTAGACAAGACCTTAGCATCTGCTGCTGTTTATGCCTAAAAATTCCTTGTTATGATTTAACTCCAGCTTCCCTCCAGGGCCTCTTCCTCCTCTATTACACATTCATTGTTCTGCAATCTTTGAAATCTCTCTCACTATTTAAAATGTTCCACATCAGCATGAATTAGGATGTCGTGGTCCAAAATCACCACAAATGTTTTGCTAGTGCTCTTGCTATCTGCCTTAGCTGATGGCTGTTTTTCCTTCTTTATCCATGGACTTCAGATCTTTTTCCCTCCCTCAGTGTACTACCAACTGGATTCACGAGTCCAAGCAAACAAAATATTCTCTTGTTGTTTTCTCCTTTCCCCATTGCCAGGAAAAATAAAGTACGAAAGCTGCAACCCCAAGCACAGAGCAGAAGAACTCATTGCCTGAGGAAAAGGAAAGACTGTGGGGGAAGCTTGGTCCATGCCAGGCACAGAGAGAAGGGGTACTTCTGTATGAAAAGAATTCTGCTTGATTGTCCTTCATAGGAAGAAAAAAAGACAGGCAAGCAAGGCAGATTGGAGAATTTTCCTTGTGGAGAGACCAGAAAGCCTCCAGCCAAAGTGAGAGCCCCACAGAGCTGGCAGCCCTACACTCCCACTGATCTCTGTGAAGTGCACTCATGACACTGAAGGGGGAACCAACATCCTTTGCGAGACACACGTGTCTCAGGACTGCACATAAATCCAAACTGTAAATCTGCATCCATATAACATATCCAGACAAAAGCACCAGTCTTGCCAACACGAACTTTGAAGGAGTAAAGCTGCTATTATTTGGACTACTACAACCAGTCATGCAGGGAGCACAGCAAAGCTTTCACTCCTCTAGTAGCTCTAGGATTTGTAAGGCAAATCATGAACTTTTACTGGAAGAAACTCATTTTAGTTTCATGAATTTCCTGCCCTCAAAATCCAATTTCTGTGGTTTCTTATATGTTAAGAATAGTCACTTCTGTCTCTGCTCATACTTGATTACCCTAGCAAGGGTTGCCTACAAGGAGGAATATATGAGATAATGTGGTGGTATGTATAAGACTCACTTAATAATTTAGTGTAATTGCTAATTGATCTCATTATTCAATTAATGCTGAAAGGCTTGTGAAATTTGGCTTAATTTCCCTGCTCCCAGGAGCTAAATTGATAGGAATGTTTTTTGTTGCCAAGAATCATCAATATTTACAGACTTGTATATTCACAAACATCTGAGAGGTTTTAGCCTCAGAATCCTTCTACTCTATTGTTTGCTCTTTCATCTTCTTTCAAACATGGAGAGAGTGATTGATGTTTGGTCTGCAGACACTAAAAATAAAATACCTATCACACTCAACTCTCATTCTAGAAGTTAAATATAATTTTGGCTGTTGAAGTGCCCTTCAATGAAATAAAAAAATTCAGTTAATATCCTTGTGCAAAAAAAAAAAACCCACCACAAATATCTTATTAGCCTGGTTGTTTTTCTCCTGCGTTGTAGCTCTTTTTGCAACAAGTAGTACCTATATGGAGACACACAGATAGGATATTACTGAAAGTGCCTTTCTCTTGTCTTGTAGACAATATACACTTTAGATTTTTGAGTTAACATTGAGCTCTTAAACCTCAATGCAAGCTTGATAAACAGATCATATAAAATGCCATGTAGACTAAAAGTCTAAATATATGAAGCATGTTGTAAGTAGGTTAGAGTAATGAAGATAAATTACAGGAACACCTGTGTAAATTCTAGATGAAGGGGAAGTTGAAAAGGTGTTACATCAGTTGCTGTCTTATTATTTTTTCCTTTCACTCTTATTGCCACCAAGTCAAAACTCCCAGTGACTAAACACTAGAAACTGTTTTCTTAATAGCCATTGTCCCAGATAAGAAGACTCTTGCTCAGCAACAAGGTGAGCATACAATTGCAGTTTAATTGTTCTTTTCACCTCTGAACTCAAGGAATGACAACTGTATTTCTGGTGTACTTGAGTGAAATGACTTTGGTGGTAAGCAAGGAAGGAAACTCCCTGCAAAAGTGTGAGAAAATTAGCTACACTTTTATTTTCCTTGAGAAAGAAAATCTAATTGCTACAGGCATCATAAAGAGATGGAGAATAGAGAGAAGCCTTTGTAAATACACTGGGAAGAATGATTTCAGTGGGAATCCATTATGTGAATGTATTGATGAAGATAAATGAGTATCCATGGAAAAAATCCATTGCATTTATCAGAATCAAACACAGCTTGAATCTAAGATGTGTCAACTAGTAAAATATACTACAAACTCTGTTTTATGTACAAGTAGATATGAGTGTATGGGTCTGTTTAAAAGTGGTTGCAGTTACCCCAGGTAAGGACATTTTATTGAGCAATTAATGAGAATTAGGTGATGAAAACTACTGACTACCAGCAAACCACGTGGTACATGCAAAGTAATTTGAGGAAGATCATACCAGACAGCTGACCTCACACTCTGAAGCAGTAAATACATTAATTACTTTCTACTGTCTCAAACATTTGTAAGCTACTCTATAATAAGAGCAGGACAAGAGGAGCATGCTATGAGAGAGAAAAACACATTCAAGCATTACTGGCTTCTGCTGCTGAAGTCCTCATTAACCGGGGTGCAACAGAAATGAATGGAAAGAGAACATGGAGAGGAAAGGGCTGGGATGGGGCTCAGAGAGGGGTTGTCTCCAAAATGCTTGTTTGTGAACATAGAGGGTGCTTAGGCTGTGAGCTGGTACATCTGTCTTGTGTGTTAGAGCTCATTGGCAACGAGCTCTCACTTAGAGCTGCCTCTGCAAGGGGAAAGATCACATTTTACCCTGATGCCTATTGACATATCAAAACCAATTAACTTCCCTCTACATATACTATTTTATGCTTAAGTTAAAATTAATTTCCTATTATTGCAATTACATTTCACTATTTATAGACTTAAGTTCCTCACTGAAACACTTCCACTGTTTTGACTGCCAAATAAATTTATTTAAGATTATATGTCAACTAGTAGTATAATCCTAATTATTGCAGAGCTTCATGGAAAATTTGTTTTGCAGTTGAGAAACAGAATTTGGCATGATCTTTTTCTTCCTACTATATAGAAAACATCTAATAATTCTACCTAGAAAGTCCACATTTAGATAAATGACCAGCTGATCAGTTGAGAAATGTCTCAATGTGGATCAGATCTTCACAATCAATCATTTTTTTAATATGAGGACACTGCAAAATTACCTAATATCTCATATACTTTTGGGTGTACGGGTAGGGGGATAGAATATAAGAAAAAAAAGGTAGTGTAGAAAGTAATCTTACCCCTAAGGAGTTGCAGCTGGGCCAATTAGCCAAGATTAGGAATAGGCCTGATTTTAACAGGCTACAGCTGTAGCCAATGAGAAGAAGAGTGCTATAAAAGAGTGGGCTGGCTGAGAAGGGAACTGGGGTCTGTTGGTTGCTTTGTGAGGAAGAAAGAGTCAGTGCTTGGAGGAATTGCCCATGAGAAACACCAAGAAGGTATGAAACTTTTGTGATAAGGAGACAACAAGATAAGTGTGGAGCCCCTGCAATAAGATGACAATGTGGACGTGTTGTGTTGTTATAATTTCATTGTATCTCCCCAGCAGTAACCATGTATGAAATTTCACTGTGTTACATTTTAAATTATATTTCTATTGAAAATATATATAATATCAATATATTTATATTGCAAATTCTGTTTCCAAGGTGTTTCCATCCTTTTGAATGAATGTAGTAAAGGTACATTGTCCTAGAGTGAAACAGGAGCAGCATCTGATAACAGCTCAGCCTGCTTTACTGTGCTGTTGGCTTGTTCGAGAATTGGTGGAGCAGCTGGGGTGGGAGAGAACACAGGGACTTAGGATCTTATGCATTGTTTGCATCCTGCTGTGGAGTACATGCTGCCCATGCTATGGTGCCTGAGCTAGTTCAGATTTAACAAGTGTAGTGCTTCTCCTAGGTCCCAGTGTGAGCACACACCTTGGGCAGCTGCCTTCTCTGGGTGCTTAACAGAAAGTGCAGAGATGCCTGCACACATCCTTCCTCTGCATTTTCCCTCCTGCAGCCTCACAGGGTGAGATAACAGAAAGGAACTTGACAGAAGTTGGGATTTAAGCCCTGTAAAAGTGGGAAGGCACTGCTGCACCCCATCCCACCTGGGACTGGGAGTCCTTAATTGTCACAGATATGAGGCTGAAACTCATGGAAACCCCATAGCTGATGCTCCACGCTGTCCTGATCCTAGACATTTCTCATGTCTCCTTTTATCAGGTCACATGTTTGGAGACAATGGATTTCCTAATTAAAGTTGACAGCTAAATTTAGAGTAGTTAATTAGTGGAGGCACCAGACTCACAGCCTGGGCACAGGTTCAAGGTTTGGAGGACACTGGTGTAGTTTGATTACAATGCTCCCATCAGGCAATAATGCCTGCTGCCGTGGGCAGAAATATGAGAGAGAAATTGACTGTGAGGTTGGAAGTGTATTCTGAGCTGAAAGAGAAGGTGAATGATGTCAATAACAGCAATAATCTCCCCACAGATTATTACAAGGAAGGAAATGATCCTTGGAACTGCCCAAAATTTCCTCAGTAGGCAGTGGCATTTGGGTGTTAGGTGCTTCTGAAAATCAGGCTATTTCAGATTTGTATTTACATTCTCAACAGAAACAAAATCCATGCACATAACTATATTATACAATTGATTGTATGATTTATTTGTATTATATATACAGAGATATTTTTTCTTCTTATTAACAAGCTCAACATTAAAGAAATTAATTCCCCATGGAGAATAAATTAAAACAAAAACATCTAGAAAAGACAAAACCTATGAAAAGCAGATGGTGTCACATATAAAATGCCATCAATTTTTATGCATCTGTGTAAAAAGGTTGAGATATTCCCAGCTTTGATCTAAATTCTATTCATCAAGCCATCAAAATAACACAACTATATTAATGATTGCAACAAATGACTTTCTATTCATTAATCCAAACCCACCACCCTTGCAGCAGCAGAGGCTGGGAGGAACTGTGCATGCTCATATATTAAGGTAAGCCTGCAGTGGAACCTATTGCTCTTCACATCAAATGTAAACTTGTAAATTCATTACTTTTTTTAATGCTTTCTACTTCTGCTGCCACTAAACTTCCTTCCTAATAACTGATTTATATTTGGGCAAAGAGAAATATTCTTTAATGACTACCCCTGGGTCTAGTTTAACAAGGGCTCTTTAAGAACCTTTTGCCTTCACCTTTCAATTTTTTTCAAATGTCCTCTATCAGAGTCTGGACCATAATCTGTATTTGCTGTTTCTAAGCTCAGTGCTTTAATCACAGAAAAAAAAATGAATCTAATTAGCTTATATAGAAGAATGTATTGACAGGTGAAATATGTGGTCAAAATCAATTCACGTACCCCATATCAGCATTAGTACCTGTTCATGTACATGCATGTCAGAATTTATATCTGAGCTGAATTCCACTGAGCCCAGACCAGCTCCAGTGCTCCAAATCACATTCTGGTAGGTGCTGATATATCTTGTCACTGTCCAGCCCCAATTAGCACTGCTGGACTGAATCATATTGTGACAGTAGACACAGAAGTGAAGGATGCTCATGGGTTTAGAGTTGACAGTTAATGCCAGCTTAATCCCAGAGGTGGGGCTTGTTAAAGGAAATAGACTATAGCATTTTATCATTCAATTAACAGTATGGAAAGTAAAATATGCATATATGTAATGCAAAACTAGAGATTTTCTGAGGGTGAACTCCAAATTCTTATTGGCAAAGATACTATTCAAGTAGTGACACCATGGGTGTTACCAACCCTTCTCAGTAATCTTTTGAGTCAGTAAAAACTTTATAGCTACTGGACTGGCATGGCTCAGTACATCTGGTATGACTCATGGACATCATTACCTTCAAACTGATGAAAAGAAATCTTTCTTCCACTGTTTCTGTATTATTAGCTCTAGCAATTTTACAATAGTTTGAATATATTAAGCTTTACTTGTCCCCTGTAGTATAATATATTTATGCTGTTTCTGTCATTCAAAGTCCTGTATTGGGTCTAAAGGCCTTTTATAAAGTATGATCTACAACAATTGAAGCTGCAGACCTACATAATGCATATAATACTTTGTATTTAGACTTTTAAAAGACAGGGAAATACCTCACATATCATCAATTTTTTTCCTTTCTTTGGGCATGACATCAGCAGCTTAATCTATTTTGATACCAAGTTCTGCTGCACACAGGTGTTATTCTGGGTATCTATGGGTTTCTTTCTCTATATATATAGAAAAAAATTGGATCACAGGAAGAACTAGTAAAAGAATAATCAGATACTCAGCTATTTTTAATAGAAGGAGGAACTGTGGAATATCTAATCAGGGAAGTTTCATGACATTCCACATAAAATGGAAACATTTCAAATGAAAGCTGACTAAATGTATTCATTACCACAGTCTGCCTGCGTGATTGGATTTTGCTGCAAAATAGGTAGGATGACCAATCCTGGGTTTTTACAACATTTGTTTCAAGTGGACTTTTAGTGGACTCAGGGGAATGACTGGTCATTTTCCTATGAAGGCTTACCCTCCATGCTGTGTTACATGTGCAAGCAGAAGTACATGTTCACATTTACATGTTCAAACTCTATGAAGACTGGTCCTTAAACAAATTGTCCAAGGACACAGACTGAATCAGTAAATCATGTAAATCACAATTTACTTACATATTGGTCACTTCAGTTTTTGTATGCAATACTGTAGTCATATACAATAACAGAGTTCAATGTTATGTTAGAGTGTGCCTAATTTTTTCTTTTTGTCATTCATCTCTGAGATTTTAATGTCTAATTCTCATCACATTTAAAATAGAAAACTTACATCTCTTTCTGCAGTGTGATTGTAGCTCTCTTATCATTCCCTCCAGTATAATGTCACAAGGAATTTTCTTCTGCTTCATGTACAGTTTAATTTCCTTTTTAATTGGAATTGTGTAGTATGGTGTTTGTCAGGAATCTCCACATTTACATTTTTATACCTGCACGTATTTTTGGAACAAGAAAAATTAGAAGTCAGATGAGTGCAGATATTATCTGACTGGGAGATCTTTAGTTATTAAACTCTGATTTTCTATATGTGACTGTTATATTTTGCTAAACTCAAAATTCTAAAGAAAGCCATTACCCTGGCTCTTTCCTTGGTCAACATATAGTAAATTAGACTTGCCTCACTTTTCTGCACTGACTGAATGAACCACACTCTAATGCCATATCTCAAGTAGGTTTGACAAGCTGCTTTTATGTTAAGTTTTTTTTTACCTGAATTACTCTATATATAGAAAGTAAAATTCAAAAGATGTTTAATTAAAATCTGCTAAATGCTAGGCATAGCTCAGCATAAAATTACGAGTCTTGTATTATTTCAGATCTTGAATAAAACTAGGAAGATCAGTCTGGGTGCTGATGTGTAATGCTCCTTTTGAGCAAACAAGGAAATCTGACACATGGGTTTAACCTTGAGAAAAAGGAGAGCAAGAATGGCAATGTTGTTTACAGCTCTGTAAAATTATGATGCACTTAAGCTAAGCTCTGTTCCACTAACATACTTCCTGAGTTACTCATTTTACTTTGTTCACTAGTCAGGGGAGGCACTAGATTTGAGTAGAACATCTACAGCTGGTAAGAGAGAAGAAAGTAAAAGAACCTATTTTTACTTGTGAAATGCAAATCATTAACTAAATAATTAATGCAGTGCAGTCTAATTTCTTAGTCCAGGACATCAGCTTTTATAACTTGTACAAAATCTGAAACACATCAAGCTTTATTTTTGGAATTAAATACATGTGTTAATTGTAGCTTGCAGATTTTATAACTGGATGAAATTCCAGTATATTCATATGAAAAACAAAATATTGATATTCATAATTAAAAATGTAATTAGTTTTCTAGAACTTAAATAAAAACTTACTTACATAAATAATGAAAGAGTTTAGGTTCCTAGGGTGAAATTTATAATGCAGTGGGTGCATGCAACTGTATTTGCATGGAACTATAATTAAAAATCTGTCTTAATGAGGATAAATTAGAAGACTTTGATTATGTAGAAATGAAAAAAAAATTAGTACACCAGAAAAACAGAAGAGACTTTATTATTAAGTTTCTTCTCTGGAAGACATTATTAGCAAAAAGTTGTCTTTTAAAATAATGATGCTGTAAATGGTAATTTGAGAAAAGAGCATATAATTTTTTTATGCATTCAAGTATAAAGTAATTCAACAGCTCCTGGTCAATTCTGTTAAAGTGCCAGCGTGGCAGGAGGATAACTCATGGTCCAAAAGCCATATCCATTGTCCAGAAGGATCCATTAACTCTCAAATTTCCTCAAGGCAGAGAAATTCTTGGTGACCTAGTGCTGCTGCTGTGACTCTACCACAGCAACACTTGCATCCTGTATGTGTGTTGGATGAGTAAGAAGGGTTTACCATAGGAGTCTGTGTGTGTCTACTGATTACTGTGTGAAGGCTCTTGGCAACAAGGGTAAATTAGCATAAACTTTTAAACCTTCTTTTTTTTTTTTTGGTGAGTGTCAGTGTACCAGGGCCGCATGTCTCAACAGCGGGAGGATCAACAGGGCATGTTGTATGTTATTCTTGCACTGCCTTTTCATGTCTCTATGCCAGGACCAAAGAGTAAGACTGTCACTCAAAACATAAGATGTGGTGGTCCCACTGACAGGGAGAATCAGATCTTGCATCTGAGGGCACCTGGTGAGCATTATTCTTCAAAGGACCAAATCCTTTACTCACTGCGTATCTTGTAAACGCCAGAGATAGAACAATGGTAATTCTAGGGTTGGTAGGGAAGGTAACTCTGGGAAGTGGCCCTTCTTTGTCCTCACAGTTCCACTCTATGGCTATGTGGGAGATGTGTTGGTCTAGTTTGTTTAAACATGCTCTGGGAACTGTGTGGTAACTGGACCATTACCTGATGCTATTGTCACATAGCAGAGTTCACAGTCAGGGCTCTGCAGGCCTTCTACTCCTGTGATTTCTTCACATTCTCATGTCACTACTCGGTGGGTTTAGCTTCCGGAAAGATACTAAGCATAAGAGAGCAGGGGAAAGATCTCTGAATATACAGCCCCTGTGCCAAGATCCACAGGGACTACTTTTCCTCTTTTACTTTTTCTAATGTCCTAATATTCTGCTTGCTTCATACTCAAAGAATTCCTAATTAAATGTGCACAAATTCTTGGAGTTCTCTGGCTGTTGTCACTCTCCTCTTTGGCCTTGATCATAGGCAACTCAGTCCCATTTAATTCAGCATAGCTGCATAAACTTGGTGTGTACTCCTAAGCAGACTGCCAGGTTGTGAGAGAGCTGAGAGAAAGCACGTAGCCTGGAGCCATGTGAGATAAGAAAGGTTGTTGAGGTGGGGATGGGCAGCAGTTCAAAGATTCAAGAGGAAAAATGTTGACATAAAAAGGCATAAAATCCTAAGAAAGAAAATTAAGACTAGGAAGTTGCCAACTCAGCAACATCAAAGGTCAGCCCACTCCAAGGAGACCAATCCCATGTGTCTGGGAATTGCTTGTCCAGCAAAGACTCACTGGGTGTGCTGAGCCTATTAATGTCTAGTCCAGTAGTCCTCATCAGCCCTGGCTATTTATTATGTCTATTAGGAAACAATTGTTTCCTAATAGACATAACAAATATGAGTTTCTTTACAGGTGGCAAAACTTGCCTGATTAAACCTGTGAGGGCAATTAAGGAAGTTTTTCCCTACCTTCACCTTTTTTTCTCCCCCCAAAAGCTCTCTTGCTAGAGCAACTTGTTTGTCAAAATCTTGTCTTCCTCCTCCAAATACTGACTGCTTATTTGGGGTTGAGCAGCAGACTTTGAATCCTCAGTTTTACTTCAGGAGATGAAGTCATTGCCTTCCTAGCCCCTCAACCACACCTTGTCATGTTTTCAAAAAATTCTGGTGTGATTATGATGTATATATTTCAATTTTCTCTCTCTGTTAAAATTGTACTGGAAAATACTCAAGCTATAACCTGGGTAATAGTGCAAAAACTGTGATGAAATAGTTTTCTACTTCAATTTGTATCCAAAGATATACAAACTATATTTTTAAATGACACATTTGCAGAGAAGTTGCAAAACCAGAGTCAGTCTGTTTGCTAGATTTTCACAAAAGAAATTTAACACTGGCATGCTCAGCACTTTCTACTTAATTTTTTAAACAACAAATTATTATTTTGTTAATGTGCATTTCACAGTGAATGTCATTCAAGCTGGCATTTTTGTGATCAAGGATGATCTCGGATGTCATGTTGTTGATGAAGATAAACATGATTATTACATATGCTTTGGGTACCTAAAGCAATTGAACCTGATTTTTGGTTAATATACCAGTCCACTCAGCTTGTCTTGGGGTAGGAAAAACATGAAGGAGGGAACATGTCTGAGGTCAGTTCCATTTCTTGTCATTGAGTAAAATAAGTACACACTTGTCATTTCACTTGCTTGGGGAAGGCATAATCCCTGTGTGTTAACGGATTACTGAAGAGTGTTCCTTCCATTTCACAACCTTTACACCTCATTCATCTGTCAAAACACAAATCCTAAGAGTAGATAGGAGCGCAGTCTATGGATTCACTCTCATCCATCTTATTCTTTAATGAATGAGCAACAAAATATATGCTCAAGATCTAGACAGTACTGTATTCAAAATTCTGTATAGTTTACAAATGGGCACCTGATAAGGCACAGTACATGTAATAAATGACTGCTGAAGGCATGTGAATAGATGGGCTGGCAGGGATTTGTGATAGTTTACTTCGTTTCATGATAATTACTGTATATAATCTAAATCCCTAGGAATGCTTCCTTTGCAGGCCATTGTCAGCAGTCCTGAAAAATCTGTAGGTTTGAATAGTGACTGTGAAAAATGCCTTTGAAAAACACACCATTAAAATCACACCATTCTCATTAATCAAGTGAGATTGATTAGTGAGAATGGTGTGATTTTAATGGTATGTTTTTCCATACCATTAATTCATCATTTCTTAGATGGGAAAGTATTGTCTGCTTATGTGGATATGGAATTTAAATGTTATTGTACACACTCAACTACAGGAAATCTGCCAGTAGTATCTAAAGAAAATGCACAGGATAATTAGTTGGTGCTTTTTATTTTGGGGACTTCATTCAAGTCTCAAGTCCCCATTTTTCATTGACAACTATCATTCACATTTTTCTTCCTTTTTGAAAATATGAGCTTTTAAAATTACTTTCCAGTTACAAACTAAGAGAAACCTCCTTAAATTAAAGAGGAAAGCTCCTGCTGTACTGAATGCCCAGTCAAAAACTTAGACATCTAGGGTTTGTATCAAGTTTTCTTAGACAATGACATCCTTCACAGAACAGAACCTACAAAAACAACAAAACAGAAGGTTATCCTGTGAGCCTAGCACATGCTAGAGAGAGTGATGGATCTGTGATCAGTATTTTTAAAGTTACTGTAATCATGTTACTCAAAGTCTGTAGTTGCTGTGCAAGAAAATATTGAGTAACACAATCCTTCCTTCTAGGAGGTTCTGAACCTTTTTTATTATATTTTTTGCCTCTTAATCATGAAAATAATTGGTCTTTACTGAAAATGGTCTTTACTGAAAGTTGAGTTTCAGCAGCATGCTAGTCTTAGGTTTGGGTTTTTTATGGCTTCTACCAGCACAGCTAACCAGTGACATCCACAATTCATTGGTTTAGGCACTTTTTACCTTCACATATGAAAACAATATCCTAATATATACTTTATATTAACCATAACTAACTGGTGTGGAAAACTAAGTTGTATTTCTACAGCTGTACCAGAAAAATGAAATTACTAAAAACTTCTTAGCGACTTTAAATTTAAAATACAATTTTCTCAAGCAGATCTGAATTTTTTAATAAGTTATCTAAGCTTCATACAAATGAAGACTACCAGAAGAAAATTAATGATTTAGGTTCTAAACTTGTGAGTGTGAATGTATAAAGATGGGTAGGAAGAAAGTTTCAAAGCAAAACATTCTCTAGCTCTTTGCTGGGAAAAGAAAAAGGACCTCCCACAGGTATTTTGCAGCTTGTGAAAATTTCTAGGAAACTCCAATACAACTACATCAATCCAGGTTGCTGAAAAAGCAACATACTTCATCTTTAAAGGAACAAGGACCTCTGGGTCAAGCATACCATGGTATGTTCATTTTCAGGCATTTATAGGACTTTATTAGGCCTTTATAGGAATTTTTAACTCTAATCTGAGTTGTAAAAAGACTAAAGCCTAGAAACAGAATCTCCATTTAGCTTTGACGTTGGGCTATTCACTGCCTTCGATAAATAATTCAAATCAAGATTTTGATCAAGAGTGTATTCAGAAAGTCAACAATAATTATAGAATGTACATGTTTCAACTAAATCTTCAAATGTCACTGTGGCAGTGTCATATTGAGTGGTGATGTAGACAGCTTCTTAATTGCTGTTTCTAGTTACATTTTGAGGCAAGATGTTGGGGATTTATTAGACCAATACTTCTTTATGTATATATGAGAGTTTGATTGCTGGGTTTTGGAATATATAACATACTTTTTAAATACTAGGAAAACCTTTTTTTTTTAATATCTCCATTCCCTTTAGCACAGTGAATTTCAATATTATGTTTTAAAAAAATCTTCTATGTGAAACTGGGAATTAACAAGTAGCCCAGCTATAATTAAGTGATTATTTTGGTGCAAACCCCATTTTTTTTTGTTTTGTTGTTGATCTGTATGTTGCACACCTCCAAAAGTTTAAAATGCTTCCTTAGGAGTGGTTGGTGGAAATTCAGAAGGGGCACTTAAGCTAGTGGAATGGCATGGCAGATACAGGGAAGAGCAATGATGGTTCTTGGTCAATTCTGTGCATGGTGAATGTATAAAAATCAGATCCTCAGGAGCACAAAGGTCTGATGAGACTGGTGATCAGGTTGGCAGTAAAGTAGTTGATTTTGCTAAACTTGGAGTCTCTGTGGGAAAGCTGTCTGACTACAAACCAGTAGATGTCAATGACTGACAGCCTGAGGAGCACAGGAGGATGGCTGTGGTCAGGATGCTCTTCTTCAGATTATATCATTTGACTGTCACCTGTCCTACCACCAAGTGTCTCTCAGAGGTTCTTCTAGCCTGTGTGCAGCTGTGACAGAGTGCCTGTGTCTCCCTGTCTTGGCTATAAGTTGCATTTTTGTTAATGACATAATCTATCTGGAATCGATTCCAAGCTATTAAATCTGCTCAGCATAGGCATGAGTGCTGTGGATCTGGCATTTCTTTCAGTCCTTTTGGAGATATCGCACCTCTTGTTGGAGGTGAAAATCTCTAACTAGCAGTAGCTCAACATTGTCTCCTTTGTCTGGAACAGGATATCTAGGAGGGATGGATGGCCTCCACATTCAACTTACCTCTAAGTTAGTAACTTTCATCTTTTAACTCATATCACCTTATTTTTTGTCTTGGGAATTGTAAATAAAGTCCTCATGCGTAATTTGACTGATTATTATGTTTAATTCTGGAAAATCCCTTGTACCTATGTTCTGTGCCTGTCTCTCTTGGTTAAGTTAATTTGTGCCATTAAATTGGAAAGTTAGCATGCAAAGTTTTTAACTTTCCTTCTATGAGATAAATATTGGAAAGTGCTGAGTATCCTAAACCATATTTAGCATGATTTTTAAAATCCTAAAAGATGGCACTTTGAAAGCAAAAGATGTATAAGAAACACAACATTTCTCTAAGTGCCTTTATGTGATAGTGCTCAGTGTCAGGATATCAGATTTACAAGATCCCTCTTTCAAAAAGGGTTAAATAATTTTAGCAATGACTTGTCAGCTCTATTTAGCTTTAAGTTTCAATTTCTCTGGCTATCAATATATTCCCTCCCTGTTGATATGCTATCACCTTCTGAAGGGTCTCACTGTGATGCACTTAACACTTCAAATAATGACTGCAGACAGTGGAAGTTGGTGACAAATGATGTCTTTCAGAAGCTATATTGGAGAGAAAGCAGCAAGAGAAGAATGGCTAAAACAGTTATTCTTGAGATGACACTATATGAACCAGTGCATGTGTAGGTATAGACAGTAGTAATAGTAGACTGTAATTTTTAATACATTTTCATTGTCATGCAGGGAATTGTTGGTTAAATATATGTAGATCAAAGTGTGCTAATGCACTAAAAAAAAAAAAATAATTCGCGTTTAGAATCAGAAGTACATGTACCTTGACTTCTGTTGACTCCAGGAATTTAGTATAATATTGAAGAATGTGATAATTTGAATATTTGATGGGTTAATGATGTATGAATTTAATCAAGCAACAGCACAAAGAGGGATGGGTAACTTGGCTCTCAACTCATGTAGGCTGTTACTAATATAATCTTCTGATTCCTTTCCTGTGTTTGCCAATTGCACCAACAATTTGGCATGCATAGCAAGAAGTTATTATAGATTCTGCAGCAGCCTTCCTGTTGCATAGTACAGATAACACAAATCTTGTTAACAGTCTGACAAAATACAAATGGCTTCATAATGAACTGCCACCCTTTTAATATCTCCACAACTTCAGAAACGTTATCTGGCAACCGCAGGGGGCTAGAATTATGCTTTTAGAAAGCTGAAATTCACTACCATACTTGCACCTATCGTGTGCCCCCCACCCCCCAATGTTTTTCTTAGCACAAAACAATAATTAAGCTTTATCTTCTGTATCAAACACAGGCACATCCATCCGTTTAATTATGATCATGTGGGGAATGTGATAAAGCATAGCTTTAAAAACTGATGATATTTTACTATTTTAGAGGAATCAGCAAAATTCTAACTCTTCCTAGTTTTCCATGCTTTTGTGACTGTGTTGGAATTATCTCGTAATCTCATGTGTGTCTCAACATGATGTATCCTATTGTGAGGTACAGGCAGGGTGCAGGAGAGCTGCAGGGTGGGGAGCACAAGCATGCTCACCTGGGAGGAAGAACAGGAAGTGTCTTGGGAAGTGACTCACTCCACTGAGCACTGAGAAAGGCTCTAGAAAGGAAAAATAGGAAATCTGTATGGGAAGAAAGGACAGAACATTCTTGAGCTGTAGGGATGAGTAGGTGTAGCTGCTCATGTGCAGTCACTGTCTGCTCACTGGATGCAAGCAGGAGCAGCTGGAGGTGAACAGGACTGCAAAGTGAGGCTGCAAGAGCACCAGAAGGCTGTGGGACAGGAAGACAGGCGCTCAGAAAAGGAATTTATAATCTTATTCTCCAGTACCAGAAAAACAAGATTGGAAATAAAATTTTATTTACTTGGCTCCAAGTTATGAAGTGAAAAATATTCCCAAAGTGCCAAACTGACTTTTTCTTAACCCAATCTTTTTTATATGCAAACTATTTGGTCTGTAAGAAAAAGTAGTCTGGAGCCTTTGCAGTGGCATGTTGTGTAGGGAAAAAAAGCTGAAGTAAGGGGTTGCAGATGCCCTACTCATTTACAGACCCTGGATTTCTTCCACCATAGAATGAGATTTTACAACAGGTTACACCTCAGATCCTGTCATTTACTCACTTGCATCCTTTGCTTAACAACAACATGCTTTCACCTTCATACAAACTTTAGTATGGCAGAAGGTGACATTGGTGTTTTAAGGATTGCTGTCTCTTGGGGAAGAAAAAGGAAGGATAACAGAGCTTGTGATGTTATTTATGGCAGACAAATTTTTTGTGAATGCTTTGCTGCTGCATAGAAAATGCTTTGAAAATGAGAAGGAATTCTCATTACTCTGGGAATAAAACAAACCAAAACAACAGAACAAAAACCCCCAAACTCCTCTGTCCTTAAGTATTTGATACAGAGCATGAGTTGCTGCTGTTTGCATGCAGTCTACAGTTATTTTCTGGTTTGGGCTGGATTCTGTGGCTTTACCTGGTGGAATAATTCCTCATTTTGAATTGTTCCACTGTAATCAATAGAGCTGGTCATGAGATAGTACTCAGTCAAAGCAGAAGTGCCAGAATCCAGTGACATTCTGGTTCTGCATGTGACTGGCCATCTAATTTCCAGATATTGTTTTGTAAAATGCATGGTGGGAGCTTTTAGAATATGTAAGAACCAACAAATACCAACAGGTAGCAATTGTTTTTGCTCTGAGAGAACACCTTTGTTTCTTTCTGAGTGCAGGTATTCATATGAAAAATAGCCCTTCAGCAAGCATTTATGTGAACAAAGCCCTATTTGAATGAATGCTCATAAATAAAGAATCATAAGAGTTGTAAACACGGTTGAACTGAATAGTCACTTTGCATTCAAATGAGTGTTAGCAAACACTGAGTGAAGGGAAAGCTGCTCTAAGAGGGTGTTTTTGCTCAGGGAATTTCTCAGCAATCACAGAAGGTGTTTCAGGCTAAGTTGTGAGGACAGAGTGGTCTTTCTTTGAGAAGTGTATAAAACAGTGTAGACTTCTGACCTTGAACAGCTTGGACATTCCTATTTTCTTCTGCTACACACTGGTAGAAAGCTCACAGGCCTGTCTGAAGTTATCAGCAGTGGATAACCAGCTGCAGGAACTGGAGAATCATCTAAGAGGTTCTGACTGTGAAATAGATGGGGTTTTGTCTAATGTGTGGCTGTGTCCACATCTGTGCACCTGCACTGTAGTTTTGAAGTTGGAGCTGAAGAAATGGAGTGAGAGTTGTATCACTTTAGAAGATGACTTATTAAAATATGTGTTTCAATTCTCCTCTAAGTAAGTAACATCTCTGGTAACTGTGTGGCCTTTAGATGAAAAGTGAGGAAGCATATCTCTGTTTCCAAGGAGACAAAAGCAATACAGATTATGAGAATGACAAATACTACACTGGATCTAAACAATGATTTTGACTCTTCACGAAGAACATCAATTTACCTTGCGTGTCCTACCAGATATGAAACTCCATGTGTTACATGTGTGATGTAAGCCTGCCAGGCTTCTCAGATTGGTTTCAAAAGGCCATGGCTCTGCCCAGTTTCCTGGGGCTGAATTGGTAGTGGTGAACCAGCAAACCAAAGGACAAATGATAGCCTTAATTACTTATACAGTTAATCATTGGCAGACTCCTCACCCCAGGTTTGATCCAGACTGATCAGTAGCCATCCAGGCATTGAACCCTGAACCTCAGTTCAAGTGCATTAATAGAGTCTGGAGATAATTTCCAATAGCAAAATGTGAATGTATTTGACTTAGAGAAAGATATCAGCAAAGTCTATCCCACATTGCTTATTTTAAAGGCCAGAAGATGGATAGGCTTTAGTGTGTGTTCCTTATTAGTATTAATACAGCCTTTAGCACCAGTCCCTTAACATCTCTTTTACTGGTAGATCAATTCCCAAATTACTCCTGCCAGAGAAATTGGTATCTGGCCAACAGCAACCCCAGCAAGACAATGGGTGATTTCAAGACAAGCATGAAATAATGGTCTCTGTCCCCAGCAACGTCCCCTGAGAAAACTTCCAACACATAACAATTGACCATACCATAGGGAAGACCATGTAGTTCTGTGCATTTGCCATGCAATACTCTGGACATAATTTCTGTAGAATATAGAAATAGTATAGCATCAGAACCAGTACAGTACAGATATTTTTAAGGTTTTTTATGGCATTTATTCATCTGTAGGTTAACTGCTGCATGCAGAAGTACCCTAGGCAAAAGGAGCAAATATCTGTGGAGGTTTTTATACTAGAATTTATACTAGAAGAAGCTGGAAAGGTTTTATTAAGTGAGGAAAAAATTTTATTAAAAATATTTGTCAATGTTTTGCAAATGGAAATGAACCTCTGTTATTTTTCTTCATCCCTTTGCAGGTGAGCAAAGAATTTCCATATCCAGCAAAAAAAAACCCCAAAACCCTGTGTATGTGCAAAACAGCTATTTGGTGTTGGCCTTGAACCAGCAGATAGAATAAGTGCATCCTGCTAGGATTGTGGAATGCTAGATTAAAATGTCCATCTTGATGTGAATAAGCCAGCAATGATGCTACTTTGCTCTACCAATAACTTCAGACTGTCTTGGAGGTTGACCTGTTTATGCAAGATGCTGAGAGAAAATATTGCACGAGTTTTCCTCTATCTCTTCAAGCAATGGTTACATATAACTATTTCTCAGTTAGCAATGAGAAGTGAAAGAATGCTTCCTGTAATTTAACCTCTTAATGTGGGTTTTTACTGTGCTGACTGATCTTGGGAGCTGTTTAAGAAGTCTCAGGAGAATGCTGTAAATGCACCAGCCTTGGTGACGCCATCACATGTGCAGGCATTGGAAGGCTTTTCCTTGGAAAGGTGCTGATATCATCTTCATCCTCAGAGGTTGTCCACAACAGCAGCAGCATGTGGAAGGTGGGCAGGTAGCAGCTCGGTCTGTGGGAGAGGAAGGCTTTGGGCTCATTTTGTGAGCATGTTGCACTTGGCGTCCCTAGAAAAACCTGACAGCACTGGCGGCTTCCAGGTCTTCTGCTGTCTGAACAATGGACTGGAAAATTTGTTCTCCTGGTCATGCCTTCACCTGTGTGTGGATGTAGTCAACATCAGGTTTTTTCTGTAATTTCAAAAAGGACCTCTGCACAACAACAAAGTTATTTCAGCAAAAATTGTTCTGCCTCACACTTCACATGATCCAGAATACAAACCTGTCTGCTGGTAATTAAATGTTGCAGACTTACTTTTCCTGTTTAGGGAAAGAAAGAATGTCTGTTATGGTCTAGATCCTAATGAGAAAAGAATATAATCCATTTTCCAGGGATACTCCATTACAAACAGGTATTTTTGTAGACAGAGGAGAGGGAGAGAGGGAATTTTTAGGTAAATTGAAGTTCTGACTATATAATTCCAGTCCTGTAATCTACTTGTTAATGAGATGACTCTGATCCAGTTTTAGCTTGCTGAAGTCTATGTTTCTACTAAAAATGCAAATAGAAGGAATCACCTTCTGAGGGTATTTATCCCTCTCCATTTTAAGAAGTCTGTGTGGCTTTGTTGAGGCAGCTAGTGTACATATAACAAATCTCACCCTGCCATATCTGGCCCCTTGGACTTGAAAGATTGGCAAGCTTAGCCGTTTTTTCCAACTATTAAGTAGCATTATGCTCTAATATTTTCACAAATTACTGTCTTGCATAATTAACCTCTTGACCTAGAGGTTTTCAAAAGAGATATTTTTGCACGTGCAGCAAGATGAGGTCCCTGAAAGAGTGAAGTCAGTTTAAAACTGCTGGCTACAACTTATTCTGAGAATATGAATGCTGCAATTGGAAAGCTGTTGACTGATGCCTATAGAGCTAAGTCACTTTTGCTATTTAAGTAAGTACTGCAATGAAAAAAAGCCTATGGAAAACATTTTAATCCAAACTGGTATATAGGATCTGGCTGACATCACCGTAAAGCCATGGATCTAGGATATGACAGCTACCAAATATTGAGAAATATCTTGTTTTCCTGTAAAGATGGTTCTTGCTCTGCATTACTAAACTGTGCTAATCTGTGAAACCAGTGTAAAAGATGGATTGGTTTTTTTACGTGTAAAAGTATGCAGAATACAGTCTGTTTGCTGTTCCAGTTTACAGACAGCTTTAGATTTCAATGATCCCAAAGCAAGACAATAATGCATGGGCACCTTGTAGTGCAGAATGATAGTTAGTTTAAAAACTATGCATTGATATTCAGTATTAAAAATTAAATGCTTCCTAGGTTCAAATTATTGATATCAGATTTTCATTTAGAACAGCAGGGGGAAAAACCCAAAACCGCAAACATGTTCAAACTATCCTGGCTTATCCTGGTTAAGTTGTCAAGTCACAGCAATAAAAAAGGGTCCTGCTTTCCTGACACAAACTTATGCTGCATCATGAATCATTCAGCATTAAAACAAATCAGGCATTGGATAAAAGTTAAAATTCATGCTGGGCTCTAATGGAGGAAGAGTAGTCAAACGCAATTCCCTTTAAATTGCCCTTCTGTTAGAGACATTTAAGTAATTCCTGCACTTGTGCAGACATGATGGATCATGTTGTGTGCAAATGTTTGAGACTTTTTTTAGTAGGAAGCCTAAGGTTTAAAGCTTTTCACCCTTAGCTCACTACATGATACAACCTTATTTTACAATTTTTTTTAATTCAATCAAATGCAGAACTCTTCAGAAAATTGTCAGTATTACACCAATATTTTTATGGTTTTTAGACATCAAACTAAAGTGTAATTAAAGCAAATCTCTTATTGGTAGTGCTTTGTTCTTGTTGTGATAACACACTTTGGAGGTCTTGTCTGAAGGCATTTCATAGTCTTTCTTCCCCACTGAAATCACAACCTCTCAATGATGTGGTTGGGTTGGAGAAAGATTAGAGCAAATCACATGTAATGAGTTACATAAACCCACCAAACTGCTGCTCTGTGTTCACAGGATTATTCTATAATGGATATAATGAAAATCAAATCAGATTTTGTTAGGAAAACAATACTATTAGTGCCTATAATAAATGATTCCCTGTATGTCAGATGTTTGTGCCTGAATTTGGTCCGTTTCACTAAACATTGCCAGTGATCAGATAAGTACCAAGGTTGTCTATTGATTGAAAGCCAAGTAATTGCTAGTGGTCTAGTGGTCATACTGGCAACTTGATTTTCTTCAGCAGAGTTTAGGGACTAAGCCTTCTGATCTCATACTTCCTTTTGTGAGGATTTAAGTATGATTGTATGCAGTGATCTTCTGTATGCAGGACTTCTAGGGAACTGACAACATCTCTCATTCCTTCTTCACGAGCTGTGTCATTGGCACATCTGTCTGTGTAACAGTTATAAAAAAGGAACGAAGCTTCATAAGCTCAACATAATTGCTTTTTGCTGTATCTTAAACTTTGGCTCAGATTCTTGGCTTTGTCTCAGAAATAGAAAAGAATCTCAAGAAGAGGCTCTGGATCATGGTTATTTGCTTCTATGAAGGTGAGAAATGGTCTTGCCTGTTTTTTCTGTCCATGACAGTGTTATCCTTCCCATATGCAGCTTCTGGGTTATGTTCTCTTCTTGGCTACAATGGTACAAAGAGAAAATTTGAATCCATGCTTCCCAGCCATATTTGTTCATGGAAAAATCCAACAGAAGGGACAATATGCACTAATATGTGCATATGCAGGGCCAGGGTAAAAGAAGGAATGCTCTAGCCAAGCTTCAGCAAGCCAAAGGAATATGCACAGTAGTAGAGAGAGGTTGGAGTTTCTCTCCTTTGAGCTAGTCTGTGTCAGCTGCCCAAGGCAATTAAGGTTTATAGCCTTAATTGGGGCTGCAGTCACTCACTTGGCCTCCTGGAGAGCTCAGGGTGACACAAACCTGCCTGCTGGCCAGGGACGCTGCTGGGAGCTGCGCGTTCACCTGGGCTCCTCTGAGCCTTGCTGCTGCCTTGTCCTGTCCTGGACTGACTTCTTCCCACAGGAAATCCTGTCTGGCATCATTCCCAATGCTGTGACACCACCAGGGGTGAGCATTAGGCACCAGAAATTACTCGGCATCCATTGCTGGGCTCATCTTCAACGTGATAAGCATTGAAATAGCATTAGTGACTTGGTAACTGATAGGAATGCAGAAAAGTAGCTTTTGCAGAAACTCAAGAAGATTACCCGTTTAGAAAGAAATACTCTTTTCATGAATGCATCAGAAGGAAATTTTAGCGTTTCACAAGCCAGCTGAATTCCCAAATCTCTGAGTGGTTTTGTCAATGGTACTCAGGGTAAAAGAGAAAAATACGTTCTTTTATTTATGATGTCTCCAATGTATATGCATTACTACTCTGAATTTTTTATCTTCCAGGTTAAAGTATATCAGTAGATTTCTTCTGTTTTGATAAACACTAACATTTGTTCAATTGAGAATTAGAGACTCTAAAAAGAGTGTTTTCATTAGATTTTCAATCTGTAGACCTGACTCTATTACAAAGAACCTTCTTAGAATGAGAAAGTGACTGCTTAGAGAAAAGTGTCATTTTTCTGCATTTGTCTATTTGATTACTATGGTCTACATCATTAAAATTCTGACAGAGTCTCATACCAAAGGAATTGAATAAATGCAGAGATATTAGCATGGCTATATTAAATTGCAGCCATTTTACATTTTGATTTTAGTGAATGTTTTATTAATTACAATGATATCATTAATTTTTCCTGTTGAGGCCAATCTATACAGTGTGCTTTTCTCCATCAAATGGAACTTGGGAATGCTGCTCTGTATTGTTTGACAAGAGCAGAGCTGTAAAAGCATAAATGTTTGATAACGTTTTGCAGGGAAATACATTTCTACTTAGCTGTTTTTTCAAAGTTATAATGGAAAAGCAATTCCCTGTTAAGTTATTCTTTTTTTGTCGCAAATAGCACACATAAGCTTGCATTGCCATTCCATTAACAGCATGGTTAAAAAGACTAGCTAGGTTGTTTTGGCTTTTTTTCTACTCTAACATATTTTTTCCCTCCTTAGACTTGGTTGGTGGAACTTTTATTTTGTTTCATTGTTTTGCAAATATAACACTTCTTTGCCTGCTTGCAGTCCTTGGTTGGAAGTGCTGGAGGGGGTGATTTGGAAGTGACTTGAAATGGGGCATTAACCTGAGTTCAGGGTACTGGAGTCCAGGAATGCAGAAACAACTCTTCTGGGGTTTCCAGATCAAACCTTGTTTTCTGCACAGAATTGCCTTAAATCCAGGCTGTCAGCCCAACCTGGGGTGAAGGCACAATGGGCCTGATGTACTGTGAGCGGGATAATTGTTGAGAACTGGAGCAGGCGGCAGCACAGGCTGAAGATTCATCCTGGCAGGGAAGGGAAGGAGTTGATCACACTGCCCTGTTGAGAGGAGCAGCGAAGGCAAACACAGCGCTCTCCTTCTGCACGAGCAATTGGAGAGCCAAGAGCCAGCAGCTTGTGTGACAGCTGGTGCTGCTAGAGTTCCTGGAGGGCAATGCTGGTCTCCTCCTCTCCTTTCCCCAGCTCTGGACTAAGCTCTAATTAACCAGGCAAAAAAGAGCTTTGAGCAACAGTCTGGAAAACATCCCAAGACCCAAATGCTAATTTTTTTGTAAGTGGCTAAGTTAAAACTAAAGCAGAGGGACAATATTCTTACAGTTTGGGATCTCTCATACCATGTGGCCTTTGTTGAAATCAGTGATGATGAGTTTTCTGTGAGCAATTAAATAAAGAACCAAAATGTTGTTCTCCTTTTAAATCTCTATGATTACTTATTCGCTTTCACTTCTTTCCCAGTTATGACTTCAGCTGGCTTTTGTACAAGTTAGTTTTACTCTATCTGCCCATTTTAAAATTAGAACCACAAGCGAAAATAGGAAAATTCTGAAGGAATTTTCTTTCAGAAAATGCTGAAAGAAAGGAAAAAGCATGCTGAAAGAAAGGAAAAAGCAAAAACCCCTCCTGAACTACTTGGTACTCTCATTTGTAACTGCATATGCTATTTTCTCAAAAAGCAAATATTTGAGCAAACTGAGAAGTTGTTTCTAGTTATAACTTTCACTTTTGTTTTCTAAGAGGTTTAGGATATTCCTAAAAGTAATCCTTTCAAAATTTAAAATGTCTGGTTTGAGGCATGTGCTCCATATGATGGTATGTATGTTGGTAGTATAAATATGGCACAAATGGAGGGGCAAAGAAGAAGTAGAGAGAATTTTCCTTCCTACTTAATTAAGAAAGAAAGCACTCTTCATATTGCTAAAATTTAAAAAGAAAAATCTCTTGTGCTGGAGTACAACTTCAAAATTGATTTGCTTTAGAATGGCTAAATATTTCCAATGTAGTATTGATAATGTTAAATCTGAGATAAACAGAAACCCTTTGATTTTATTAAATTCACATTATCTTGGTTTTATGACTGTTTTCCCACATACACATGCCTGCTACCGAAAATGTTTATTGTGGCCCATGCCAATAATTCTTTTTGTGCTGGGTTTTAGAGTTAGTTAGTATTGTAGTCACTATATTTCCCAATTTTATTTTTTTCCTCCTCCAACTGCAATTCCTTTGATGGTATCTCCCTTCCAGATTGTTTGTAAGTCCTTCTTTTGTGTTTTGGCCCTCAGCAGGGATCAGTTTTGGCAAGCTTTGGTTCATGTGACTGTACTTGATGGCATATAGCCTGCCTTTTGATGGCTTTGACTTTGGGAAAGATTTTTTTTCAGTTTATTATTATTTTCTTTTAAGTATCCATGCCATGTCCCTCATATCTTCCCCTCCAAGTTGAGTCTTCCTCCTTGATTTGTTCCCCTGCTTTTGCAACATCTGTGAGATTAGTTTTGGCCTCTTTTGGTCCTTTGCACTGCACCTGATATAATCCCGGTCCATTTCCTTGTAGTCACTAAATTTCCCAATTTTCTTTTTTTTCCTCATCCAATTGCAATTCTTTTGATGCTATTTCTATTCCAGAGTGTTTCTAAATTCTTCTTTTCTGTTTTGGCCTTTAACGGTCTCTTGGTTTGGAAAGACAGAAGTCTGCTAAGGAAGGCAGGAGCCTCCCCTGAAATGGAGAATGTAAACCCTCCCCACCCCTCCAAATTGCTATAAATTTTAAATTAAGGGGCTCTCAGGCAAAAATATGGGACCAGGAAATAACAGTTCTTTAATAGGGAAAAGAAACAAAAAAAGGGATAAAATAAACAATGCAGTACACCAGCACAACACTGACCGAGTCAGAACCCAACCTGACACCCTGTGGGTCAGGGTGTTGGTGGCAGTCCAATTGGAATTGTGGCTGCAGTCCTTCTGAAGGGTCTGAAGGTGTGGTTCTGTTGGAGCAAGGGGGATCTGTAGAGAAGGATGTATTCTTCCTCTGAAGATCCAGTGGAAGAAGAGACAGCTGCTGTTCCTCTGGGGAATTTTGTGAAGAAAAGCCATGCTGGTGTTCCAGAATCCCAGATTATATCTGGGGAGCAATGTTTGGCTCCTCCCTCTGGGCGGAGCATCTCACTGTGGGATGTTACAGTTCTTATCAGTCATGCAGTGACATTCAATAGTCTGTTATCAGCAGAGGTCCCCTCCCGAGGTAGGTGTGAATGTCACTCAAAGAGAGAGATAAACCAAACTGCCCATTTGACAAAGGTAATCTGCCATACAGATGGTAATGGAAAACATCTTGTATTGCAATCTTCAACAAGGGGGGATCAATTTTGGCAAGCTTTGGTGCATGTGCCTGCAATTGGTGGCATAGGGCCTGCCTTTTGATGGCTTTGACTTTGGGAAAGATTTTTTTTTTTAAAGTATTCATGCCATGTCCTGTTGTATTGCATTATCTCTTCTCCTCCAAGTTGTGTCTTCCTCCTTGACTTTTTCCCCTGCTTTTGCAAAAGCTTAATTTTGGCCTGTTCTGGTCCTTTGCACTGCACCTGATATGATCCTGGTCCATTTTCTGGTAGTCACTAAATTTTCCAAATTTCCCAAATTTCTTTTTTTCTCCTCTAATTGCAATTCCTTTGATGGTATCTCCATTCCAGAGAGTTTGTAAGTCCTTTTATAGGATTTCCTTGATTTCAGCGGGGATGAATTTTTGTATGCTTTTGTGCATGTCCCTCCACTTGATGGCTTGCCATGGCTTTTGAAGGTTTCCACTTTGTTGCATATTTTTTTTTCCCCTTCCTTTCAGAAAGGGAAACAAAATCTCTCAAAACAGAAATGAAAGTCTTACTAGCACTTTGGAAAGCAGATATGATCAAATGAAATGCAATTGAAAAAACCAAAAATCTAGAAAATTGGGAGATTTACTGCCTACAAGAAATCGGACTGGGGTTACATAAGGTGCAGTGCAAAGGACCAAAGCTTGCCAAAACTAACCTCACGAATGTTGCAAAAGTAGGAGATATAATCAAGGAGGTGGTCAGAAGCTCCTTGAGGAGAAATATGAGGGACATGGCTTGGATATTGAAAAAAAATTCTACCCTGATGTGAGTACCTTCAAAATGCATGGGATCAAATTTAACCCTTCTTTGTGCTAAAAAAAATGTATAGTCAGAACTGTTATGATTTGAATGAAATTTGAAGGTAATTTTGGAAAAAATTTTTCTCTAAAGGGCCAAATCTGTGGGAAAATTTATTAACACAAGTTTGTGATTCAACTCCCTTGCACGGCTGATGGTTTGCCCTGTGGTGAGCCCTGAGGACTTTTTGGGTGAGGAACAGCTGAAATAGTTCTGTTCTTTCTGCCTGAGGTGTTCTAAACTATTCCTTCCTACAATGTAGTTTATTGCTTTAAGCAGTAGCCTGTATTCTCAGTATGAATGAATGGTTTCATGTTTCTTAAATACATAATTGGTTCTTTCTTCCATACATGTATATTTTCAATTTAGTGATTTAAGACTTTGCCATTGATCCTTTCAGGAATACTAGAATGAAATAAAAATATCTGCATGTCTTCATTTCATATTATTAAGGAATAATTAATTGTAAATAAATGTTGTGTCGGAAAATTTTGATTTCAAATATAAATTTAACTCATCACTCCTAGGAGCCCTTAGAGTTACAGCTTTGATCTGAGGGGGGAAAAGACCTTAATTTGTTAAAAGTGCTGGAAGAGAATAGATAGGCATTTGAAGAAGTACGGGGTTAAAAAAGGATAAATTATATTAAAAGGAGCTTTTGGGAGGCATTTCTTGCATGCGGAGAAGTTCAGGCTAAGTTTTTGCTCCCTGAGTTTTCACAACGGCTTTTAATATTTGAAGTGTGCTTCCAGAAGAGATACTTTGTTCATAATGAGAAAATCTCCATAAATTCTCATAAAATAACAGAAAGCAACAAAATCTCTAAAAATCTGTCATGCCAGATAATCATTACTGTTATTAATTCCAAGTTGATCCATGATTTTGATTGTACCCTTTGAACTATTCTAGCTTTGAACACTTTCCTCTACAAGATTATAGGAAGATAGAGTGTACCCTGGAAAGATTATTTTCCAGTCTTTACTGTCTTAGATAAAAATATCAGTATTATGCATCCAGAAATACTATTTTTTTTTCCAAAAGAAAACACGGAGTCCTAACTCCTCAGAAGACATTTTGAAGGAAAGTTTCACATGTAAAAAATGTTACTTTTTTATCTACTGTCATTTTTTGTAAAGATTACTGTAGTTTCTAATAGATTTTTCCATCCTTAATTCAATGCATGTCTTTGACAAAGAATAGTGATTTCTTTCAAAACCATTCAGTGTAAAAAGAATTGGTTTTTTTCCTATTGTGAATCTTTCATTCTGAAACAAAATCATCTATGATAAGGTCTCCTGGTCTCTGGATCAGTCTGGAACTCATGTGCCAGGTGAGTGCCTTATTTCCTTGTGAAACTACAAATTCACCCAACTTCTGGAAGTTTTACTTGACTCTGGATCCAGACTTCAACATTAAGATGTGATGTGTTTTAAAAGTGAAGGATTATAATTTAGAACACTTCTAAGTGTCTCTCAAAGGCCATGTTTATCAAATGTTTTCAGAATACCTCCCTCCCTGCTGTAGTATTCTAATAGTTGCCAACTGGACTATTAGAGCAGAAGTTGTTAGGTTGTTAGGTTCTTGATACCGTTTTGATTCTCTCCCCTACTTCCCCTCCTCCTCCTCCTCCTCCTCTACCCTGCTTCATTTTATCACGCTCCAGAAACATTATAAGGAATTTGAAAGAGATTTTATGGTGTAATTGCTTTTTTGAAGTTCTGGACTGAGCAAGTGAATGTGTTTCTTTCATTTCAAACTCTGCAATTCTATCCATATATTTACATATATGTGTGTTTGCTTTTTAATGTATGTATATAATATATACAAGAATATATAGTAAAATTTCTCAAACCTAGGATAATCAGAATAGATTTTATATTATTTTATAATATAAATAAAATATTACATATTTGTGTTTGCATTATTAGAATCTGTTATTACTATATTAAACAAAATGTCAAATAGAGATTTATCTTTGCAAATACATTATGACGGAAGTTAAAAGTTTGTAACTTGTGATAGGTAATAAGCTACAAATAGTGATTGTGGCGCTGAGTTTTCCCCCTTTCATCCCTATCAAAAATTAAATGCAATTTCTCCTTTAACTGACTGCCCCCAAATAGATAAAAGTGTGATTAAATTTCTTTAAAATTAAACTGACAAAGTTCTTACTGGAACTTGGAGAACTTACATCTATTGCTATATGCAAAACACAGGGAAGATTAAATATTTAGGCAGTCTACTTTCTTAAAGATTTTAGCTGTAATATCTGCTTTTAGAAGGAAGTGTATTAAGTAGGTTTAATCTTAGACGTGACAAAGTAAAATCCTGCTGGGTTTCTTTTATCTGATAGTGTATTCAGGTGGCTGAGAGATGGCCCACCAAAAGGCATTGCCTTTCACAGGCTTGTCCCTGGCTTCTGCTCTTTGACTTTTTCAGTCCTATGTTCCCTAAGGCAGCAAAACACTTTTGAGTTGTGAATTTGTATTTCTTTATATTTATATGCTTACATGTTTGTAAAAGGTAAAAAAGGGTCTTATAAGAGCACTGTTGATTTAATGATTGTGCAACTGAGGGGTGATACTGTGTTGATGTCAATTGAAGTGTAGGTATGAATAAGACAGCACTTTAACACCATTTTTGTCGCAATCCTATTTTAATCTCTCTGCTGCCAGACTCAGACTCCAGAATTTGAGACAATTGCAGACAATCTAATGAAGCTTGTCATTATTTGTACATGTATATGTGTTCAGACATATGTGTGTATAAATGCATTTATTACACCATGTTTCTGCATGTGAGCTATGCAAAAATGAGTATTTTCCTGTTTCAGCATCCTTTGACAAAGTAATATTATATTTAATACTATATTGTTAATATATTTTGAGGGACTGCTTTTGGGGAAAGAGTAGAGTACATGATATTTTTCAAGACATTGTACTTGCAGTTGGCCTTGTATTTTGTGGACTATGTTCTGTTAAACAGCAAATCCAATGCAGAGAAGAACTTTAGAGGGCATGCATATTTTTGTCATAATGGATGAGAGACGTTAATCATACACATGCTGATGCTCCATCTTGCTAAAAATCTGCAGAAGGATAGAAAATAATTTTGGATCAAGAACCAACTTGGTCAGGATATGTTATTTTCAGTAGAACCATTCTTGCAATTTAAAACTTTCATTAATGTAACATGATGATCAGGTTAACAAAGAGATTTATTTACCACAGAACCATGAAAGCCACCTGAGAAGTGTAAGAAGTGAATGGGAGCTTGAGGACCACCTCTACAGAGTCTGTTGGATTACTGGTAGAATCTAGCTACACAGCATGTCCAAATATTTCCTTTCTTCCTTGTGCTCCTTGTGATGGCTCTATCTGAACTCTTTTGTTTGGTAAATTGAGGAACATTCCCAGGGATTCACAACAAGACAGAATTTTGAAACTAATTTGGAAGTCCTCCTTGCAAATTTCAAATATGCCAAAAGCTGGAAGAAGAAAGCACCAAGCTCCACGAGGAACAGGAAAACCTCCAAAATAGAAATTAGTCCCTGCTGACAATTAAGATAGGAAAAGTCAAACTATAGTTTGACAGGGAGTGGCACAAATGAGATCAGGGTACACTGATGTCTGTTCTTTGCCTGAAAATGAGTTTCCTTCCCAGCTGGCTTTTTCTCCACCAGTTTGAGAAAAAAAAGGAAGGTTTTGATGAATGATCTGATTTCTCCACAGTCTTAAGGACTCGGGAAAACAACAAGGCAAAGCAGCAAAACAGGAGGGAACTGGAAACAATCAATGATGCTACCAATGCACTTAAATTAAGAATATATTTTGGGGGTTCTGCATTTTGGGTATTTTCTTTTTTAGACATGTTGTTGACCAGAATTTTCCTAGCATATAACACGTCCCTTAAACTTAATAATTCATTCTGCTGCGTATGATAAATGGCTCATCTGATCACTCATGTTGTTTCTTACTGAAGTACAGAAGTAGGATGCTGCCCTAGGTTAATAGACAGCAACCCACCCCATTGATTTAGTCAGTGACTGCTGCTTAACAAATGCTTCAAGTTTGAAGTGTTGGCATGTGGCCTGTTTTCCTCTGTTCAAATATATAATTAAAATTCATCATAATAATTTTCCTTCTTTTGTTTTCTTAAAGGTTGTGGTGGCTTGACCTTGGCTGGCTGCCAGTGGCCCACAAAATGACTCCCTCACTCCCTCCTCCATCAACAGGATGGGGGAGAAAATGACAAAAATAGAGAGTGAAAGAGAGTGAGATCACTTAGAAAGTACCATCATGGGCAAAACAGACTCAGCTTGAGGAAGATTAATTTCTTTTCTTGTCAATTAAACAGAGGATACTGAGAAATAAGAAAAAAATCTGTAATCACTCCCTTCTTTCTGGGTTCACTTTTACTCCCTGTTCTGTTTCCCACTTCCAAGCAATGCAAAGGAATGGGAAAAGGAAGCTGCAGTCTCTGCCACTCCTTCCCTCTCACACTCTTTCCCTGTTCCAGTTATACACAAATGTCTCCCAAATGGGTTTCTGCATTTCTCCAAGAGCTGCTCCAGCCTGGGTCTGGGGTGCAGCCCTTCAGGAACAGACTGCAGCAGTGTGGGCAGTCACAGGCCACAGATCCTGCCAGCAGCCCTGTTCCAGGGTGGCACCCCCATGGGTTCACATCTTCCTGTGGGGCACATCCACCTGCTCCAGCACCGGCTCCTTCATGAGCTGCAGGAGGATCTCTGCTCTGTGTGCACCTCCAGGCGCTGCAGGAGCACAGCCCTGGCTCACCACAGCCTGCACCACAGGGGAATCTCTGCTCCAGTGCCTGGAACCCCTCCTGCCCCTCTTTGCACTGACCTTGGTGCCTGCAGAGTGTTTTCTCAGATATTCTCACTCCTCTCTCCTGGCTGCTCTTATGCAGCATATTTTACCCTTTCCTAAATATTCTAATATTTACATATATTCTAATTTCCTAATATATGTCACAGAGACACTACCAACATTGCTGATGCACTCAGTTTTGGCCAGCAGTGGGTCCAGCTTAGACCCAGCTGGAGAAGGCTCTGGCATATGGTCAGATGCTATTATTCTTTCACAGTGACTACTCCTGCTGCCAAAACCTTACCAGGTAAGCCCAAGAAAATGGCACATGTAATATGTTAGAAAAAAAAAAAAAACCCTATAGCAATGGAAAGAAAGGAAAAAAGAGAAAAGAAAAAAGACCCCATCAAACCTGAGAGGATACTAACAGAAGAACTGATTAGGAGCCCTCACTCTTCTGGAAATAAGCAGCTTTTTTTGTCTCCTGAATTCCAGTAGTTGTAGACACGGCTTTGTTGATGGCTAAAGTAATATTTGGTTTGATATTTGGCAAGTAGTTTGTACCAGGAAACTGCAACAGTCATCTGCAAACTCTTCACATAGGTCACGGGTGCTGCAGGAACAAAAGCTTTGTAATTGATAGTGATGGAAATATCTCCAACTATTTCTTTTTCAGAACTCCTTTCACTTGTCCTTTTTCCCCAGAAAACCACTAACTTTGGCTAAAATTGTGTGAAAATGTAGCAAGATGCTACTGGTTACCGTGGTTGTTACTGAACTCCTGCTGCAAAGGCTTCTGTGGATCCCTCATTCTAATGCTGCCTTTAGAAAAGGAAAGGTTTTATTATCATCAAAAGGAACGTTGTAATTAAAGGTCTAAGTGCTGTACTTCAGCCCTTGCTCTCCACTGGCAAGAGGAGATAAGGCAGAGCAATGAAGAAGGCTAACATGGTTAATCTTATCTTCACTTTGGGCAATGTAGTAATTTATGATGTAGTGAATAACAACTAGTCTTGCTAGTTGCAAACAGCTGGATGGTGCCCAGATGTTGGCAAACAACAACACCCCCATCATTCTCCCTTCGGTCTGCCACAGGGCTCCAAGGCTCCTCTTTCTTTCTGTATATCAGTCTCCCTGGTACCAGCACAATTACAATTCCCTTTTCCATCACCATGTGCAAAGGTCAAAGCTTAAAACCAGCACTGAAGGACTGCTCATTTGGTGTGGAAGCTGCTTCTAGATACCAAAAGATGAAAGTTTGCTTTTCTTAGTAGATTTTTTTATCTCAATGTCAGTGGGATTTGGGCAAGTGCTCAAGTGCTTTTCTGAGCCAAGTCTTGGATTCAAAATTAAATTTGAAGACATTTGCAGTTGCAAGTTGTTAGTTCAGCTTGGAGGACTCCTTGATATTTAAATGCAAACTTCCAGAAAAAAAACATAAAACCCCCATGCATTTAACTTCATTAATCTTATAGAACCTTTATATTTATAAATAGACAAAAGACATTGCCTGATCACACTTCTGCATGAGCAGAATGAATTTGCTTGCTCTAGTGCATGCAGGTAGATTGAATGATGTTAATGAAAATAGTCATCAAAAAGGGAGGTCTCTTTTAAACGCCTAAATATAATTTTACTAACTGCTTTTAGCAGCTCAATTGATGTTTGTCAGCACTTTAATTTGTGTTTGGAAACATGAATTCTAAACAGTTTCACTGTGTGACCCTGCGGTTTTCAGAAACCAGTGGGAATGAATGAGGAATCACCTCTTTCTCCAGGCCAGACAGCAGCAGCTGCAGTCAGCAGGACACTGTAGCTGGATCCCTGTTATTTTTTAAAGGTGACTGGCAGGGCACCATTGGAGATGGCTTCAGACTCTGGAAGGAGCTCTTCCCCAGCTTGCTCCAAAGCATGCAGAATTTGGTGACCTTCTTGGGCGTGCTGCAAAGGGCATCTCTGACTGGACAGACCTCTCTGGGTTTGGCTGGCTAGATTCCTGGTGAATTGATCACTTAGCTCTTCTGAGACTCCATGTAAGTGTTAATTATATTAGAATATCTCAGATATGAGATGGGCATCTTCTTCCTTTTTTTTGCTATTTTCATTGTGTTTTTCTCTTTGTTTTGTTATTTTAAAGTGGATGAGGATTAGCTTGAGTGTTTTGCTGAATCCCAGTGAAGATAAGTACTGTATTATCTATTACTTTAATGTTATTTTGAAAGAGATTACAGGACTAATTCATCTTTCTTTTTGACATGCCCCAGAAAAAGTGGTTGTTTTACAAACTTCAAACTTTGTACAAAAGAACAAGAAGAATGTTGGTATTTACTAAACAGTTGAGGAAGTAGGAGAACTTAAAAGCTGAAGCCAAGACTTTCAAGACACTATTTGAAATTCATTTGAAAGGAAACTCAGTAAAACATTAAAGTGAGAAAAAAATAAGAATGAGAAATAAATATTTTAGTCTAGTTAAAAGACCAGAGAACTAGCTCCTCACATGTATAGCTAATACCTATTAATACCAACACTTGGGTAACATTTTTTCTGGTTTTAATTAATGTCCTGCAGTTTTTCACTGCATAGTTTTATCTGTTCTCATAGGTTGTCCTTGGCCCAAATCTCACATGACTTTAAATAGAACATTCATGGTCTATGATTTTATTTTTTTTTTTTAAAGCTCATTACAAGCTCAGTTTGCAAGGGTAAACCCAAAAAGCCACAAATTCTTTAAGAGGCTGATTCCCCTCCACTCATGTGACCATGTCCTGAGTGACTTTTAGAGACCACCCCTCTGCGGGTGTGAGCACCAGCCCTGGCCCGCATCATGCATCCCTGAAGCCTGGGGTGTGGGAATCCATGCTAACACTAAGCAAAATTCCAGTTTGTAAAATGTTTTACAAGACCATGTTCCTACAGAAAACTCAGGGGAGAAACAGCTCCTTATTTTCTTGTTCACGCTTCTGTTTTCCAAGCATGTAGGCAAGCCAACAGAGGTGAAGAAATAATTCTGTGAGAGTGTGAAACCACAGGAGCTGCTGTGAAGTGCAAAGATACTACTACTGCCTTAAGAAATCCCTAAATCACAGATATGTAGGGTTGGAAGATTACAGGGGGAAATATTGTTATATTCTTCCTCTCTTTTTATTCTCTGATCATTCATTATCAGCCACTGTCAGAGACAGGACGCACTGAGTTGAACCTTTGATCTGAGCAAGTAAGGCCATTTTTGTTCAATCTCTAAGCAAATGCTGGGTATTGCTCTAATACAGTGTACACTGCTGCAGCTGAGCAGATTTTGGAATGGTAACCTTGCTTTGCCTTTCCCTATATTGTAGTAAACTTAGTCTTTTATTATAATCTGTATATGTTGCTTGAATACATAGTTGGACTCATCACATCATTGGGTATATCTGTTTCTTCCACTGTATGTGGTTGTGACTGTTCAAGCAAGAGTGGTATTTTTAGTGCATGAACCTGCACTATAATGTACCAAGGTCATATTTATTACAAATACTGCATAACGCTCCTAAAATACTCTGTGTACATTTGCACATTTTCAGGCTTTTTGCACAATGATTGCTTTGGATAAGTTTGTAAAGAGTAAGCACGCAACAAATCTTTTACTTGTAAAATTGTCTTTCCCCTTCCTAGTCATCCTTTTGACACATAAATGATAATTTTAGATTTTTTAATAATAGTGCTGCGCCATTTACTTCAACCTAAACCATTTCACCAAAAAATAGTCAACTTTTAACAGTCTTTCATAGGTGATTTATGAAATAATAGCTTGCATGTTCTTTGCATTTTGCAGTTTATCCCTTTACTCAAAGTATTTCATCTTGATTCATTTGGAGTACTTTTATTTTACTTATTTTTTGGGCTTTAGTCTATTCATCTGCCCACCTAGTACATAATAGACACTTGTTTGTTATCAAGGAGGTGACTTCAAACTCCAGGATTTCTGAATATATAGCAGACCTCAAAAACACATCTGTGACCACAGCTGACTCCTGGGATCCAGTGGCCTAGAAGCAACAAAGTCTTAGCAACACATTATCAGTACACAGGATTTGTAACTTTGCAAGGGATTAATGAAGATCCCTAGAGGTATCAAATGCCAAAAAGGCCTAAGATCTGAACCAAATTTTTTACTCACATTGTCCTACATTATAAACTATAAGACAATCACCTTTTTTTAAGCTGTAATTGCTTTCAGATTCAAACTCAAGAAAGTGAACACTGTGGCTTAAGGCATAGCTCTGGTTTTAATAAACAATATCAGAATTAAATATATTGATATCTGTATATACTTGAGAAAAAATAATATTAAAGGGTTTAGAATTGGGTTAATTGATGATTCATTGCACTCTCCACTGGTGATAAGGCAATTTTCTGACATCCTCTTGTGCTTAGATTTCTTCTCTTGGTCTTGTCATTTGTAAAGGTGCAACCTGCTTTGAGAAGGAAAGAGAATATGTGGCCAGGACTTACAGCTTGTTTCACTTTTTTTTTCACTCAGTGTGCTGAGTCACAATGCTGTCTTTTATAACAGTGTTGCCTTTGAGATGTTCTTTTTTTCATCTGCAGCACTTTTCACGAATAAATTACTTTAAAAAACCCCAGTGAATTCGTGAAAAGGTCTTTTTGTATGCCCTGTAATTATCTCATAGAATTTAATCTGGGAAAGTACTGGCAAAAATGCTTAAAGCAATGAAGTAGACAATGTTTAACTCATGCTCATTTTTAAAACAATCTGTTTTCTGAAACTTACAATAATGATAAGGTGTATTTTTAATATATTTTGTATTGTCCATGCTTGAATATTCTTTCTCTGACAGGCCCATTATTCTACCACAAACTAGCAGAATGAGGTTTTTTCACTTGTTAAAAATTAAATTGCTATTTTCTAGCTCCTATAACAAAGGAAACAGCCCTGGAATTTTACTTTTTAAACAACAGAGCTCCGTATGAATTGAAAATTAAAAATAAACAAACCACCCTAGTGAATATCTGTCATGTAAATTTTAATTTGGCACTTTAATGGCTTGAGACATAATTTTCATACTATGAAAACTATGTGCTCAAAAGATACTTATTTGTATTACAATAAGTGCTTAGCAAATTGAAGGTTGCATTAGTAGTTCTGTTATAACAAGGTAGTTTCAGAAAGTTGTAAATTAAGTTTCCTATATCTTTGAGTGTGAGAATGCAATTTTTTTTTTAATGTAGGTATAATTAGTGAAACCATCTTCAGATGCTGTTAGGTTCTGCCACTTACCTCTGCTATGTGACATCATACATCAGTGCTTTTTGGAAGACAATTACTTAATTGGTTGTGGTGATAGTTAATTTCTATTTCCCTCCAGATAAAGATAATTTTGAACTCTCTTTTCTGAGCTCCTTTGTTTCATGAGACTTTTCCACTGAACAAGGATTGACAGAAAGCTGTAACTACATCATAGCTGCTATCATCTACATCTTCTTCCCCATGCCATTTAACTGGCAGTATCAAAAGGCAGATCTTCCGAGAGCCTGGCTCACCTGGGATTCAGTCCACTTAACTTATTTTTTTTAGCTACTGTTAAATTATGTAAGCTGAAGGCAGGATAGCATAAACAGAAACAGTTTTCCCATGTTATTGACATTATTTGTGCAACTTGAAGAACAGAAGATGAAAATTCTTCAACATCATCAAAGTTTGGTATTGTAGAGAGGATTTCAATGTCTCACTAACATCCACAATGATAAGGTCATTGATTACCTTAAAAGATGTGAATTGTGGAAATTAAAATCCATGGAGCCATAAACAAGGAAGTCTTATACTAAGGCCTATACTAGGCCACCATTTTAGAAACCCAGCCTTCACTTCTACATGGGCAATTCTGCCCCTTAAGACACTACTGTGCAGTTATTATCACTAATCTATGCTTATGCAAGTAATGCATGAACTACACAACGAGGATGAAGAGGCAGACAAAATATTGTGTAAGCAGCTGGGAAAAGTCTCAAAATTGCTAGCCTTTTTTCTGATGGAAACTTAGAGATGTCTGCTGGAGATACAATACTGCTGAGAGGGGACAGTCTAGAAGGTTCCTGGAGTGTGTGGAAGAAGGGCCAGAAGGAGCATCCAGGGAACTATAGGCATCTCTGCTTGATGTTGCTGCTGGGGAAGGTCATGGAGCAGGATAATGAGTGCCATGATCCAGCACGTGCAGGACACCAGGGAATCTGGCTCAGCCAGCATGGGTTTCTGAAAGACAGATCCTGCTTGACAGACCTGATCTCCTTACATGACAACAAACCTGTGGATGAGGGGAAGGCTGTGGATGTGTCTACCTGAACTTCAGTAACACCTTCACTGCCATTTTTCACAGTATTCTCCTGGAAAAACTAGCTCCTCATGACATGGGTGGAAGTTTTGTTCACTGGGTAAAATCTGTCTGGACTCACGGGCCCAGAGAGTGGTGGTAAATATGCTACATCTCATTGGAGACTGGTCACTAGTGGCTTTCCCAAGGACTCAGTATTGGTGCTATTTGTGTTTTATATCATTATCAATGACCCAGATGAGGGGATCAAGGGCACCATCAGTCAAGCATGCAGATGACACCAAGCTGGGTGGGAGTGTTGATCTGCTGATTGGTAGGAGGGCTCTGCAGAGGGACCTAGACAGGGTGGATAAAAGTGGCAAGATCAAGGACATGAGGTCCAACAAGACCCTGTGCCAGGTCCTACACTTTGGCCACAATAATCCCATGCAGTGCTACAGGATGGGGCAGAGCAGCTGGAATTTGGTCCAGTGGAGAAGGACCTGGGGATGGTGGTTGACAGCAGCTGAACATGGCCCAGGGTGTGCCCAGGTGGCCAAGAAGGCCAGTGGCATCCTGGCCTGTGTCAGCAATAGTGCAGCCAGCAGGAGCAGGGCAGTGACTGCCCCCTGTACCTGGCACTGCTGAGGCTGCACCTCATATACTGCATTCAGTTCTGGGCTCAGTTCAGGAAGAACACTGAGGTGTTGTAGTGTGTCCAGAGAAGGGCAACAAGGCTGGTGAAGGGTCTGGAGCACAAGACCCTATGAGGAACAGTTGAGGGTACTGGGGTTATTTAGCCTGGAGAAAAGGAGGCTCAGGAAAACCTTACTTCTCTCCACAGCTGCCTCAAAGGAGAGTGTAGTGAGACTGGGGCATTGGTCTATTCTCCCACGTAACAAGACAATACTCTTGTGAACAAATATTGGCAGTTATGTTTGAACTTTAATAAACTTACAACCTATTTCACAGAACTGTTAGATCTCTTCAGTGGCTTTCAGCAATTAAGTGCAGTGCATGATGACTTAATATTATCTGTCAAACTCAGTATAGTTGTTTATTTTATTATTGTCTATTCCTGAGTGTGTCACATAATGTGAGGTGATGTGCAAGCACAGAATAAATAAGAGTTCTTGCTCTGAAGTTCCTTCCATTTTCATTTACACAGCCACACAGGAGAAACTGCAAGGAAACAATGAGATCACAACGAATGGCAATGATTTTGGCATATAAGCAACTTAATCTAAATAAAGTTATTTTCCTATGCACTGTGACCAAATTTAGACAAAAGACTAAGGGATGCATTCAGTTAGATATTTCCCTGGAAAATACAGGGAATTGCGATAGTGGTGCAAGTGGTAACATAAAAGCAAAAAAGTCTGTTTTGGAAATGCAGATGGGCAGAGTGTTTTTTCTTTGGATGCAAAGTTTTTTGATCTGCAAAATCTATCAATCTACAAAGTTAAGCACAAAATTTCAGTAAATACTTTGGGAAGAGAAGAAAAATAGAGGCAGAAGAAATATTGAAAAAGTTCATTTGGACTTTTTAGGTTAAATTCAGAAGAAGATTTAAAAGGCATTCAAGCAACAGAAACCTTTGTGTTCAGTAATTATGACATATACAATCCTTGTGCAGACAGAGTTTTTCTTCAATTCACCTTTTAAGTGAATGATGAATGAGTCATTCTCTTTTCTTCTTTTTTCCTTTGTCTGAAACAGTATTTATCAAAAATGCAAGGGTTAAAACTGAAAGACATCCCAGAATATTACGTGGACTAATGGCAAAGGCTGTTCCAGCAATGTGATACAGAATGATGAAACTGGTGGTCTGCATAGGGTAGGTAACGATATGCTGGAAAAGATTCACAGCCAATGAACTGCTGAGCCTGGGTTTGTAAATACTGTTTAAATCAACTTGTCAGCTTAGCACTTGCTTTATTAAAATGTCTACTTGGAAACACATTCAAGTCAAACTTATTTTCTTCCATTTAGATACATGGATTATGTTTTGTTTTCTTTAAATTGCTTTACATCAACACTGAACTGAAAGTATTTGCCTGCTGTTTCACTGAAAACAACAACCATCTCTTCTTAGAAGTCAATATCATTATAGTGCTTCTCATCCATATGATACATAAACAAGGTATGTATAATCCTTGAGGGTATGGGGAAGGAGGATTTAACTTCTGTCTGAGCAGGGAGGTGGAGCAGTGGTGGGAAACCAAGAGCTAAAGCTCAGCAAGAAATAATGGCCTTACCGCCAAAGTTCCCACAGGACATGAGCAGGACAAAAGGAAAGGCAGAGGGAAGACCATGGCCATTGTGGGAGTCTGGGTGAGCTGGGTGTTTGATGGGTGATTGAGAAAGGCTGGGCTGATGATTCGTAGTGGGGGTGGTCCATATTTACCTTGAGTCAATCTGTATGGAACATGGGACGGCTTCCAGCTTCCAGTTAAGGGCAGGAAGATGTCGGTGTTCCCTTTCCTGTGTTCATAGGCTGCATGTTATTGCATTCAGCTGTGCTGAAAAACACCAGTAAATGGTCACTTACAGAAGCTACACTAAGATTTTCTGGCCCTGGCTGGTTTTTTGTGAGGTTTTGAGAAACTCTGGTTAGAGGCGTGAGAGATGCTTGAATTTTCAAAGCTCTGCAAAGTAAGCATACAGAGCTGGTTACAGCATTTGTAAATTAAAGATTGCTTTAATCTGCAGCAACAGATTTATGAAATATTGCTTTAAATTCTGCTTCATGCTTCACAGCCAACTGAGTTTATGTCAGAAACAAAGGCAATTTAAAAGAACCCATAGATTACTTTGGCTACTGAAGAGTATAAATTATCCCTAACTAAATTTTGTCAGTAGAATATGTTAGAGATATTTAGATAAAACATGCGTTTGACATTTATTGCAGAATGATCCCTTTCCGAACACTCCAAGTCACAAAAGGGAAATGTGGGGTGAATTATTATGGGGTTGGCGATCTTTTTGCTGACATATATGATAATTACTAAGGATGGAAAGCTTATACTTTTTAATTAGTCTTCTGTTTGTTTTGGTTTGGTTTTCTTTTAGTATGGTGCAGTACTATGCAATCAGACAGCATTGCACTAAAATTCCAATGTTAAAAATACTGTAAACATGTAAAAATGAATCTTGATGTGGCAGATGCTGTTGATAAATATATATTTACTAGGATGCAGAAGAAATCTTTCTGAGGTAAAAGCAAGAAATCTAAGAAATCTCTTGCTTAAGTTAAATGTTTAGCAATGACTCCTGCCCCAGATTCTTAACAAATCAAGTTTTTGAACACACAGTCTCAGCAAAATGCTATTTCCAGTCCCAGCCTTTTGTGAAGATTATTTGTCAGGGTAGAATTGTGATTTTCACTGTTAATTTTGCTGTTTATTTTGCCTCAATATCCCCAAGACTAAAACCAAAACTTACCGTGGGGAACGAAATATTTTTCAGCTAAAATGTATCTGTGGCAGGTACCAATAGCATGCACCACTATGTATGAGCCAAGAAATCAGTGAGTGACCCTACCCTGGCAGCACACACTGTTTTGCTACTAGCTGGTGGGTCTGGGCTCTCTGCAAGCCACCCTCATGTTCCACATCTGGGTTGCTGGAGTACACGTGAGACAAGTTCTCCACCCTTGATGGAGCCATGGCTCTGCTTCCCAAATGGATAAATAATTCCATTTATCCCAGTCGCCCCAGAGCACCTGGAACAGCTTTCTGGGACAGGTGCATGCCATCAGTGTCCTATAGGAGCCATCTGTATCTGTCCATACCTTTTGGCTGGAGACAATAGCTAACCTAGATTTGCTGCTGTCTGGGCTGCAGAAAGAAGCCTAATGCAGTTAGCAAACTGTTAGCAAGCTGTTAGCAAACAATTCTCTTATTTTATTAAATGTAATTACATACCATATTCCTTCTCCTGATCCTTTTGCCTTTAGGCTCAAAACAGAAAAAGGGAAAAAAACCTCCTTAAAAACCATTTAAATATATTCTCTCAAGGTTGTGTCTAATGTGTACCTTTGCAAATTGCCAGATGTGAGGGGAGAGGTAGTTACTGTCTACAAACTCTTATCTTATTTCTGTTTATGCAAGTGAACAGGCAAATACAGATGGTATTTGAGTGAGAAAGGCAAAAAATAATTTCCAAAGCACAGCTGTTTCTCCAAGATATGTGCAAATCCATACTATTTCTTATCATGGTTACAGAAGATTCAACTACCCAGTCCACAAAACTCAAATTTTCATGGTTCTTCTGTTTTCAAAGTACTGGTTAGGTAAACTACTTGTTCTCCAGTTAAAACAGCATTTCCCCAGTTTCTGTCAATATTGCCATTTTAAAACTGAAGAATACTGTGGTTTGCTCCTCTGTGCCTTTACTTGCCAGTTTTCCAGCTCTCATGCTTTTCCCATGAGGCACTGTACTATGAATGAAAATTCATAATTGACTATATTTACTATAAGGCATTGGTTAAATAACTGCATGTTTCTAACAAAAGGTGCCAATGATTACCCAACACAGTACTTCAGGATAACTTATCAGGGGCAATGGTTAAATTGATCACTGTTTTTAGCAGGAAATACAGTCCTTTTTCAGTGCCAGCCATTTCCCCATTTCTTTATTTGGGAGATTCTCTCTTCAATGTAATTCCTTTTCTGTAGGAGAAATCACACAGACAGTGCTTCTGCCCTTGATTTTCCAGTTTTGCAAAGCACATACAAGAGCCACTTCAATCTTATTAATATTCATATTCATAATTTTTACCTGACAGAATTGAAGAAATCAGACTTAAGAATTATTTGTTACCTTTAAGACTTCTTCATTTTATGAAAATATATATTTTCCAACGCTGCTTGAATATGTATAGAAACTCAAGTATTCTACTTTGGAAAAAGGAAAAAGCAATCTAAAGTCCTACCACAGTTACAGGATGTGGTGGTTTAACCCCAGCCAGCAGACAAGCTCCAGGCAGCCCCTGGCTCACTCCCCCACCAGTGAGAATGGGGAGAGATTTGGAAGAGTAAATGGTAGAGAAATGTGTTGACATAAAGACATTTAATAGGGAAAGCAAGAGCTGCACACACAAGCAAAATGAACCAAGAAATTCAGTAACATTTTCTCATGGGCAGGCAGGTGCTCAGCCATCCACGGGAGAACATGGCCCCATCATGTGTAACAGGTACTTGGGAAGACAAACACCATCATGCCAAACCTCCCCTCATTCCTCCTTCTCTCCCTCTTCATATACTGAGCATGACACCACATGCTCTGGAATACCCCTTTGGTCACTTTGGGTCACCTGTCCCATCTGTGTCTCGTCCCAGCCTCCCATGCACTCCCAGCTCCATTGCCTTTGGGGCTGTGTGAAAAGCAGAAAAGGCCTTGGCCCTGTGTGAGCTCTGCTCAACAACAAAAACATCTCTATATTATCAACCCCATGTTCAGCACAAATCAAAACACAGCTCCATGACAGCCAGCACGAAGAAAATTAACTCTACCCCAGTTGAAACCACCATATTCTAATGATGTAACGCACAAATTAAAAACTCTCCTGTTGCACTGTTAATACTGCATGACTTCCTCAGGCAGAAGACTTCCTGACACTGTTCCTTAATTTAAATCAGGATGATATCTTGTAATTCAATAAGACAGAACTATTTCTGCAACAGAACTTCCATTTCAGGAAACAAATCCCACCACTGTCTAAGCTCTCACCTTTATTAGCACACTGCCTTATAAATCCTCAAAATACAAAATACTCATGCATACTACGAATAACCACTTAATTTGTAAAGCTCATCATAGAGTGAAAATAAATCCATACCCACCACATAATGATACTTTACTGTCAATGTGAGTATAGCAGAGATCCAACCTGCACAAACAGCTGTTGAGCTGCCTAGCACAGTGGCATCGTGTTCTTGACAAGGGCTTTGATCATCTTGATAATTGCATTAAGGCTTAGTGCATGTGCCAAAGCAAAACTGTAGCAATACACACTGAATATTTCTTTAACTAACACTAAAGTTATATAAGCCTCAAAGCCAATCATGCTCTTTGTTTTTGGAATGGTATGTAGCATATTTTTGTCAAATTAGTTTTGTAAATGCTAATTATATTTAAGTTTGCAACAACTGGTCTTCAAAGAGTGTCTTGAGATTCCTTCATTTGCAGTAGGCAAGCTCAGGAGGCCTTTGGCACCTTCCCTTGGAGTGTGTGCGCAATGTGTCCAGGTGTCCACAGGGGCACTGCCAGAGGTCTGTGCGCTGCTGCTCTGGCTGCTTCAACTGTAGCTCTGGGACAAAAACGTCTTCAGATGTGTTCTGTATTATTCCTTTATAACCTCATGCCCTTTAGGTCTCATCTTCCTCCTTCAATAAGTAATTTTAATATGAGTCTCTGGATCGGCCACAGGGTTCTAAGTAACAAACTTTCAAAGAGTTTACTAAGTCAAAATCATTCTTTAATTATGTCCCATGTTTACTTTCCATTGATACTTTTATTTATTTCATAGGAATGAACAGAATTTTCTGGAAACCAAAAGCTGGTCTCATGTTGACTCTATTCCCATATTAATTCTAAGTGATATTTTTCTATTGTAACCAAAAAAGAATTCAGACAAAACTACCAAATCTTTCTTATCCCACTTAAGTAAAATGTAAGAGGGATGCCATTTCTTTTTCAGAGATGCATCAGAATAAAAGGATGGTACCTAAATCCCATTCTTTTAGAGATGTGGTAAAGAACAGACTTTTAAACTATCTCCAGATGAAGACATAAATCTCTTGACCTTTAAAAACTAAGAAAAATATTAGTGGTATGATATTTTAAACTGTGTCTCAAGTTACAATAAATGTGTAACAGTAATAAAAAGAAATCAATAAAAGAAATCTACAGGATCCATAATTCCATTTTGGATTACAGCTGGACAACACAGTACAAAAATTTGGGTGAAACATCACAAATATTTTTTCAGCAAAAAGGTTAAGTATATTTAAAAAATAATAAATGTGTAATACATGTTACTGAATGTTGTTATTATCTTATTGTATTTCATATTTCTGGAGTCCCATCTTAAAGTCCATACCTTCTTGCTGGTCCTATTATGCAGCTCCTCTCTGCAGCACAGTTCCTCATGGTTTCCATAGGGGCTCCTCCTGGGCTCTCGACCCAACCCCCTTTTATCCCAGAGCCCTTCATGAGCTACAGCTGCTACCCAACCAAGGATCCCACAGCTGTAGCTCATCCAGAGCAACAGGACCCACCTATCTAATACATAGGACTCTCACTACATATATATATTCACAAGGACTCCTTTATAACAATACATATATTCAGGCCCCTACATTTCCCCCCTTTTAACAATTTCTCAATTACACAGTTACAATATCCATATCTGTCCCAGCTCCCAGGCTGCCACAGCTCTCGGCTGTCCGGGGGATTCCATACCTAATACATATATTCAGGCCCCTACATTTCCCCCCTTTTCTTTTAACAATTTCTCCATTACACAGTTACAATATCCATATCTGTCCCAGCTCTCAGGCTGCCACAGCTCTCAGCTGTCCGGGGGATTCCATACCTAATACATATATTCAGGCCCCTACATTTCCCCCCTTTTCTTTTAACAATTTCTCCATTACACAGTTACAATATCCATATCTGTCCCAGCTCTCAGGCTGCCACAGCTCTCGGCTGTCCGGGGGATTCCATACCTAATACATATATTCAGGCCCCTACATTTCCCCCCTTTTCTTTTAACAATTTCTCAATTACACAGTTACAATATCCATATCTGTCCCAGCTCTCCGGCTGCCACAGCTCTCGGCTGTCCGGGGGATTCCATACCTTCTCCTTGGCTGCATGTTCTTTATCACGTCGGGGTCACCAATTGTTGTTGTTATCTTATTGTATTTCATATTTCTGGTGACCCATCTTAAAGTCCATACCTTCTTGCTGGTCCTATTATGCAGCTCCTCTCTGCAGCACAGTTCCTCATGGCTTCCATAGGGGCTCCTTCTGGGCTCTCGACCCAACCCCCTTTTATCCCAGAGCCCTTCATGAGCTACAGCTGCTACCCAACCAAGGATCCCACAGCTGTAGCTCATCCAGAGCAACAGGACCCACCTATCTAATACATAGGACTCTCACTACATATATATATTCACAAGGACTCCTTTATAACAATACATATATTCAGGCCCCTACAACTGAAATTTGACCTCCCCTCCCATTCCACTGTGCCCCCTCCCTCCCCCCCAGACAAAGAGAAAATGAAAGACTTGTTTTGCTTTGGGCAAAATTATTTTTAAAAAGATACAACTTCCCCAAAGAAATGAAATATTTTGTTTAATTCATGATTAAAGAAAATTAATTTATAGAAAGGCCACTGCTTCAATATCATACCCTGTATTTTTCACTTTCCTAACAACGTACCAATGTTGACTCATTCTTCCTTAAGCCCTTTTAGGATTAAGTTTATAGGAACTTCTGTTGAAAACTGAATAAAAATGGGAAAGAACATTAGGATTTAGCTGACTTCTTCAAGCATCAACAACTGTAATTATGTACCTTGTGTTGTTTGATGCTCACCTATGGCTGCCAGGAGCTGCAAAATTATATTAGTGTGGGGTGTTTTCAAGAGTGAAGGGGAGGTTGTGCATTTTTTTTTCGAAGACAAGCAAGTTGTATAACTCATGAGAGAAACTGCTGATGCAGACAGCTTAGCAAGTTTCAAGGAAGTGATTGCATATTTATGTGGAATAGAAGAACCTTCACATTTGCATTAGGTAGGATATAAATAAATCCGAAGATCTTGTCTTCCCCTAATTGTATAGCATTTTATCTTTATCAGTAGAATTTAATTAATAAAACACTCAGTTCAGAACTAACCCTCAATTTAGAATGAATTAAAATCTTGTTGTAAAGAACACATGGTATCTAATTAATGGGAACAATCAAAACCGTAGTAGTCCTATTCTCAACTATATACCTGTGCCCATGCTTACAATCTAGGAATCTATAATTCTCAGGTGACTGGATTAATGAACTACTTGCCATGTCTGTAATCAAACACATGTATTTTTGTTAACCAGTTAATTGCAGAACACAAAAGGATTCATTTATTTCAGGTCTTGCTGCTGCATGACTGGACTTATTAGCCTCTCCAACATTTCAGTGGTAAAGCACATCAATGTATACCAAGAAGAATTTTGAGGAAACAGAGGCTGTATTCAGCACCTGAACAAGAGCCATCTTTGCCTTTGCCACAGATTTCTTTTGACACAAAACATGTCCTTCTTCATTACTATAAATACATTTATATGCCAGAAGTTTCAGATAAGGAACTACAGCAAACATCTGCCCATCAAAAATCAGTGCTATGTTTTGTGCTTTCTTCTAAACGACATAAAAAGATCTCTGCCAACTACTTGCTTAAAAATAAGCAGCAATATTGAAAATGTAGTGTGTAAGAATCAGCTGTGATGTTCTCTTACAATTATACATTATATAGCTTATAATGTTATTGTATTTTCAATATACCCTCCTTTTGCTGTTAACTGTGGTTTATAAGTTTAGAGACTTATAAACTTCTCTGACTCAGTTCGGTTATTTTTTGGAAATATTAAAAAATTATTAAATACAGATTCTGCTTGACAAAGTTATTTTACAAGTATTTGTAGACTGAAAAATTAATCAATATATCAGAAAACAGAATCACAGGACAGTTAGGGTTGCAAGTGACCTCTGGATAGTTCCTAGTCCGACCCTCATGCCCAGGCAGGACACATCTTAATTTGTAATATTTTATTCTGACACCAATGAACTATGCAGAATTTTATTTAGAAACTCAGCTAATCTTTCTGAATTTAGTTTATTTTCTGGAACTTTTTGGAATTAGGAGAAATTAAAGGAAAATATTTGTGGTATGAGTTCAGTCAAAAGCTTGCTCACCAACAATCTGATATTTGAATTCTATGTGTATTACAGCTGAAACCTCTGATATACTGTTATTTCTTTTTATTCCTTAAATATCACTTTTGTCAGCTATACATCTGGCAATTTACCTCAAATTTTAAAGAACAAATTGAAAATTAAAGATTATGTGGATCCTACAACAGCTCCATAATGTTATATGAGATAGGATGTCAATTTCCTAATTAAACTAGTTTTCTACAGAAAAACAGCATCCGTTATTTCATACACAATGAGAAGTATGTTAAGAATTTCAAATTTAATTCACCCTCACTAGTGAAGATATGCAGTAGTTGTTCTGCCTTGAGATACTGTCTACAACTGTGACCCAGTTCTTCCTCACAGTTCTTACTGCTCCTCTGGCTTCTCTTTTACATTAGGGAGCTTTCTATGTGTTTTCAAATCTTGGGATCTGTTTAAATAAATAAAAAAATGCTTAAATAAACCCAAGTTAACGGTGGTCGCACAAACCATGCAGCCACTAGATGGTGGCTCCAAGCAGCAAAGGAGTGATGTGCAGATGAAGTCAGTATTTGCAGAATGGGTCCTAGACGTGGTTTGTCATGGCTTAACAGTACATCTAAAGAGATTTTAACTTCTCTGTACCATCAAACTTGTTCAATGCAAACATAGCATCACTGAACATCAAAAGTATTGAGCTCTTTCTTCATAGTATCTTCTTTAAGATTGTTTCCATGCCTGTCTTATTGCAAAGTAAGGTAGACCTTACTTATGTAATATCACTTATTTCACTTATGTTTCAAATTTTCCTCAAAACAGCAAAATAATCAGTAGAAAAGATGTGAGGGGGAAAAATGAAGCTGCAGGAAAAAAATTAACCTTTTTCCTTTGAAGTTTTAAATAAAAGAAGAAAGCATAGGATAAGAACCTATCCATGGAGACTCAGGGGATAAAGATTTTGAGCCTTTGGCTGAGAGGAAGAGCTCATGTCTATGGTCTGCTAGGCTCATTCAAAAAGCCCAAATGAGAACTTTTATTTGTCTCCCTTATTTGTATCTGCTTCAGCATCAAAAAAGTGAACAATACTATAAACATGGCTTAATAAGCAACTTTAAAGCCTTTTGGTGGCAAATATCCTCCTGTGTTTTCTGATGGGGGTCAGGGTGAATACCTCTGAGAAAAACTGGACCTGTATTTGTTACAGATGAAAACATACTTTATTTTTGTTGGCAATAAGTTCCAGAAGGTTTAATATAGGGAAAGATCATATCAGGATATTATATCCAAGAAGGTGGCACTCATCTGACTGTGACAGCCATCACTTTGTATGCTTTTGTAGAAAATTATCAGACATCTCCACTTCCAACAGATAATGTGATTCAAAACAGTATCTGCAGCTTTCAGTAATTCAAATGCAAATGTGAAGCTGCTGCATTTTGAAATAAAACTGGTTCAAAGACGGTTGGCTATGTCATTACACAGTTGGCTTCAAATAATTTAATAATATAATATGTCACAGTTGCATACTATTATTTTTTATTATTTTCTTAAATACATCCATAAAATTTTGCAGTGCCTGTTGAACAATACCCACCATTTTCCTGATTCCTTAATGAGTGATTCTGAGTGGCAGCACCTCCATCTTGTGGTAAACTGGAGAAACAGATCTTCTTTAATGCTATCTGCAATAAAGTACCTCTGAGAACACTATGGCAATATAGATCTATCCAGATTGGATCATGGCTACAGGTCCTTCAGGGAGCTCAGTGTGACTTCTCTTTACCTCCATGTGGTATGCCATGTGGGACAGTCCTCCCCTGTCCATGCAGAAACCCTGTTTCTTACAGGAAATAGCAGGGGAGGTTGTCCTCTCTAAGGAATGAGGGAGGTACTGTCCCTCTGTGAAGGGAGAACTAATGCTTTCAATGAGTAGCTGTAATTAGGCATTGAGGAATTTAAATTCTATGAATACCTGATACAGAGGAAACTTCCAATTACCATAATTCTGATGCAATTGTAAAAGATTTGTTTCCTGAAGGTATAATATCAAAGCAGTTTTCCACTGCTGTAGTTGACTATGAGTGTGAATGAGGATGTGTGTGTAGTGTCTGTATTTTAGGTTAAAAGTTAAATTTTGTAATTTGGAAAAATCTAATCTGAAAAGAGAAATTATTTTCAAGTTCAAGAACAGATACTTTACAACTGTCCAAAACCTCGCTTATCACTGGTCCTGTCTGCACTTTGAAAGCCACTGAACACAGTTCAAATACCTGCACTGGGCTATCAGATGAAAGTCTACTTTCTGTTTTGTTTACATTGGTTTTTCTGTCTTTCTATCACTAAGATACTTTGTGCTGTGAATGCAGAAGTGAGACATTTAGCAGGCAAGCCAGCTGGATGCCAAAAATGAAATTTCTCCTGCTTCATACTGAGCTGTCCCAGCAGTGCCCTGTTTGACAGGACAGCTCCAGATCATCAGTGCCCCCACCCTCTCATTCTGCCCAGCGTGGCACACTGCCATCACTGCCTTGGATTTACCCCAGGATGTTAAATTCTTGCTCATTTTGGGAAGCTCAGAACTAGGCACAGTGTGGTCTCACAAGAGAAGAGTAGATGGAATTAATCACACCCATTGACCTGTTGCCCACAATCCTGCTTGGAGAGGAATATGCTGGTACTCTCCATTGCCACAGGGACACACTGCTGACTCCATTCAGCTTTCCTCCCTAGGACTCCCAGGTCTTTTCCAGCAGAGCTCTTTTTCAGCCCTTTGGTTTCCAGTCTGTGTGGTTGGATGGGATTGCTGTGTACTGGCTGCTTTTGTCACTGGTGAGCTTCATAGGATTTCTGTCAGATTCTGTTTTCAGTCTGTCAAAGCCACTTAAATGGTAATTCTAACCAGTATTCACAGAAGGTGTAGCACATAATTTGGACCAAAAATTATAACTGCATATTAATTTAAGAATATAAAAACTTCTGTTCTGGAATGTCCAATATTTTATCTCTGGCAATGGTCATCAGAGAATACTACCATAAACCAAGAAAATTTAAAATTATCTGTGCTCTTCTATGAGATACTGTCTCTAGCAAATCAGTAGTTTAGTAGCCTCTTAATTTGATATGTGCATTTCAGCCTTTTCTCTTCAATAGCAGGAAAAGAACTGACTTAATTTATATTTTTTGCTGACATGCCTCAATAATTCATAAGGGTGGATGATGATAGATTGTGCAAAGAAATTTCCTTATTGGTTAATTTAAGCTTGCTTCCTCAAAATGTTTTTGTTGTACTTCTTTGTACTGAGAAATTGGAAAAATTAATCCACATTTCAGCTCATGCACCATTTGTGCTTCCCCAGTCCCAGTCTAGTTCCCCTTTGCTTTTAGAACAGAATGCACTGAAATGTTTTCTGTTTTGTTCTTTAATGCTTTCCTTGCAGTTTCTAACATCAGACTTGCATTTTTGACTGTTGCTGTGCAATGAGCTGGCATTTTTGCATAGCCCTATCCAGGAACTTTAACATTTCTTCCAGGTGTGTCAATAGGTGATCAACCAACATTTTGGGTGTGTACTTTATTTTCCCCTTTGTGTTTATGGCACTAAGTTTCACCTGCCATTCTGCTGCCCTGTCACCTGCAGGATGCTTCTGCAGCTCTCTGCAGTTTGCTTTACTTTAGCTTGCTCTGAGCAAGGGAAGGGTGTGCTACAGCAAAGCCTTTACAGGCAAAAACTGGTTTGACTGAAAGTCATTTCATTTCAAACCACAGGCTGAAAAGATTTTTATCCTGAAACACAGCTTCTTACTCACAGCTGCATACCATGGCCTCCATGTACACAGTTCCTATGTGAGTTTTGGCTTTGTAGGGTGATGAAATTGAAACATAACATAACCTGCCGGTTTTTCCTGTTTTTCTGAAGGCTGAAACCATCTTCCTTACTTGCATTAAACCTGTTTCCAGCACCGGCTGTTGGCTTTGGTCTGTTCCTTTGCCATTAAACACATACACAGTCTCTTAACATAGCATCAGCTTCACTCATGAGTGGACACCCACAGCTGCTCCCCCAGCCATGGGTGGCTGGAGCAGGGAAACTTCCATCCTTCCCTCCCTGGATTTCCACATTGCTAGTGCTGCAGCACACTAAAACTAAGTTCTGTTCTACAAAACTGACTTGAAATCCAGTTTGTGCTCCTGGAGTGGCCCTCAACTACCAACTTTCATAATACACATTTCTTTAGCTCTGCGCTAAGAAAGAAAAAAAAAAAACAAAACAGGCTGTCATCAGAGGTATCTGCTACTTTATATTGGGTTACACATTAGCAGCAGAGCTATTTACCTCCAAGAACTCCAGTCCTGCAAAGTGTTACGTAAACACATTTAAATATGTAAAATACTATATACATGTGAACATATGTAAAATTTTACATGTAAAAAAGGTTATATTCACACATACAGAAATGAACAATCATATTTGAAAGAGCAGTTTGAAACACAACAAAGAAGAAAATGTGTGTGTGTGTGTAATGAGACAGAATTTCAAAGTACTTTGGTTCTTCAGTTCCTTTAATTTTAACAGGACATACAGAATGATATAAAGTAGAAATTTCATCATGAAAGTTAATGGTGACTTTGCTATACTTTGTATGTTTACACGGAGCCCTTTTGCATTTATTCCTTCAGATTAGCACCTCAATGATGAAATGTAAACTGCCAATATCTCCAGCTGGTTTTACACCAGTGTTACCATTTGAAAATCATAATTTAAAAAATGGTGCACATTTGCAGAGTAGACTCTGGATCCCAATCTGAGCCCACCATTTTTGATATCCACATCCGAAAATGTTTAGTCAATGCCTAGGGGAAAAAAAATCATGGTAAAATAAGAGTTGGTTTCCATGTTATCTCTACACCCCTTTTTTAAAAGTCAATTTGCCTAAAATAAGTTTTCATATGCATAAATCCTTAGTACATTCTGCATATCCTTCATAAAATGTTTGTATGTTTTCAGGAAAATTGTATGCGTCATTAAAAAAAAAAAAAAAAAACCCATCTGGATGGATTTGACGAAGTATTTTATTCTCTTCCTTTTTCACCTCAGGTTCAATTTCTCTTGCATTTTTAATTTTAAAAAATTAAAAATACCAACATTATCCTTTCAAATATTACTTAATCTTTCACATATGAAATATGTTTTCTCTTACAGAAGTTAGATTCTACCAAGGGGCATTAAAACGTAGCACACAAATTTCCTTGTCTTGAATTAATTCATGCTTAAGCTCTGGGTTTGCATAAATTATATCTAGAAACCATATACCACCAAACCTTTGGAGTGTTAAGTATCTGGAATTTATGTGGATGTCAATGAATGTTCTTACATTCCTGTCTGGCCAAGAGAAGGATCAGGCCATCAGTTTGGAAAGCACAATCACTTTCTGCACTTGATGCCGCATTTCACATTTGTGCTCTGGGTTTACGTATGTGTTTGTATTGTATTTCACTCTCAAAAACAGAAGGTGTGAAAGAAAGTGCACTGGTGAGGATCACAGGAGGAAAAGCAAAAATAATGTTTTTCTCTCATTTACTTAAAAAGCAATGCTTTGGTATTATTCAGCAGTCTTTGGCTTGCTTCCCCCTTATAATGGTGTCTGTTTCCCATTGTTAAAGATTCTTCATCCAGGCTAGTCTATTATTTCTGGAATTTGTAGAAAGGTTAGTGAGTCTCTAGAGTTGTGATTATTTTTTCTAGCTGACATTTATTGATCTCATTACCTTCATGCTCATATTTCAAAAAACTTTTTTTACATTTTGTTACCATTTCAAAGATGACAGAAATGCTGCAGTGCTCACTGTATTAGAACTGTATGTAATTAAAATTTGTACTCTGTGTTTCATCAGAAATTCACTGCCAAACCTCAGCATGTGTTGTTTACAAATTAGATTGTTATAATTAGAACACCAAATGACTGCAAAAATAGAGACTGAATTTATATTTGAAACAAACATCTATTTTACTTCTGCATAGAGAACTCTGACATTTTTGGCCATAAGCAATTTGCTAGATACCATACTTTGGAGAAATCAGATGACATCCATACCTCTGCAGGTGCCAGCAAGCCCCTGAGACAGCTTAGGAGACACCATGGAGGAAGAAGGACATGTACAATTCTTTTGCTAGCTTTTTACAAAGAAATGATTTTAGTGCATATTTGATTTTACTGCATATTTCCTTTCTCTATTATTAATTATCACTAAAATTCGTGTGATTACAACAGTATTAGCCATTTTCCTTAAGATACAAAGGAAATTTGCTACGGCTTGGATGAATTTTACAGAATTCTTGAAATATTTAAACTTATTACGGAACAAAAATAGGCCATAACACACTCAAAAACTCCTTAGTATTTGTGTATTTTAGAGAAAGTATGTAGGCGTTGGTCTTAAAAAGTACTGTTGCTTCATAGATACCTAATAACATGAGGGACTGACTCCTGAGTTCCAGAGGATTCCAGCTGACAAATGCTGTCAGTTTGAAATTTCTCCTGCTCCTTTCATGTCATTTTTTTAGAGCATTTTTAAAGGTTGCCTGCTGAAGTATTAATGTGGACAGATGATGAAACACTGGCAACAGGATATGCTCAGAACTAACAGGGTGATCCTGTGGCAGTGCATGGAAGCATGAAGATCTGAGATACCTTGGGTAGTACAGTGGGTGTGAACAGCTCAGACTCAAGCTCTGTACTGCTTTGCTGAAGACTGCTAAATCACTTGCCTGTCACTAAGCTCCCTAAAATAATAGAATAAATTGTCACTTTGCTGAAGTGGGGAAAAAGAAAAACAGCATTGAAATAAGTTGGTATAGGTGTTGACATTTAAAGCTTTTAAATATCTGTATTATTCCATTAATATATGGACACTAGACACATTTATATATCTATAAAAATAATCCATATGTAATATAGATAAAAATATATGTATATATATATATATATAAATAAAAAACAATGATTTTATTGCTGGCAGTTCAGCAGAACTTACATCTATTTATTTCTTAGAAAGCAGAACTTATATATATATTTTATTTTTATGAAGTTATGCAAAAGTGTTGCTTTCTCCTTTTATTTTTTTGTATCTGGAACGGCTTAGTGAACTACCATACTAAGTGGCCCTCTACATGGAGAAGATAGTTGTAGTTACTTGCCACTTACTTCTTATTATCAGAATGTATAGAGCTCCCAGATCACTGATCTTTATCAAATTTGTGTGACATCTCAGAATTCCTCCTTGACCCTCTTTTCCCAAGGAAAAGGGAATTCTCTTTTACTTTGTAAAAAGCAATTTGAGTTTTTCTCTTGAAAAATGTGACTTGAGAGTCCTTTGTAAACTCTGCATGATCTTATGCCAATTGATAGATTTCAAAGGCTGAAGAGGCAGCCAGATTAGAAAGTAACACGTATGTGTTGACAGTCTCTGGGTGACTTATGGCAATGTTAGCACCAGACAAAAGGGTGATAGCAACCTGCCCAGCTGGAATTGTCTGTGGATATCACTGAGGTGTTGTGTGAATTCGTACACAGCAGGTCAAGCATGAAACAGTGTTACTTATGGAAGTGTAAGATAAAATACTTTTGCAGACAGTACTGGGAATAATGGAAATAACCACTTGAAATAACCACTGCCTTCATCACTTATTTGCGATGAACATCCTCTCCTGTTTCTTGGCTGCTTCATTACTGTTGTCCTTGGAGCTCTCCTTAAATTAAATGAGTGTGAGTTGGAAAAGGGATTGACAGCTGTGGTTATATTAGTTATTGAAACTAATGTATCGATGGCTGAAGCATATGCTAGCATCTTCATGGGCTGTGGATAGCACGGGTAACTTTGGAGAGTTTAGTCAGTATTTTCTATCACTTTACATGATTTAAAAAAAAAAAAATCAAGGTATCTTTTTTTCAGTTAATATTAAATTCTGATCCCTAATAACAAAAATGAAGTAACTTTACTCACCTTTTAGATTTTAAAGCCACTAGCATATACAGTGCTAACCTCAGGAGATCTGTCTGATGACCATCAACAAGCAACAGAAACCATAAATCACCTGTCTTGTGGATGTCTAGCATTTAATTAAAGTTTTGATAGGATTTAACAGAAAGAAAATCTAACAAAACTACAAGATTGGAAATGCAAACCATATTTTTCCTTTAGAAAGAGGTTGATGTATTAAATATTTATGCAAACATAATAAATTGGCAAGTGTATGAACACACTGCTACATCTTAATCTCTTCCATATATCATCTGCCTGAAGAAAAGGATTTGCTACTAAAATAGAATTGGTGTTCTGCTAATTTTCATAAAATAGCTACTTGTCATTGTTCTTTCTATATCCATCTATATCCATCCTAATATAGGTGAAGAATGAAGCTAACAATAATAAACTAATGGATACTATATCTGAATAGACAATGGAACATGTATTTACATCACTGGAAAGATACTCTGCAGACACTGAGCTTTTGTTAATTCAGGGTAATGTCCTATTCGCAAAAGTGATCAATGAATTTAAGTGAATGGCATGTCCAGAAGCCTTCTGAAAATAATAGATTTATTGCATATTTTAACTGATCAGGAAATTAGCAGTTTTCCTGATAGCCCAGTACTAGTAATACTTAGCATTCCTCTTTATGACTGCAGTAACAGTATTGAGTAATTCTCACAATATCTCCATAGGAAACATGATATTGTTTTTTTAGTGATAGAGAAAGTAATACAGAGGGGCTGCTGAATGTCACGTAAAAGGTGTATCTAAGTAAAGTCAGAGTAAGGATGAATCATGAGTGAGAATGAGATTCTTCTTCAACTATATGACTTCCCTAAAACCAGTGGTGCAGGAGCCTATAGGGAAAGTAGGGCATGATTTACTGCTCCTCACTGATGTAGACACACACACTTTGGTTTGACCACCATGCTGTACTTGCTGCCTGCAGAATTAATAGCAAGCTGTGGACTATAAAGTGACTGCTCAGCACTTAAGGTGTTCCAAAAAGCTCCATCCAGAGTACAAAGGCGTCCATTGATTCTGCACAGACTAGAGAGAGTAGAATAACTTAAACATCAATGCTTTAAGCATATAAACTTTGACAGATTCAACTTTCTGCGTAACAGAAAGCTGCTTACATAAGTGATTTGAAAGACAAATGTAACTGTTTAGGTTAAAATAGTCAGCCTGGGATTAAAGATTTTTGGATAAGCAGTGTTCTGATTGCTTCAAATAGAATAAAATAAAAAAGGACTAAAATACCCTAAATTAACTAATGAAATAGATACAAAGAAGATCTTTCTATTACTTATTTCAGGAAAAAATATAATTGCTGTATTTTAGAATTCTGGGGAAAAAAAGAACAGAGGTTTGAAGCTGCCATTTCACTGAAAACAAAACAAACCTTTGTGCAGACCAGCTTACCTTGTATTTTTTACATTCACCAGAATGAAACTTCATAAAATGTTCCCCAAAATACGGTTCACTAAGAAAAATAAATTAAACATTCAGACTAAAATTTATTCATGTGAGCCACAGAAACGTTGACTATTTGTAATATACGGTTCTCACTTTCAAATAATTATGACTCTTTTGGGATATTAGATGATTTATTTAAGTAGAATAACAGGACAACCAATGTAATCATACATTTTAGGTTTTTTACTATACATCAACATGCTTAAAAGTTGAATGTCTCTGAGGAAACTCTGATTCTGTCAACCTCAAAAGTGTCACTGGTTTCAGTGGGGCAGGATGTCACTTTTCATGTGAACCCAGAGGAATTAGCTGCAGCTATGGATCACTACAATGGAGAGGAGTGAGAGGCTGGATGCATGGTTTAGGGAAACAGAGTGAAAGGAAATTTAGTTTAGGCCATTATAATCCAAAGATCTGCACATGTATTTCCAGGACTTAATTGACAGCTTTAAAATCTCCTTTATGTCCAAAACTGTAACGTTACTAAGATCTTTCTGTTACTTCAGGAACCTGATTGTGTGTTTTCACACCTGAATTGCCTTGCCAAGATGTTGATTTCCCCCTCTTCCTTCCCTCCCCCCTCTACTGCAGGGAAGACCTGTAAAAATCACATCCGTATTAGAGTGTTTTTACTGCAGGGTTAATTTGGGTTCTTCTATATTGGAAAACGTGTTAACTTAAGTGAGAATAATCAGACTGTGAAACAGTGCTCAAGCTGTGTGTCTACACACCTTCTGTCCTTGTTTGCTTGTGAAAGTAAAATTTCTAGAGGTGTAGTGCCAGAAGATGCTTTGCACTCTGAATTTTCTCATATCTGGAGGCATGGCGAAGGTTGTCTTTGTTCTTTCTAGGCACACCAGAGGGATTGTGGAAAACATTTTGGAACTCAGGCCTTTAAGCAGATCTAGCCTGTACCCACAGTGAGGAATGCTTAGGTTAGCAGCTGGCAAATCCTGCTAACTGTAGTTTTTATCTATACAGCAGAGAATATCAGTTTAATGGACTATGTGTGCAGGTGGAACTCAGATCAGGAGCAACACTTGAATTACAATTTAAATAAAATTCACAAGGCAGACAAGGTTTAATGGCTATGTCTACACAGTACTGTGTAATGCTGCAAAGAAACATATGAATTATTTCAACCATTAAAAATATGACTGCATTAATATAGTTCGGGTGGTCTATTTAGAGAACATTTATATCAGAACTAGAATCCTCATATCTAGAATGGATATTTAATTTAGACACTGCATTGTGCAATAAGGACAATCCCTACAAAGAGTAATTAGAAAATGCTTATTTTTGGGGGGGCACAATAAATGCTAAGTAATCTTTATTAATAATAAAAAAGTTTGTAAACTGAGAGGATAGATGAACTGGAGAACCTTCCATTATTCTAATCATCATTTCTCAGTGACAGCTGGCCTGCTTCTCTTACTTCCTTGCATCTTGAAAAGTCACTTGCACTTCTGCAAAGAAAGCATAATGTTCTGAAAGGTAGTATTTTACATCCTCTGTGCTCAGCTAAAAATTACTTTATGGGATCTAAGGCAGTGAAGGATTGGACCCAGATGAAAGTAGTAATAGTTAAGGCTCATATTTCTACTTGACCTGTGATGAAAGAGAAGAAGGTGCTGCATCTCCAGAGACTTTGGGGAACGTTCAGGGAGTGACATAATTAATAACTAACTGTTCAATTTGACAACACTTAATCTCATTTTCTCAGGCTTGCATCCTACAGATTATTTATAAATTAGATTAGTGGTCACAGTAACTATTCCCCTGAGTTTGCAAAGTGAAGGGAGCCCAAAATGACTTCTACTTTTCACAGCAGGGTCAATTGAGCACATCATCCTCCTCAGCAGGATAAAATGAATACGGTGCAGTCTACTCAGGGGAAAATAAATTCTGTTTTGCACAATACTAGTAAATGAGCTGGGGAAGACTCTGTAAGTTTAAAGAGGAAAGTAGTGTCCTTTAAATCTACAGCAAAGCCCTTGCACCATTTCAGTTTGTGCTGAACCTCCTCTGCAGGTGACATGGCCAGTCTGACCACGTGGCTGCAACACAGCATCATGCACCTCCAGCCTCTGCACATGGCCTGGGGCTTTTGTACCCTCTGCCTCACCTTTAACAGTGCACCAGCAGCCTCATGGAGCAAAGGACTTCTCATGTCTCTTCTCAACAGAAAAGGAACAGAGACCTCTATGCAAGTGGTTGAGATGAGATGTAAATTCTCATACTGTTTCTATTCTAGGAAACAACAGCTGCATCATAGAGAAGCAAAGTTTTTGGAAGTTCATTTCATTGCCAAAGAGAAAAGGTGCTTGTCTTTACTTCCAGATACATATTCAGTACAGAGTCAGAAAGTTAAGCTGCAGACCAGAATTCAAAGTGAAGATAATACTTTTATCTTTAACAGGCTTGCAGAGGAATTATTTCAGGAAGAACTGAAAATATATATATGCCAACAAGAATAAATTTCAAGTCACTCACATAGCTGTGACTTCTGTGACTTGTAGGAGGATATCATAAAAGCTCCTTTTTCACCACCAAATTAACAGTGGACTACTTTTTTTTAATCAGTACAGTATCACAATTTCTCAAACTCTACAATGCAATTTCTTCCTTCAGAAAAGTCCTTCAGAGGTCTTTTACAGGCATTGTATTATTACCAGGCTTCAAAGCCTGATCTGTACTGTTTCATGGGACTGTTTAATCTATGATCCACAACACCCTTTGACAGGAGTCTCACAGCTCAACCACACATAATGCAAAGAGCCAAGTCCTTTCATTTATTTCACACCTAAATTTTACCAGCTTAATTTGACCCGTCTAAAAGTTTTTTACATTGCAAAACACTGTAAGATGGTTAACATATGGACATTCTTAATATATTACTTCCACCTTTAGTGATTCAAAATTCAGAATTATTATGTTTTATTTATAACAGTGTTAATATATTTATTAATAAAATACATAATAATATATTTGACAATTTGTATATAGGTACATATACACACATGTAGTAAAACCATATGGTATGTGAAACACTATACAATGCTCCATACTAGGAGTGTACAACACCAAGTTACATAAACAGTCAAAAAAATAACATTTGATTTGTCATAGTCTCTTTATCAGTTTGGTGGATTGTGTGAGATTTTCCTTTTATTTTCATTAGGTTCATAGAAAAAAAGCTCTTGAGAATCTAAAATTAGAATGTTTGTGGTTTATCAGTTTCATTCATTAAATAACTGAAAGCATATGCTTTTAGGAGATTAAGTGAAAAAACTGAAACAATTCTTATCTACAGTTTAAAGCAATCTACTTCGAAGAAATGAATGATCTGCAAGTGAATACTAAGGCTGTGTGATTTATTGATTTATTTTATCGACTTAGCAAGCAGCAGAGCAGACATGATACTTGTGACCCGATGAGAAAAAACTGAGTCTGCACAAGTGGGTCCGAGGCACCTCGCACCTCCGTCTTGCAGAAGGGGAGAGGAACGAGGTGTTCCAGCTATTTACCGGGGGAAGATTTTCATACCTGCGATTCTGTAAATCACTGAGGTGGTAAATGCCGCCACGCACCTAAACTCACGCGCTTTGAGGGGGGCGATGGAGCGGGGTCCATGCAGGGAGCAGCTGCGCTCAGCCCCGCCGCAGTCCGGGGCCAGCCCGCGCTCCCGGCCGGCACCGCGATGGATGCCGAGCGCCCGCGGCGCGCACGTCCCCTGCCCGGGACAGCCCGCGGGACAGCGGAGGAGAAGGAGGGCCGGGGGATGCCGGGGACAGGTGGAAGCGCAGCCGGAGGCGGGCGGGGAAGGGACGTTACCTGCCGACATCGAGGACGGGAAAGTTGGGCGAAGAGAAGGAGGGCGGTCAGAGCACTCCCTGCCTTCCCCCGCGTTCCCAGCCGCTCCGCCCGGGGTTGCCGGCGTTGCTCCCTCCCCGAGGCGGCGAGGGGCAATGTCCTCCCAGCCGGGGCCGCCCCCGCTCCGGCCCTACCCCTACTCCGCCCCCCTCGCACCGCCTCCCCCCCCCGCCGGCGGAGGTGAGGCGAGGCGCAGCGCCGACTGCGGCGGCCGTGCGGGAGCGGCGGGGACCGTGCCGGCTGCATCACCGCCCAGCCCGGCGCTGGGGACAGCCATGGGGAGCAGCCGCCGCTCCAGCTGCCGCCGAGAAACTCCCTTCCGGATGTCGGCTGCGGGTGGCCTGGTCTGAGCGGGAGCGGGAGGAGGGAGAGGAGGAAGGGCCGTAGCGGCGGCGGACTGTGCAAGTTGCGCTCTGCCCTTCTTCTCGCCGGCCCGTCTCCCACCCGCGGAGCAGCATGCGGACTGGCCTCCGCGCTCTCTCAGATGTGCTCCGGCTGCCGCCGCCTTCAGTGCGTCCTGCTGCTGGCAGCGCTCACCCGGGCGCTGGATGAGACGGGAGCGGGGAGATCGCTGCTGCGGTTCCGCCCGCTCCTTCATGCGGGCTTCTGCTCCGGCGGAGGTCGCACCGCCGCCGCGGAGGAGCCGGGCTGCGCTCCCGCCCCGCTCCCGCCCGTCCGGGGGGCCCGCATGGCGTGCTATCTGGTCATCAGCTCCCGGCACCTCAGCAACGGGCACTACCGCGGTATCAAAGGCGTCTTCAGGGGACCGCTCTGCAAGAACGGCGCTCGCTCGCCGGTAACTGCCACCTCCTCGCCCCCTCCCTCACTTGTCCCCCGCACGGTAGGAGCGGTGCGGGCGGATGCCCACGCTGGGGGCGGCCGGCGCGGCTGCGGGGGGCGCGGGGCGTGGGCGCCGGCTCGGTGCCGCTCTGCGGGGCCCCGGTGTGGGCGCTGCCTCGCCGGGCGCCTCGGAAAAGTTTCTCCGTCGGCGGCCGCCTGCGAGTGGCCGCGGGGACGGGGCTGGGGGCGGTGCTGGCGCTCGGCAGTGGGGCGGGGGTGGGGGGGTACGGCTTCGCTGGGGTTATCCGTGGGGTTATCCGCGTCTCGGGCTCGTACCCAGGGAGAGGTCAATTTCTGATGCTTTGGTGAGAAGTTGGAGGCTGGTAGAGGGGAAGGCGCCGTGTCGGCTCCAGGTGTCGCGGTTTAGTACCTTGTCCAAGGTTTTGACGCGGCGGAGGAGGGAAGCGATCGTTCTCGTGGATTCGTGTGCCAAAAAATGCACTCGCGAGTTTGTCTAAGGCGCGTTGTGAACTACCTGTTTAGACCGACGTCTAGGTAGGACACGCGGGAAGTTTGGGGCGTCCTGCGGAGACTGCAGACCCGTCGAGCTAGCCTAGACGGTGTCCGTGAGTCGCCCAAGGCGTTTCGTGGGGGAGCGGGAGTCCTGTGCTGCCGGGGCAGCGGTGCCGGGGGCAGCGCGCAGGTGCCCGGGTGCGACCATGTCCCGCTGCCTCTGCTCCGCCGTGGCTGCGGCACCGGAATCGCCCCCGTGGCCGCCACCGAACTCTCCCTGTGCCCGCTGTCGGTGTGTGACACACGGAGGGGCACGGAGCTGCCATCCGCCTGGCCTGCCCTGCACGGGTACCAGGGACAGGTGAGCCTGCCGGTGGGATTCCCTGAGCATCGGCAATGCCAGGTTGTGCCACACACCTGCACCCTAAATACCTTACGGGAACTAAAGTCTGCTTTCTCTTTCTTGACTTCCAAAAATTACACATATTTCACTGTGCTTCCAAAATCCCTTTTGTGTTGTGCACTAGCACTCTGATAGAGCGCCTGCAAGTTCTCCCCGTGTGCAGCTGTGCCTGTCGTGTGCAGAGTAACACAACTGAGCCGCAGGTATCATCCATCAGTCATTGGCTGAGCTGCGTTTGTGGTCTTTGACCCATGGAGCTCATCCACTTTCCACCTCTGTGTGTGGAACCCCCTGAAATGCAGGCAGCATTTACTGAGATCTCTGTTTGAAATTAGGTCAAATGGAAAAAAGATCTCAAAGATGTAAAATGGGAACAAGCTTGATTGTAAATACTTCTGATTTAGTAGAATTCAAACAACTGATATTCAAGCTGAGTAGTATCAGAAGCCTGGGAAGATCTATCCTCTGAATATTATGTTCCAAATCCTTCACTTTCCAATTTCTTTCCCTTTTTAACTGCCTAGTGAGTATGCACACCACTCCTCTCCATCTAAATACTTCATGAAATAAATTTGTCTGACTCCACTAACAAATCATCGTTTTAAACACAGATCCACTAATAATTAGTCATAGTCCTGCTACTGGGTGAGAGCAATTTTTGTTAATGTGTAAGTAACAGAGAAGAAGACCAATGAAAATTCACGTTCCTTATTCTTTAAAGGTGTATTTTTTTAAAAGATTTTGTTTTACATTGAACCATCTTAGTCTTAAGCCAACCATCTAGGGTTTAGTGGAAAAGGGAAAAAGCTATGAAGTTGAAAATTAATCTCAAGCCTCTTTCACTGTTTAGAAATGCTCTTTCATGTGATTTTTCCAAAGTTTGAAAAAAGTAGCAAGGGCACTTTGTATTACTTTTCACTAAGACAGAACATCTTGTTTCCTAAATTTGTATTACCAGGAGTTGCTGTTTTATATATTTTGGGGCCATTTCTACAGAAAGGACTGAATTTTAGCAATCCTTAGCTTTCATTCTGAATTCTTGAGGGAAAATTTTATTTCTTTACATATATTTTTTTTTTAATTTTTTCTTTGTTTTCTTCTGCTTTTTTTTTGGGGCAACTTTTTGAAGCTAGTCAGGCTTTTGAGGTCATAGGCTAAGGTCTTTGGAGAGGGAGTGTTGGACAGCTCATGAGTGCATGATAAAGTTTTAGTAATGTTCGGTAACTGTAGCTCTGTAATTTTTTCATGTGTTTGATATTTTGAAATTACTATTGGTTTATATAGACTATTTTCATATTTTAATACGGAAGTTCAGATTTTAGGAGATAAATAAAGGATGCTCAGTTGGCACAGAGGGTAATAGTTTGCTATTAAATACTGAAAGCAGTGAGTAATCTGCATGTGCCTACAAATTTATAACTTTCCAGACCATATCCCTCTTTCTTATCAGTGTGCATAAAGTTGGTAACAGGGGATAGCAAAAGCCACCACCTGGATACGTTGTGCATTATGGGTGTGGGAGTCATACATATTGAGATTTAGTATTGACTGAGGTAGTAAAATTGTTTTAAACATGAAAAAATGCCCCACACAATGCAAACTCTCCATTTATTGAGTTAAACTTGAGGCCTCTTTCTTAAGAAGGAAGTCTTAGGCAAGTGGCATTTATTTGTATTCCATGTGCTGTGCTTTTATTCAATCCCTCCTGATTATAACTTTGAAAGATACAAGTTATGTCTTGCAGTCATTTTTAAAATGTTGAATTGGAAGCAGCCTTGAAGATTTGATTTTATCATTTGTACCATTAAACAATCTTCTCTTTGTACACTATGAGTGATCTTATGCATGAGTCTATGTAGCCTTTAATGGATAATATGTACCTTTCTATATTTAAAGTGTTCTGTATTAACAGACCATGAAATGTCAGTAGACTTAAGGCTATGCTTTAAGAAATGAGAACAGTGGTGAATTTTATAAATACCTTTATCAAATTTCATGGTTTTATGAACAAGGATTTTTTCAGTCTGGGTGTTTATGTAGTATTTATTAGCATACTTTGCTATTATTGTACCAGAAACAATTCTGGTCCTTCTTCCTGGTATGCAGAGAGACCTTTAGTTGTAGCAGTTTGAATGAGAACAAGATATATAGAACTACAAGGATAACATACTTCGGGAATGTAATGAATTTGTCGTGATGTTGTCATCAAATCCTTTAAAAATTTAACCTTGCTTTGCCCACTTTTACATATTGGAGAAGGGACTAGCTGTGAATATTGTGAAGTTAGTAGTGATGAATTCAGAAAGAGTGGAATTAGAAGCAGTCACCAGTAAACCCTTTATCAGTGGAGTCTGATGGAGTTACATGGGGAAGGAAATGCTGAGTTTGAACATGATGCCAACATTACTAAGGATAATGGACAGTAAGCCAATGAAAGAAGCTGATCATTTTAAAGCACAGCTGATTCTGTGCTTTAAGCTTTTATATTTTATGTGAAAAGTTATATTCAGGAGCATATTATGAGCAAATTTTCTGTCTCTGAAAATTGCTGTTTAAGGAAGTTCATTATGATACAGAGATACTGCTTACACTTCAGAGTGATGATAGGATTTTTGAGTCCTGAATAGATTACATTGATCAGTGTACTGGTTTTACTTTTTGAAGTCAGGATAGATAATGCTGTCACACTTTTACTGCCGTGCTTCACAAGCGTGGCAAAGCTGGCACTGAAAAGGACTTGCCTGCAAAACTTTTAAAGGAACTTCCAGGATGCAGCAGAAAATGGTACTGGGAATTCAGCAGATGGCCCCCTTGCTTCTGAATCATTTCTAAGCCAAGGATGTTATTAGGGTACACTGTTCTTCCTGCGGCTTTTTAAGATAAGATATAAACAAAGTCTCGTTTGCTACTCAGTATTTAAAGATCCCTTTGTATTTTGAAGGAAATAGAAGGCTCAGAAGACCCAGTGCCTTAGCCAATTTCTGACTTGGCTAATTATTTTTCTTCCGTTGTTCCCTGCAGCTTCAGCTGAATACAGTATTTTTCATGTACTTCTCTGAGCTGTTTTCAAATAAAGCTGTCAAGCAGCTGCTCCCTTGCACTCGGTGCTTGCCTGAGTTCTTTGGATTTTGGGGGGCAGGAAAGGCTTCTCTGTTACACAGAGTTACCTTTAAAAAAGCACAGCTCTCACCCCATGTCCAGAGGCTGCTCCAGCAGTTCTAATTAAGTACATTGCAGGTACTTGGAAATAATGATGCTTTAGTTGATACTGAGCCATAAGCAAGTTGTTTTAGCACTAAAGCAAATATAACTTTGAAAACCTAAGTGAGCCTGAGGACTGAATGACTGTAAATAGAGAACAGGAGGGACATGGCATGGGCAGCTGTCTCTGCCTGCCTGAGATCAGTGCTAGAAACACAGGCATAACCAAGTCTGCCACAAAGGGACAGTATTGTGTTTGCCACCAGCCAGTGGCAAACACGTGCCAGGCACAGTTGTCAGAAAGCAATTTAAAGGCTAGACATGGTGCATGTGTACCATGTGAAATATGGCTTAGGTGACAGCAGGTTAAAGGAGGAGCCACCAGATACCTGGGTGATTACTGGAAGACCAAACAACCTGTGCATTTCTGACTGCATCCTTTAGCACTGTGACTGCACTCTCCACAGCACTGAAAGCAGACAGGAAGGGTATGCTGCAGCATTACTAGGAAAATGCATGAAAAGTAAAATTTAAGTTAGGAAATAGAGTCTAAAGGGGTTGATAATAAATCAGCAACTCTAATAAATAATCCTACAAAAGGAAAGGGGGGAAAAACCCCAACTGCACTAACAAAATTTTGTGGGAAAGAAAAAAAGGGAGAAATGGTAAAGAAGATGGAAAATTGTACTTTCACTTTTCTGTGCCAAAAGCCTCTGGCAGCTGCCTCCAGCAGCAGTGGCTGCCTGCCAGGGGGGATTCTGTGCACTCTTCTGAAGGCTTGGAGCTGGCTTGCAGAGGTATCTGCCTTACACAAACCAAGGGCAGGCACTCCTGCTAACTGTTTCTGATCTCATTGATTCCTGGCACTTTTTGTCCCAGAGTGGGCTGAGAGTGTTTCCTACCAGCCCTCCTGCCTCCACTGTGCTGGAGAATATGAGCATTCCTGCAGCCCACACTCCACCTTACAATGACCTTATTTCCCGATTTCATGGTTCCTATTATGGTGCTTTTTGTGCAATTCTGCAACATGTGAGAGGCAGAAAGAACTTTCAGAAAATGGGAATGTGCTTTGTGCCACATGTAGCCTTTCAGAAAATGGAAATGTCCTTTGTGCCACATGTAGCCTTGCTGCTCATTTCTTGTATTAAACCTGGTTTTTGTGGAATCTATCACTTCTGAGAAATTTTGATTCTAATTCAGTGAATGTGTAGCACTTTGTATTACAGCATTGCAATTAAATTTAATCATCTTCAACGAATTTCTGCTGGGGCCATTTCCTTCACCCACAATTAGCAAGAATGTTAAACAGGTGCTTTATGTCTGACAGCACCTTTACAGCAGTCTAATATTTTTATTGGTCCCTCAATTGGGTCCGTAAACCCAGATCAGTTTCTCTGTTATTTTGCATTTGGCAATTCCTGTTTGTCCATTAGTTCCAGAATTATTGCCATTACATCCATTTACATTCTCACTTTCAGTTCATATGCATTTTACTCACCCAGAGCAGTTTAGTGAGTTTTCTTATTTTATTTATTTATTTTAACTCTGAATTGTGTACAAATTTGAAAGTGAATGTAGAGACCTAGTGATTGTGAAACAGGTGCTCCCTTGGATGGTGGTTTGGGCTACCCAGGCTCTAAGCATTAAGGGCTGTTCCTCTGCCTGTTCAGCCCTGTTTTCTAGACTCTTGCCCATGTGTGCTGTCCATGGTATGCACTTGCCGGGCTTTGCTGGGGAGGATGCTCCAGTTCCTTCCTCTGTCTAAATGAATGCTTTGTTTTGACCAGTTTACAACTAAATAAACTGAGTAACTTGACTTATGCAAATGCTTGCATGTGAGATTAGCTTCCTTGAAAACAGTGGTTAAAAAAATTTCAGCATCTGAATCTACTTATTCACTACCAAAGTTTTGCAAAAGTCTCCTGTAAAAAGCACCTAAACAGAGAAACAAAAGAAAGCTTTTAAAGGCTGCACAGAATGTAGGCACTTTTCCCTACTTGAGTTTTTCTAGTGGACTGTATTGCCTTGGGCTGCAAGGCTTGGGGCTTTTTAGTTTGGGCATTTTTTTGTGGGTGTGTTCTTTTTTTGTGTTGGGTTTTTTTGGTTGATTTTTTTTGTTGTTGTTTTTGTGGGGGGTTTTTTGTTTTGTGTTAGTTTTTTGTTTGCTTTTTGTTTTAGGGTTTTGTTGGTTGGTTGGTTTGGTTTGAGTTGGCTTTTTGTTGTTTGTTTTGCTTTGTTTTTGTTTTTTTTTTTTTTGTTTTTTTTTTTTCTTTTTGCATTTAACATGAAGAAACTCCAATAAGTCTTTTTATTATGTCACAACTAATCACTTTAGAAGACTCAATCATTACTGGCAAAGTTAGTTTTACTCACTTGTCCTAGGGAATATGTTGACTTTTCTGTGGGGAAAAATAAAGACATTCAAAGTGTTTTTATCTGCATGCTGAAGTGCTTTAATTTTAAAATCCCACTGTGAAAGGCTTAGTTTTACTACTTTATGTGTCTATCTGTGAAAAGCAGTGTATCACATTTGTTACAAAACACAGCAGAAGGTGTGGACCCTCTTTTAGAGTTCAAGAGTTAGGATCTCACTATCTAAGTTTTGTACACCTACCATGGTAAAAAACTGGATTAGGAATAATTTACATAAAAGGTCAAATGAAATTTATTACAACATTAAGTTAATGCTAAAAAGAAGCACAGATTCATGCATGCACTTGCAGGAACCAGAATTCCCAACATAACATGCAGCACCATTAAAATCCAGTTTGACCCTCCAAAGAATTAAGCAGTGCTCACTGGAGAATTAGTCATTTTGTAAACATATGTGCATGTAGCAGTCTATGCATATAAACATATCTGAATAGCAATAAGAAGACCTTTAAGAGAACTTTTTAGCATCCACACTGACAGTTGTAAGCACTGCTTTTTGAAGATCCAAACTGCTCTGCTCTTAGCCTTTGAACCTTCCAAACTCTGAATGAACAGTCCTAAAATGATTTGATTTATGTTGATAATCTGCATAGGTGATATGGCTACTGCAATATTAAAGCCAGATATCTAAAATTCAGTCCTGGATTTCTGTATTTTGTGTGGGCACACATTACTCCTTGTCTTGTACAATAAACTGCAGGGCTCCATTATCAGGATTAGTCATGGGGTAGGTACACATACCTGAAGATGCTCTTCACTGTGCAGAACGTATTGTTCTGTGCCCAGTCATAAGGCACTTCAATGACAGGTTTTCCTTTTTTCTTTTTTTTTTTTTTAAATACTAGACTAAATTTATGTGCATACTAGATAAGATGTAAACATCATCAAAATTTTGTCCCAGTTTCATAGTTATGCATAATGATAATTGGCAAGCTGGTTCAAGTAAAGAAATAGAACTATAGCTGGAGGATTGCATGCAGCTCTGAAACAATTCATACATTAATCAACTCTAGTTGATATCAATTTTTCAATTGATGTTTTCCTTGGAACATATTCTAAAACAGATTTAGTGCTTTTGTGTCAACAGAAATATTCTATCAATATTCTGCTCAAACTGAACTGGAGAGCTGTATTTGGTGTCTTTGAGAACATTCTCAGTTGTAATCAGCTGTAAATCTGCAGCCTTCATTTCCAACCTAGACTGCAACATGTGAGGAAGGCTTGAGAAACTAGATTGGGAAGTGTAAGAAGAGAATTCCCTAAAATACACCCTTTGATAGCAAAATATTTTCTAGATTATATTTTGGGTTTAAAATTATAAATGAAACCTGTATGAATATTATGATCAGAGGGTCTGCTAGAAATGCAAATTCTAATAGTTATTAAGGTGTTCTAAGTATTTTTTTCAAAGAAAAGTTCTCATATTCAGATATTTATAGCTCTAATTTCATTAGCTTTATGGGTTCCAGAAGTAACCAGTCCAAGTTGTTCATGTAAACCAGTCTTCGTTTTTCTGTGCTAATCATCACATTTTCAGTTTAAGTATGACTTCTGTGAGGTGTGTAAGCTCTGACCATGGATTTTGCTGGGAGACCTAAGAAGAAGCAGAATGTGTATGTTTATGCCACCCTTTGTTAGACACTAAAAAACCCTTACACCCTTAAACCCTTAAAAAACAGTTACGATATTGATGTATCGAGCCTGCCCTTGAGCAGCCTTTGATTGCAAGAAGCCTCTGGTGAGGCACTGCAGGTAGAGAATGACTCTGCAGGGTTCTTGCATTTGTTGCTAGGTGAATGTTGGGTCAAAATGCTGGCTGAGGTGAGTGGTCCATGGACTGGGTGATAACAAGGATTCCTCAGCCTGGGCAAGGCTCTGCTGGCTTCCAGATGCTGCACTGGGGCTGCTCTGTGCTGGGAGGAATTACGGTGTAGGAACACAATATCCAGGGTTCCCACAACCCTCATGGCTGCAGGTCTGTGCCAAACAGCAGCTGAGGCATGGAGGTGTCCTGACACAGGGAGTGGCTGCCTGGTCTGATGGACACAGACCAGAATCTGTCCCACAGCTACTGAGCACTAGTTCAGGAAAAGAAACTAAAAAACATCATCGTGTAGGTCCCCAGAGGGAACAAACTCACAAGGTGATGTGCATGCAAGTAGTTTGTGTGTACCAAATAATAAATAAGCATCCCATAAATGTCACTGAGTACATATGCAGCTTCTCCAAGCTGTCTGAATGCTTAACTGCTGTCCTTACAAAGCTGTACTACTGCTCTTCCTGTAGAGAAGTCCAAGGCTGCTTTGTTGTATACATCTACAGGATGGACACTGGCATTTTTTCCCTGTTGTGATGTTTCAATATACACTTACTTCACTTTAAAGATGGCAAAACCCATATGAAAAAATAGTTTAGTCAGACCAATGAAGAAAAATCAGGTTGGTACTACATGCAAAGATTTCAATTTTCATTTGAATGATAAATACATCCTTGGCTATTAAATACAGAAAAGAGGCAATATAAGGAGAGGTAGTGTTGGAGACACTTCTTATTCACAAATAAGCATCACTTTTAAAAAGCTCATTTTCTGGGAGTGAGTGATAAATTTTTGTGATGACTAATAATGGAAAAATCAGATTTGTGTTCTTTGATGCAGATGTATTCATATCCTATAAACCAAAAATTACATTGAAATAAGTATTGAATATATAAACTCACTGATTTTATACTTTGTTCATCTTCTGCTGAAGACCTGTTTATAACCAGTGCATTCTATACCATGTGCAACAGGAGATTCTTATTATGTATATATACTGCCCAATAGATATGCTTTATTGCTTAGCATTATAATAAGCATCTTTTATAAGTTAAACTTCAAAAATACAGATCTAATATTCTGGTTATTTATCTCAAAAGTAAACCCTTCCCAAAAAATGAATAAAAAAAGGCCTTCAAATATATTCCCTAGAGGACATGTCTTATTTGAAAATGATAACACTTGGTGGATAAATGTATGCCTTTCATTTTGGCTACATTCATAAATCTGTGCGCTGGGCTTTTTATTATATAAAGAAGATATGATGACTTGAAATAGAAGGTTGTATCCATATGCCATGTTATTGCTTTTAATGGGGAAAGAATAATAGAGAAAATAAATTCATTGAGTTCTTTTTTTTCTTTTGACAGCTATCTGCTGTTTATATTGTTATTTCTTCACCTTACAGAATCACTGAGGTTTCAGGTGATTGAATTTGATTTCTGTGGGTTGTGGAATCAGCCTTTAAATGTTTATATTGATTTGCATATATGACAGCTTTCATCAGTCAAGACCATTATAAACAGCAAATTGAAAGAAGTTAGAAAATTCCTTTCCTTGAAAGGGATTTAAATAAGTTTACAGAATGACTTAACAGAACTGGCATAATCTTCACAGTCAATAAAGACCAAAGGCAGAAAAATGTGCTTAAAATCTACAGAAAAAATGTTTTGTTTCCACTGTGTGTTCTCGAAGACTTGCTTTTTAAGCTATAGCAAATGAGGATTACTGATTATGTACACTTAGAAATATTCCAGTGGATAAACAGTTTTCAAGGCCTTTCTTATTAAATCTGAAGTTCATCTGTAACTTCAGTAATAAGGACATTGAACACCTTTTCCCTCTACCGAAATACAGTTCCTGATCCCAAATATTTCCCAAAACATGTCTTGTAGTAATATTTTTCCCTGATGTTCTGACTAGCACTTTTGAAGAACAAAATTATGATTCAAAAAGTGCTTGAAATATATAATTTATAAAACTATTTTAACTGCTGTGATTTATTACTGTACCAGGCAGTAAACTTCAATTAAAAAAAAAAAGAAAAAAAATCCCAAACTCAGCAACCCCAAGCTACCCCAAACCATGCCCCCAAGCATAGCAAAATAATCAGCATGTGAGATCACCATGAACTGATGAATCACTGACAGCCTTTCTTCCTATGTCTGCTCAGGTAAAGTTCAGATCTTGACCTTCTGCTCGCCTGGGAGCCATTAAGAAATCCTAATGAGCTTCCTGATGGCCTTTTAAGAGTAATAACTGATTAAGTAATTGTAGCACCTTATGCTGAAGTGTTTTAAATACTCAAAGACTTCTGAGCCTCTTCCTACAGAAAAAGGCATGTCTGCTCAAGTTATATGATTAGAAAGAAAATGTTCCTTTTTATCATTGTAAGAGTACTTCTCTATGTTTATTCCTCTAACCTCTGGCTAATAAGGATGGTGACTGCAGGCATTAGACATCAGTCAGCCTTAAAAAGATTGATGCTCCTGATTACAGTATACTATAGGATAAATTGTAGGGTTCAAGTCTCTCACAGAGTTAAAAAGGATATGTGATATCTGAAGGAACATAAAGGTGTCAATTTTCTACTTGATGGTACTAATATATTTTGATAAGATCTGCATATTAAGAACGAGCCCTCAAATACAGTGATTTAGTACTGCAGTTGTGCAGTGAGGAGAGCAAACAACAAAAATGTGGATCCTTGCCTCTGCTCTGAAGGACAGTGAACAGAGAGCCATGGGCACTACAGCTGGCAGGCATGGAGAGAGAGGACTGCTTTCAGAAGTGACTGGTGAGAGGAATGAACAGGGATAGTCAGTGTGAACAGGGAGGTTAATTGCAAAGTAAATGAGTTTGCTACAGAAAGCACTGAGGATCAGATCCTCAAAGGTAGTGTGTGTGCATTAGTAAACAGCACCAGGGACTGTGCCAGGCATTGGAGCTTAATCAGCTAAACAATGGAATTGTGAGTGTTGCTTCCAGTATGTTTGTGCTGTTCAACAAGTAGCACTGCCCCAAACATTTCCTGGAGAGAGTTTGGGAACTAGGATAGGGCAGAAACGTTGACATTGCTGCAGTTTCAACTCCAAGAGACTTTTACAGCACTGATGAGCTGCTCAGTGACAGGTAAAAGCCTCCTTTTTTTAACTGGCTTTGAAATCGTACCCATGTATGGAACTGCTAGCCACCCCTAGGGCAAACCTCTCAGACATTGTTGTTCCCAAAACTGTAACTGTGCTTTGAGAGAATGGTGGGTGTCACAAGTAAAAATTTTGTTGGGAAGCATTGTGAAAAAATCAGAATTGATGGCACCACTAGTGCTTGAGCCTATGTCCGTGTTCAGTTACCAGACTAAGTGCAGCCTGGGCTCCAGCTCCATCCAGCTTTGCAGAAAATAGGACAGTGTCCTGGGGTGTTGGGACTTCTGAGGATTGAAGGGTAGTGGCTGGATCTCCTGACAGCACTCTGGTGGTTGGATCAGATGAAGCAGGTGGATTTCCTCACAAATCCCATGACAAATCTGTGCTGTGCTCCTGACAGGAGCAGTCCCAGTAAATGTGATATGCATATGCTGACTGGAGGAGAGAAAGTTCAGCTTCACCATTCAGGCAGCAAACTTCAAAGACAAAGAGCACATGAGAGAGTACTGGTGAATCATAATGAGCTTCTTGGAGTATTTTTTGTAGTTTCTTCAAGAATTCTTAAAATTCACAGAAAGCAGACATGCATAGGGACTGTTCAGGGTAGTATTTTAGCTGGTGTAAACCAATCTGTTAAATTGATTACATTTTCTAAGGCTGTTTTATGCCAGCAGGATTTGGTCCTGAGATTTTATTTAGATTTTGTTTAGTAAGTAATGTGGCTAAAGTTAGTGAATACTAGTTGCTCGGACCTCCAGGGCAGAAGCATCACTGTGATTCAGTCACAGAATTTCAATTAGAAGGAAAATGCAACTGTGCTCCAAACATAAAACCTTGTATATTTTTGCCGGACTCTATAAATGATGTCTTTTCTGTACTTCTGAAACACAAACAATGCTGGTTAAATACAAACCATACTGCTGTAGCAAAGGCATTCAAGCAGTTAATATAACACCTTTCTCTTTATGGAGCACATCTTTGATTTGCACATTTCCCTGAGATAACACAGTTTGACTCAGAACTTGCTGCCACATTCCTTATCCTCATAGCAGGATTTGTAGGATCCAGATTTCTGGTTGAAATAAACCAGATCTTAGTAAAATACACACAAAAATCACTTTTTATCTTTCCAGAAGAAAAAAAGCTCCTCAGAAATCCGTTGCAACTTTTTCTGGAATGTGGAGCAGTGCATTCTTGAAATGTGAATTAGTGATCACACTTTATATCTCAACAAATATTAATCCTCATCTAGTATCATCTTAATTCCTTAATATTAAACTAATATGCAATTCTCTGCAGACAATTTTTGTGTCTGAGTGACTAGGCTAGTTACCCAGTTAACCTCAGCTGTTGGCTTAGTGAAGTGATTAGTTTCTTATGAAGGACAAGTGTCATTTTCAGGTTTCATTTGAAATGTAATGCACCATCCTTTATTAATATAAAATGGATTTTCTGGATTTGTATGTTTAGCTGGCCTGTTATGGATTGCTGTTTGTTTATTTCCTTTAATTACAGTGTTGCAATGCTGGTTAATTTCCTCCAACAGTCATTATCTGTAAGGCTGCTTGAGGAAGGATCCTTCTCTTTAATGGCTTCAGTGGGATCCTATTCTTTGATAAAACAGGAGGGCTGGCATTTATTTCCACATAAGACGTGTTTCTTCCCAGGACTAGAGAGTCCCTGTGCTGTTTCAGTCCTGCAGGTGAGTGCACAGGAGGAATGCTGTGGGAATCTCTCTGACTGCAGGGTTCTGGGAAGCTTTTGAGCTTGGTGCTTTGCTGGACAACAGGGATTCACCTTTGGAGGTCTTACTGCTGTCCTGTTATTGATGGCACCATTCAGCCAGTGAGAGACCAAGATGTCTTGGTCTACTACTACCTGAAGGTGGTAGATATTTCCATTATGATTCTAATCCAGGAAAATGACATCTGTGGGTATGTCAGAGGGCTTGTGAGACTGCTTCAGCTTCTCCAGCTGGGGTGGATTTATATGATGACTTTCTGCTGGCCCATTTCTTGGTACATCTTCTAGCAGAGTTACACATATGCACTGTGGTACTGACAAAGCAGTGCTATGTCCAAAAGTGCAGGAGGAAACCGGCATGAGAATAATGAGGAGGGAATGGTGAAGGGCTGGGATACTCATCCTGCCAGAGATGCATTTGGAGTTCATCATGGTTCAGCAGCCAGAAGGTGATGTGAAGAACTGCCTGAGAAAGGAAAAAAAAAGGGGGAAGCAAAATATGAGGAAACATACTTTTTTTTCCCATTGGTTTAGTTTTCATAATGCTAGCAAGCTAGCAAAGGTAGCATCCAAAAGGTATTCCTCCATGGCCAAAGGTCTGCAACATGATAGCAGATCTAAAATAATTGACATAAAGAAGTAAAAGCTTTGGAAAGCAGAATTTTGGCAATTTTGAGTGAGGATATTTTTGCTCTCCCTGTAGCTGGTTAATGAATCAGTCCAGAACTGCAGCTGGAAATTAAGTCAGCTCTTTCACTGTGATATTTAGCCTTCTGGCACTGGTTTAATCCCACCCCCAAAGCAACTGAAACACAGCTACAGATTACATAGGATTTTAGTTAATTTACGTGGACTTATTCTGTGTGTGTGTATAGGTTACAGGCAATGTGATGGAGGTAGGGCTGGTTTCAGTATGCAGAGGGGTGAACTGCCTCCCCTGTATGACTGCAATTCCAGTGTTTTTATCAGTGTGTGTAAACTATAAACTGTTGCTCTTTTATCCCTGTGAGTGTGTTTATCACAAACTACAAGTTGAAAAAATGCAGCTTTTGTCAGGGAAATAAAGAAAAGCTCCCCTCTTCAGGTATGATGCTGAGAATGGTTTTGAGTAAAGGAAGGAATGAATCAATATCTTTTCTAGTTGCAGGACCACACCTTTTCATGGCAGGTACGTCCCTAGGAAGTGTGGTTTTTAGGCAGGCATGTGCAATAATTTATGTCTGAGCCATTAGTTAATATTGGCAAAGTGTCACAGGTGCTCAAATGCTGATGGCAGGCTGGTGACAAGAAGTCAGCAGCAGGTCGCTGCTTCATCCCTGCACCAAGGGCTGGCATTTTGCACAGCTAGGGGTCAGAAAGGTACATTATTTACCCTGTGACCAGTGCAGGAACGAATCTGTGCTTCTCTGAGCTCTGTCAAGGAGTTTTACTGAGTTTTTCATTATTTTCAGCAAAATTTCTTGGAAAAAAAATGCTTATAGAGAATCCTGGCTCCCATGCAATTACTCTGCCATATGCAGTGGCACGTCTTACTCATTCTGTGAACGTTTTATGCTCCCAAGGGTATTTAAGAGTAAATACAATCACAAGTAAAAACTTAAAATACCAAATTAATTTTGTGTTAAACACATAGAGTGATGGATAATGTAGTTCAGGGCTTGATCCTGCATATGTTGAAGTTGAGAAGATTTCTTGGTGTTATTTTGGTTTATGATTGGCACATAAAGGTCTTGTTTTTTTTTTCTAGTTGTATAAACTCCATGTTATTAAATAAATATAGGCATAGCATATTAACAAAAAAAAACAATGGCAAATGAGGAATGCTTTGAGTAAATATGTATCATAGAGGAATATAATACAAAATTTGCCACATCATTTTTTGCTTTCATGGAGAAAAAAATACATTTGCAATTCTCTAATTATGTTCTGAAACAGAAATTCAGTCAGATTAATTTTGGGTCATTATATTATCTGTGTTAGAAAGTGGCAATTGGGGATTACTCAGTTTCTATGAGGTTTGGCTTAACAGCAAACAAGGTTAACATAAGTGGTTGTATAGCTGAGTTAATTTTAAATGATCTTTTGGGCTGAGATATTAAGGCTGAAATGCTTTAAAGGAAACTAAATGGGGCTTGTGTTTTGAATGTGATCTGATGTATAATTAAAATTCTCCTACAGAAAGGTTAGAAGCTGTAATCCAGTGCTCAGAATCAACAGCAGAACTCTGTCTTTTTAAATTTAGAAATGTATAAAACTTAATACAAGTTGATTTCAAAGATTTACAAGCATGTAAATGTGAGAGTATTGGAGGTACTGTATTTAAAACATGGAAAATTTGGGATTACGCAGGACATTGTAAATGATGTGAGTTTTCACTCTGGATGGTTGGGCTATTGAAGACAGTGTGTTTAGGCAGTTGGTATTGTTAGCACACCAGACATTATCCATATGAGTTCTTTTAAAGACTGCTGTACCTTTGCTAATGTCTTGTCATTTTTGAAAACTGAACAAACTTAACACACTGCAGAGGTTGGTTAATTGATTTATTGAGAGTTTTTGTGACCAATAACTGACTATTTTTCTGTATCCTTAATAAAGAGATTTTTGTAACTACTTTTTTTTTTTCCTTATTTGTTCTCTCAAAAGAAGGAAGGCTTAAAATGATGGCAGTTTTAGCTCAAAATTTAGGCCAGCTTCTTTTGGCTGATTGTTGAAATGGGGTTGCTGTGTTCTCATGAAGAGAGAACAATGTCTTTTTCACATGTACACTTCCAATTCTAAGTCATCTTGAATTAAAGTTGCTGAATGTTCTATGGCAGAAAGAGCTTTGAACGAAATTTGATTTTAGCTTTCCTTACTGCAGCCTGAGGATAGGAGTAGGAGATGTAGTGTTTTCACAAAATATGAGAAATCTTGTGGACATTTGGCCACCTTCATTTCCCTCTGTATTTACGCAATAATATGGTCAAAATACATTCAGCAAGCATGGAAAAGGGAAAGTCAGAAGAAAAGGGAAGTTCCAATGAATGCTGTATGAAGGAATTGTGTCCTTATGTCCTGGAAGCTCCAATGTGCTTTGCTCCTAGTGCTTGCTGTGTGCTGGGTCAGTGCAGAGTGTGCACCCACAGCCACAGTGACTGACAGAGGAGGGCCAAGAGCAGAAAAGGAAAGGAAAGGAAGGCACAAGGAGGCCAAGATGACCATGTCCCCTTCCCAGGAGCACCTGTGCAGACAGGACTGCAGGATGCAGCAGCTGCAGTGGTTGGGAAGCTCCTCCATTAATCTTGAGGGGAAGCAAGAGGCAAAGGGAGGGGCTTGTTAATGAACTGCTTCCTGTTAATGAACTGCTTCCTGTTAATGAACTGCCTGCAGAAAGCAAAGGGACACTGTGCATGTAAGCACTTAACATGATCCAGTTTCTAGGCCACAATATCAAAATACTGCTGATGTCTTTATAAGATATAAAGTGCATTTTCACTAAAGCTAGAGAAGAAGTGATCTAGCATTCTCCTGATAAAATATGTTACTGGAGAGGGAAGAAATGTGTGTGGGGAAATTAATGTTTAAATTAAAAATGTATATTACATTTCTGTACATTCATTTTATGTTAATATTAACAAGACTAAAAATTTATCACATTAATATTATGAGAGCAGTGTCAGTAATTTTTGCCTGGCTACAGTGGTAGCATTATCTGTACTCCACTTGACACATCTTGGCTTGGAAAATTTTAATGAGATTTTTTCCTTTTCCAGTCAGTGAAATTTCTTTTGCAGCTAAGTGACTAGCTGGTACTTGACTTTTGAAAAAAATAATAATACATCAACCTTAATGAAGGAGAATATCCTGGCAGAACTGGGTGTTAATCACCTGTATTAGGATAACCTAAAAGTAGCAGGTCTCTGGTACTGTCATTAATTATTTGAAGTGACTTTATTGTGAGGAGTCAATCTTAAACCAACAGTTTTGAGTTTACAAGGTGAGGTGCAGTTCCAGGCTGGGGCCTTTCAGCACAGATCCCTCAGCCTGGGGCTGTCCTTGAACTCAGAAGCTGCGGTTGTAGGTGGGATTCACTTGTGAAGGTGCTTTTAACAGGGAGTGTCTGTGAGCAGCTTGCTGGGTGAGATCATATGGTGTGTAGCATGAGATTGTACCTGACCATATAGGCATGATTTCTTGTTATTTAAAAGAAAAAAAAAAATCTACTCCCTCTTAATCAGTGGGCAAAAGAGAAAGTAGTTAGATTATGTAGTGTTTGCATGAGAATAAGTGAATGGTTTTGTAAAATCTACCAGAATATTATTTTTTTGTCGTGATAGGCAATACTTTATTTTTCCACAAAACAGTAAAAAAAAGAGAGTAAATATTAAAGGGCATTACAACATGTAAATGGATTGTTCATGTAGTGCTCCATGACACCTATCCTGGAAATGAAGGGACAGGGGTATATTTTCTAATGTTATATCCTTAATTCTGTCATTTATAATGATAGGAAAGGTAATGAAAACTACTTGTGGAAGACAGCTCACAAAAATGATAAGTGAGAGCAAATAGGTGACACATTGGAAAGAAGAATTCCTGGTAGTTAGAGATGACAGAGTAGGTCTTATGTGCACTATCTATTGTGGTTCTGTGCCTGCCTCCTGGATGACTTTAGCAATTCAATTAACCGATATGAGCCACTGTTTCATCATCTATAAGAGGTAGATTATACTTACCCACCTCACAGCATCTTTATAATTGATTTTTGTAAAGTGCTTTGGGCTTCTCAGATGAAAGGCACTTGTACTAGTGTCAAGTATTATTATTATTGCTACTAGTAGTAGTAACAGTACTTGTAATTTATACTGCTCTTGTCTGTTCATGATGCCTTAAGTAATTCATTCCTGCAGTGCTCTATGAATTAGGTACATGTGTGCTTTTAGAGATGAAGGAATTCAGCAATCATCATCTAGCTTTCCCATTTTCGCAGTGTTCCTAAGATTAAAAAAAAAAGGTGAAAAATCCTAAAGTATAAACATCTATGTGATGCTTAGAGCACTTGTGGGAAGCTTTAGATTAGGTTTGGGATTTTTTTCAGCTAGAAGGACACAAAACACGCTGCTCACAAATTCTGGCAAGTTTTTTTTACCTTTTTTTTTACCATTTAAGTCCATAAAAGCTTTCCTTGTCTTCCTGTGTTTCTGAATGCCAAAGCATAGTCATGTTTCAAGGGTAGGCTGGATGGAACTCTGAGCAACCTGTTCTACTGAAAGGTGACCCTTTCTGTGGCAGAGGCATTGGAACTAGATGGTCTTTAATGTTCCTTCTGACCCAGGCTGACCTGATTCTGTGAGTCTGTGTTTCTGTGTGGTTTTCATCTCTCACCAAGCCTGGCTTTCCAGGCTCTTTCAAGAAATGGTGCCTGGCTTGGCAAACGTGTGGAGCTCAGCCAAAAGGTCAGTGCTGGTTAACAGGGAGTCCTGGGAGTGTTCAGGACTCTTGGAAATGCTCTTAGATAATCTTGACGTTTTTGCTATCTCCAGGCTTAAGATCGATCAGGAGATTTTTGACTGTCTTCTGGTTGAAAGGCTTAAAATCCATTGAATTGTGTTTTAGATACCTAATACTTTGTGTAGGAGTTGGGATTTTTGGTTTTTTTTTGTTTTAACTTCACTAAATCTGTCTTTTAGTAATCGTCTGAAATTTTAGATTTTTTTTTCTAAATGTACACATTTCTTTAATCTGTGATAAATTGGAAAACTGGATCAAATACCACAGTAAAATATATTTGCCCTTGGTTCCATTGCTGCCTTTGGTGTGGGCTCAACAGCTACAGATGTCATTGCATCTGGACGTGCTGTCTTCAAAAGCAGCTAATTTCTGAGATGGGAAATGGTCTTTGATTCACAGCAGCAATGGGCTTTGAGGCTCAGGCATTCTTCCCATGTTCAGCAGGTGTCTAAATGTCACTTACTGGAATTGAGATGTATCTGTTGCTGCACACATAGGCAGAGATTATATGAATGCATGGTGTGGGCTCCGGCAGCAAGCCACAGTTTTAATACATTTCAGATATAACTATAATCAAACATAAACTCTGTTCAGTTTATGTGGATATAGCACGATTATACTGACACACCATAGAGGGTGTGAGATATTCTGTCTGTGCAGAGATTCTTTTAAGCAAAGAATCAGGATGGATATGTGATCTGCTCTTCAAAAGCCATTTCCTAAGGCTTGACAGGAGGAGAGCTGCAGTGTGATCATGGGCTACAGCTCATGGCTTTATCCCTTGGTTGCCTCTGAGGACTGCACTGATTTTACAGCCTTGCTATGGATGTCCTCCAGTGAGTTTCTACTTGAAACAGAATGAGGTATAAATAGTTTTCAATGCAAATAGCTTTTGGGGTTTGTTTGGGTTTTTTGCAATTAAAAACTGAAATCAGATTTATCAAGAGAACTTGTTGGCCGCTGTGATCCAGGAGACCAGTTGCAGCTCAGGATCATTTATTTGGGATGTATGTGATTTGAAGAGTGGGGAAAACTTGGTTTTGAAAACAAAAGTTCAATAGTTATTTATATGCAGACAATCTCAATGAATCATTTATGTAGCACATTTGTAAATGAGAGCTAAATGGGACTCAGCAGTTTGTGATGAAAAGGAGATACCCAGAAACATCTCATTTTTAAAGTATTGCATTCCCAGGTCGTCTCTAATTAGAGCTTTGGAAATCTGGAAGTAAATGTTTCTTCTTTGTGTCCTAAACAATAAAGGTTATCAATAGCAGCAGGCTGCTGAAGTCAGCTTGTATGGCAAGAATGCTTTTCATGGAAACAGTAATGGGTAAAAACAGACTGAGTTTGAAATTCAGTGCAGGCACATCCTTCAGGCTTGCCTGAGAGGTGAGCTGTTTAGAGACCTCTGTGTTGCTCATGATGGTGAAAAACTGGAAAATGACTTATCACAGAGCAGGTTAAATGCACAGTACTCAGGCTTGGGTTCTGTGTGTCTCTGAGACAGTCTTTTTGCTTTCTGCTGACTGGCAGGTGCAGGGTTCTGCTGCCTCATGCAGCAGAAAGAAGGGTGGAAGAATTAATGAAGTATTATGGATAGAAATCATAATACAGACAAAGCCAGCAAGACTGCCTTGTGCACCGTGTGGGCTCTGCTTCTTCCTGCTTCCTTACTTCTGCTCACCAGTGGAGCAGCTCCATCCACTTCCACTGCCACAGGATTTTACTTTTTGCTTCAGAAAAGGGTGTTTCTGTAACAGGGGGTTGTCACATACTCCCTATGCCTAGTTTTCAGGATGCTGTCTTACTGCAGGTTTTGAAAATAAGATTAGCCTTGTAAACATTACCTGAATCAATAGCTTCACTGGCACAAATAAAAGTTAAATTATTATTTAAAAGCACAAAGTCAATGCACAATATCATTAGTTTTTATGTCATCCTCATTTCTATGTACAGCATTTTCCATAATTTCTCTTTAAGGACTAATGATCTCCTTTTTAAATCAGATATATTCAAATATGTTTTAAAACAAAGTCTGAAACATTTCTTTTGCATATAGCTTAAAATTAACCAAGTTCTAAATTTGCATACAAGTGTTGTAATTTAAATGCAATTCCACTTTAAAGCTTGTACAGTAAGGTATTTAAAAATCTCTCAAGTATATGGACATACAATGTCAAAGTGTGTCATTAAACTGCAGAAAATTGTATTTGATGCTTTCTTGATGCCACAAAAGTTGTTTTAAAACTTGTTTAATTATCTTCAATCTCAGGTTTAAACTTTTGAGGACAATTTGGTGCATTAGATCCCATTTGATGAAGTTAGGTGAAATGGAGCTGCACCAGGAGATATTTTTGTGGCTATATTCTATTGTGGGTTTTATATTTTTATTTTTTAATATGATTTCTCCTCCATATTACCCAAGGAGATTAAATTAAGTCACATATTTCTGAATAATTACTTTCTAAATGTACACCATGAAGGAAATCTCATGCAGGCCATACTTTAATATACGAGTGTCAGTTGTCATCTGAATGTTGAATTTTACATTTTTTTGTTTTAACTTGCATATGGTTTTAGGGCAGCCTTTTATTTGCTATACCATAAAAATTATTTGTCTTTTGTTTGTAATACAATTCCTCAGTTCATCATTTTTCTATAGCCTAACCAGCAGTGTGTCTACCTTAATATTGATGAAGTCTGAGTGATTCAGATGTGGTTGTGATGTTTTATATATTTTCCCTTTCCATCAAGACTTGAAACAGGGACTCACTCATCACTTAAAACCATAATTGCTGAATATACAGAATGTTTAATGGTATGAATATGGAAAGTTCTTTGTGACAAATGGTCTAGACACCTAAACTTAAAATATTTGGTAGTCATTGGGTTCTTAGAAATGAACTTATGTCTAGATAGAAAATACATGCCCAGAATCTCATCTTGCTTCCTCCAGTTTTATAACCTCGTAGCTCTGTGGATGTCACAGCTGTTTTTCAATAATATTATGACTGTCTCTTAAGTTTGGAGAGTGTGACTTGCACCCTACTGATATAACTTACATCAGAGTATTATTACCTGTCCTTCAGTCTGGCATACCGGCACCTGTGTAGCGTGTGAAAGAATGGGGTGCTGCTGCTGTGCCATCGTAGGGGGCAGTTTTGCTTTTTCATGCAGCTAACCTGTATATCCAAAACATTCTGACTGTGCTGGTTTGGCTGGGGCAGAGTTTGTTTTCTTCACAGTGGCTAGAATGGGGAGGCATTTTGGGTTTGTGCTGAGAACAGCTGATCACTCAGGGCTGCTTTAGTCATTGCTAAGTGGGGCTTGCACGGAGCCAAGGCCGTTTCTGTCTGTCACACACCCACCAGTGAGTGGGCTGGGGGTTCACCCGAAGCTGGGAGGGGACACAGCCAGGACAGCTGATCCCAGCTGACCAAAGGATATCCCATTCCATATGGTCTCATGGTCAGCATATAAAGCTGGGGGGGGAAGAAGGAAGGGGAAAAAATTTGGATTTATGGCATTTGTCCTCCCAAGTCACTGTCCCATGTGATGGAGCCTTGTTTTCCTGGAGATGGCTGAGCACCTACCTGCCCATGAGAAGAGTGAATTAATTCCTCATTTTGCTTTGCTTGTGTGTGTGGCTTTTGCTTTCCCTATTAACCTGATTTTATTCCAGCCAATGAGTTTTTCCCCTTTTACCCTCACAGTCTCTCCCCTGTCCTGCCATGGGGGAATGGATGAGAAGCTCTGTGGGGCTGAGCTGCTGGGCAGGGTTAAACCCCAGCACTGTGAATAAACTTCCTCTGAATGTGTGTGAATCTCCTGCACACTCTGCAACTCTTAGCCAGTACCAGGCAGGACAAAAGCAATAGGGAGATTCTCTGAGGGATTTAGATTACTCTGGAGTTGGGAAAAGAGCCAGCTTCTGCCTGAGGACATAAATTGGGAACTGTACAATGTCCTTTATGGATTCTTTGTAAGGTGTGATATAACTGAAGAATATGCAACCTTTTAAGACAGAGTAACATACCAGGAATCTTTTCAAGTGATTCAGAGAATTTTTCAGGTTAAGGGTAAGAGCTGCTCCTCACACCATTTACTGTCAGATTTACAACAGATAACAGCATAACCTTTTGGTGTTTTCCAGATGCAAGCTTCTACTATTTACAAAGAAACCACTAGAAGCAATAAAGTCATGCTCATAATTAAAAACTGCTGAGTGTATTAAATATGTTTTGCAATTAAAAGAAGCAGTTTCAGTTAAGTTTGTTATCATCTGCTAGATGCTGGGAGCCTACATAAAATGTTATAGTAATTGCAGGTTTATTCTTGTGGACAAATGCTTAGAACTCTAGCTCACTGTGCAGCACTAATTGGTCCCCTGACTGGAATAGTGTTGGGGAGAAAATAAATGGGAATAAGGAGTAAAATAATCTCTCATCTCTTAGGTAGTTCCTAATATTCACATATTTATTGCTATCTTTTCTGTGATGGGGTAGAAAAATTTCCAAGCTGTTCTCTTGAATCATTTACATCTGCTTTAAATGTTTACATAGGGGAAATAAAAATGTTGAAGTTAGTTATTAGAATCCATACACATAATACAAAAGAAATTTAATACTAAAATGCACATAGATTTTTTTTTTCTTTTTTCTTTTCATTCAACTCAAGGGATGCTTATTTGACTTATTGCATATTGACTGATATGAAAAGCTGCTCCAATTTCAGGTCAGTCTGATTTTTTTTTAAATTCTGTGACTCATGTCTAGTTGTAGAAAATCTGTCTCTAGTTACATGCTTGAGAGCAGGGTTACTAATCAGGGCTTTGGGAGAGCCTACTCTAAGACATGCTGAGAGTCATTAGTAAACAAACTGTTAAATGAACTCCTGTCCTTCCTCTCCCCCAAGTTCAGTCACAGCCAGACACCCAATCTGCCCTTTCTTAGTCTCCAATTCCTTTATACCCACTGTAGGTCACTACTCTCCATCCAGCCCATTCCTCCAGGCAGCAGTGGATGGGCCTGAGAAAGGCTGAGTTCCACCCTGGCTTGCTCGGGGGAGTCATTGTTTATTGTGAGTAGGATAGTGCCTACAGAAAGAGGAAAACAGATGCAGACACTAGTGAGTGGAGTGGGAGATGCTGTTTGCTTTAAACTCACAGGGTAGGGGTTTTAGGGACATGAAATCTCATAAGACAGAGCCTTTAATTTTTCTAGGAGTCTTTTTAAAAAATGCATTTTACAATGGAAAAAACAAATAGTCTTGTTTTGCAGCACTGGGAAATAAAAAAGGTGAGATCGTTTTTCTGTGTCTTTGTGTTTTTCATGTCTGGTAAATCCCATGATAATTATGAAATGAAATACTTTTCCAGTTAGGTATGTTGTGATTTTTTTTTCTTGTATTTCTTCCAAGTGATTCTATTATATACTTGTAGGCAGAGTTGAGCTTTTTGTTATTTTCCATCAAACCAAGAAATTGAAATGGGATGAAACCAGAATAACATGAGTTTAGTTTATGTATTAAAATAAATAGGAAACATTTTTTGTCTATTAGGCTGATGGCAGGAGTAAAATTAAATTCAGCCATAGAGTGCAGAAGAGCAAGATTAAATCTGTGATGCACTGTGGTTTGTGAGTGGAAAAGAATGATTCCTGCATATGTTTTACAACATCTGAGTAGAAACAGTGATTCTGCAGCTTGGGATAGGAAATAAAATCAGTGTAGCTGAAGCCAGGCATCTATTTATCTTAAATTAATCATTCTCCAAGTAGGCAGTTGATATCCTAGTGCTGTGTGCCATCCTTTTTACATTCATGCAGCACACATTAAACCAAAGAGCTGTTACTGTAGGGGCTGAAATATATTGCAGAACACAGATTGTAAATGTTTAAAAATACACTAACACTCCTGTATGTTCAGCTGGCAATTAAATTGCATTAATATTTTTACTTTTAATACTTACAACTATTAGACACTTGGAAGCAGATATACTTACAAGTTCTAACAGTTTTCACAAGAATAAAAACTAGTTTTATGATCTTTAAATAGAGAAGAAAATCTATGGGTACATTTCAAGCTAGAATATTTTTTTGTTTGTGCTGTTTAGTTCAATGAAATTTAGTTTCGATTTTCTCCAACACGTCAACAAACAAAAATCTGAGAGTTATTTCTAATGTTTGAATTCACCAGGAATGGATTGAGTAAGAGAAGGATAATATTTTTTTTCTGTTTCAGTTTGGATACATATAGTTTAATTTAGGAACAAAATAATTCAGTTAATAGCAATGCTAAAGAGAGAACTGCCTTTGAGGCACAGTTTCTCCAAAGCATTTAAATTCTAATTTCATTCTAGGACAGAGCCTGAGGTTTTGTTGGATTTGACCTCAAATGTCATAAGAACAAATGAAATAAAATGATAATTTACTGTGTCCTACTGCAGATGTAGTAATTAGAAGGAAACTGAAGGGAAGAGGAGACTCATCATTAAGCAAAAAGCAGGAAATTAAGCAGACATTTTCTCTTAAAGCATAATTTTCTTTCTCTTAAGTATTGATGACATCCGACAGTAATTGCCTGCCAACAAAAGTATCGTAACTGGAATCTTATTTTTGTTGATTCTGAAATCAACAGATTGATTTCTTTTCACTGTTTTTTTTTTTTTTATCTTCCAAGTTTTTTTTTGTTTCTGGTTTTGAATCAAAGCTACTTGGGAAAAAAATGATAGTAGGATTTAGAAATCCTAAATGGTAATCTTAAAACATTGTTTTATATTTTAATATTTTCAGCAGCTTTTTATCTGTGCCATGCAGTATGTATGCAGATAAATTCTCATTTTACAGGGAATTTTGCATTTGAGCTATGTAAGCTCTCATAGGTATTCACTCTCTTCCTATCCTGACCACTCTTCAGATATGCCACACTGGAACAGTTTTGAAGGACTTGACACCCCCAGATTTTTAACCTTCCTGGGAGATTTTGACTTGGCCTTTGGAAGCATCTCGTTACTCAGAGGGGTTGTCAAACTCTGGGACAGTCATCCTAGAAATCTGATCCCTGTCAGGGTTTAAGGAGCATTTGGACAATATGTTAGCAACATGTTTCAACTTGGTCTGGCCTTGAGTGGTCTTTCCAACCAGTTGCTTCTTTCCAACTGAAGAACATTATTCTATTCTATTCTATTCTATTCTATTCTATTCTATTCTATTCTATTCTATTCTATTCTATTCTATTCTATTCTATTCTATTCTATTCTATTCTCCAGAGTTTGGAAGTATGTGGAGCTATAAGTGGAACTACTCCATCTGCAAGTATTTGAAAAAATAAGTTGTTTAGAGTTTGATGAAAAACCCAAATAAGTGAGTGTCTTTATTTTGACTTTTGGATTTTTTACATATACAAGGATGTTGTTAAAAAAACTGAATATGGGCTAAAGGATATTTCCATTTGTTAGGAGCATGTGCCAAGGAAACCACCCTTTGGAAGAGGAAAAATCTACAGTGGAATTTTATCATCCAGGTAACAAGGCAGGTAAATTGTGACTGAATGTGCAAAGCTGCTTAAAAGTCTGTCATACTGTAGCTGGTCATTGTGGTATTTCTTTTGCTTATGCTGGAGGCTGCTGTCAGAAAAGGTAGAAAACTTGGAAAATGCAAGTTTTGATGTCAGAAAAAGTATAAAAATGCACCCCTCATTGGGCTGGTCTGTTCTGGTTCTGGTACCTATACAGAACATGGTACAGTTGGCTAAGGCAGAGCAGAAAATGATTATGTACTCAAATTAGTATTGCAATGGCCAAGTACACTTAAAAGGAGATTAAGATACAAGAGGTCTGATTTATGAAGATCTACTTGCTTAAAAGACAGCAATAATGAGAATCCTTTCACCAGACTTGAGACTTTTGAAAAGAGACTTAAATGGAAATGCTGACAGATTTAACTATAGCAGTCTTGAATGGACCTACCAAGACATAAAGCGTGTCAGAAGTCTGCAAAACATTATTACTCACAGTGATGCAAAGAAAAAACTTGTAGTATCCAACTCAAGGAAACTAATTCATTTGTAGAATGAAAATCACTTAGCTTTTTATGTGCTTAGAAGCAAACTTTATTTTTGTGATGAAAATTTTTTGTGATGAAAATATAGATTGAATGTGTTTTGCTTACCAATGATACTTTGAAAGCAAAGGTAGATATGTAGACACACCTTTTAGTAGCAAGAATATCCTTGGCTGTGAGTCTCTTTACACTGTATATAATGAAAGATTTATACCTGTGTGTTTTTTGGTGCATACAGGACATCATGCACGTAGAAGACTGAAGTATGGCAAAGCAAGACAAGGTTCTGCCAGACTAGGGAGCTTAGATAGCTCAGGTTAGAGTAACTGCATGGCCACAGTCAAGTCTTACATTTCCACGGCAGCTGATTATAAAGTTTAGAATTCTGACACTAATTGAAGAATTTTTCCTTATGTCTTAAGTATAAGTGAAGACCTGTTCTGTGAACAGATGGAAAAGAAAGCTTAGACATATTTACTTCCACAAGTTTTCATTTCAGCTGTAACATTAATTTGTAATTTTACACTCCAAGAGGAAGTAAGAAATGGTTTATTTTGAAAACACCGTATTTACTTTTTGTCCTCTATTACGCACCTTTCAGACAAGCACAAGGCAAGGCTTTATACATCCACAGCCCAATTTTCAGAATCAGTGAGTACCATAGATTTCTATGACAACATCTGGAGCTGTATGTCTTAAAATCTCTGAAAAATCAAGCCTTCAGACATTATTGCTTCATTTCCCCAGGCAAATCGTCTCAGAGTACCTCACAAAATGAATCAGAAGCACAGAGTGCTGCAGTTCAATTTGTACTAACATTTATGTCTTTTGAATGTCAGGATGGCTTTTTAAATGTTTCCTCATAAAACTAAGTCCACTGTCAACAGTATTCCTCACTCTGATTAGAGGAAGTACTTTACAGCTTAATAAAATCCTAAACTAAGCAGAGCTGCCAGAGTTTCAGAAGAAAATATGTGAAATCAGCCTCGCTTTTCGCTGAGCTGTAGAAAAGTCGTGGCTAAATGTGTCTACTGGGTTTGTGAAGCAAGGTTTCAGTAGCCAGGAGGCTACTGAGGTGGCTTCTGTGAGATGTTGCCAGAAGCTTCTCCCATGTCCAACAAAGCGAATGCCAGCCAGCTCCAGACCAGACCCACTGCTGGCCAGGGCCAAACCCATCAGGTGGTGAAGGTGCATTCAGTATAACACATGGAAGAAGTGGGGGGGAAATTGCTGCACAACAGAAACTGCAGCCAGATGAGGGAGGAGTGAGAATATGTGAGAAAGAAACCAACTCTTCAGACACCAAAGTCAGTGCAGAAGGAGGGGCAGGACACGCTCCAGGCTCTCCTGCAGTCTGTGGTGCAGCCCATGGGGAGTCAGGCTGTGCCCTGCAGGTGGAGCAGAGCCCATGGTGGACCCCGTGCCAGAGCAGGTGGAAGTCTGAAGGAGTTTGTCACCCCACAGGAAGCCCATGCTGGAGCACGTTCCCAGCAGGAGCTGGTGGACACATGGATAGAGGAGCCCATTCTGGAGCAGATTTTCTGGCAGGGCTTCTGAGCCCTTGGAAGGGACCCATGCTGGAGAAGTTAATGAAGAGCTGCAGCCTTCGTTAGAAGTGAAGAACTCAGAGAAGCTTAAGGAAGATTGCTTCTGATGGGAGAGACCCCACCCTGCATGAGGAGAAGACTGTGAGGGGTCCTCCCCCTGAGGAGGAAGGAGCAGCTAAGACACTTGTGATGAACTGACCACAGCCCCCATTTCCTGTCCTCCAGTGCCAGTGGAGTGGAGGAGGTAGAGAATATTGGCAGTGAAATTGAGCCTGTGAAGAAAGGATGTTGGGAAAGTTGTTTTTCAGATTTAGTTTTATTTCCCATTACCCTACTCCAATCTCATGGTTAATAAATTCAGTTAATTTCTCCAAATCAAGTCTGCTTTGCCTGTGACAGTAACAGTGATGAACTCATCTTGTCCTTATCTTGACCAAAGAATCTTTCATTATATCTTTTCCCCTTGTCCAATTGAGGAGAGGGAGTACTAGAGTGGGCTTGATGGGCACCAGCTATCCAGCCACAGGCAATCCACCATGGCATGCAGGTGAACACTGTTCTGTCTTTCACCTTGGTGTGAAAAACAGCATTTCATGGTCGGCATGCATGTTTTTGTCTCTCCCTGCCTGTGGACAAGAAAGGAAGCTTCCTTCAATAAATCTTTGCAAGACATTATTGGAACACTTTACACTATTAGAATTTCTGTTACTCCTTCTCATACTTTGATCCCTTTGATATGCCATGGTGTTTTTTGGGTTTTTTTGTGGGTTGTTGCACTTTTGTTTTGAAAAAAAGAGTAAAGGGATTCTTTATGAATAATGGTACCTGTGAAGTTTTCCTAAGCCACTGTTTTTCAGGAGATCAGACTGTTTTGTCAGACAGTGTAAAATGCATCAGGAGCTGTCAGGGTCTCCAACAGTCCCAAAGAATGAGAAGTTACGACTTTTGCATCCTGCTCAAGTCAGTGCCATCCACACAGTGATACATGTATGAGCCCTCTCTGCTTTCTGTTAAGGAGAGAAGTAGCAGAAGTCCCAAGATGTTTGTGGTATATATTTTTCTGATATAGATTAGGCTTTGCTTATGCTCGCTTTGTCAGTGACTGCACAGAAACCATTTTCTAGGGTAGCATTTACGTTCCCCTGTCTGGTGGCTCAGATTTACTCAGAACAATATGTGAAATAAATATATAACACTTAGTGTGATTACTCCAAGTGTGGCTTTCATCTCAAGTATGTCAAAGCCTTTGGTATGGAAACTTGAATGTCATGATGTAAAGATGCCCCCCTGTTCTGGAGTAGTCCACAGGAATATTGTATGGTGTAGGTTAGAGCCAGCTTGCTGTTGGCTGAATGTTGTCCAGAAAACAACTTTCTCCATTAGATGATCAGTGTAACAGCTGTTTGCATTCTCTCCCTTTCTTTTAAGTGAGCACTTTCTGCCATTGAAAGTCTTTCACTTCTCATTCTGCAAATTCCCTGTTCTTCTGCACGGTGCGGTCCAGAGCCCCTTTTGAGAATATTTCCAGTGCTGGTAGGAGCACTGACAGTGCTTCTGATATGGCTTCTATACAGAGTTTCAGGGTATCCAAAGCATTAGACCTAAAAGATCTACAAGGAACCAGGGACAGTTTGGTGCTGTTCAAATAATAATTTCAGTGGTTCCTTCTGCTAAGTGTCTCCATTCCCTATATGATATGGGCTTGAGCCCATAACAAAACTCTTGTTATTTTACACCTTCAGTTTATAATATACTTATTCTCAGGCTTGAATCCTGAAATATAATAATTTGGTTTTGTATGTGATACCTGTATTGTTGTATATATAAACATAGACTATGTATTTGCTAAGGGTGGAAAGGGCAGAGCTCTAGAGAAATAGAGTGGAGATGAATATGCAGCTCTTGTTTATATGACTGAGCATAATGCACCCAAGATATGAGGCTGTGATGATCTGCTTGTGGTGGAGAATGTGTAATGAATATAATGCAAATGTTATGTGAAGGAAAAACTGTACAACAGCACAATGGTAAAAGTCCTGTCCAGCAGTAAGGAGCCGGTGTATTGCAACTGAATAAAACATACAGTATTATTAACTGGTACATCAGTGCCTGTGCAAGGGCAAAACTAGCAGGGTTAGGAAAAGGGGAGAAACACACACCTTTTGTGAGCTTCTTTGGCTCACATAGATAAATACCAGACTATAATTTCTCTTGTCAAAAAGGACAAAGATTCAGTCAAAAATATCATGAAAGATCACATAAATTTAGGAGAATTAAAGAAAATTGGTAAAGGTACTATTAATCAGTTTATTATGTTGGAAAAAAGCAGATAATGTTTCTGGGGGGACATCTGTCTGGAGATTCTGCTGCCAACAAATCTAAGACGTAAAGTAGGTTTAGCTAATGAGACAACTAGAAAAACCAAAATATCCATCATCTGGCCAATCAAGTGAACTTACCAGAGAACGACTTCTTGTGTTAGTTCTCTGACAAATGGTGAGTGCTCCTTTCTTGTGACCTGTGGTTACATAGGTGATCCAGTGTATAGCACTGAGTCCTTTAGGAGTCTCCAAGACTCTAGGTACATATAAAGAACATTTATTTGTTCATGCAAAGTCTAACATGGCAGGTTAAAAAAGGTGGATGCAGCTGTTTTTCCAGATGCAAGCTGTGTTCTGTTATCAGTCGTGAATTGTGGTCTCTGTTTAGATTGCCTAACACTGAATTATAAAGAAAAAAGAATGAATATTCATCCTACCTTTTGAAACTATGATTTTAAAATATAATTGCTTCTACTACTGGAGAGCCCCTTTTGAGGCAAAAATATTATCTTAGAGGATAGAGACATAAAATTGAGAAACCCACCTGCCAAGTCTCATGAGGTGTAATGGTTATTGATAGTGCACAATGTGATGCCTTCAGCATCAATGGCTGCACAGGAAGATTTGGTCCCATAAAGTGGGCCTATGTCTGGATGAACCAAGGGTGTTCCCTTGCCCAGGTGGTCGAAAGCATTCCCTGATTTTTCTTTTTTTTTCTTTCCCTAAGTTCTGTTAATGGACTTGAAATGTGTTCTGCATGTTGGCAGAATGGGGAAGATGGAAAAAAGGACAGCATTCAAAGAAGGATTCAGAAAGATTCTCTGGATATGCAGAAGGATTTTAGGAAGAGCAGCACTCAACAGTGATTGAGGCTTGCCAAGGTATCAAGCAGAGCTACTACTACTAGATTAGTAACACTAATGAGGAATAAATGAGGAAAGCGTGGGCCTGTTGCTAAAAGGGTGGGAAAATTAGTGATAGCAGACAGAGATACAGCTGAGGTGCTCACTGCTGTCTTTGTCTCACAGTGTTCACTGACTTGGTGCTAGTGAAATATAACTAATCCAGCTTTGATGACAAAGTTCAGGATGCAGCTGATGTGGAAGTGTTTTGTAATGTGAGGAAGCTCTTGCTTTCAGAACATGGTATCTCACACTCTTTAATTGTGGTGTTTTGGTGGATTTTTGTTAAAAAAATGTTGGCAGGTCATGGGAATATCTTAATGCTTCAGAGCTGGTGCAGCTGTCAAGGAAGTACTTGAAGAAAACAGCCTTGATTATTGGAATATACTGGGATGCACTAAACAGAGTATTAAACATACAAAATACATTTAATTTGAATGTTTATTCTAATGCTGGCACAATGAAAGGGTCACAGCAACAGAGACAGCTGGGAGTTAATTCACTGCTGTGCTGTGCATGTCAAATCAACCTGCAAAATGCAATTTTTTTTCTGATAACTTTACCTTTTTTCCAATTAAACTGTTCTACTTGCTCAGCCTAATGCCCTACCCTGTAGTCATACATGTCTGCAGTAGACACATATTTCTGTAACTCTTTATGGAGTATGGTAAGCCATGCAGCTGATGTTGCAGTTGAAGAACTGGTTCACCCATGCCATGTGCTGTGCCCTCCAGATGCCTTACTGAATCTAGCCTAAGGGCCAATTTCTGTGGATTTGTCACCGGAATAGGTGTATAGCTAACTCAATTTAGACACTTGTTACTCTCTTTCTTTAGTGAGGGTGGCTGATTCAGCCCCAGGTTTTCCAATCACAACTGCTGCCTTTGCAAATACACAGCAGAATAGACCTGCAGAACCTGGGTTAATCAAATACAAATTAATCAGCTTCAGCAAATATGGTGTATATATGGAGGGCTAAAATCTACTTCATGCAAGTAGTGTGCTCTCAGAAAAGGTTGGGTTAAAAAGAGATGATTTACAGTTGAAAAAAAAGCATTTACAAGTATAAGCAAAATATTGGAAAATAGTCAATAAAGTCAAAGCATAAGGAAGAAACAATAAAATTGTTAAGAATATGTGGGAATGTAGAAGAAAGAACATAGAAGAAAAAAGATTTTGGAAGGTGCAGGGCTGCTGTAGGAAGTCAAGACATTCACCTCATATGCATGTGCACACCTTTGTCTCATTTGAATAGCTTGGTGAGCTTGGTGTTAAAAGTAATACCAGCAAAGGGAAGTTTAATCTGTTCATATGGATAAGACTTTGAGGATCAATAGCTAAAAAAAGTCCTCTGAAAGGTGAATGCAAATCTTTTACAGATGTGGGTCAAAATTTGGTTTAGAACTTGATATACTGAAATCTGCTGTAAGACCCAAACAAACATGGCAAAACACAGGAAAAAAATACAATATAGTTTTTTGGGTTTTTTTCTGTGGTACGCTTAAAAATTTCCAATGTATTTTGTTTTTTAAAAAAATTAAAGGGAGCCTACTCTTGTGATAGTTTTGTAGTTTGCATAAGAGTCATTAATAACTTATGCACCTTCCAGCCTAGCTTCTTTGTCTGACACCTATTCAGCTGTAACTATGAAAAATTACTTGCGCACAAAGGCTTTTCAGTCCCTGGAAGTACAGACTGAAGTTGAAACCATTAATTTTTCAGGAAATTTAAACTGACTACTTGGCCATTGCCAGATGTATTTTGTAAGGAAGGTTTTTTTCATGAAAAGTCTAGTATTGCTTGTTCTTTTTCTGCTTTTAGAGTGCTTTTTAACACCTACATTTGTGGGCCTATGCTAAAAAAGAAGAAAATGGATTTTTTCCCCCCTTCCATAAAGTATTTAAACAGAATATCTTTTTCTGAATATGTCTTATTCTTTCTCATGGAAATAGTGGGCAGCAGAAGCTCCAATGTCTGAACATTATTCTGAATCCCTCTTGTCTTTAGGGCTGATCTAAACTATTACAGAAGATGAAATGGTAAAAATATCACACTATCAGCACCAATAAAATCATTTGTGCTATTCCTTTTTTCTCTGGCAAAGAATTGAGTGAGAACGCTACCTAGTTGTTCAGGTCTTGAAAAGGTCTGAAGCCTTGTTGTTTGTTTCAAAATAATTTTCCTTGAAATTAATTTTGACTTTGTCTTTATATTGCTGGTCAAGAAAGCCTTAAATTTAGAATTCAAGGCTGTAAAGCTAAAATATCTCAGAAAGGGCAAGCACAGGGTTTCATTTCAAAACCTAGTGACCAGGAATAAGAAATACCTTAAGAAATAAACAAGGATATCCTTTCTATTTTCTTTGATATGATTTACAAAGGTCTCCAGAAAATCTTTTTATTACTCTCTCAGTATATTAATGTTTTTTCTAGTAAAAAAGTTTTTGTCATTTGATTTCACTTTTTATCCACTTTTTAAAGTTACTTTCTATTTCATAGGTTTTCGCATGATGCAATTAGTATTAGAATTAAAAAGTAAGATTATGACAAATATTAGTTTTTCAGAATTACTTCTTGAAATTTTTTCTTATATTAACTGTTTTGTCAAAACCTTAGAAAAGGGATTAGTAAAAAGGGATTTAATGAACTTTACACTGACTGTCTGTAAGACTTGCTTAGCAAATTACTCTGTGTGGCATAATTTTACTTACTTATGTATTGATTTCAAAGTCTGTGAAGTTGAATGGACTTGGAATGAGTGTTGATCTTTTGTAGTGCTCTGTTGAATAGCATCATGCAATGTGTTCAGGCAGTTTGGTTGATAAGAGCCTATAAATACTGCAGTAATCTCAAAAATTAAGTAAGTGCTGAATGACAGAGATTGAATTTAGTTTAGGTTGAGAAAGTGTTGAAAAGCAATGCTCAAAAGTTTCTTCATTGTTGATCCTCACTGTGTTCTTAAGAAAGGGAGATCACTTTTTTTATTTCAGGGGGCCCCCTCCCATTCTGAATTTTTGCTGACTGGATTAAATGTTACAGCCATGTGTAGATAGTCAGAAGTAAAATAGTCCATCTCATGTTATAAATGGTAGATTATATATTCAAGACCAAGCTGATGTGGAAGTGTCTATGTTGATTTTTTATTTCTTCATTTTCATTTCTTTTTTTGGATAAAATATTCTGAATTTTATGGAGAACACATAAAGTCTTTTAAGTTAAGCATAGAGCGTGACTTACACTCTTTCTCTAGCCTGTTGACCTTTCCCCCAGCCTTTGTAACCAATTCTTGTACTTTTTGTGTCAGGCTCTGCACATTTTGGGTGGTGGCAGAGTCAGAGGGATGTGCCAGCTGGGCACAGGGTAGCTGTGCTTGCCTTGCTGTCCCTTGGAAAGGCTTCTCCCTTAAAGGAGTTAAACCAGAAGAGCAGGCTGTGGGGCTAATTGTGTTAAGCCAGCTCAACTACCATCTTGACTTTATCAGGGATAAAGCTGCTGAAATGGTGCAATGGTGCTACTCTCTGTGTCCTGCTGAGATCTGAAAACGTGTGAGGAAAAACCTGTGGTCAAGGTTTCAAAAGCCAGGGAGAGTTCTGATAAATGGCCTGCATTAGTTCACTGCAAAGTGAGCCACTGACCAAAGGAATCAGAATGGTCTTTGAACCAGGGAGAGCTTTAAATCAGGTCTGCTTAGGGTCAGGGAAATCTCAAAATCGTAACTTTCTCCATGGTCCTCCCTCTGGAAGAGGGAGCAGAAAATCAGAAGTCCAGCCTCAGAAATATTTCTAAATTGCTAGCAAAGTTGGTGCTTCAGTCCTCCTGCTCACAGCTGGGCCTCATACCACATCATCACCAGCCCCTAGGAACTCTGCTGCCTTTCTGGCTGGCAGGACCACAGCTTAAGAGAGTAAGAGAGGATGGCTTGCTCTTCACTGCTTTCCATCACACAGATCTCTAAATATTACATAGGTACTTTAGATAGGGATCTTTAATATAGAAAGTAATGAAACCCCGATTCTAGAGGGAACACCAAGGCTGAAAAAGAAATGAACTCAAGTGTTTAGAATTTAGTATTTTGTTTATTGAGCTGAGTTTTTTTCTTAGCATGAGGGAAGGAGAAATAGAAGACCTGTTTAAACTTTTAGAATGTAAAGCATAAACAGAAACCTGAATTAGTTGGAATAAACTTCATTTTAAAAATTATGCATAAATGTAAATACAGTGTAAGCTATAGTTCATGTAAAAAGTACTTGAAGTCTGCTGCGTACATAAAACCAATTTGTCAAAACATTCAATCTATGAAAAATGTCATGTTTATGATTTTACTTGTCTGATGCCACTGTAATGTAATGAAATTATAAGAGGAAAGTTCAGTGATGATGCAAAAATTTTCAGTAAAAATTTGTTTCTATTTAAGGGCCTATGTTTACACATATGAATTGTATGAATTTCAGGAAGTCTGAGTGACAATTCTGGTAGTGTGGCAGCAGAACTAGTGTAACTTGATTTACTACTTTTATGTTTTCTCCCTGCAGGAATGCCAGCCATGTCTATGTAGCTCTCAATGTGGCTTTTAGTGACAAAATGAGCTCTAAAATGAATGTGCCCCCCAGGACAGTTTTGTTCCATATGTTGTGCTGAAGAACACTTCAAGGCACATCCGCCTTTACATTTCAGCTCTCTTTTGTGCACCTTTGAACACGACATCTCTGGCAGCATGTTCATTGCATTTGTAGCTTCTAAACTGCTTTCCCAAAGCCCCTCCCTGTGTGTGGCAGCATGCATGATGATCCTGTAATTAATTCTGTAAGTAGCATGGCTTGTTGAGGCAGTACCAGTGTGACCTTATCATGGCTTCTGTCCAGTGGATATTATACAGGCACTTCCCTGATGTAGCCACTCGTTTGATTCTGTTCCTAGTGCTCATGGAAGAGTATCCATAGAAAGTAGGAACTGGGTGAAATATAAGAATATCATGCATTCCTGGGCAGATTGATGAAATTATAGATGAATGGATTTTTGGGTACATCCTTTATTTTTTTTCCTTTAAGAGGCAAGAATAAAAATGCATGCACTTTGTCCTTTTTGTGCCACTAACACAAATTAGAATTGAAATATACTTCAATTAGAAGTTTTTCTAGTAATTTAAACGAGTAAATAGAAACTTACATTTTTGACTTAACTCTGTCAGCAAGGTTGTCCATGCTATTATGTAAATTCAACACAGGTCACTAAGTGATTTTCTGGTTGAATAAGATGAGCTTATGCCATATTTTTACAGAAGCACAAAGGGAAGAATTGATATTAGAGGCCCAATATTAAGGGCTAAAATGAATGAACTAAAAATAAGCTTCTGGCAATATGGAATTGTTTAGTGTATTTTGTTGCATAACAAGGGTTCTAATTTTTGGTGTTGCCAAAATACGTAAAATCGTAAGTCCTTAGTAGTGAGTCAGAGTCCTCCGACTAGCCAAAATCTTTCATGTAAAACAAGAAACCTGTGAGTTCAAGGTACATTAGAAACTGGCAAAAGCATCTTAAAATACTGAAGTTGATTCTAAATAAACTGTTTTGCCTAGGAAAATTTTGTCAAAATTAAGTGTTTTCAGTGGAATCTCAAAGGGTTACTGTTACAAGCTAATTTAGGATGGTATTTGATGCATCCAGTATGTTTTGTTTACTGTGAAGTATCTTTCTGCTCAATTGGTTTATTAAGAAACAATGGATGTGGCATATCCTGTTACTCATACCTATGTTGAATTATATTTAAAATTTATGCATGATGTTATTGTATTTTTTTATATTATAAAATATTAACTTAATTTTTTTTTTTTTAACTTGGTCAGCACTTTCTGTCAGTACACTTTTTGGAAAATTTTTAAACATGCAGAAATAAAAGAATCTTTCACAGGTCTGGAAGTTAGTACTAAATAATGACAAAAATGCCCCCCAAACCTATAAATATTTCAGGTATGTCTAGCTATATTATAATTTTTTCAAATTTTCAAGCTTCACGTCTAATGCTGTTTATTGACTGGGTGCATTTTCAACTTGCATCAAGAAACATGGTCATATTGTGTGTATTACACTGATTTTGCTACAGATTTTGCCAAAACTAGGGGAACTGAATTTTTCATATAATGGAATTTTATATTGGGATACTGACCCCAGTTGTTTATAAAAGGTATCATATACTGTCTATTTATGTTGAATATTTTCCTTCAAATGATTAAGTATTCATACGTTTGGGTTTTGTTTGTTTGTTTGTTTTTACATATCAGCTCTTATCCACTAAACTCATGATATGTACATAGTATTCTTTATAGAAGAAGTACCAGCCTAAAATCTGATCTCTTGCTGACTTGAGTCAGCAGAACTGCAATAGTCTCTTGTTGTTTGTCATTCCTCAGAAGCAGGTAGCAGGGTGTGATCATGTGTAGTTTATTACCTTGCTGATAGCATTGTATCATGCACTCAAAACTTGAATTAAAGCAAGGTTTTTAAAATATAGTGAGAGCATAATACTATTTTCCTCTTCTAGCTTATTAATTAAGCCACCAAGGCCATTTGTACTTCAGTGCAAATTTTTAGCACAGACATAAAAGTATTTTTCTCTTCAAAGCTGCTGAAATAGCACCTTCTCAGATTTTAAATTGTTTTTACCTCTTCTCCACATTAAAAAAAAATGTAAATTGTTGTTTAAATTCTGGATGATGCTTTATTGCTCCTTCCTCCCTGTCTCTTAAATGTTGCTCCTGACTTACTTTGTTCCATTGCATTCTGAAGTTCACAGTGACATGGTAAGCAAGGCTGATGATAACTTGACGTGTGTGTGAGCATTAAACTGCTTTGGATTTGTTTTCAGTTTCGGTTAGGTAAAACCTTTCTGTATCTTCTGCACAATTAGCCCTCCTCCTCCTTGGCTACTGTGCTCATTAACATTGCTGATGCTGAAATCTAATTGTTGTATTAACTTAGATCTGGAATTATTCTTTCTTCATAGAATCACAGAATCAGCTAGGTTGGAAATGACCTTTGAGATCATCAATCAGCCTATGACCTTGTCAGCTAGACCATAGCACTCAGTGACACATCCAGTCTTTTCCTAAACTCTTCCAGGGATGGTGTCTCCACCACCTCCCTGAGCAGCCCATTCCAGTCATGCTTTCTGTGAAGAAATTCCTCTATTGTCCAACCTAAACCTCCCATGGCACAGCTTAAGGCTATGTCCTCTTGACCTATTTGTAAGTTGCCTGGGAGAAGAAACCTACCCTCACTGGGCTACCACCTTCTTGAAGGTTATTGTAGTCTGTGGTAAGTTCTCCCAGAAGCCTTCTCTTCTCCAGGCTAGACATCTCCAGCTCCCTCAGCTACTCCTTGTAGGATTTGTGTTCCAAACCCTTCACTTGTTGCCTTTCTCTGGACATGCTCCAGCAGCTCAGCATCCTTCCTAAGCTGAGATGCCCAGAACTGGGCACAGCACTCAAGGTGTGGCCTCACCAGTGCTCGTGCAGGAGAACAACGACCTCCCTGCTCCTGCTGGCCACACTGTTGCTGATGCAGGCCAGGATGCCCTTGGCCTTCTTGGCCATGTGGGCACCTGGTGGCTCAGGTTCAGCCATCTGTCAGCCAGCACCCCCAGGTGCCTTTCTGCCTGCCTCTGTCCAGCCACTCTGTCCCCAGACCATAGTGCTGCAGGGGGTTGTCGGGCCAAGTGCAGGACCTGGCGCTTGGCCTTGTTGAATCTCATATTGTTGGATTCAGCCCATCTTTCCAGCCTGTCCAGGTCCCTCTGCAGAGCCCTCCTTCTCTTCTGCAGATCAACACTCCCATCCCACTGGGTGTCATCTGCAGATTTGCTAATGGCAGGCTCCATGCCCCCATCCAGATCATCAATAGAGACATTAAACAGGACTGAGCCCAGCACTGATCCCAGGGGAACATCACTGATGTCTGGCTGCCAGCTGGGTGTTATGCCTTCTAATGTACTGTCATGTCAATAAACTACAATGTTATTTTACAGCGTACTGTTTCTCTCTTTCATAGGAAAAATATGTCTTTCATCAATGGCACCTTTACACAATGCTTTTTATCCCTGACAGGACTACCCTAATATTTTATTATGCTTGCATGAGCTGCCTTGAGGTCTGTATCAGTAATTTGAACACCTCCATTTTGTTGCTTTCCTCTTTCAGCAGTTCACTTACTTCCTTTAGGAACTAGCAAATCTACCTTCTTTTCAACTGTGCAGGCTAGGCCAGCTCATTCCCTTCATTATCTATGTTGATTGCGTATTTACTGTTCTCATCCACATTAATAGTTTCCTTCTCCTTATTGCACTTTCAAATTTTCCCTGGTAATCATTCTTATACTGTCATATTCTTACTCCTTTTCCTTTTTCTGTAAACTACAGCCATACACAGACCTTCATCTGCTTTTAGGGCTTCACGTGTTTTCCTTTTTCCCTCCACACTGAAAAACCAAGCTAATGCAAATAAGGCAGATCTCTTTCTAATTTTCCCCTGTACTCCTTAATTTAAAACTCATCTCATTAACTCCACTATCATACATTTCATCTTGATTCAACCTTTTCTATGGATTCACATCCATGGAGCAGATACCCATTCAATCAGTACTCATTCTAATGTTTTCTGATCTATTACTATCATTTTTCTTCAGCACTAAATCTTGATCTTCATTATTTTCCTGTGCTTCTTCCTTCATTTGAGAAAAATCACAAGAATTCAAATTAAAATTGCCGAGGATTCCCGATGAGAGGCATCAACTGTAACCCCTTTAACAGGAGTTTTGTCAGCTTTGCTGATATGGTGGATAGTCAGTGGTTTTTCTGACTCTCATGGGAGTGTTTTTCAGATTCCCACCCTCCTCTCCTGGCCTTGTTTATGTAGACAACATATCCTTCTTTTTTCCATGCGTGTTATAATGACAAAGCCACTTCTTCCTCCTCATAAGAGCAACACTGTACAAGTTAGGCAGCCAGAAAACTCATTCTTTTATTATATTTTTTATCCAACTACCTCATGTTTTCATAAACCATTCTTACCATTCTTAACTTCCTGAAGCTCAGGGGCTCATTCTTGTTCCCACACACACACACCTTGACCTTTCCTGTCCTATTTCCAAGGCAGGGATTTATGCAGGACTGTGTAATAGTGTCTGTTGGGTAAAACTTGAAAGGAAAGGAAAGGAAAGGAAAGGAAAGGAAAGGAAAGGAAAGGAAAGGAAAGGAAAGGAAAGGAAAGGAAAGGAAAGGAAAGGAAAGGAAAGGAAAGGAAAGGAAAGGAAAGGAAAGGAAAGGAAAGGAAAGGAAAGGAAAGGAAAGGGGAAAAGGAAAAGGATTTTTATGAAGTTAATTTATTCTGCAAACCCAATATGCTCCTGAAACCCCATGCCATGTTTGTGTCATGGTCTTTACTAGGAGCCTCAGAAACCCTTTGTAGGGAATGGGTGGTTTTCCAAAGAAAAAATGGAAGAGTGAAGAGATGTAAAATCCTCATCTTGATCAGCTTTATGAAAAGATTCATATGCCACTGAAACTGCAGTAGCAGCTGGTTAAGATATTTGAGATTAAATAAATATTTTTCTATTTTATATACCTTTTAATTTTTATTTTGATTAGATAATTGTTTTATTTATAGTTATTTTTATTTCTTGCATATTCAATAACTGAAAAAACAGTAAACATGACTTCTTCTGCACCTAATAATCCACTATGGTAAATTACAGCAAGCCAAGACCTTTTCTTTGGCATTTACCCAACATACAAATCATACTAGATTTAGTGGAAGACTTATTTATAAGAATGTAAGAATCTTGGTAAAAACACACTCATAGGAAAATATTTTTAAACCCAATACAAACCCAAAGTTGTTTCCTTTATCAACCAAAAAATAAAAAAAAAATTAAAGCAGAATATTATTTTGTGGTGAGGCAGACTGCAACAATGCAGAGAGGTTTGTATTTATACTCCATCATTGGCATCAGTGAAATTCCCTCTCTGATGCTTTTTGTTACATATGATGTTTAAGTGTATAATTGCAGAAAAATAGTTCAGTTGTTGGTGTTTTTTTCAGTTTTGACATGAAAGGAGCCATAATTTTTTCTTTTATTTTTACATTCTTTTAACTTTTTATTTGCATAGAACTTTTAGCTACAGCACCTAACAATTTCACGACTGTGAATCTGCCACATAGCATGTGCAGTATGTGCCATTATTCAATGTATTGGTGGCAGAAGAGTTTTCAAACTTCATATCTAGAAAAAACATCTAGCAATTGATGACCCTTTTGAGGGGCTGATTTAGAGGGGGAACAACAGCTACTGTACTATGAGTGTGATGGAGAGATTGTAGAGGAAGATTTCAAAGTGGCTGGCCAAGTTAAGTGAAACAAACTGCAGGAGTAGGGTCCCCTGATTCCCAGTTGTCAGGAAAACTTTATTCTTCTAAGGTACAGAGAATTTCTGCTATTTCATGCTTGGACTATTGCTTTGGGCATGTTCTTCTGAAGTGTAATATTTTTTTTTTTTTTTCATTTTTATCTGGTTGACTAGGCAGAAAGCGCAAAAATCCAATTTTCAATGGATGAAAGTAATTCTGTGCAAGTGGGGAGTTATACCTGCTTCATTGGAGTAGTAAGAACTAAGTTTTTTTATTTGTGTCCTTGGGGAGAGTCAGTCCCATAGAGGGTGTTTCTAGTCCTTGGTTAGGGTCCTGTTCCTATACAGGCTCTGCTGGTAACCCATGGAGAGGTTTGTCATTTGGGATGGAGGGAATGGCTGCCTCTGTCAGTGAGGCTGTGTCTCCTTTAATGATGCTTACAGTTCTGAGCAGCCACACACTGCAGTGACCATTCTCAGATTTGGTTTCTGACTTAGTGACTGTCCCTAAGACACCCATATCTGCTCTGGGGTGTGACAGCCTTGTGTTTTCTGCTGTATGCTTCAAAATTACTTTTGGGATCATGATAACTTGCAAATGTGTCAGGATGCCGAGCGTAGGCTGTATTTAACTTAATAAAAGAAAACCAAGGAGAAGGAACCAAAGAATGTTATTATATATACATACAGGGCTTTTTTTTTTTCACTCGAACACCAAGCAAAAACACAGTAGAGACTCAACTGCTTTTTCATTTACTTATATTTATTTACACACTCCACATTGTCATCAAATCAATATCTGTAAAGTCTGAAAAGATGTTCTCTCCCCATAAGAAGTGGTAGCATCACTTACAGAAGGTACCAGATCACAAAGCTGGCGTTTTCTATAACATGCTGGTGAGAAGACTGCTGGAATATGCATGTGCAGTTCCTTATCACCCACAGGTATTATTGAGAGGGTGGTCAGACAGAACTGAAAGAGAAGAGCAAAACTTGCATATGCTGAAGACAGCTGCATGAGGTTCAGTAAGGTGAAGTGTCCTGCCCTGGATCAGAACAACCCTGTGCAGTGCTGCTGGCTGGGGGAGGAGAGGCCTGAGGGCTGCTCAGCAGAATGGGACTGGGGGTGCTGGTTGGAAGCAGCTGAACATGAACGAGCAGTGTGCCCAGGTGGCCAATAAGGCCAATGGCACCTTGGCCTGTATCAAGAATAGTGTGGCCAGCAGGATTAAGAAAGTTATTGTCCTTCTGTGCTTGGCGCTGGTGAGGCCATGTTTCAAGTGCTGGGCTTAGTTTTGGGCCACTCACTTCAAACAGGACCTTGAGGGGCTGGAGCATCTCCAGAGAATGGAGACTAAGCTGGTGAAAGATCTAGGAAATATGTCCTGTGAGGAACAGATGAGTTAGCTGAGGTTGTTTAGTCTGGAAGAGGCCTAGGGAAGGTCTTATCAGTCGTCACAACTACTTCAAAAGGTTGTAGTGAGGTGGGGTTTGGTCTCTTCTGCCATGTCTCAAAGTGAAAGAATGAGAGGAAGTTTGTTTTAAGTTTGTGAAAGGTTCAGATTAGATACTAGAAAAAAAAAAATCCAGTGAAAGAGTGGTTAGACCTCTCAATGACTTCTCTAGAGAGGTGGTAGTCACCATTTCTGGAAGTGTTTAAGAGGCTTTGAGGTGGGACACTTGGGGATTTGGTTTAGGATCATTTTGGTGGTGCTGGTTGACAGCTGGACTCCATGATCTTGAAAGTCTTTACCAACATTGATAGTTCTGTGATTTTATGGTTCTGTATAGTTTGTCTGAATAGTGAATAAAGGCACCAACAGAAACAGGAATTACTTGAGTACTGAGAGGCAGCAAAATGTGGTTCAATTATTTGCATTTGTTAGGATAAGATTGTCTCTGTACTTACTGTATGTAAAATGTGCCGAAAGGAATGTGACTTGATGTAATGGGATATAATTTAGTGAAGAGACAGTTTAGATCAATAACAAGACAACTACCTGACATGGAGATCTGTACAATTGTGGAAGAGCTTTTGTAAAAAACATTTAAAATCTCCATCCTTTAAGACATTTAAAATTGTAGTGGGAAACATCAGGGAAAAACTCTATTTTGACAGGCAATGTCTCTTTCTCCTACTTTCATTCTAAAGCACCCACAAGTATTGCTGTAATACCTGGGTGCTTTAAGATGGATTAATGGGACTTTTGTCTGTAATTCATATAATTTTATGGTATGGTTAGGCTTTTGAGTGGCCTGAGTACATTTGTGATATATCCTGCTGATAATGGTTTTCTTCCACTGAGATAATCCTAAATGAAGCCTATTTTGAAAATGTAACACTACGTTTTTATAATTTTCTATCAGTATATTTTCTTGATAAAATTTTCTGTTAATGTGTTGTTTAATTTATTTTTTTTTTGCCAGATGTCTTTTTTGTAAGCATATCAGTTTTGCACTTACAAGCACTGTGAAAAGCAGTAAAAGCAGTCGTCTTCCTTTCTTCTTTTTCCTTTTTCTTTCTTTTTTTCCTTTTTATATGTAGGAGTGTAGTGCATGTAAATTAGTAGTGTGTAAATATCAGCATGAAGTACTTTATGATAGGAAGAGCTGAAATGTTCAGTTATGACTGTTAGGTTTATGAAAGGTTGGACTCAATGATTTTAAGGGTTTTTTTTAGCCTAAATGATACTGTGATTCTGTGGAGAAGTATGAGGAGAGATAATTTCTGTTTATTTCCACTAGGGTTGAGGAAATTAATGAGTTTTTATCCAGAATTTGGTATTTGTGTGTTTTCATGCAATGGTGACAAGTTGCCATGCTTTTGAGGTAATTTTCATCTCCAGAAAACATGAAGAAAAACAGAAGCAGGCATAATGAGAACTTGAATGTGGAGGACTGAAAGTACAGAGGGAAAGTAATGGCAGCATGAAGTGAGGGGCTTGGGATACCAGATGTTCTGGATGATTCCTTCTTGTATTAATGATACAGCATACACCATCCTGCACACCATCCAAACTGCTGCCTAATTACAGGATGTCTTTAATATAAATGAAACTGTGTTAGTATTATGACTTCTACCAACACTGGAATCTTCCACAGGACCAGGTTTAAGCTGAGGATGGGCCATTCCAGCCTGGAAAACAAGGGCCTGCGTTTGCCCAGGGATATGTCCACCACCCTCAGCTTCAGCAGCCAGGAGGGCCACCCGCCTCCCTGCCAGCACTCGGGTCTCACACCCCAGCAATCTGCTCACTCTCACACCACACTCACAGCCATCCTCTAGGTGCTGATGTACTCAGAAGCTTTTCCCTCCAGTTACTCTTGCTCTTAGACCAGGTGCTTATTGAAGTAAATTGTTCCTCTGTCTCTCTGCCTTCTGTTCAGTCCCTGTCCAGCCCCTTCAGCCTGTGAAAAGGGTGACAGAGTTTTGTTCTCTTCTTCAAAAATACATGCTGTCACTCCTTTTTTCTTAAGTCCCGCCCAGATGATCAGAATAATGCAAGAATTCTTTATATGGTACTGAATCATCTATCTATCTATCTATCTATCTATCTATCTATCTATCTATCTATCTATCTATCTATCTATGTATATTATATACTTATACATACTTTTTCAAATATTCTTAAGAAGATTAGATTTAGTTTGGCGACTTTTATTGAAGCTCTGAAGAAAAGACGGAGTGAGCTCACCAGTTCATGTACTGATTGTAAAATACGTGCTTTAGAAAAATAGAGGTTAAAAAAATTAAATTTATGCATTTTGCTTCCTGTCTTTGTTTAAATATCTGGATTTTGCTGCTTTCTGATTGAGGTTTTGTTTTTTGGGGGGTTTTTTGAGGGTTTTTTTTTCTGGTTGTTGTTTCTCCTTTGTTCTGTAGTTTTTCGTCTAGCATATACTTCATTACTTCATCTACTTTTCTACTATCTCAAGAGTAAAAGGAGAATCTATTTGTAATTCCTGAGTCTTAACCTTGAGTCCTAATACTGTTCTGCCTGGTTTGTGCAGCATTATTTCAAACATTGTAATAATCTTGCTATGATTAGGTAATCAAAGAAACAGAGTGTACTTGACATACTGTGTTATTACTTTATGCAGTAATGCTACCATATCTTCTGATTCACTACTTCTTCTTGTAGAATCCAATTCACCTTTGCTTTTTCCTTTTTTTCTTGTTCTCATCTAAATGTCCTAATATTTTCTTCTAGCTGTATGTAGCTGTATCCTCCTGGATTTAAGATATATAATTTTCTATTTTTTTCTGTGTTTCTTTTCTTTGGCCTAGGCTTTGTGTTCTGTCCTCCTTTGAGCTCTCTGCTGTGTGTGCATTGTAGCTTGCTTTGGGTCTGAATGTGTTTCTGTTTCAATAATACAGATTTTTTTTATTTTGATGCTAATGAAGTCTGCTGCAGGTATTTTCTTCAAAATTGTTAATCTGGCCTCCCTGGTCTAGAGTCAATTCTGTCTTAGAACAGGATGTTTAGAGAAAATCAGGATATACTAATTTTCATCTCGTTTAAATTTGGCAGTATAAAGGCAGAATGTTGTTTATTAGGATATCCTAATTGTCATCTTGTTTAAATTTGGCAGTATAAAGGCAGAATTTTGTTTATATACTATTAGTAAGTTGTGTTTGGTTTTCAGCTGATAATAAATTATTGATCTAATTAAAAGGACAAATTGAAGAAAGGAGTTGAGACTTTGACTCTTAATTGCAGGTCTACAAATATTGATATTATACCTAGAAATGAAGGCATTTCTAACTCATGGTAATGCAAGTCAGGCCTTGGGTTTACATATTTGCTTCATAAGCTTTTATAAGAGCTGTGTCAAGAAGTGCTCTGTTAGCTCACAATTTTATATTAGATTAAAACCCAAGGATTTACTAAACCATGGAGAAAACCTTCTGTTGTTCTCTTCTGACTGTGAAATCTGATGTGTTATAAGGCAAAGTCCTGTGGAAGGATGTACTGATAACTAGCAATGAACAAAGCTCTAATCAGTTATTCCAAATAAGATCTCCAGTGGACAGTTTTGTATTACACCTCTAAAAAGGAAGTGTGACATGGAAAGTACAGCTGAACATTTTTCTGCTTTTCTGTTTCTGTGGTTCTTTCAAGGGATGGCAAAGGGTGAGAAGTGAAAACTGTCACAAACCCTGTATTTTTCCTCTCCTTTACATAGATAAACCTTGGCAGCTTCATGGTGAGAACTGTTGAATGTAATTCAGACTAGGTATTTTTATTATTTTTCAATAATACTATGCAAAAGATCTTTTAAAAACAAAACTGCCAGTACACTTGTAATGTTTCACTGTTTTATATCTACCTATGAAGTTTAAACCTATCAAAATTTAATCACGAACAGATTTTTGTGATGTTGATGAAGAGTTTTTTCTCTTGGGTTGTTGTTTTTATAAAAAGTAGTTTTAGTATACACCATTGTAATTAGGCATCACTAACACTGATTGTGAAACCTCTCACAACATTGTGAGGGTTGGAGAGGCTTATTGATTTTAAGAGTTTTGGGGACTGTTGTGCAAGAAAAAATGTTTATTACACTTACTAAGGCTTTCAGAGGTGTGGAAAATAATTTATTTCAACTCAGGCTAATTCACTGTCAGCTTTTTAAGTGTACATTATTTAAGTACATTATTACTACATGCAACTTTCTGTGCTGTTTTCAGTGGATGGTTAATTCAGTTCCTAATACACTATCAAAATAGTTACTGATATCTTTAAGGGCACTGTAATTTATATAGATAATTAGAGGATAGCTGAGCAAGTACTGGCATAGGATTTTTAAGAAAGAAACAAAAAAACCAAGCCATGATCAAATGGCAAAATTAATGGAGGAAAGGTGTATAATGGAGACAATATATTTACATTTTAATAGAACATTTGATGATGTCTTCTCAAAAGCTTATTTCAAAAGAGCTCGTTTCAGTTGCCAGCTGCATTTAAACATAGGTGTGTGGAAATATGTTGCTAATTGCTAATGAATTGCAGGGAAGTGGCCAGATAAGTGCTGTGGAACCTTGTGTTGGGGTTTTTGACCTGCTCTCTGTATGACTCTTTGAAAAGTAGGAGAAGATGTTCTGGGAGCTGCTGAGAAAGCGCAGGTGGGTTCCCTTCCCCATTCTGGAGCAGTACAAGGGAGCCTATTCTGTGCTGCATGCAGGTGGTCCAGCAGATGCTGGGGTCTCCTGGCTGGCACAGAGCTGCTGTCTGCCTGACAAGCCAGCAGAGGAAAATAAAGGGAACCAGAGCATGTCAAGTGTATAAAGGTGAGTGGCAGGCTGAAAGCATTAACCTTAGGGCAGCTTTGGAGCAAAGACAGGTCAGTGGCAACCTGAGCATTGCATTTGGAGTCCAGGAAGCTCCCTCTGCAGGGAGCAGACTATTCCTGGCAGCAGTGGAAGGAGGATGCTGGAGGTTCCTTGCCTATGGTTAGGCTCTGCTTGTGAGGCAGAGAAGGAAGGAGCTCTCTTGAGTGCAGTCTGTAAATGGGCCTGAGCTTAATGGAACAATAAATAAGCTATGTCAGAAGCTTTTTACATGGAAGATTAGCCTGGGGAAAAAAACCCCATTGTGTTACCTGAATCTCTGTGCTTATAAAAAGTGAGTAAAGGGCATATGTAATCAACCTAGCCCTCAGGGTATGGTTGGCACTCTCATTGTTGCCTGTGGGGAGTATCCAGCCTGCAGGAATTGTTGCCTCCATATAATCAGATAGAGCAAGATGAGAAACATTGCACTTGATGGCAGATCTTTAGCTTAATTGGTCTCTAACTAGGGAATTGAGGGATCAGAAGAAGAAACTAGGTAGTAGAAAAATAATGCTAGTTGGATATGGATGTCTGATAACTAGTGCTGTAAAATCATAGAATAGAATCAAAGACCATGCTGAGTTGGAATACATCATCAGGATCATTGAATCCAACTCCTGTCCCTGCACAGGACCCATCAAGAGTGACACCTGACAGCATTGTCCAAAAATTTCTTGAACTCTTCCAGGCTTGGTGCTGTAACCATTTCTCCCTGGGTTGCCTGTTACAGTGCCCAACCAACCTCCAGGTGAAAAATCCTTTTCTGAAATCCAACCTAAACTTCCCCTGACACAAATTCAAGGTGTTGCCTCAAGTCTTGTCACTGGTCATAAGTGTGGAGAGATCAGTACCTGCCTCTCCACTTTCCCTTGTGAGGATGTTGAAGACTGTAGTGGCATCTCCTCTCAATCTTCTCCAGGCTGAACAGTCCAAATGACCTCAGCCACTCCTCACTCAGCTTCCCCTCGAGACCCTTCACCACATTTATGGCCTTCCTCTGGATGCTCTCTAATAGCTTAGTGTCTTTCTTATATTGCAGCACCCAAAACTGCACACAGTGTTCAAGGTGAGGCTGCCCCAGTGCAGAGCAGAGTGGGACAGTCCCCTCCTTGCCTGGTTGGTGACACTGTGCGTGACGTCCCTCCCTCCTGGCTGCCAGGGCTGACTCGTGTCCAACTTGCCATTGACAAAGATCCCAGGTGCTTTTCCATAGTGCTGCTTTCCAGCTTCTCATTTGCAGTTACCTCAGTAATCTCTTCATATTTTCTCAGGTTGCTCTTGTCTCACATTTGAGTCTGAATCAATCTGTGTTAATTACCAGAAATCAAAGTATGTGAGACATACCTGTGTTGAGACCTATTTAAGATCTATGTGAACCTTTTCCACAAAACACCAGGTCAACATCAGCACCTATGAGGAGTAAAGGATAAATTCAGATATTTAAAGGTGGGGGGCCATGCACAGGTGAATAAGCATCTTTGCTGTGTCTTCTGATTTGGTCTGCAGTTGACAAATGAGAGAAAGCAGAGAGGCCATTTCAGAGAGAATTTTTAAAGTCATATGAAAATGAAACAGATATCTGTTGCTTATTCTTCTCCTCTGAGTACCAGTAAAATCAAATGGGATTATAAATAAATAAATATTTTAATATATATATAAATCTAATAAATTAAATAATGACTTCTATGGGGACTGTTTCCAGTGCTGTGAGTAAGGACAATATCAATAACTTCCTTAGTGGTTTTTTTCCTGTGTTTTATGCTACACTGCTGAGGTTAGTATTAAAACGTAGACAGTTGTTTGCAGCTGTGGTTGCACATTAGAATTATAGATATCCTAAACATTTTCTGGACTAAATTTCAGTAAGCAGAAGAGTTTCATTTATTGTGTTGCAATTTTAGGAAAAGGCTTTAGTGTTATCATTTTAGTATGCTTATGTTTTGGAATCTGCACCCACAAATGTGTAAAATTAGTTAAATATGCTTTTAATTTTTTTAAAAGGTTATTAGTTTCCCCATTTAAAAACGGTATTATAAATATCTTTTGAGTCCTCGAACACCAGGTTTCTGCCAAAGGCCAGATTTTATGGTGGAGTTGTAATATGCTGAAATGAGAGAATATAATGGAAATGTATATGCATTCTTATCAGTTTAGCTAGAGGATGCACACTTGATTAATTATTAACAAGCCATGTAAAATATAAATAAGGTCACTGACTAAATGGTATCTAATTTATCTAACTGAGCCCTGTTGCATACTGCTAGCTGAGCTGGTCACTTGGTAAACTGGCAATATTATTCCTTGGATTGGGAATTGTACAGATCCCCTTAGTTTAGTGGTTCAAAAAATATGTCTAGATGAGTTAGTCTGTGGAAAGCACATGCTTTATCAATATAGTAGGGGAAATTAACCCTGATTTTCTAAAAGTTTTGGTTGGAAGTTAGTGACAAAATTTGAGCACTAACATTTATTTAGAATCTTTTTATTTAAAGACTGGTCAAATATGTAATTTGAAAATAATCTGTACTTTAAGTAGTAATTGCTACAAACTTCCCTCACTATCTTACAATATTTGTGTCTAAAATAATTTATGTAAAAAACCTGTCTTTTACGTGTAAATACTATATTTGCAATTTGTATATTGCAAATACACTTTGCAAAGCAAAGGTGTACAAAACAGCAGGCAGCAGATCTGTGTAAGAATTCCTACTCCTCCCCCAATTTGAGACAGTCTGAGAGGAGTAATGACTGGGTGTATTTTCCTGAGATCTCTTTTCCAACAGAACTCTATTCCTCTCCTTTTCCTTCCCTCTGTCCTGTCCTCCTTCCTGATGGCCATTCCTCCACCTGCAGCATCCCAGGTGACAATACAGATGGAAAACTCTGAACTGTATTTCTCCTGGCCATGAAGCGTGGAAATGCACAGATCCTGGAAAAGGCAGAACAGTTCTGCTTTTGCTCACTGTCTTTCCCTCTTTGTAATGTCCACGCTGAGCTTGCAGCACTAATTCCATGAGGGAAGGGGCTTGCACTGCAGATGGGGCATTGACCTTTCTGCCCTCTGGGGGACAGAACACTCTAAACTAATATCTGTATACCTGCTAGTGTGCATGCTAAGTGCATAACAGAGTATTTCCCAATAGCTGTGCTGCCACAGGAGTCCTTCCAGTAGAGGTGTGTATAATTGAGCCAAATATCATGGTGAAATTATGCAGGGGTGGTATTTGTTCATGGGAAGGTGCAGTGTTTTTCCTTGAAAGAGCCCATCTGCTTCCATCTCTGAGGATTTGTGGTAGGTGGGCAATGAGTAAAAATCAGCTGTGTACCACATTTTGTGTTACATGCTTTCACAATATCACATAGCAATATTCAGTGTTTCTCCTAGAGCTCTGGCTATGAAATCAGATTATATTCTGAGGAGTCAAGCTTCTCTAGAAAATAAATAACCCTTGCTATTGTGGAAAATGAAGAATTGTAAGCTCTTTCCAGGGAAGATAAGGGATAGTGTTGATTCTTATCTTTAAATCTCATGATTTTTAGGCCTATATTTTAGGGGCTGGGGAGACTTGATAATATTATTGCACATGGGACTGGCAGTGTAGCAGTCCTTTGATTTTGGAGGGTCTCTTGAGGTGTACAGAGAGATAATATTGTATTACTTCTGCAGAAGCTGCATGGGTTTCTAAGCCCTGTGTCATAATCCATGTTGGTATTTGAGGTTTAGTGATATATGTTGTTGTGTTGTTGTACAAGATTATTGGTAGCTATTCTGTGAAGCACACTTTTCCCCTGTCTAATGTGTAGTACAAAATACAGTTACTTCAAATGTTACAAATGAACCTGTATGTTGTTGTTCTGGGAATATTTGGCATTATATATTATTCTGGGATTTATTAATTGCCTATCAACAAACAATACAGCATAAATGAGTAGCAGTACTTCCTAAAATAGGAAGATTTTTCAAGAAAGCTAGACATTTGTCACTTGTGGTTTTAATTATGAGATTTTTTCCCCAGAGATTGTTGATCCATTGACTAAATAGAAATAAGAAAGTTCACTATTCTTCTTTTTGACTACTTGAAATTTTTATACTGTTTTGCAGATGTATTGGTAAAAGAAAAACTACTTTTCACTAAAGAGGTAATATGCTGGAATAAATAGTCTGACTAGTTTTAGCAGTTCAGATGTCACAGAAGAGCCTACTTTTCTGTCTGTAACAATTGGCTGCTAATTGTGGAGTGTAAACTTCATATTTTCATACTCTGAAATAAAAATAGCCGTTCAAGTTAACTTACTTTTACCTTGCTTTGGCTCAGAGATGGAAACTCTGACCAGCAGTATGTTTCCTTATGAAATTACCAGTACCAATGATAATGTTAGGGGCAAATTAGATATAAATTATCTATATAATTGCTAATGGGTTAGCTGTGCTAACAAATCTTAAATTTACTTTGACTGCCCTAAGAAGGAGGACTAAATGGGAATAGGGTGGGAGGAAAGATGCAGTGAAGTAGAGGTTTGCACTAGAATGAAATGTTTCAACTTATAATAGTAGAGTCTTTAACCAGCCTTACACTAGCATCATATTTCACTCTCCCCAAAATGTCTGCTGTGTGCCCTCAGCTTTTTAAGGTGAATGTGACATATTTGTAGTATAACTAAGTATGCTTCCCTTTTACAGCCTGTGAACAGATAGTGGTGCTGTCCTGCTCTTGGTATAGTGTTTCGTTTCAATATCCTGCTTTGTGTAGCCTTACTATATAAGAATTTGAGGATATTCTGATAACTCTATTTGGACTTCCTATTTTTCTTCCTCCAAGGTGAAAGGGAAGTATATTTTTCTTGAAAGATCGGTGGAATTTCATCTGCGGTATTTAATAGTGGTTTCCAAAGCCAGTCCCTTTCCTCTCCATTTTCTGTAGGTTTAAGATGCCTGCCCATCCTAAACTCAGTCCATACTGCTAGCTTCATATTTGGTGTCTGAAATTTTTACTTTCCTTACCCACTTGACCCTCCAAAACTCTTGTGAGTGATTTGTACCAGCATCATGGTTAGGTTATTGGGAAAGGTAGAGAAACTGGCTGTCCCTCGGCAGTGCTGTTTGTGTTCTAAAGAGCAGCTATTTTGCTGGCACAGGCATTCTTATGATTGAGTTGTTCTGTGCTATGGACCTCTTGTACAGACTGATCGACCTCCCTAATCTCTTGCCACTGCTGCTGCTGCTGCTGCTGAAGTCATCTTTATATTTCTACAAGACAGGTGGCTGACTTCCACAGACTCTGCCCAGTTTCGGTGCTGCTGCTTCCTGGGCCAGATTGCACACTCCCTAGAACAGTGATTTTTGAAGTTTTGCACACCTTTGTAGAGAACTGGAGCTGAAATCAAGATTGTATTGGACCTGGCCCTGAGCAGCACTGCCAGATGTCAGTGTATTAATTTTCCCACCCAGGTAGACAGCATGTCAGCTGTATGTTTTGGAATGTTTCAAACTTATTTTTAAACTCTGGCCTGCTGGTTATTTGACTGTGTATGGTTCATGTCCACTTCTGTAGCCTTTTGAATCCCCTTGTCCCTGATCAGCAAAAATATTCACCTGTGTGTGTGCCAAATCCTGCCAGGTGAGCACTAAACGTTCTTAAACTAGTCTTGGGTAAGCTTCAGTCATTAAGATTCTACCCCAGTGCCTCATGATCATCTACATGATATATAAATCACAGTAAAAATAGGCCTGATATTTAAAAGGTCAGGCATACAAGCATGCATGCAAAAATGTATTTGAATTTGCTTTTATAACTTAGTGATATTTTGCTAAGGAACTCCTGTGCCAATGATCAGTTTGATAAATTAGTGGTTGGTTGACTGTAATCATGGTCATTGTGTATGCAGAACAAATATGTAAATATGTACACAGTTTCTGTCTGTGCATTTTCTGCCAAACCTCAAGGAAACCAGACAGTTTTATTTATCTCATATTCAGATGTCTATTTCTGGTCTTAAAGCAGTTTCTCCTTTGCAAATCAAGACACTTCTAAAGGAAGCTATAAAATTTTAAGGAGCATAAAATTCCTAATATAATGATGTGAAATAGAATTAGAACAATTGATTGAAAAAGCTATTTTCTTATGTTTCCTACTTTACCATTAATGGCATTACTTGAATTTTTCATTAAAAAGGGACAAAGATTGTTATGCATCTTTAAACAGTGGAAAAGAGGTTCTGATTCTTACTTATTTTTATTGTTAAGAGAAGGTCTGACTACATATTGGTGTGAAGGTTTCTCTGAACTAGCTTTTTTCTTTTATAATAATGTAGGTAAATGAATAAAGCAAATTCTAAGAGATTAGCTAAGTTTAATGTTCTGTAGCTTGTAATAGGATTATTTTTATTAAATATCATGATCAAGTAAAGTTCATCTCTCAGAAATGGCATTTCTATTATACTACAAATGTTTCTTACTTTCCTCATTCCACGTTTCTTTTTCAGTTGGATAGCATGTACCTCTTATGTAGATCATAAGAGAATTTTTAGAATAATATGTCTTGAACTCTAGACATTGTATATGTTCCAGAGTGTATTTTGCAGAACGAATTACATTTGCATAGTTGTTCAAATATTGTTTCCACTAGTTAGTGATCCTGTAGGAATATGTCTAGACTTCCTGAAGTATAGGAATTATTTGCATAATGCATAGATTTGAATATATTTGCATCTCATCCAAGCACACTGGGTCATGTTATCTGGCACAATTTTTCATACAGTACGTCTGTGTAAACTGAAGTCAGTAAAAAGAAATGGGGATAAAGTCCTGCTTTTTTTTTCCTATGTCATAATTAAAAAAAAAAGTGTGATTAAAACTGGAGAGATTTTTTCATTGCTAAAGAAATTCAAACAAGCAAAAATTACATAATTATCTAGGTTGTTCTAAATATGAAGAAAGGCACTTTACCCATGTCAAATGAAATTTTGAAGATTTATACCTAAATAATTTTTGCAGAATGAAGAGAATTTTAGTTTAAAAGCTTGAGAGATATACATTTTGATTAAACACAAACTAAATGTTACCCATTTTTTTCACAAGGAAATGAAATAAATATTGTTTACCATTGCCATTTTTTGGCATTTTTTTCCTCTTCTAGTTACTGCAGATAAACCAGACCAGAAAACCCTCATAAAATGCTTAACAAAGTTTTATAATCTGGCGTCTATTTTTTTCACTTTTTTTTTCCTAGTCGAGATATGTCACTCTACATAGTTGAATGCATCCTTACTAAGTTTTTAAATTTTTACATAGCAAAAGTGATCAGATTTAATTTGACTCAATAAATATGTAAGAGTCAAATGTATGAGAAGCAGCAACTGTCCACAACATAAAAAATATGTCTTTTTTGTAGTGAAGGGACCAAAACTGGTACTTTAGGTGTGGCTGCACTGGTGCCAAGTACAGGGGGCAGTCACTGCCCTGCTCCTGCTGGCTGCACTATTGCTGACACAGGCCAGGATGCCACTGGCCTTCTTGGGCACCTGGGCACACCCTGGGTCATGTTCATGTTCACTGTCAACCAGCATCCCCAGGTCCATTTTAGCTGGGCCACTTTCCAGCTGCTCTTCCCAAAGCCTGTAGCGCAGCACGGGGTTGTTGTGACCCAAGGGCAGGGCTTGGCACTTTGCCTTGTTAATCCCATATAACTGGCCTTGGCACATCGATCCGGCCTGTCCAGATCCCTCTGCAAGGGAGGGTGGATCTACCCTCCAAGAGATTGACATTCTCACCCAACTTGGTGTGTCTGCAGACTGACTGAGGGTACACTGGATCCCCTTATCAGAATCATTGACAGTGATATTAAACAGGTCTGGCCCCAATACTGAGCCTTGGGGAACCCCACTAGTGACCAGCCACCAACGGGATGTAGCACCAGTTCTACACCACTACATTCTCCACCACTCTCTGGGCCTGGACATCCGGACACTTTGTTACCCATTGAGGGTAACACCTGTCCCATCCATGGGCTGCCAGCTCCACCAGGAGAATGGTGTGGGAAGCAGTACTGAAGGCTTTGCTGAAGTCCAGGTGGACACATCCATAGCTTCCCTCATCCACTAGGCAGGTTACCTGGTTATAAAAGGAGATCAGTTGGTGAAGCAGGACCTGCATTTCCTAAACCCAAGCTGGCTGAGCCTGCTTCCCTTGTTTTCAACCCTCTGAAAGTCCAAGGTAGAGGTTTTGTTGATCCCCTTCCTTACTTCACCAAGAACTGAAAATTGTCATTTTGTGTTAGCTATGCCCGAGACAGCCTCCCACCTCCACCTCTCCCACCAGCTCTTCTGTGTTCATAAACAGCAGGTCTAGCAGCCAACCACTCCATGAAGGCTCCTTTGTCAGCTGTGTGAGGGAGGTTTCATAGAATATGTTGAGTTGGAATACACCATTAGGATCGCTGAGTCCAAATCCTGGCCCTGCACAGGATCCCCCAAGAACCACACCATATGCCTGAGAGTGTTGTCCAAACACTTCTTGAACACAGAAGTGCTGTGACCATTTCTCTGGGTTGTCTATTCCAGTGCTTAACCACCTTCTGGTTTTTCAAACCTTTTCCTGATACCCAAGCTAAACGTTCCCTGACTCAGCTTGATGCCATTCCCTCAAGTCCCATCACTGGTCTCAAGAGTGATGAAATCAGTCTGAAATGAAATGAAATGAAATGAAATGAAATGAAATGAAATGAAATGAAATGAGTCTGCCCCTCCTCATGATGAAGCTGTAACTGCAGTGAGGTCTCTCCTCAGTCTCCTCCAGACTGAACAGACCAAGTGATCTCAGCTGCTCCTCTTAAGGCTTCCCCTCAAGGCCCTTCACCATCTTCTTTGGACACTCTCTAATAGCTTAATATCTTTTTTGTATTGCAGTGCCCAGAACTGCACACAGGACTCGTGGTGATCCCCCACAAATGAATAAAAATTGCATGCATAGTTTGATATAATGTGGCAGTTTCCCTTTCTTCTTCATGTTCATAATTTTTGGTTGTGGAGCTATGAACAGTTGAAGCTGTTTTGAAAAATTAAGATATGGGAACATATGGTGAACGTCACTGGGGAGGTTGACCAGATCACATAAAGCACAGAGTCTTGCCGTTTGAAGTGAAGAAATAACAAGCATTTGAAAACAATTTAGTGTCTTAAAACTTGTGAAGTATGCTTAGGAATTTAACCTGAGTGAGCTGGTGAAGTTCTCAGATTTCTATACCAGATGATGAAAAGTTTTGTATCATTTAAGTCAAGTTCCTTTGAGCTATCTGTATTTGCAGCTTTGATGAAAAGAATTAAAATTTTTCTTCTGTAATAAAGGTAATTATGTATGCGGCTGTCTTGATTCACTCTGAACAATAAATCCCACTGGGTAGGGCCTCACAGATGGTCTTGCTGAGGGAAAACTGGATCTTTATGTGTAAACATGCAAGAAAAGGACAGAACACAGTTGTGTTAAATGAAACAGGTGGTGAAGAAATCAGTTTTTTGGATGCACTTATGATTGTGCTTATATGAATACATCATTCACTGAGTATATTTTATATTTATTATAAAAATATATATAATTAAACACCATGACTAAAGCTGGCCTAGCATTTCAGCTTTCTTTTCTTCAGAGGTTCTTAACTTTTGGCTTGTGACATTTTCAAATTTTCAGTATTCTTTCTGAAATAATAATAGGCATTTGGCTGCTAAATTTTCTTTAAAATTTTAAATTTAAGATGTTATATATGTTTGCTTATTGGGTCTGAAAATTATTGAAATAATAAAGATTTTCTTCATTGTTTGATCTATTTAGATATGCTCTTATGTGATAAGCACGTATCTCAAGGGCCTTTCTAGTTTTACCCTGATCATCAAATGGGTGAAACTCTAACTTACAACTTCTGAGCAGAAGGTTGCCAGGAAAAGTAACTGGCTCTTTTTCAGATCCTGGTATTCACTCATGACTTAAAATTAATCCACTGCTATAATCAATTGCTTTATCAAGCTACAAATCCTGTAATTACATACTCTAATCTAGATGCAGTTTCCCAGGATGCTTCTTCCTCTTTAATTTGTTATTTGCTCTCTGTTCAGATATTCTCCTCTTTTGTTTGCTTTTGAACCTTTTAGTGTTGTCCGCTCGCTGCACCTCGACTTGATTTTTCATGAGCGTATTTATCTCTAAGGCATATTTCCTCTTGCTACTCATTTATCCAATCCTTGTTTACTCATATTCTGTCTATTAAATTAATAAATAAAGATAATACAGTTATCCATTCCTCTTTGCTATTTCTGGATGTTTTGTGCTATGTTTCTCACCTGCTTGGTTCTCAGTAATTCCAGTGGTTGCAAACATAAATACTCAAGTGTATTTTCTCTCTATCTGCACACCATTGGGTGAACATAGCATATTTCCATGTGCCAGTTTATAAGTTATCGATCAAATCTTTCAGTTAATTGGAAAGAAATAAAAAAAAAAAGCAGTAGTCAACAATTAAACAATTCTGAACAAGTTCATAAAAATTCTCCTGGTATTATAATTAAAAATATGTTAAAATTTCTTATTAATATGGAACATACGAAAGAACTGTTTTATTTTCATGAGGTAGTAGCACAAACATTGGAGAATTATCCTTTCAGACTTAAGGAAAAGGATTTATCAGTTCATAAGCTGTGAAATTCGAGGTGCTCTTTCTTCAGTGTGAAAGAAAAAGAAAAGCTATCAACTGTCAGGGCTCAGTTTACCTTCTTTACTTTCAAATTTTACTTCCATGTGAAAAAATTATGCTCTCAGTCCTTGGGTCTGAAAGTCAGCTATAAAGGGATAGAGCAACTCTTTTACCTTGTGTTTCCCTTCCCCAAGTCAAACTAGCTCCAAATGTCAATGCCTCCAAAGTAAGCCAGTCTGTTCCTCATTCCTAAAAAGTCATCCCATTCAAGGGATGATCAGTTCACCTGTATCCTCAAGATAAGAAGAAATTTCTTATCTGTTTCAGGAACATAAGATTTAGCATTTAAGATTTATATGAGAACCAGCCTTTACAAGTCCCGCAAAGTCACCAATAATATTGGAAAATTATGCGCTCTTCATATATTTTCAATTACAACATTTTAATTCCAGATTACAGTAAGCAAACTGCTAAAAACAGTTTTTCCATATACTTTCTACTCAAGGCTAGATTGAATTATGATTGTTTCTGTATATGAATTTTTTGTTGTTGTTTCCATATTAGATTTTCCTGTGTATCAAATACCTGAGTCTGGGATAATTGGATTGTACTAGTGCCACCTTTAAATGGCAAAAGTTTCCTGACAGAAAACTACTCCCATGGAGTTCAGAATGTTTGCATTACATGTGTAATATACTAAAACTGCAAACAGAATGATACTTGTAGTGATTGGAAGATGTGAAGTATCTAAGTTCAGTGAGGGTTTTGTGGAATGTTAATCTTTAGGCCCGTCTGCACCTCAGCAAGAGAAAACACTAAAACAACCTTTTGCACTGCTCAGATATCCTGTGCCCCATCAGAAGACCACAAAATAGCACCAGTATATGGTGACCATATTTTTCTTTTTATTTATGACTGTGTTACTGTCTCTGAGCATCATCACTTTGTCAAAAGGAGCTGGTGGCAGAAATGCAACCCCTGAGCCCAGCCCCTGAGTGTCCTAGGTGCTGTTTTTGTGCGGCAGGGAGGAGTGGTGCCCTGCCAAGCCCTGCCCTGGTCACCTTTGAACCCCACACCAAACACATGCCTTGGTCAAACTGTTCACACAGTGCAGTGTGGAGAGTGGCTGGAAGAACATCTCTGTAGAAGACAATGAAAGAGATTTTCCTTGATGCTCTGTGGCGATACTTAAAGCATCTGATTTGACCTGCTGTAGTGTGCCGGGTCTATATATGGTCATTTTTAACCATCTAATTTACTTGGGGTCTAATGTCTTCATACAGAGTCTCTTAGATGTCTATTAATACAAATATGCAGTTATAACTTTTGCTACAATAATAGTGTCTCTGTTTTTCAGTACGTTACTGAGACACTGTTCTTGTCTTTTCTACTTCCATCTCTTTCCATGACACTCGTAGGAAGTATTGGCACCTTTACCATGGTGCCAATTTTTTTTTAAGCTTGATCTGTGAGTTCAGATTCGTTGTTAAGAGACAAAAAGTGATATTAGATATGACAGTGTAAGTTTGTCTCCTGTAGTAACCCAAAGTAAAAATCTATATTAAAAAGACATTCAGGCTGTAAAAAGATGCCCTCAGAGCAAGGACACAGTGGTACTAAGGTTGTTGGGGAATCTGCAGAAGGAGCTGGATCTTTCTTCAGTCATTAAAATCTGTCCTCTTAATGTAATAAGATGATGAAGAAAATTTAGTGCCTCACCAAAAGCCTTTCAAAGAGATAATATCTTAAGAATAATTTCAAATACAATTCTGTGTCATTAGTGTATCATACCTTTCCATAACTAAAATTCATAAATGTGTAGAAAGATTCTGAATTATGACTATGTTTTCCTGAAATTATAGCCTTTTCAATATCAATATTTTAATTAAAAGTCCCATATTTTGAGAAGAAAAGATATATGTTCAACAATATATGTGTTGGTGACAATTTATTTTATTATTTGGTGGATAATTTCCCTGAGCATTTTAGCAAAACTCAAACCAGAAACTGCAGATTAAGAGACCATGTATTTAGTTGCCTGTATTTAATAGATTGTTCTATTTTTTGCTAATGTTAGGCAAAAATGGGGAAGCATAAAATGAAAAATACTGCTTTCTTTTCAGCTTTTGCCTTGCATGGATTTTACCCCCTTTGAAGATGCCAAATTCTTCCCCTGGGAGGCTTGGAAAATAGAATGAGAAATGCTGTTTATTAACTGCAGCCTTCTGTCTTTTACATATGGTGCAAAAAATAATAATTGCATTTATTACTGTTTTAGGAAAGATTTCAGCTAAAAATTAACCTGTTAGCTTCAGAATGGATTTTTCTGTTTCACTGTAAAACTGTAATTTACACTGAAATTGATTGTATTTTGACAGAGCACTTCTCCCAACATTAGACTGGATCACCAGCATCACAAACTCTTGGCTGATACTTGATTTCACACACGAGTCCCATTGTCTTTGAGGTCATCTGTGTGTGTGTGCTTAAACATGCATAATTGCTTGCACTTTTATGTTTAAATGATCTTTTAAAAATAATCTACTTCTAAAATATTCCAGCATTTTGCTTTGCCTTTGATTAATGTTTTAGTGAGTCCAAAGACTGCAAAATACCAAATAGAGAAATAAGATACTGGAATTCAGCTTTGCACCTGCAGCACAAAGTTACACACATTGTATTTAGTCTTTGTTGCAAGCTTCTTTACTGTCACTGAAAATTTATTTTCCTGGAGAAAGTTTTAAGGGAAATTAAATCTGTGGCCAAGAAAAAAGGTGATATATTCTTTCAGAACTCCTAGGATTGCTGAAGGAACTCTGGGGATGCTATGAAACAATCTCTACTGACTCCTTCATCCAGAGGTAGCTACAAGAGGCTTCAACTTCTAGGAAAAGCTCAGTGAGCTCTGAGGAGCTCTGCCAGCTGTCCCTCCCCACGGTGGGTTTGGGGCTCTTGCTCCAGCCGCCTTCTGAAGAGGGGTTTGGAGAATCCCTCCCCTGTTGGAGGATCCCTGCAGTGGTCCTGGGGAGTGGCCAGTGTAAGAGCCAGGGCTTGGCCACAGCTCCCAGCTCCCAGCTGAAGGCTGCAGGAGTTTGTACAGGTGGGAGCTGTGACTTCTGACAGAGGAGGACAATTCCTGGCTGCCTGTGGATCTGTATCTACTGAGCAGATTCAGTGCCCTGGCTGCAGATGAGGGGCTGGGAGCTGGATGGGATCCGGAGAAGGTGGAAACGGAGAGCTGTGAATAATTCCCTGCTCTGCAGGATGGAGGCCCAGGTTGTCTGGCTTGATCTGCTATCTAGAGAGCTTGCTGCTTGCTCAGAACTCAAATCCAGGATGTGGAGAGACTTCTGAGGCTTGTCTGGTCTTGGGACTCCATCACCACTCTCTGCCAGAAGAGATCTGGAGTGTATAAAGCATGAATACAGGGCCCTGGAGTGATTTTCAAGGAGCTCTCTCCTTGATCATTTTACTGAGGGGCAAGAGCTTCAGGAAATCTAGAAATCTAACAACAGGCTGCACAACTGCTGTTGACACCAGATATTTGGGGTACATGACCATGGGATGATCTTTGAGGATCAAGGACTGCTAGGAAAAGAAAGAAGTGATAATCTCAGGTCATGGTAACTGAGGGAGGCTTCTGGGGACTCAGAATGTAAATAACAGGCAACAAGGAGGATTTGGGGCCTACAACATAGTCAGCCTCACTTGACCTCTGGGGAGCTGATGGAGCTGATGGAAGCTGGAAACCATTTCCAAATATGCGAAAAATGGGGAAGTGACTGAAAGTAATGATTTATGAAGGGCAAATGTAAGGATTTATGAAGGGTAAATCAAGATTAACCAACCTGATAAGTCTTCTATGATGAGGTAATGGATGAGGGAAGAGTAGGGGATGTCTTTTATCTTGACTTCAGCTAGACTTTTATCCTCGTAGACAAGCTGATGAAGTACAGACAAATGGATGGTGTTTCTAGACACTTATAGTTAGTTTGGGTAAATACAAACAAGTAGAAACACTGGGACACTTTGATAGTATTGAAACTGTATGTGTATAACCTGGATTTTCAGTGGTCCTTCTGCAGGATCTTGTAGGATTTTATGTTATTTTCTTTGCAGCAGCCTATTCTCTAAGATGTTCCCTGCCTCAGGATGTGTCTGTGGGATATTGCTGAGTTTGGACCTTGGACATACTGAGGTCCAAGTATGGAGCAGATTTTGGCCTATGTCTGAAGACACACATTTGATGACATGTGACAGCTTTGCCTACCTTATTTATGCTCTGTATCCTAAATTTATCTGATATGCTGACACTAGCTTTGATATTTCTGCCTGTATCTTAATAATTTATGACTAGAAGAGACATTCTTCATCTTAATGGTCAGCTGTGGAAATAAGTATGTTAACTATCCCATCCTGGTAAGAAGATACCAGGATTTATAGTTTGGAGCACATCAAGATCCATAGGTTATCTGGAGACAACTCACAGCCATATTCCAAGAAATGCCTTTTGTTCAGCCATAAAATATAGCATTACATTCTCATTCCTGGAGATATGATGTTATTTTGGAAGTCTTTGAGGAAAATAGCAATTTTGGATTCTATTCAAAGGTAAGGGAGTTTTCTATTATTATTACTGCAATTTTACTGAATCTAGATTCATAATCACATTAGTCATACTTGAAACCCTTATGTTGTTGATATGATGAATTCAGCCATAGTATTTCAGCATAAAAGCTACTAATTCACAGTCTAAACTCTGCCTTTAGCTTCTTTTTGTATTTGTTACCATTGAAAATTGAAAACTATGTTCTGAATTACAAAACACATTTCCTTCTTAACCTGGTTTTGCTTATTTAAATTAAGCCATCATCAGCTGGGACAGGGAGCTCTGATTTTGCTGCATATTGGCAGATGCCAATGAAGATACATGTTTCTTAGTTTTCACAAAAGATTGAACTTTTTTGCCACTTAGTTTGCCATGACCCTAGTTGCTGTTTCCTTTCCTACATTTTTTTCTTCATATACCTGTTGTATTGAAGGAATTTGTTGCATTTCAGAGGGAACATGGAGAGTCTCAGGTGGCCTCATTGAATCTCACTGATCTGCAAGATGGCCAGCAATTCCCCTCTCAGTTGGGCTAGAATATTGTGGTACTTGTTTTGGTGGTGGCACCTGCAGGGTTTGGGATTTTCTGAGGTTTATTTTTCCTCTGCTTTTATTTTTTTCTTTAATGATCTTGTTACTTGAAATAATAAAAGGCTTCATTGCCATATACTGCAATTTAAAATCTACTGTTATTTTACTTAACTATAAGTCACTTTTGGGACTCTTTTCCCAAAACTATTCTGATGCATTGGTTGCTTTTGAACTGACTTGAGTCCCTTTTCCCTTCACATGTGTTCAGGTCTTGGTGCCTAAGAGTGTATTGGATTTTTTGAGAACTATCAGAATGATGCCTTCCTTTGGATTCTGCTACTTTCAGAGCCATAAATAATTTTATGTTGCTTTTTGTATATATTCATTAAATGTGCCATTTTTGTTATTTGATTCCTTGTATTTTTAATCTGTCTAACCACAGAAAGTTTTTTTGACAAAACAGGGAGGTTGCCTGCCTGTGTTCCAAGGTCCACGTGCTAGTGATTTGGTAGAGGTGGATAATTTCATCAGCAGCTGTTGAGTGTCCTACCCACTTGTGGATGTTACGATTTGTAGAGGGTGGTATTGTCAATAATATTAACACTGAGTCCCTGTTCTGAGTTTATTGTTGTGGAAGACACTGAAATCTGCCCTTTGTTGGTACGCCTTTAATAGAAGCTTCAAATTCCTTTTGGTTGCCGCTGTGCACCAGCAGCAGTCAGAAGATACAAGAGACTGTTCAGCTTACTTTACACTGCTCGTGCCAGCCTGGGCCACACAACACTCTGCTGGCATTTGGATTGCTGTCAGCTCTGTGTGTGTGAGTCTGTGAGGAGATCCAGATTCGCCTTGTACTTCTGGTGAAACAGCAGGGCTTCTTTAACCCAAATCCTTTAGTACTTTTGGTGAAACAGCAGGGCTTCTTTAACACAAATCTGTGCTCTGCCTGTCTTCTGCCTCTGAATAGGATTCCCCAATTGAGCCTGCTTTTAGGCTGGTCAAAGCAAAAGGACTCAGATATGAGCTAGAACTGCTTGTCTGGTTCTAATCTTTTTAATTTAGTGCCCCTGTGAGCAAACCTCTAAATTGTGGGGGTCTCATATGGATAAGCAGTCAGAAAGTTTGATGTCCTAGCCAGGCTTTGAAGAATTCTTTGATCTCTTTAACATGCTCTTCATGCTTTATGCATTCCCAAATCCCTCTACTGATTTTGGACCTCAGTTTTTTTCTTGTCCCTTTTTACAGACAGTTTCTTACTTTCATCCAAGAGCAACCAGCTTTGATTATCTGGTCAAAGAATTACTTCCTTTGTTGGAGGCCAGATGTGCAGGGATCTCCTTTTTCCTCTGGAGAAAACATGAGAGGGTAGATGTTCTGTAGTTAAAAAACATGGCACTTAACCTGAAGGTCTGCAGAAACCTTCACAACCAGCATGCCTGCTGCCATGAGGGTGTGTAGCCTTTGGTCACACTTTACAGTCTCCTTTATACACTTTATTGTTTGGGTTTGGAGATTTTCAAAGTCCAAAACCCTAGTTTTGAAAAAACTGAAATTTATCACTCCAAGTCATAGTGGGGAATGTCTTACTGGATGGATGATGAGACTAATTTTAGACTCTGTCCCTTGGGTATATTTAGAAATTATTTCACGGCTGGATTCTGTGAATTATAGTATGGAAGACAGCAGCCAGAGGATCATTCAGTGGCCTTTATTAATCAGAATGTCAAGCTAGATTATCTAAGAATGCCTTCTGCATTTAAAATAAAAGAAGAGATTAACCTCTAGTAAAATGTAAAAATCTTTATTTTAGACACATCTTAAGCCATTTTGTTTTGGCCCATACTTCTTTAATGCCCCTGCAGTGAACAATGTTGGTGTAGTTTGAGAGAACAACATTTGACCTCCCATTTATTGCTTTGTAACTCAATTGTAATTCAATTACCACCCTTTGTGTATGGTCTCTGTCATGTTTAATGCTTTAGAGCTGCATGTGTTAAATTGGTATTCTACAAATCATACAATTCCTGTTAGGTTTTTAAGCTAACCCCTTGCAGTAAAGCTCATTTTATATCAACAGGGCAGCAGATTTAATAAGAAGTTCTGACACTGACTAATACATTTTTTCTTTTTTTTTTCCCACTAATTTGATGGAGAAAACTACTGCAGCCTTTTAAAAACTTGCTCAGCTTTAGCTGATTTTAAAGGTATGAGTAAACTGTCAAGTTTGGAACCAGAAGGGGGTAAAAAGTTTTCATATTTGACTTGCAAATCAGGAAGATTGAAGAATACTCTGAATAAGTATTCAGAATATCTGTGCAACAAGAGATGGATAGGAAAGAAAAAAAATTAATATCTACTCACAGCTGTGTCTATATTTCATGGCTGGAAGGAGTAGAGAACTGGGATTGCAGAGAGGTCTAATGTAGCTGGAGGAGTCATTGGAGCAGGCAGGGAAGGGCTGTAAGCCTGGTTTCCTACCCAGCACCTAGGGCTTTGGTTCATTTAGACAGGTTCCTTTGAACTTCAGCAGTCTAGCAGCAGTCAAATAGCAAGAATACAATGTTACTGTAGGACTGCCGTCCATTTAGAGGAAAAGCATTCCGTAGAGTGGAGCAGAGCACTACCTCTGAGTGAGGGAGTGAGAAGTGAGGCTAATGATCCCACAGTGCTGAATAACAATCTGCCAAATGTACATAGATGCATGTAATGGTTTTGGTTGGAAATGATCTTAAACATCATCTAGTTCCAAACCCCTCACGATGGGTAAGGCTGTCACTAGATCAGGATGCTCAAGGCCCCATCCAACCTATCCAATGCTTCCAGAGATGGGGAATATATATATATGGAACAGATGTTATATTACAAAGTTTTGTAAAATGCCCACAGTCATGTAAAGTTGTGGTTTGGGTGGCAAGATGAAGTTTTTCAGTCTTACTGTGAGGATTTTGTTTTAACAGATAAGTCCAGTATTTTAAAAAAGGCCCTAAATAGCAAGAGAACTTGTTAGCTGATTTAAGTTGATAACAACTTCCACTGGCTACTTATAGAGTCCTGTTGTGTTTGGGATGATTACCAAGATCAAGATTACCTTTTTCTTTCTAATAAGATATTCAATTAGTGGGATATTGTTGATTCTCCTATAACTGCATTATAAACAAGTGGTTCTGGAAACTTGTCAGAGCACTGTAGCCTAGGCATTGTGATCTGGAGAATCTACCAGCCTTATCTTTCCTCCAGATCATGTGTCCATATCTTTGAGGATTCTAATGTTAGTGTCCAAAAAAAAACCAGTGACTTGACTCAGGTTAAAACTAAGTTTTTTTTCTGACCAGATCTAATTTTTTCTGGCCATATCTAATTCTGCTAAGATTCACTCCTTGATCACACCACAGCTTCATAATTGCTTGTGCCATCACAAAAAGGTGGGAGAACTGTCAATGAGGATGTAGGATGCTTGAAGGGGTGTTGCAGGCCTTGGAACCTCCAGGCATCCTTCTCATGTAAACCTCAAGACACAAACACGTGGGAAAAATGCGTTACTGGACTGGCTTGCTCCTATATGGCCATAGACTTGTCCAGATTCCTCACAGAAAGGGAAATGCTTTTCCATCCTTTCACAGGAAGCCCCACAGAACCTTGTCTTATAACCTCAAGTGAGGGAATTCACACTGCCCAGCTCTGAAGGCTCTGGAGATCACTTAGGTGTCTAGAGCAGCCTAAAAGCCATGATGTGTGGTGTCTCAAAGTACAATTTAAACTAAAGATAATATTGAGAGATACCCACATTACAAACATCATAAAACAAATGGTACCAAAATAATTAGTATTGTAATGCTTCCATACATCAGAACAGAACTGAGACTATATTCAGCTTCATTTTGGGTATTTTCTGACTGTGGGATTAAACTGTGTATGCAGTAGTGTGATACTCTACAACACTTGGTATGCTACAGTCTGATTCATTACTATAGAAAAATACCCAGGAGAAAGGATCAAATTAGTTTCTATTTTAATATCTATTTGCGTTTTCCTGGAATGGAAATGAATGTAGATTCACTGCATTGATTGTAATAAGCTATTTTTCATTAGAACTTTTACTGTCAGGAAATTGGTGTTGTTGATTCCTCAGTATTGTCTCCAACAGCAGGTAATATGGAATACATTTAAAACAATAGGTTTTCAATTATTTATCCATTATAAACTAAAAAAAAAGAATTAAACATTATGATAATTCGTGTTATTCAATTCCTTTCATTTCGAATTCTCTATGCAAGTATAGAATAGATATGAGAAAAAGTCAATATGAAAGCTTTTTTTTCCAGATCTTTTGCTATTCAGCCATAGTGCAGTAGTTCTTAAGCTGAATTATTGCATATAACTTTTAGATAATGGTGGGATTTTACCAACAGTATCTGTTTATAACTAAGCTTTTTATTGTGCCTTGAAAGTCTGAGCACATGTAGGTCCTGTTGCAAACATAATACTTCGTAACAATGCATCTGACGTAAGAATTTCCATTCATATTGTGGTTCTCAATGTCCAGGATCTGGCTGAAACAGTAGTGTGAAAGTCTTTTTATAGATTAAGAAATAGCTGATTGTACTAGTGAGTGATAGGTGAAGTCAACTAGCCACAGCAAAAAGCAAGTATCATTTCAGTTTGTAATGGGATTTCTTATGTGGCTTGAGTGGATAGGAGATTTCCTGTGAAGCCATAAATTCTTGCATGAGAAAGAGTAGCCATTGTTAGAAATGCTCTTTTAAAAGGCAGCAATAGCACTTGTGTTTCAGGTTGTGCTTTCTGATACATCAACATTTGGTATAAAATCTTAGGTATTTTGACACAGTGATTTGACAAGAATGCAGCTGTGGTACACAGAAAATGACTGAGTGGCCAAAGCCATGGAGATTAAGATATTTAATGATTAAAACATTTTAAGGTAGACTTCATGAAATAAAAATTGTTGCTAAATAAACTTTTTCTTCACTGACTTAAATATATCTATTTAAAGAATGATCTTAAGCCATATACATGGTGACTTGGTTATTAACCAAGATACTGTAAAACTATACATGTATAGAACACTTATTCTGGTAATAGACAGAAATTCTGTGAGTTTAACGTTAAATTTTCCAACACTGAAATGCAGACCCTATTCGTGAATTTTCAAAAGGAAATAAGTGGTGGCGAACATGGTAATTTATAATATAATGAACCCTTCAAACCTGCATATCCAAGAAGAATTAAACAGCTCCCCATTAAACGGGAATAAGCAACTACTTGCAATTAACCATACTCACGATCTAGTTAAGAAAACCCTGTAGGCCCATGTTAAGAAAACCCTGTAGGCCCATGTTTACCTTTAAAAGGTGTTTAGTTTCATTCTTATTTAGCAGAGAACATAAATGTTCTTTAAATTGTGCCTGTGGATAGTTTTTTTGGATATTTTTTTCTGTGCAGACTCAAAAATACTTCTGGAGTGCAGCCTCTAGGGAATGATTGCCGTGACTGACCTTCAAAGATCATGCACTGATGGAGTTGGGGATTATGGGAGATACGGGTCAGGTAAGGAGCAAAATTAGACCCCTGAACTACAAGGAAGCAAGGTTTCAACTCGTCAAGGAGATGATCAGTAGGATTCCCTGGGAGACCTGCTTTGGGGACAAGGAATCAGAACAGAGCTGGCAGATCTCTAAGGAAGACTTCCATAGAGTATAAGAGCTGGCAACCCCCAGAAACAAGAAATCAGGCAAGGAGGGCAAGAGATGGTAAGGCTGAGCAGGGACCTGCTGGTCAAAGCAAAGAGAAAGGAGCATAGGCAGTTAAAGCTAGAATAGGTGGCCTGGGGAGAGTATAGATGAGAAGTGTGGTTGTGTAAGGATGTGAGGAAGGCCAAGGCAAAGCCAGAACTAATCCTGGCAAGGGACACATAGAATAATAGCAAAGACTTCTACAGATATGTTAACTGGAAAAGGAAGGTCAGAGAAGTTTTAGCTCTTGGTAATGGACACTAGCAAACTGGTAACAATGGATGAGAAGTCTGCATCTTCATTGTCAAACTCTCTTCCCACACCTGTAAACTGGATGGACAGCAGGATGTGGACTGGAGGAGCAAAGTTCCCCACACCATAAGTAAAGATCAGGGGTGTGACCACCTGAACAACCTGAACAAACATGTCTATGGGAACCCATGAGATGTATCCCAAAGTCCTGAAAGAATTGGTAGGTGGAGTTGCCAAGCAACTCTCCAAGATAATCGAAAAGTCATGGCAGTCAGGTGAAGTCCCAGGTGACTGGCAAAAAGGAAAAGTTGCCATCTTCAAAAAGGGTAGAAAGGAGGAACTACTAATTTGTCAACCTCATCTTTATGCCTGGTAAAATCATGTATCAAATCCTCCCAGAAGCTATGCTCAGGCACATGGGACAAGGAGGTGATCCAAGACAGCAACTCTTGTGGTCCAAGACAACACTCTGCTCTCGTGGAATCCCAGCTAGAACACTTCATCTAGCTCTGGGATGCTCAGCACAGGAAGGACACTGACCTGTTGGAGCCGGTCCATGGAGGCCCCCAAGATGGTCACAGGGATAAAGCACCTCTCATATGAAAGGCTGAGAGAGTTGGGATTGTTCAGCCTGGAAAATAGAAGGCTATGGGGTGGTCTGATTGTGGCCTTCCAGGACCTGAAGGCAGCTTACAAGAGAGATGGAGAAAGACTCTTTACAAGAGGGAGTGACAGGACAAGGTGGAGTGGATTTAAACTGAAAGAGAATAGGTTTAAATTAGACATTAGGAAGAAATTCTTTAAAATGAGGGTGGTGAGACATTGGATCAGAGGAGTTTGAACTACATGATCTTTTAAATTTCCTTGAAACCCAAACCATTCTGTGATTCTATGATTAAAATCATCTGGTCTAACCCCCCTTCCATGGGCAGGGACATCTTTCAGTTGACCAGGTTGCTCAGAGCCCTATTCCATCTGGCCTTGAACATTTAAAGGAATGACTTCTCTGGGCAACCTAATCCAGTGTCTCATCCCCTTAATTGTAAAGAATTTCTTCTCTATGTGTAACATAAATTTACCCTCTTTCAGTTCAAAACCATTGCCTATTGTCATAGGTTTTTTTGCTGCTTTATTAAAAGGACTCCAGTCATGAAGCAGTGCACTAACTGTTCTTGCTTGTATGTACTTTCCTTCTGTACTAGTTCCCCATATCTCAGGGACTCTGCTTTTCCAAGTCTAGGCTAAAACACCTGTCTGCTTTTGAGAGAGATTTTAAACCTTGTGGGTTTCAATCACTGGGATCAAAGTTGGACAAATCTAACCTCACTTGTAAAGTGATCATGTTATTGTCTTAAGCTATTCCCATTTGAATGGATAAACATTAATATTTAACAGACTTCCCTGATCCCAACCCTTGAAGATATGTGACACTGACATGTGACTGACATGTGCAATGAGGCACTAAGTGACACAATTTCTTTGTGAGAAAAGCTAGAATTCAGAAGGTTTATAAGGAAAGTCTTTCAAACCCTGATAGAAAACTGAGACCTAGTATTTCAGGGAAAAAATTCTAGTAGGAAAAAACCCCATAAAAATTAGGTCAAATGGAAAATGGCTTTTTTCAGTGTAATGAGAGGTTTTTTTCCTGCTAATTAGAAATTAAAGAGGAGGCATCAGATGTAGGACATATTAAATTCCAATCAAGACACCAATGTTGTGGCACACAAGATGAAAATAATTGATTAAATGAAAACTAGGGAAAAAATCATATCCAAGGACCAAATAGGTTCATAAAAAGAAGATGGAACAGCTACTTATTACTTGTGTCATGGTATTGCTAAATGCTCAGTTCTTGAGGTAGTGATGAACACTGTATGAAATAATGAACAAAATATTTTAAGTCCTCAGATATTTATACCTGGTGATTTCCAGTGTGTCTCAGTCATCATTATCCCATGTGACTGGTGCCTTACTGCACACCTTCTTTTTATCACAGTTCTCTGGTTGTCCAGCTACATGTGGGAATATAGCAGTATCACATATAAGTACTTATATATATATTTGTATGTGTGTACATGTGTGACAGAATATTTCTGGAGGCTGAAAGGGAAAAAACTGTTAAGCAGAAAGAAAATATGGAGAGTAAAGAAGAGCTACTGATGAAGTAGAGAAACTTGAAACACAGAATAAAGGTAAAGAGACAGTTAATACTTAAAAGCATATAAATTTCACTTGGAAGACACAAGTTTTACTTGCTGTAGACCAAGTCTCTTTGTGCTTCTGTTTTCCAATTTGTAAACTGGAAATATTTAGTGAACACTTTGGTACAGTCCTTTGAATATTACTTATTAAAAAGAAAAGAACAAGTTTGTAATGCCTTGTTCATAAAAGAACATTTCTCCAAGAGGAGAAATTTTAAGATCACAGTGCATGTAGGAAGATGGCTAATGAGTTAGGTGGGTTACAATATTGAAGTTCTATTAAAGAGACATGGAGAACAAGATCATAAAAAAGTCAAGAGAAGGGAGAAAATAAGAAAAATGAAAGAAAATTAAAAAAAAAAAACAACTTGGTGATGCAGAAAAGGAGATTGAACACAAAAAACAAAGGAAGGAATAGGGAAAGGTCAAAACACATCTTCTTAGTTGGTTTATTTTATTTAGAATATTCATGTTTTTTCCAAGCTGCCTTCCTAGTCTGCTTTCTGCAACTGATTTACTGCAGAGTCTGGTATTTCCAACAGTGACAGTTTTTCTGTTCACTCTCCCAGCAGCAAATGCTTCTAAAAATGCTTCACCTCTAAAGATCCACTGCACTAAAGGCTAGGCTTTTCCTCTGAAATGTGCCATGAGATCAGGACTGAGTAAAGCTGGATAGAAAAATGCTCACCCCTGCAGCCTGCTTGAGGCATGTTAGCTTGTAAAATTTGCATATAGCACAGAAACTGCAAGAATTGCATGTTCCTCTGTAATAGCAACAGGGTTGTCAAGAAAATTAAAGCATTAGAATAAGTGAAAATTGCTTTGTTTTCTCCTGTGAAAATGTTAAGTCAGTCAAAAATATTTGCCATTAATAAAACTTCTTCACACTTCCATCAGTTCAAACTTATGTTGGGTTGCACAGGATCTATCCTGTGGCATTTGCTCTCTGTTAAATATGTAGAAATGTCTACCCTCAGTCTCCCACTGTGCTGTCATTTAGCCTTCATGAGGTTAGAAAATTCAGTCTTTCTTCACAAATTAATTCTACTGGCTCTGTAAGGTCTTCTGGATACTTATTGTCAACAAATTTCTTGGAAGGGCATGTTCAATTCCTGCCTTGCCACTTCATCTTCCCTTCCTTAAAAGCTTTCTTAAAAGCTTTCCTTGGAGTGACATCACATTTTAGATTTAAATCTGAATCAATTTGATGCTGTTTGATCTAGGTATTGCATAGTTGCCTGTACATTGTCATGGTCCCCTGTACCTCCCCTTTTGTCTTGTCTTTATGAAGTCTTGAATTTTTTACTATCGTCAGAATAGGCTTTTTCAAAGCTCTGCTCTTAAAAATAGGGATTTTTATTTTCAGTGTTGCCTCTTATTTCCCCTGTCAAATTTGGCCTCTCATCTTTAAATATCCTTTTCCTGAATCCCATTTTTTGTTATTCAGCCACAAGGTCCTCAAGCCTTCCCTCATTGTATCACAGAGATATATTATCTCATTTATCATGCACCTCACACAAATATTGAAATTCCAATAAATTGTAGTCCTGTATTTAATCTGCTGCCTTTAATTTGTGCATGAAATCCAGCTTAAAGTGTGTCAGGCATGTGTCATCTGCTCTCAGTTTGTAGTTCATTAAGGAACTCCTTTGATCCTTAGATATGCTACTGCCACATCTTTTCATTGGACATAAATGTCAAATTCATTTGTCTTTTCCTAATGAATTTTCAGGGTATTTTCATTGCAAATTTTTGCATCTCAGAGTTTTATGTATCTTAAATGTCCTGGTTAGAGCCAGAAAGTCTCTTGGAAAGGGTCTAGTTCTGCAAAGGAGCTGAACAATTTTAGGCTGTGCCCAGTAAAGGTACTGGGATCTATGGCTGGCAGGACATGTGGGCAAAACACGTTCCAAAAATTCTCACAAAAAATGCAGCCTGTCAAATTTTGTAGAATGTGTGAGCTTCTAAACCACTTTTGATCAGTTAGCTCAAATGTTCTACAAGGTATTTTACTTGGAACATTGTTAATAGGTCAGAACTCAGTAGCTTGAGGCACAGCAGAAACCCTGAGCAAGCCCTGCTTGGATATCTGACATGTGAAGATGGGGGTAAAGAGGACTATGAGAAGCACCAGGAGGCAAGAGAGGATGGTGAGCAACATGAGCATGGGGAGGAAATTTCATCAGAAGTACAACATGCATGCATAACAATGGGTAAACTAAATATTGAGCTTTCATCGGGCAAAACTCATCTGAGAAACACCTGATGAAAATCAGATACAGCTTTCTCACAGGCAACTGTTTTTTAAACACAATATCTAGAATACCATGAAAGCAGGTAAATGGTAAAACTTACTAAAAAAAAAAAGGCAAAAAAAAAAGCTTTACATTTTTTCCACAATAGTGGAGAGAAAATATACACGAGGAGGGAACACTTGGAAGCCCTTGCAAGTTTTGACTGCCAGCTAGACAGTCAGAGGGAAACAGGAGACAGGGACTGCCCCTCTGCTATCTCTGACGGACACAGACCTGTCTCATATAAAGTTAACACACCCAAAATTTCATAAAGACCTTGCTGATTTAGATAGATGGATGAAAGAACTTTTTATATCTTTCCAAGATACACAGTTCTTCTAAAGGCCAGATGTGAGAAAGGGTTATATTGCCACACATGTTAAAAACGTGATTAAGCGATTGATATTCTTGCAAAATAGTATCTTGATGGCCAGTGGGGTATTATGCAGTCAGTTACCCATTGCCTTTTACAAATGCTGCAGGAAATTCCAGAATTTTTCCCTTTGTTCACCTAGAAATTTAATTTTGTTTTAGAAATCTATAACCATGCTCTAATCATGTTCTCTATTTGCAAATGCTTCAAACTGGGGGAAAAGAAGCATGATCGGGATTTGCATTTTTTAAGGTCACCTTTTCTGTTCTAGACCTGTAATTGTTCATCATTCCTAATTGCAGACTGTAAATTATGCAAGTAACTGCCTATTTTATTCACAAAAACACATGTTCTGTTCAATTGAATTGCACATTTTTGGGACTGTAACCCCTAATCAATAAATGAATGTTAATTTTTCACGCTCAATAACTTATTTCTCTTTTTGAGCTTTTGATTCTCCTCACAAAATATTCATGCAGTCTCTACTGAAACTTTTACTTCAGCGTGAGACATCCTCTATTAACTGTGTAGAAGATTGAGAAGACACATACCTTGGCAGAACTTTACCTTAAATTCCTGTGTTTTGAGCTGTATGTAGGAATCAGAGAATTTTTTTTCGTAAACTTGATCTCAGTTGCAGGATTTTGAGATTTCTGAAGGCACTTCAGATCAACAAGATAGAGGTTTTAAAAATGCATTTCAGAGCAACAAGATTACCCTGAAAATTTGCTTTAGGTTTAAAGCTATAGCTTTCCCTTTGATCTCATCTAAGTATCTGAGACTCAGTGTATGGGGGAACACAAATGCTGCTTGAATATTGTTGAAGTTAAATATTTAATGGATGAGGAAATGAACCAAGTTGTGGCACTAAAATTAACAGTCCAATGTACTTTTAAATAAACTGAGCTATCAAACTGCTTTTTTGTTAAATTGGGCTAGTCTAGAAAAAATGAAACATCATACAATTTTCATCAGGGAGCAGTGAGAGAAAAAGCACGTCTTTCCCTGGAAAGTAGCTGTTAATTATTTTGCCTCTTTGTGATATGTTTATAAAATGTACTCTGGGCAAGTGCAAGCTCTCTTTGAGCTGACCTGAATTTGTGCAGCTGTAGAGATAAATCTAATAATTACTGGCAGGAGAGTTTATCTCAGTTTATTAGCTTGAGTTTGGAGTTGCACTACAGTGGTTGCATGGGAATCTTTTGGCTCACAAGAAATTCAGATAAGGTAGTGGCTCTCTTGTTGGAGAGTAACATCAGATACCTTGGTGGTGTATCTATACACCAAGAAATGTTTAAAATGTCTGTAATAACATGTCCTACAGGAAAACTGAATTGATTGCCTTTTTGAATGCTGTGTTTATATGACTGAAATGCTAAATTAACATAATATGGTGAACATAACCCTAAGAGGATGTGTTCCTAGATGTAACCTTTCCTTTTCAAGAGCATGAGATGACCCTACAGGTAGCAGTTGGAGAGGAGCTATGGGTCACCTGATGTGACCCTTTTACATATGTGCAAATATGGCTTGCACAAAATACAGAGAACTATGCTTTTTGAAAATTATTACTTCTTGAAAACGTACAGGTTTGGTTACACTGCATTGATGACAGTTACGTCTCTCCAACATTTAATACATCTAGATGTGTGCTTAAGCACTGTTCAGCTTTTAGAAAACTAGGATACAGAGGATGTGGTTTAGGTCAAAGCTTTGACTGCATTGCAAAGAAAATCATCACAATTCTTCAAATGACATACAACTTTTGTCTGGAATTCAGTGCACAAATCTGTCATAATGATTTGGTTTGGGTAATAAATGTTTAAAAGATACTGCTTTAATTGTACTAGTAATTACTGCTAATGTATTTATTAAATAAATTCAGTAACATGATGGTGATAAAATTAAGAAAAATAATTATGATTGTTTTCATTCATGTGACCTCATTTGCTTTCACTAATGCTGAGGTCTAGAGAATGATACAGTGAATCTCACAATTAAACCCACACAGAAGGGTGACAGAATTTTATCTATGTTTATAATGCAGTTATTTCCTTTTTGAAGCTCTGAATTCACCACCAGTGAGAAAATTAACATAAAATTGAGCATTCTGCTATTATTTACTATGGCAAACAGCCACAGTTCCACATTTGTATGTCTGTAATGCTGAAATGTCAGCTTAGATGTTTTTTCTTCTGCCCTATGCTCCTTGAATAATAAAAATATTGGTATTAATATACTGGTCTCACTAAATGTGCCATATCTTTCAGCTAACATGAGTCACTGACTTTTATACACTGGACATCATATAGCTCTAGAGATCAATTTATATGACAAATTAGCTGTCATTCAAGTAAAAATAAATCTTGCCAGAAATGCCTTCCATGCTCTTGTCCATGTTGACAAGAAATGTGACAGAGATGACAGATAATGTGGGTTCCCATTAGATTTGGATGATGTAGTTGTATCTTATCTTTCAACTTTCTTCAGTAATTTTATCCTGTATTCAAATCCAGTTTTACTGTCTCCTCAACATCCACAGCTGCCAGCCTTTGGTCCCTGAAGTCCAAGAGTTACTGTCTGAAGTCAAGAATTACTGGCAACTCTAAGATAAATCCTAACCTTCACAGTAAAATTGCACCTGGCTTTACCCAAGGCATGGCAAGAGTAGCCCTGAGCTCCCATGGGTCAGATAGGCACTTTGTGTGGGAAAGTTGCAGTAAGACAGCACTAATCTTGGTGAAAGAAATGTTGAGGTGTCTCTACAGCTGCCCCACAACTTCTACACTCTTTTCAGAGAATAGAGCTTTGCTGGACATCCTTGTTTGGATTATATTTCTCTTTTCATAGTGAATTTCATTCAGCGATGTTAAATGGTGTCAGTGAGAACACTGGGAAAAATATGTCCTTTAACGTTCAGAAATCATTAGTCAGATATCAAGATACCCTCCCTGTCAACATGGTACAGGAATCAGCAGAGAACAGACCTATCTCTAGCAGTCCTAGACAATCTAATGTCAGAGGTTTCCATTATGATGATACAGTTGAAGCCAGAAGTTTCTCAAACCTGGCTTTAACCCATCTGGTTTACCTGGATAGTAAAAGAAATGGCCAGGACTCAATTTGAAGATTAGCAGCTTATCTGAAGTGGTACAAAACATCAATTAAAATTATTTATCTTTAGAAAAGATGAATAAAATATCAAATCTTTTAAAGCATAGGCCAGAAGAAGTAGTCCAAGTACTAGAAGAAACAATGAAGTGGACGGTCTGCAAGTTTTTAAAACAGATTAATGCAGAAAGTCAGTATGGATTCATAAAAATAAATCATGTCAAGCTAACTTGAATTCTGCCTTTGATGAGATAATAAACTTCATAGAGAAGAGGAATAAAGAGGACATATCTCTTGACTTCAGCAGAGCACTTGACATTACTCCACATCAGAAAAAAGTGATGTGGTTAATGCTTTTGAAATTGTTAGACAGACGGCTGACTAACCACAATTGAAGAGTAATTATTAATGCAGTTCAGGCAAACTGCATTCAAGGGTTGGTGCTTTATCTAGCATTAAGCAGATAGAGATATTCACAATATCCACACAAAAATGGCTGTAGAATGTGCTAGCATCAGCCAGAGATTTTATGTCACACGATATGTCCAGTTTCAATCTGTCCAGCACCATGCTACTTGAGATGGCAGATTATAGCAGAGATAGGGCAGGCAGGTTGGTGAGGCAGAACTGATTAATTATTAATGCTATTGCTAAGCAATCTTTTCTAAGCTGCAGGAGACTACACCACACATTACTGTAGTTTTCCTAGCAGCAGTTTTAAAATCAGTCTTCTGGTTTGCCTACCTACTCACTTCAGTCTGCTCTTCTGCCTTGTCCATTATCTCAGTCCCAGGAGTTCCGATGAGTTGTTCTTTTCTTGCTGTACTATCATTTATTGTACTTCATTCCTGATCTTTCAATAATGCACTATGTTCTTCTGTCCTGACTTTGTTTCCACTTGGTCCCCTCAAAGTTCTTCTGTCCCATGAATTCCTGCCTTGAGTGGTGTGCGAGCTTCCTGGTGTGTCAGCGTGCCCTTGTGCTCACGCCTTTCCTGCTGCCTTCCCTGCACCATCTGTGCTGCTCCTCAACCTCCTCCAGGGCTTCAGGGAAGCTCCAACAAGCCTCCCACATCAGCTCCACCACCACACACTGCAGTGCTTTGGATTAGAGGACTAGATGCTCAGATGTGCTGTTCTGCTTGTTCAGCTGCAGTATCTCTCATCTGAGGCTGGTCCATGGCTTGAAAAATCTTTGTCCAACTAAAGCAATAGGAACATACAAATGTGTTTGTTTGCTATATTGGGTTATATTGCTGAGGATATCAAAGTATACAGAGCTGGTTTCCACAAATGAGGCATGGGTCAGTGTCTTGCACTGTCCAGCAACGTTTCTTTTTCATTTCAGTGTGATCACTTTACATTGTGATCTCTGCTGTTACCTCTCATAAGCCTTTAGGACCAGGACAACTATTCCTCTGGTACCCCATGTATTTTTCACTGTAAGTCAACTTGACATTTTTTTCTCATATAACTTATTACTAGTCCACTGTCACTCATAAAACATCTCAGTCAATTAAAGGGTAGGGAATTTTAATCCTCATCTTTTCTCTAGACACCTTTCTCTAGAAAAACACATGATTAGGTCAAACATCAAAGGCTGGTGTCATAAACCTCTCTTTATTGTTTGTTTTATGTCACACATTGTAGTTAAACATTTTTCCTCAATAATACCACACTGGAATATGGCTTTACATTTTGTGTTCTGCTTCCACTTTTGTTATATCCTGCAATTCGGCTGTAAATTCATTAAAATGACTGAATATACAGAGAAATAATTTTGTACTTTTTCCCCTAAGGGGTTTTTTGTGTTATTGCCCTCCCAAAGATCCAATTTACATGCTTAATGTACAGCATTTTGATGAACAATTGATTCACATGAATTCTGAGATAAATAACTAACAGCCTGAGTTGGAGAAAAATATTGAAGAATTCGAGTTTAGTAAAACCCAGTGTACCTTCAAATGTATGCAGATAGTAGAGATGTCTGTAAGAATGAAGTGATGCTCAGTAGGTTCACTAAACAGCTGGTCTGCAGACATGAAGGGGGCTTTTACATGTGTCTGTGAACTGAACACATCAGAGATTAAAACATAATCTATACATTTAAGATGGGCCTGTAGGCACACTATCCTTCTGGTACAGGACCAGAACTCATATTCTAATCATATGTCAAATATGGGTTTTGTATTCTTGGTATCACATAAAGAAGTATTTGTCTGTTGGATAAGATTTGAGAAGAATACTTTTTTAGATGTGTTAAAAATCAAAAGTCTTCTCATATTCTGTTAGAATATTGTCCTATAATCAACAACATGATGATATTTATATAATGAATTATTTAATGGTTTTTATTTCAAGATTATTTCCAGTACTCTGTACAAGTGTATTTTCATTGATTGATGGAATTTCATTATGTTTTGTCAAAAAAAATGCTCATCGTTGAATGTTGATTATTCTGCCTGCAATACCTTTGAGATTCTGCCGTCTGAAAAAGATTTATGAAATTACATTAAACTGTAGAACTTGGTCTGTGCACTAGCTAGTTTAAACTATTTTCAACTGAATTTTGGGATTGAAAAGGGGCTAAAATTTCATATAGTATTATTGTGTTCATTTTTCCCCTTCACTTTTCCAGAATTTACAGTCCTCAATTCTCTTGCCTGAAGCACACAATTTCCATCTGGTATTTACTGTATCATTCTGTTTAGCAGTATCCTTAAACAAGCATTTGATACAACTCACAATTTTTTATCTTTGGATGATGAAGTCTTTCCCAAATAAAGAAATCTTTTTAAGGTAAATGCTTAATATTCCACCAGCTGTGCTGGCATCACTCAAGAAAAGCTTTTGTTGCCTGAACCAAATTTAACTATCTAGATGAAGTGCTAAAGTAAACAATTGCTTCCTGGGATATTGGTCAATTACCACTTTGAGAATTTGTCACTTGTCAAAGTAGCTTGATAGACAGAACTAATATTTAAATAGCAGTTAAACATTTTATGTCCATAATTGCACTATACTCACATATAAAATTGCCACATACCGAAGTGTCAATTTATGTTTTCCCTTTGTATTTAGGATCATATTGTTGATTTTTATTCAATTTCTCACTGCCTGTCTAGTAGAAAACAAAGAATGCGAATCTTAATGTAGTAAGAACTATGTTTTAAATGCTTCTTGAAAGTTTAATTTACCTGTACTCAAATTCATTTATCGAAAAGTCTGGGAATGCTCAGAGCTTTTAAATAGATTAAACTGTCATTCATGTGGTAGTTGGAATTTAGGTTCACATTGTTTGCTCACGAGCAAGTAACTACTGAATGAACAACATTATTTTGTGATGAAAGAATAATGCCAGTTTTATGAAATAAAATGAAATTATTGCTCTATTAAATATTTAAATATTTATTAAAATAATCTGTAATTTCAATGCTACAAGATAAGTTTAAAAATTTACTGTAACAGGATAAGAACATGGAATCTTAGATGAGGTTATTTAGATTAATGCAACCAATTTGATAATGTCTGCTTGATAATCTCTTGTGAGAAAGAATTAATATTAAAGCCTCTTTGCAAAATAGGCCATATATAACCATTTCCATTAAGAAAATTCATAAAATTTTCACTTTAATTGTTATAGTTTATTTTACACTGTTAGTCTTACATATTTCTTTTGGCTTATAACAACTAAGTAAAGCATACTAAGAAAGAGACAGAAAAAAGTGATATGTGTTCCATCTCAGAAAAAGGAGAGGTGCTCAGTGTCTGGCCTTGTTCTGTAATCCCTTTGTCCAGGCAGTGACAATTGTCAGCATCCCTGTGAGCTAGTTCCCTTTGTCTGAAATGAGAAGCGAAAGGAGCAGAACTTCTAGTCCAGGTGCCAGTTCTGGGGGAGCTTAGGTAGCAGTGAGGGATGAGGATGAGGAGGCTCCCTTTGGCTCATCCCACCAAGCTGCAGTGGCACTGTTGGCAGCAGGAGCAGGGCTGCCACCTGCAACTGCAGGAATGGACTGCAGCCTTTGTCTCCTGGACCACACACAGAAACTGAGCACAGGGACATTTGAGGATGCTGGAAGGGAAGCCTGGCCAGAGAGAAGGCAGGTGGTGGAGAGGGTAGCTGAGGGACTCAAGAGAGGCATGGGTTTGCTGACCACAGACCACAGCCAGTGGGACCAGAGCCAGCAGTTTAAGCATTTTCTTACAGTGCCTCGTTCCAACACCCACCTGTCCTCTACATACTTCTCCAGAGCCCCTGCTCCTGCCTGGACTTTCCCTCCTTGCTTCTTCTTCTGTTGTAGACAGGACAGAGTAGGGACTACTAGACCACTTGAGAAGCACGACTTTGTTTCTATTGTGTTACATTTCCCTGCTCTGGCTTAAAGAAAAACTTTCATGGCCATCACTGGCTATGATTTGAGCTTGTTCATCTGTCTCAGTAGTAGAGCAATGGGAGAAACTTCCTGAGGAACATTTAATTTTTTTTTCCTTTTCACCTGTGAATACATTAATTTTATATTTTCATCTGATTTAGTTCCATGCTTCTTGATGCCAAACTACACTGCCTGACCTCTAGTGAGAAGCTGATCTCTTCCTGAGATTATAAACTACACAACTACACTCTGTATCATCCTTTTTGCAACATTCAATTTTGCTTGGTGACTGGGGCTTTTCCATCTTAGTCCCAGTACCTGTACTGTCATTTATTTTTATCACTTATTGTTTTTTTACAGAATGATGTATGTGGGTGATTTTGCTTTAATATCAAGTCAGAACACTGCACTGTTCAGCCAACAAATACTTTGCTTCTTTTTATTTGAAGAAGTGAAAGGTGCTGAATGCAGATGTATGTGTTTGATAACATCTTTGCTGTCTGTACATACAGTTAGAAAAAATCTGCTGCCTATGCTATTGTAATTTTTTATTTCCCAGTAATTGCATTGCATGTGTTATGACCGCAGCCAAAGCTGGAACCATTTCCATTAATCTCTTTTTTAACTGTACATTATCTCAGGCTGAGTAAATCAATTGCTTATAGGTTTCTCTAAAGCTTTGAAGAAATGAGACCTTCGGTGCCAGTTTTTGGGTTCTGCACTACAGTTTGCAGCACAGACAAGAGAAGAACATTTAAATTGTGAATATAGTCAAAGCTATGACTATAAGGATTTGGAAGCAAAAACATTTTTTAATATCTCAATCAAAACAGCAGTGTGTGGTCCAGTTTCCATGTATTTTTCAAGACGAAAATACATAATCTTACAATTTCATCTCTGTGAGTTTCTAATTCCACAAATGCGGCCAGTCCTGGTTTCTGAAAGCACCTTAGATTCAGGCAATTTATTCTTTTGGTAGAACACAGTCACTACTGGAGAAACAGTTCAGGAAGTGAGAACATTATGTCATGAAGGTTTGAGAGCCAAGTCAAAGCACACAAGGTCAGGTCTTGCTTAAGGCTACCTTCTCTCTGTGAAGATGGATCCTGTTTTCCAACAGGAGTTTAAGGGTCTAATCTAACATTTGCACAGCTACACACTATGCCTACTTCAGCAAGTAGTGAAACAAATGGGAGTGGATTAGTAGAGTAAAGCTACTGGTACTACAGATACAATATCCACACTACAAAAATTTCAGGAATTTTAAAGGAAGAAAACCGTAGTCTGGTCCAGTGGGGAGTTCATCCACTAGAGGTTGGAATAAAATGCAGGCACTCCTGCAATGTGCCTGCAGGTCCATGTGCTTTGAGACTATCATGTGAACTAAAGCTCATTCAGTGACCAGGAGATCTGTTTCAAAAGTACATTCCTGAATGGAATAAAAACTCTAATGCAGATGCACAGTATGAAATCTTCTACTAGGCCATGAACCTCATAAAGTTTGAGAGCTAATGACATCCTACTATTTGGGGTTGAGGGTGTAGTGTATAATATAGAAGAAATTGAGAGTATACCTTAAATCATGCCACCTCTTGAGTTTCAAGATCATTTTAGAACGTGTACAGTTCATATGATGCATTTTGTATTGTGCTATATTTTAAGGCCTAATCCGTTTCTCCATGGGTGATTTTTAAGCAGGAACAGTAATTATGCTAAAGCGCTAGAAGTATTTGAATCACACAGTAGACATTTTCATGTTTTTATGCAAATACAGATCACAACCTATCTCTATAATGTAGAGAACTGCTTTCTTTGCCAAAGTGATTTGGAAATCTGTGACTCCTAATGATACATTTTTTCTGTAATTTGCATTGAATGTATATGGCATCTTCAGACCGAAGAAAGAAGGAAACACAACACTGAGGGCTACCTGAAAAGCTGCTCATTTGTGCATATATTCACATCAGAAATGTGCCCACCCCTCTCATCTCTGGTAGGTGAAGGCATGCAGCTCATTCCTCTCACACAGGAACTAACATCATTATGGCTCTAGTATTGTCATGTTTGGAGTACAAATGTGTTGTATTTACAGATGATCTCTCCACAGTGGTTCATACCAAATGGCTTTCATTTCCAAAGTGGTCTGTGAGAAACTGGAAGGGAACTCTTCCCTTACACCTCAACCACTCTCACAGGCAGTATTTGGATTTTCTTTTATTCCTACTAAAGGGGTGAGAATGGTGGAAGGTCAGCCATCTAGTTCAGTCATGCTAAAGTCTGTGAAATGCACAGTTTAAAGGCAGGAGCAAGGTTGGGAGGGCATAGGGTTTTTGAGACCTCTAAGGCACACAGATGGGATATGTCAGTTCACACACTTAGCAGCCACAGCAAGTGCTTGCTCCTCTGACCCCTGCTCAATGCTTGCTCAGATACCAGCTTGCATCCCTGTGCCAAAGACAGGTTGTGTAAGGTTCTGGAGGAAATTCTGGGGGGCACATGTGGCAGATATTAAGAACAGTTGTCCCTTGGACCCATTTAATCTAAAATATTTGGGATGAATCATGGTGTTTTGGGAAGATGGGTAGGTCTGGGTCTGTAGTGATCCAGTTTTGGTTCTGCACTGCACATGATGTTGATAAAGATGAGGAACGTGAAATGTCCTTTGAGCACACATGTTAGTTTCATAGTAGATGTGTGAGACTTGCTGATGAACAATCTTTGAGCCCATGTCAATGTTAAGATTTCTCTTCTGGCCAGTGCCACCTTTAGATGAGTTTAGGAGGTGTGTTCCCCTACTCATCAGTGAATTGGTAGCATTGTGATGTATTTGCTCTTTCACTTCAGAGCATTTTTATCCCTGCTATGAAAAGTCTGAGTAGAGGAGGGCTTCATGTACCCTATTCCAGTTTCATATCCAATTATGGACATTTGCACTTGGGGTGCAGAGTGAACTATGGTCCTTTATATTTCAGCCTTGTGATTGTTGATGAAAATACCTTCTACCTTACACTTGGGATTCCTGTCTTCCCTCACACTGCTACCCAGTGCTGCTGTTACGGGTTCTGCCTTTTTCAATTTATAGTTAAAAATAATAATAATAAGAGTGTTTTCTGTCAAATATTAATGTTGCACAATTCCATCCAATAAGTGCAAATTTAGATATGGTTGAATGCTAACTTGATTGCTTTAGATATTTGTATACTTGAACCTCTGAAATGGCAGGGTTTTTCCACCCATGACCTTGAGGCTTGAAAGAATATTGAGGATATTTTTCTTGCAGTTAGGAGAAGGTTTTCTGAAGATTGGTAATTTTCAAGTTTTTTATACCAGGCTACTTTTTTGGATGTCTTGTCTACACTCACCAGTGTGACTGCTTATTTCCAGTGCTGATCTGTTACAGAATAAGACACAGAAAGGCTTGATAAGTTTTTCCAGCCTTAAAGTTTTATTTTCCAACCTGTGTCTTAGTCTTCTGCATGATTGGATGTCTTGACCAGTATTTACAGCCACTTCAGAAGTAGAATAATTGAAATTGAACTGAATAATTCTAATTCATACATGCCTTTTGCTAAAAAGACTTTTGGTTTGTATCTGGTACAATCTGAATAATGTTTACTAAGTTTTTATGTTGTTTAGCTAGGTCAAACAGATTAACACTTGGTAAGATGTATGTACAAATATAACAGGCTTCTAAATTCTTAGGCTAAAATCTGTAAAACAGAGTAACCCACTTTGGTGTGTTACTAAAAGTGACTACTGAGATAGAACCAGGTTCCTTGGCAAGGTTACTGCCAGAAATGATGTTCAGCTTCTAAGGTGACCAAATAATGTTGGAAAACTCTTAAGAAAATTATTTTGGAATTTTCTCTTTTGTGGTCCCATTTTGCAGTGAAAAGGCAAGGGTCTTTTTTCTCTCTTCTGGGGAAATAATATTGGTGGAAATAATTGATGGCCCTTAATTATATCCCTTCATTCTGCAATGTAGCTTTTAAATGGAGAAAACAATCCTATTCTGGCTCATTTGATTTTCATTCTTTTCTAATTTAGTCCTGAAATAAATGAAAAGGACAATGTAGTGAATAGGAGCATGTAGAGTGAACAGAACTAGACCCTTTTTTTCCCAGATATTTTGATTTGGGTAATGCAAAATGTTTTCAAAATATACACTTTTGCAAATTATTTTGATTTGAAAAGCCCAAGTATTTAGTAAACATATTTTCTAAATTAAATGCTTGAACTATATTAAGAAATAATTTATACTTTAAAAGTAGCTGCTGAATGATGTTCACATGCACCAGAAATTACAAACATAAAAAATGCTTATTTTGGGTAGAGCAAAATATTTCTTTTGGATTGGTTCTGCTTTAAAATTATCAACTAATCAAAATTATATTCATTGGTCAACCAGAAACAACATTTTGTTATTTCCCTCTGTTATTCAAAGCGCTGTTGTTCAATTTCTATTTAAAGAGTAGACCTGAATGCCTTCAAACAAGACATATAATTTATTTTCATTACCTTTTTCTTTCTATATAAAGAGGAAAAATATCAAGAATCTGTAACTGCCAAGAGTCTTGAACACAGTAATCTGTTAATTCTGTTAATATTTTATTATTCTTAGCTAGTAAATGAAGCAATAGTATATAATACCCAAGAAATGCTTTACTCTGCAAACTACAATCTATGCTATCTAAGTAGGGTAAGGAAAACAATGACATGTACTTGATTATTTGGTTTTCAGTAAGATTACCTCTAGGAGAAATGAAGTTGCAGACTGATATGCAAAGAGAAGAAAGGTGGTAGGTAATGCATGGGTACATTCTTTTACCATCAGTGAATGTGCTCCTTCACTTTTCCTTCTGGAGCAGATTTTCAAGTGCTCTCTTTCACAGCCAATACAGGGCCTGATATTGTTCTAATTTGAACTACTTTTTGTTAGATGAGATACAGATAATCCAGAGGATTGTGTGCTGGTGACTCCTGTTCACCCTTTGACATTTCTACACTGCCATTTCTTCTGTCCTTTTCCCAGTACCAAGAAGAGCCACTGAAACCACCTGAGAAAGTAGTGGAAGCTGTGATCATGGTGAAAGTGTGAGAGGCTGCCACTCATCCTTGGTTGTGTCTCAGATCCTTCAGCACCATCCTCAAAACATGTCAGATATTCTCTGGCTTTTGTAGAATATTAATATTGCTTCCAAAGGGCCTCTTTTGTTATGTATTCAGAGAATACACATATCTGCCTTGAAGAGGATTTTTCTTTTGCTTCTAGTTGTGTCAAGCATTAAAATCAATGAGTCTTATTGCTGCCAAAATCAATAAATGCTGGCTCCTACTGCTTTTTGGGACCCTCATGTTGTTGCTGTTATTGCTGCCCTTGTGACTTCAGGAGCTCTTTACCAGCAGGTAGAGACTGCCCTTCTTAGAATCAAGGGCAGGAGAGCCTTCCTAATTAGACCTGGAAATTTATTCTCAAAGCTTATTCTGGAAAATATTCTGTTGATGTAAAATATATATTTTTTTTTTTTAGTTTCTCCCACTAGGTTTTTTTTTTTCCATAGGAAGAAGCATTATCTTTAAAGTTCTTCTGTCTTCCACTACCCTTGTTTTGCCCCACTTTTATTAAATAAAACAAAATTTATATTTTTGAGATGAAGATTTTGTTTTCATGAAAAACACCCCCTTTTTCACTTTTTCGTTCTCAGGCTTTCTTTGCTACTGGAAAAAATAACAGAAATAAGGCTTTCAACACACTGTATTTTAATTGGCATCGAGTTCTCAGCACTGAGGAATTCTTACGAGTTGGTTACATAGCAAATGAGGAGCTGGGTCCATTCCCTGTCCATCACAGGTAACTGTACAGGAGGTGTCTTGTCCTGAAGGGTTGCTGGGCATGTGCCAGCAGCACTGTACTTGAAAGGAATGATGCTGATATCATTCTATAAACAAACTGTCCATTTTTTATGTCACTTTAATAAAGAGATGTAAAAAAAGACCTCAGAGTTTCCATGAAGAAAAGGAAAATTATTTTGATATTTATTTCCTAAATAATTTAAAAGGAATAGGAGGGTTTTTTTTTTTCTTGTCAGGCTTCTGTGGAATTTGCTTTTGGTTTGCTTCAAAGTTGCCATGATCTAGCTTGAGCTACAGCAGCACTGTGCAAACTGAACAGGGTTTAAAGCACTTTGAGTCTTGTGTAAGGGCCTTTCCCATGTGTACCATAAGAACATGAGGTCTGGGTAAACAGCTGGATTATTTGGGCAGTGAGGATAGCAGAGCAGTTCCAGTCCTTCCAAGGCTGAGTGGTGACAGCAGGGAAGGGAATAAAGATTCTGTCCCCATTAGTCAGAAAGCAGAAGTCGTGAGATAAATTATGACTGCAAGGAAAAAATGTGTACTTGCAATGTAAACTGCAGAGACTGTATCCTGGTGGGAAATGTGAAAGCCATTATAATGCCGACTCCTGTAGATAATACATAAATTAATGGATTAATTTAATTATTTATCTTTCAACATTTTCTCACCTGACAGAATGGAAACGCTGGTAGTAGCTTTGATAAGCACAAAAAAAATCTATGCTATTCTTCCTTTATTAATGACTTTCAGTCACTGGAAAGTCTCAGACTATTAAGATATACAGAGCTATCTTCATAAAAGACAAGAAGAAAACAGAGAGGATTGTTACACATTCATTGATTCAGTCCAAGGCTGATACACATTCTCACATGAAATTGGTACTAATGTTCTAATACTTCTGAGCTCTTTGAGCTTTCAAGGAATGTTGCTACATTTTTTTTTCTTTACCATGTGCTTTGAAAATTGCTCAATACCAGAAATAACCAATAGCTAAAGGAAAAAGTCCCAACAGAGGCTTTATAGTTCTGCTCATTTTTTGAAGATTTTGGTTGCTGTGTTTCAGTTACCCATTCTCCCACTGCTTAGCCCAAACCTTGGAGTCATCATTCCCTCATTTACTTCTCCAGGGGTTCCTAATGGAATAATTAGCTGGTGTAAAGACTCTGAACACAAACTAACTTGCATGAGGAGCTGGAGCATGCATGGTGACATCGTGTTGAACTGATAATGCTCTGTTGTCACTTCTCAGGTCTGCTCTGAATGTTTCAACCAGAGTTAAAATCTAGAGGGTATTTCTTCTGCAGGACCATGACTTTGCTAATATTCTATGCAGTATGCAATACCCTATAACTGTCTGGGACTGTGTAAATAATAGAAGGAATTTGCATGCTGATGTGCAGTTATGTCTGTTTAGAGCAGACAGGGAACTTGCTTGGCTTGTTAATATTCTAGTTCCCCAGCAATCAATCTGCATTGATATTTATGTGAACCAATAAAGTTTATTTTCCTTGGGTTTTAAATTATGTTGTTGCATCTCCCTTTATATCTCTAAAAAGCAGTCTGGCTTGATTTCCATTTGGGTAATAAAATGTGGATATCATACCTTCACCTTGCCCTGTGGTTGCTTGCCTGTCTGGGGATGGAGGTTTTACTTTGCTTACCTGGGCCCTTTGGACATGGTTAATCATTGAACAATTGCATTTTGTTGAACTTCATGTATCCCTTGTGTCTTTCTCAGGATGCTTTCTCCCTTCTTTGGGTTTATGTAATTTAAACTCAGATCCTATGTATGGAAATTAACATTTTGATACAAAAATGCTGCTGTTATTAACAAATACCTCAGCTACTATAAAACAAACAGATAAAAAAAATAAACATACCGAGTCAGTGGAAGCTGATAAAGTGCAAACACTGCCTTAGGCTCTTAGGCTTAACCCACCCTTCAGATTAATCTTTTTTTTTTTCCTATGAGGTCACTAATGACATTCTCTGTTTCTAAAAGTAATTTTTGGTCACTGATGATAAGCAAAATAATCTTTCCCAATATTTCTGGTAGTTTGGAAATTTAACTGGAGGTGGTGGTATGTGAGCAGAGCAGACCTGCTCCCAGAGAGGCAAACTGCTGACACTGCACCACCTGCAAGCTTACAATTAGGAGAAGAGGATCCCTTTTCAGACCTTGAACTTTTAATGGCTGTGGGAGGCACTTGAGTAACTGTCTTCTTGCCTGTTAGATGAGATAAATGCTGTGTTTATCTCATTGAAATGTCATATTAGTTTATAATAAATATTTAAACATGCCAACAATTCTAAAGAATACTTGGAGAGGTGTACTGTCTGTGATGCAAAAAACGTTTGTATCATGCAAAAAAGCATCCTATTAAGTGTTTTAGAGGATGAAAACAGGTTGGAAATTATCCCTCTCTGCCAGCCTGAGGCCTGTGTAATGCTCCTCTTGCACCTTCCCCCCAGCCTTCTCAGGGATGCCTGCAGGAGTCAAGCTGGGGCTTGGAACAGAAAGATCTTGGGTTGGATCCAGCCTCAGACTTTTTGCTCTTATTCTCCTTGTTCATAACTCAGTAGCAGTGGATTCAGTGATAGCAGAGACCCCTCTACAGCAGGGCCATGGTGGGAACACACATTTGGGCTGGGCACTCCTTGGAGCTCCTGCCTCAGTGCAACCGGGCAGAGCTGGCCACAGCTGAGGGGCAGCTGCCCTGGAAAGGAGTGAGACTGAGGAGCTGGTGACCCAGAGGTGGGATGGAAACGGGCATGCCACCAGCACGAGCAAAGTGCATTTGTGTAAGGGACACAACAGGTCTGCAGTTCTTCACTGTGCTCATGGGATTTTCCAGCATCCTCCCAGCTCCCTCCGCACGAGCCCCTATTGGTCCACCTGTGAAACCTCAGCAGGAAAACAATTACAGATCCTTTCTGGATCTTGCTCTCCCCTTTTCCAGACATGTGTTGCAAACTGGAAATATAAAAGGCATTGGTGGACTGTTTCTGTTTAAACTTCAAAAGAAACAGAATTTTCTAAAGCTGTTTTGATCTGCCTGGGACAGCATCGGGACAATTTATTCATTCAGAGGTATGCCTTAGACCTTCTCTTAGAGAATTTCTGCTTCCCAAATATTTTTAAACCCCTTTTATAGCTGTAGAATAACTGAAATGTTCTTTAAATCAGTGGAAAGTTTCCCAAGCTGTTCACTAGAGCAGGGCCCAATCCTTAGCATCTATTCAAAGACCACAGAAATCACTGTTGTCAATAGAAATCCTATTACTTGCATTGCTGAGCTCCTAAACCCCCACTGGAGAGGAAGGACAGACAATCAGCTAATGTGTATGTAGCCTGTTAGGGAAGGAAAGTTTTTGCAGTTTTTCTTCTTTTTCACACAGACTCATTAATTTGCTAAACCAGATGAGCCTGGCAGATCGATTAATCTGTATATTTTCCAGCTTGCCAAACATTAAATTACCAGAAAAGTAAATGGAAGCTCTCATTTACTTCTAGTGCTTAAAATCTCCTAACATGATCTAAAAGTGCTTCAAGCAAGAAACAAAAGGGAATAACCAGGGCTTACAACATCCTTGAGGTTCCATTCATCTCCCCATAAGGGAGCAGCCTTCCTCCTCTGGAGGAGCTGTGTGCACATGTATTAGAGTAATTTCCTCTGACAGTTCTGATAGAGAGGAATATTCCTCCAGTTATCGTATCTCCAGAGGCATCCCTGCATAAAAAGCCTGTCTGCACTATTAGAGGAATCACGTTAATGGGTCTAAAATGTTTCAGTCAGAGAACTGAAAAATTTAGTGAGGAAGTAGAGAAGCATTTTGTTGTTGGGATATGTCCACATGTGAGCTATTGACTCATCTGTGTTTAACTCCTCACAGCCTTTGACTTGAACTTTCGCTTGACTCCCTCTCCTGTCATTTTCTTGGAATGAAAAATTTTAGCCTTTCACTTGACCTGTGTGGACTCATAAATTCTGGTTGCTCACACGTGTAATCACAGAGCAAACAAAGCAGCTGGGAAAAAGCTTCTGCAGTAGGAACCGAGATTTTTACAGTGCAGAGAGGAGACCGTGCAACATCCTGCTCCCTTCCAGCCAACTTTGGTTGCTCTCACAAACACCCTTCCCCATCTCACTCTATGTGCTGTGTTAGGTGCAGTTTGAAACAGGCCATGACCTCCCAGTAACCTTGTCAATATATCAGTATGTCCCAGTTTAGCCTGGTGTAGTGGTTTTGGTTCACCAATGTATTTTTTTGGTTGGCCACCCCAGTCTGAAGTATTTTTGGGGAGAGCTTCTGGGCATTCATTCATCTCATGGACCCTCTTCTAGACCATACCCTAGATAAAAACCCAGGAGCATCACCCTTTAAGACACTAGCATGTGTGGTACCTCCCTATTGCTTAAATTGAAAGATGTCCTTTTAGTTTGAATTAATTTTTCCTACCTAGTGCAATTTTATACATTCAGAAGTAAAAAAACCCAAAGATGTTGAGTAAAGGATTCAGAAAAATTTAGAAACAACTGTTAGAAAAGCTGTTTGGATTTTCTTCTGGTTGGAAAATTCAGCTGGATAGGCCTATTTCAGGCACTCGTGTCTTCCAGACAAGGATCAGTTTAAAATTCGAGACTGTAATTGTGGTACCCCTATGACCACTGAATTTATTGGAAACTTACAGAGAAAAAGAAGTTCCAAGAAATATTTGTAGCTATCTGCCTAATTTCTAAGGGTTTTTTATGATCCTTTTAACTGACAATTTGAGACTTTTTATTTCTGCATTTACCAAGTGATTATTTTTAAATTAACACTTCAGACAGATGCAAAGGGAAGGGTTGATATATTCAGACCACAAAATAGTCCTTATCAAAAATTAAAGATCAACATCCTTTCCTATTTTGGAAAAAAAAAAAAAAAAAAGGTGGCTAATGCATTCTACATTCTTGTATCTTTGCTGTCCAAAGTAATAACTAAAATCACATCAAACTTTGTACATTGATTGTCCTGAACTTGCTTGGCAAGGATGGAAACTTGGGATTCACATGAGAAGAGTACTGCTTTGGGTCCATCGTTCATATTATGTGGTTGGGGTTTGTTCTGTGAAAGCAGAAGTGTCATGAATTCTGCAATTTTGGTCTGAATAATTGCAGCAGGACTGCCCCGACTGCCTAGTGATAGAGGAGTGAATGAGGAGATGGAGAAATTCAGTTTAGCATGCACCTTGCTCTTTTTCTGAATGAGGCTGCTGGTAAGGACAAGAACATTAATCTTTGGCTGTCACTGTCTAAAATATGCAGATGTAGAAGCCTTAACTTACCATGGGCATTACTAGTTAATTAAGGGGATTCATTGATTTTTTCTTGGCAAAGGACTGTTAGCCAATGTTCACTGCTAGGAAATTATTGAATTCAGATAAAGCATAGGACAGGTGAGAAGAAATACTTCCCTGAAATAGTGTTTCTGTCTGATTCTCAAAATAGCAATTATATATCCTTTACATTATTAAAATATTATAATTACTAAATTATTTTAATCTTTGAATAACTGCCTGTAATTTTATAGCAAAATATTAATTAAAATATTTAATGAAGTATTTATCATTGTTCAACAAAATGTTACTGGGTTGGAAGTAAGAAGTACGAAGACACGAGTCATCTTGCCTCAGGAATGATTTTTGAACCAACCCTTGACACACATTTGACAGCTCACAATTAAATATAGGTTTTCGAGTGATCTGCTATTGCACACGATTCCAGATTGCATTGCAGCAACGCCTGTGCCTGGAACCCTAACCCTCATGATGCAAAGATCCAAAAATAGAGCCAGTGCTATTTGTACTGCCTATTTGGCTATGCATGAAATTGTATTGAATAAAAGGCTTGTGTAGAAATCTCTTTCATATTTTCATAGCAAATAATGAGCATACATTAAGAACAAATTATACGTATCTGAACTTAATGGGTGAGTTGACCCAGGCTTTTACAAATGAATATTAATGGAAGGAAGCTGTAATATATATTAAACATTTAATTAACTTTTTGAGCAAGATTGTCAGTGCATGACAGAGTAGAAGCCCATGTAAGAAAAGAAAACAAACAAATAAGACCCAAACCTGTATTTATAGGTACAAATCCAGAATGGAAAGCAAGAGACATTTTAGTAGCTATTTTTCTGCTGAAAATCCCAATACCTTCCTGCTGCAACAGCTGGTACTTACACATGGAAGAAATCCAAATGGGATTGTTCTCCTTTGGCCTCTGTGGCTTTTTTGTTTTCTTTTTCACTAGCACTGGAGATGATAACTGAGATGGCCATAGGTTTACTATGCTGTACTAGAAGCAAAATTGAAGTGTCTGTCATGTTGTCAGAGGATGGAGCCATAAGGTGCCTGTTTGAGGTCTCTATGTGTATAAATGTACAACTAGAGTTAACCTGCATACAGCAGCCTGAAGTTTTGTAAACCTGCACTGACTGCTGATGTGTAGCTGATATTTTCATCCTGTGCAAGTTGGTGTCATCTGTAAATGGCAGAGAACTGAAGTTCTGTGTTTGCAATCACTGTAAATCATTGTGAATACATCACATTTGCACAGTAGGAAATGTATATCAAGTACAAATGCTCCAGCTGAAGCATTTGACCTCCTGTAGGACCAGCCAGTATCTCAGTGAAAGCAGATGAGCACCAGGAAACCAGGATATTTTCCCATGGCTAGGCTAATTCTTCATCATACAAATAATCCATTGCACAGTTGACTATTTCAGTCTATGGCAATTCAGCCTAAGAAATTTGTTTGTGTTGTGAGCAGCACATTAAGATATCATTAACTAGTATATCTATGACTAGTGATGCAAGAGATCCTTGTGGTCTCTAATAGGGTCTGTAGTGAACAGTTCTTAGCCAGTTCATTACCAAATAGAATATTGTTTGTTATTCAAAGAGTTTTTTTCACAGTCCATCCAATTTTTGGCTTAACTACCATTTTTAGAGTTTGTTGGTGCAATAGTGAAATAATGCCATGTGTTTCTAAGGAATTTTGATTATGTGAGAGGCATGTGAGAGGCAGCTCAAAGACCAAATAGACTGATTACTCCATTTCAAAGCTGAGTTAATCCCTTGATGTTTAGTTGGTGTACAGCTCGGAGTTGATCAGCTGGGGAACTGCAAACAAATGATAAATAGCACCTATTCCTAAGAGCTAAATTTCCTCTCTGCTGAATTTTGTGAGGATTACATTCTCCATTAGTAGCTGTCAATTCCATCTTGGCTCATTTTGTTACATTTGGGAGCTCTGATTTGTGTCTGGGGAGAACAGTTACATTTTGTCGACTATTTCTGAGTGTATGGAGTTTTGGTATAAAGTTTGATCTTTGAATATAGGGTAAACTTCCCATTACGGGTGAGTGCAGTGTTTGCTGTTGCTGAGTATTCATTTTTTGTGCAATGAAATGTTGGTCTTTTGGGCTCAAACCCCATCATTTATTGGTTGTGATGACAGTTTTACTACTAATTCAGTAAGCTAAGTATGTCTGCCTGGCCCCACTCCATGTCCTGTAGAAAAGCTGTGGTGGTGCAGAGACAGGGAAGCAAGACTTTCCAGCCCCAGAGGTCCTTTGTAGTCTGGGGTGCCGTGGTTGTTTGAGGACTTGCAGCTTTTGGACTTCCAAACCTTTGCCTGCTAAGGGCTGAGGAGAGGCAAGTCCATCTCCCTGCACTTGTCTCACTTTGCAAACACAAGCAAAGTGGGATCAGTGCAGAGAGATGGACATGGCATCCATGTGCACATAAATGGACACCACCTTTCTTCCAGCTGCTGCACAAGAATTGTACCACCGACAAATTGCGCTTAACAATCTGCTTTAATATCTGTATAAACTCTACCTATCCTTCTTTCTTGCACAAAGTGCAATGACTTGTGTTACCTTTGTGATGTCTGGAGCTTGAACTAAATCTCAGGAAATGTTCACATTTACTGTTCACATGCTCCAGACATAGCAGGTGCTGCAGTCACTGTGGGAAGCAACCTCCGCCCCTAGGGCAGCACTTTCTGCCAGAAATGTGGGTTTGCTTTTGACAGATTTGTAAGCTGGGGCACTTGCTGGTTCCCTGTTCTCTTAACTCAGAAAAGGAAAAAAAGGTTTTACTTTCTGGCATTAAGTAGAACAAGTCAGAGATGGGATAACACTCCTCAATTTTTTCCTAGGGTAGGGAAAGGATCTGGTAATTTGCTGAAAACAGTGCTATTCTCCACATCAGAAGCAAGTTTCTAGATACTCATATAGGAATTGGCCCTCAACATTTTCCCATTAGCACATGAGTGTTGGGAGTGAGGCAGAGGGACAGATTCAGTGATTGCAATGAAAATGTTACTGTTGAAGGAGATCACAGCCTCACCACTTGAAATGTGAATTGCATCTTATCAGACTGGCAGAAAAGCCAGCAGATAATAAGTTGCATCCCATTTTGTTTAGCTGGCAGGCAGGAAGCAGTGGTCAGCCTGCTGCCTCATAGCAGACACTTTCTGCAGAATCTGTGGTTTGACTGCCTTTTATTAGCACTGGATTTTATGCTAGTTTCATAAAATGTGATTTTAAGAGCTTGTGTGACCTCCTTAATTCGTCTTGCAGTGTCTGTGTGTTTCAGGGACTTCACTATGTATATGTGATCTAACTTGATCAAATACAATAAACTGTAGATGCTGTGACACTTGTGAAGACAAACACTGAATGGAAAAAAGAAAGTAAATCAAGTCCCTGCTAAACTGACAAGAGAATACAGAAAGGGAAGAGAAGAAAAACAGTAGAAGGTTGCTTAAAGGGCAAAACTTGTATTTATTATATGCTACAGAGGTCAAGAGGGCAATGATATCTTCATGTGTGAAAATACAATAAAATCATAGTAGAAGAGCTTATTTATTTTAGAAAACCTCGTGTTACATTGTCCAGCACAGAGGCTGGAGCAAGATTTCTGTCAGCAAACATGACACTGCTCTCTGCATGCAGGAGTCAGCACTGGGCTGTGGGAGAGATTGGTCCTGCTGGGCTGTGTGTGCTGCTGGAAATGGTGAGGAGTAGAGCCCAAAGCGCCAAAATAAGCCCAGGACTGTACACCATTTGTCTTCACTGGGAATGATATCAACTTCTGCTGCTAGGTTCAAGCCTTGTATCAAGGCTGGATTTTTCTCTTCTCAAATTAAATTTTTTCCATCTATAGGTATGTCAGATACTGGCTTAAAAATGTTCCAAACAGGAAAAAAACACAGGATGAATTAGAAGAGAAAGTGTAACAGCACTGAGGGAGAAAAAAATAGAAAGTAATTGAGTTTTTCCTGTGTTTTGAAAGCTGTTTCTTCTTCTAATTTAACTCAGTTAACCTATGATGAAATGCTTTTGGTTTCCTCCTTCACTGTGAATGTAGAATCCAGTAATATTTCTCTTTCATATAAAAAACATGCATTCAGATAAATTTCCGTGTGGCTTTGCCACATAGCTTGTGACTTTCATGGGATACCTCTTAAATTGTATTAAATTAAATTAATTAAAATTAAATTGATTGTATTAAATTAAATTAATTGTCATAAAGGATTTTTTTACAAAGTATTTGCTTAAAATGGTTATGTCAGAAACATTAGAAAAACTTCATTTAATTCCAGCCAAAATATAAATCCAAGCCAAGTAATATCAAATCCAGAACATTTTTACCTTAATGTGTTGAATCATTTAATGTAATGTAATTACACTGTGTGTTAGTCTCCGTAATCTTTATGTTATAATAGGAAAACTTGGTATGAACTAAGAGGAATTTTATAATGACTAATATTTCAATTAAAATATTATAAAATCATAGAATAGTTTGGGTTGGAAGGGACCTTGAGGGGTGATCAAGTTATAACCCCCTGCAATGAGCAAGGACACCTTGAGCATCTTATTTCATGTTGACATTTTTTGTTTTATTTCTTGTGTCTTATTCTACTGTGTGAAAGCTTGGCATCAAATGACAAAATTATAAAATGGATCAGGTGGAATTTTTCATATTTGAAGACTACTTTCAGCTGCACTAATAAAATACCCTGGCCAACAGGGGCTATGGTGTGGTGTAGTGAACAGTCTTGGGAAACAAGGGTTAATTTAGGATGCAGATGGTGGAGAAAATCAGGTTAAACTAAAGAATCATCAGGAAAAAGATACTTCTGTCACTGATAAGGTCCCATCTATGGAGCAGAGTTTTTCATAGCACACTATCTCTATTAGCCAGTCACAAATCATGGACATAACGATGGATGGAGCACCATCAAAACTTCACAAGAGGGGCTTGATAAGCTTTTCTCCAGAAAGGTGGGTGCTACCTGGCGGTCAGTAGAGCAGCAGCAGAACAGGGGTGGTTTCAAGCCCTGAACCAAAGGGTGCCTCATGATCCCCAAGCCCCTGCCCTTCCTATGGCTCAAGGTGCTCTGAGCTCCCCAGGAGACTCTTCCACAGTTTTAGGTGCTCACCTTGCATCCTCAGGCACTACACATGCTGCTCTCTATGGCTCTGATTCAGCCACTCAGTCTGTTGCTTAGAAAAAGAGTTGGCCATGCCCAATCTTAAAATTTCTGGGAGGGGATTTATTTTCCATTTCAATAATGGAGTTAAAGTCAGAGTTACAACCTATAAGCAATGAAGATGAGACTCTCACAAGTGCTTGGTATTGCTTTATCCATTACAATGGAAATCAATCTACATTTAATGTTTTCACTAAACAGTGGTGTAGATTTAGGCTAACCCTGAACATCTTTGAAAATCTAAGACATTTTCTGGGAGACAGCATGTTTACAGCTTATACCTAAGGTTAGATTCAAAAGTAACTATTAAGAAAATAAAAAAAACAACTGGCTTGACTTTTCCAAGTCATTGCAAACACATTCATTATAGGGGCTGTGAAACATTGTAAAGCAAAGGTACATAAAAACCAGAACCCTGATTTCAGAAAACTGGGTTTGAAGAATATTACCCCACATCTGTGCACTAAAACACAAAAATATTTGTTCCAGTAATCTTTTGTGTATTCCAAACTATCTTTGAAAAATCTGACAATAAAATAATAAAAATTTAACCATGGCCTTTAGGTTAAATTCTACACAAAAAAATAAAACTGGGCAGACTGTCATTCAAATGGTGCAAAAATCCTTGTTGAATTAATAGAGGTCATATCTTGAAGATTTTCTTTCACAGCTTGATGCTCATTTGCAGGTTAACAAACCATAACCGCTGGGCCCTTCTGCAAAACGTGGCCCTTCTGCATCACATTTTGAACAAACCAAGTTGCTACAGAATGCCTGAGAGCTTGTGAGATACTGTGTGGTGTGGCTAAATTTTCAGTGTAGAAAGTGACTCCTAGATTTAAAATGCTAATCTGTAGCGTTTTATATCTGTCACAGGGCATCAAATTTTGCCATATAAAAGGCACTGAAGTCCTTAACAAGTTTTACCCTCATTTTGACAAATGGTCTTCTTCTACCTGCTGCTGTTTCTGTGTGAAGAGGAAGGTGGCAAAATGCTTCAAGTTAGATGACAAAAATATCTTTCCTACTGTTCAGTCACCTCCATGCACCTGGTCTCCATGGTGCTGCAGGATGGGGAGGCCAAGAGGCAGGCAGTTCAGTTATCAGTCTCTTCAGCTTGCCTCCCTGTGTGGAGGCAGGGCAGGCAGAGGTTAACCAGCAACATTTCTGCTGCTAGACCAGCATCGTTTCCTCTAATGCTTTTGTGTGCAGGTACAACTGAAGAAAGGAATAATGAAAAAAACCCAGCAAAATTGCAAAGGTCTTGCAAAGTTCACTTGCAAAGACAGCGAAAGAATCTCCACAATTTGTTTTGCAAAACATTTATAAGAAGAGCCAAATTTTAGAAAATTTCCTTTGTTTTTCACCCTGTTTGTAGATTGACTGGAGAAGAGAGAGCAGGGGATTTTCATCTTTTGAACAAACACATTGTCTGCAGGCTCCCACATCACACACTATGGTTTCTGCATTAAAGTTTTGTTTATTTTTTTGCTAAGGTTGGGCTTTTTTTTTCCCCAAGGCCCTAATGGCCTTTTGTTAATCGAAAATGAAAGGTTTAATATTTACCATCCTGGGGAAGCAGATAGGGCTTGTATGGGAGTCGCTGTTCCTCAGAGGTACTTGTGGCCAAGGATGGTGCTGAGTCTCCAGCTCTGATGGAGCACAGCAGATGCATCAGTAGATATTGCAGCTCTGCCAGTGCCAGCCACTGCTTTATTCCCCAAATCCAGACAGTGGCTTGGTAAGTCAACCGTGACACTTATAACTCAGTGGAAGCTGTGCTCCCCTCTGCTAAGCCACTACATCACGCTGATTTAGGATTTAGTGGTTTTTTTTTTTTTTTTTTTTTTTTTTTTTTTTTTTTTTTTTTTTTTTTTTTGACAATGTCAGCTGTCTTTATTCTGTAAGTTACATCTACAATGTGAAGGACTCCCAACAGAGGTTGTTTCCTTTATTACATGGGTTATGCTACAAAGTTATTCCCGTCTTCTCAAATTAAACAGAAGGATTGTATGGCAGTTTCCGGGAGAGTAGAAAACATAATTCTATTTTGTGTGGGTGAATTTCCATGGAAGGCAGCTTACTTTGCTTTGGGCAGCATTTGGCAGCATGTTAGTGTCTGTATGGGGAACTTGGCATATATTACCTCTTTATTCACTAGATCTCATTTATAAAAGGGAAAGGCAAGTCCAAAAGCTAATTAAGTCAGACTGAAGTCACAGAGATTGTTTAGATTATTTTAGAGAAGATTCTGTTACAAACTCACATTCCATTTTGGGTTGACATAATATTGTTATATGTTTTCACCATATGGTTATAATTTTAAACAGCTTGGGGGAAAACAAACAAAAACTATGTCTCTTGCTAGAGGGACCTATTGGCAATATAATCCTGGGCAAAAAATTCAGATGGTGAATTGTGCCTCTCAGAACATCAGTCAAAACTTTGCTGTAAAGAATGAGCAAACAATTTTATTAACCTGAATTTAGTCAATGATTGTGTCTTACTTTCTTCAAAAGAAGAATTCAAGAAACAAACTACCAGTTAAATTGCAATATTTTTTTCCTCTAATGACACACTTTCTTACTATGCTTTACACTTCTATTAAGTTTTTTTTTAATGTAACATTTTTTACATTCCACACTTTCTATGCAGTCCATAATGGAGAACTTATTTTAATTTAAAGATCTTTATGATATACCTCACCTGCCCAAGAAGAACAAAGACAAAAATTTGTATCAGTATTTAGTAACAGAAATACAATGACCGACCTTTTAATCCTCAAACTCTAAATTATCCCTTGAGATTGCTCAGTTTAGAAATTATTGTCCTCAGAAACACTGAGCTATTTTTCAGCTGCATCCCCTCTGTAGTCGTACCTGCAGATGGGATTCTTGGCCAGCTCATCTTACCCCATGTGTCATTGCCTCTAGTGCAGATGCTGTGTCTGGTCCTCACAGAAGTCAAAGTGCTATGCTACACCTGGAATCACCAGGCAGCTAAACTTCACCTCTTCATTACTTTAAAAAGCATTTCCAATTTGAAACTTTTTTTGGTTTTGTTCTGATACTTTTAATGAAAAACTTGCTTGACTAAAATACAACTGTAAGTTTTCATCAGCTCAGAATGATGAGGATAAGTTGCACTGATCTACAGAACCCATTCTTGTGAAGCTGATGTTTTCAAGGACACTGTTTGCATTCTTCTATGCTCACAAAAGCACAAAAAATTTAGACCATTTTGTAATTTTTAATTTCACCTAAATCTTGTCTTGATACTAGAAAAAGTAATGGAAATTGCTTCTTTGTGCACTATTCCACTTCCTTATGGAGGTTTCCTACAGTGGGAAAACAGAGCTCTGAATGCAGTGTTGGTGCAGTGGGATCTGAGGCAGTGGGAACAGAGAAAACCTTCTTGCAGGAGGGTTTCTAATAAGCTCAGATTAAATTTTCATTCAGAGAGAGTGGGTTTGCTATTAGATTCTCAGCATCCCAATTTGACATTATTGCCATTGTCTTAACATCTAGAAAACATGTCTGGAGAAAAAAACCACACAGAATTAGGCTTTGGCTAGAAAAGCACCAAAGGTCCAAGACAGGAGTTTAAATACTTTGCAGAACTGGGTCCTTACAGCAAAGTGCAAATATATATAATATATACACATATATGTATACATATTATAGAACTGGAATGCTGGTACCAGGCACTAAACACTAATTAGCTACAATTATGTACACCCATATTTGGAAAACATACAAGTGTGAGAGATATAAAATAAGATGGTCTGCCCTATTGCCAGACTGTTTCAAATAATATTAGGTGCTCATATTAGAGGAAATCAAATGTAATAATTAGTGATTCAGAGAAAATTGTGGGAAAAATCAGAGTTACTCAGAGCATTTGTAGGGAAAGAATAAAGAACTAGATGGACAAATTGCATTTGATGAATGCCACACTTTTCAATACACCTTTGCTGGGCTAATAGCGATTAATGAGGCTCTGAGCTCAGAGATTGGTGCCAGGCACTCTTCTAATAACAGTAATTCCAAAATAGTAGGTGAAAATGAGCTTAGAAGTAAAAATGGGGAATCAAAATACTGTCTCGGTCTTGTTGAAAGAAGTCTTTAATTTTGATTTTTTTTTATTTCTAACAAAAATGTTCCCCAAACCAACCCTGAGGAATACAACTTTTTGCTGTATAACTTACCATTCCAAAAATGTGAGAAATTTATTACCAAACTAAACTTTGGAGGACTGAAGACTTTGAATCAAACCTGACAGAAGATTTCAGGGTAATAAATCACTGAGGAAGGTGAGGTTCACAGAGGTAGCACTCCTATGAGTAGCAAAGGATTAAGATAAAAGCATTAAGAGCATTTGGTGGTCACCAGCAATGTTCTGGCTCTTGGGAATATTTACATCCAACTAGTTATTTGACCTGTACTATCCATGTGCTGAGATTTAACAACAATTTTTTAGGGAGTAGCTCCCACATGTGGGGGAATTTGCAGACAGTTTTTTGCAGTTTAAAAATTCCTAGCTGAAATATTTATGTTCTGCCATTGTACCACAACTAATTTATCAGGAACTTTTGCACAGGTAATAAAGAGGTAGGGAGGACATTAACATCTTTCACCCAGCAATATGGTGAATAACTCATCTGTTTTTTAGATACTGTGGATGACTATATTTCTTCCTTAGGTATCTAGTAAATTAAATTGATGAGCATATAACATCTGTTCTACTAGTAAAGGTAAACTTTCATCTGACTGAAAATATTTAGTATCATCACATATTTGAAACAGATAAAGGGTGAAAAGCTGGGGATGTGTGGAGTGGGAATGTGTGTCAGTTGCTGCTCTTCAGCTGCAGATGCAGCACAGGACTGCCCAGACTCCCTCTGTGACAAGACAAAGAGGAGTTGTTATTTTGATCATCTCCTCTGCCTTTCTGCCCACTCCAGGCTTCTGAATTTCACATTTTGTTCTTTCAGCAAGCCCACAATTTCCCATGGGGTCTGGAGCATTGCTCCAGATTCAGACTTCAGGCTCACCCAGGGTTACCCAGTTTTCCTTATGCTACTCACTTGGGGAATGCTGCTGCTCCCAGTTTTGTGCCAGCTGGGGTAATGGGATGTGTTCTGTGTGAAAATTGCCAACAGAATCTGCACCAGTACATACAGCTTATTCACTTTACAGATTTTGCTTTTGCTGAGTACAGAACCCTCTCTGTGACTTTTCTTGAGTGAAATTGTGCAGGATCCTTTAAAATGTGCTTATTTTGTTCTTGTAAAAATCAACTCTTTTAGGAGAGTAAGTACACCATCTTCAGAAGACTTCCTCAATGCTTTGTTTCTCCAAACTGTTTGAAAGCCACGATTTACAAAGTCATAGTGGAATGGCAAATGTAGATAAGGAAACCAGCCTGCAGGCAGTTGCCATCTGCATTTAACTGTAATATAAATGCCAATTAATGCAAATGATGACAATTTGTTAGATCTTAATACCTATCTGAACAATAACCCAAAAAAGTCAGATGGAACTGCATTAAAACTACTTTTTTAAGTGAGATATAATTCATTGCTTGCACAGAGGGATTTTCCTTCAACAGCCTGGCTGTCCTCCAGGTTATGGTTCAGAGGGATTTGTAGCTGCAATGAGAAGAGGAGATTGTGAAGGAATAACAGGAGCTGCCAAGAGTGGAAATCTCACAGGTGGAAGGCATTGGTGGGTGTTTTTCTGCTTGTCCCTCTTTGCTCTCTCTCAGGATACAGCACCTCTGAAAATACATGGCTGGGGTCAAGAGGAGAATGGATGTCCTGCCCCAGATTCAATTTTTGTAGCAGGAGGTCACAGTCTTTCTGGCTAGCTCTCTGCAATAACTTCACTCATAGCCTTCTCCCAGTGCTTTTCCCTACAGAGAACACTGCTGATCCAGTAGTCTGAGAATGATGCAGAATAAATGGACCTGAGCTACTGCAAACTCCCTCAGAAAAATAAATATACTGTGTGTAACTGATCATGTCAGCAGGGGCTCTCCCAAATCAGAGCTACTGTCATAGACAGGGAGCTGAGAGGGATTGAGAGGGATCTGTCTCTGCAGCAGTGTGGCTGCTGCTGGGTACATTCCACTTTGGTATAGTGGGCAATTTGAAAAAAACAGCAAATGAGAAATCTGGGTATTCTCCTCTGTGCTCTCAAAGATATTTTTTGTGTAATCTAGAAGCTCTGAGTATATGGCTTTGTCTCAGATACACAGGAAGGACAGGTGATTTAGATTACTAGAAAGAAAAGTGAGTTTATGGAATTAATTTGTTTAGGCCATATGAGTGTATCGTCACAGCTAAGCTTCATTTGTAAAAAACAAAAACCAAGCAAAAACCCAAAACCAAACCAGAAACTTTTAACTTCTGGATTCTTTTTTGAGCATGAAGCTACTCTTCTTAGCAGGAAAATCCTCTCATTAAAACCTTGTTCTCTTCCAATCAGAAGTCGGAAGTAGAGCACCAGTCATGGGTATCTCCCATGTCGTATGTAATCATGTCCATTTAAATTTTACATGCTAAAACTAAGAGATCAAACTCAGCCTGTGCAACAGCCAGCGGTTAATGAGCTCTTAGTACAGAGTAAGCAGGTAGGCACTTTATTTTCTTTTAACTACTAACAGTTGCTCTGTCTCACTCATGATGGAGCAGATTTGAAGCATTGGCTGTATTTTGTGGCCTGTCCTGTAGCACTCCCTTCATGCTGTCAAATGTGGCATGAAACCAGGCCTCTAGTTTCAGATGGAAGAAGGAAAAGAAGCAGATACACCTAAAAGAGGGGATTACTTGTTGTTTTTTTCTTGAGTTTTGAGGACTGTGGTCACCTGTATAGTGCATATGCTGTCGAAATTGTTTCAGCTTATTAAGTCCAAAAACATCAGAACCTATGGTTAAATGTACCCATTTAGAGATGCAGGTTTAATTACAACCTAAGTGCATCACAGAAGTGAATACAAATTGGTATTGCAGGAGGAGGCTGCACTGACAGACACAGACAGTTTGTCTCCCTCGCTTGGCAGCAGTTTGGGAGGGAGCTCCAGGCACAGCAGAGTATTGTCCCCATAGTGTGCTGTGCTGCTGCTAGCCCTTAGCCAGGTGGCATTTAGTGACATGGTGCACAGCCAGATGCTGTTGGTGTCTACTAGTAAGCAAGCCCCTCTGTGCATGAACCGGGGAGAGCTCCCAAACTCACTGCAGGATAAAAGCAAATTCAATTGCTTTACCCGGAGTCTGAGGAGAGGATGTGCAAGATCAAAGAAAAAAACACTGCCTTGAAGTTGTGTTTTCCTTGTAGATTTCCCTGACTTGCAGCTGAAGTTACTCCAATCCTAGACCTGTAAGGGATCTCAGAAATGAGGAGCTGCATCTGACTTTGCAATATTGACAAGACAGAACTTGCTAAAACATGCAGGTGTTCTTGGAGCCGGGCACAGGGAAAATTGCTCTTTTCTCACTCACAGGCAGCGGCAGAAGGAACCTGGCATGCCTTTCTGAGTGGTGTGCTGGCCCTGGGGACGCCAGCCACCAGAGCAGCCAAGTGCCACCTGCCCTCAGCCACACTGGCTGTGGGGACACGCACAGCCTTCATCTGCTGTCCCCTATGGTGTGAGCTGCCACCACAGCCCCAAGGCTGATTTTGACAACCGTGACATGTTTCATGAAAAAGACAGCAGATCTAGGCATTTGCTTTACTTAGATATGGCAAAGACAATGAGCAATCACAACCTTGCATTTAATTACTGAGGAAGTTAAAAATCCAGTACAATAAGTTAGATTTTGCAAGAGATAAATAATACAACAAAGAACTCAACAGGTGTACAAAAAAAGGATCAGTGAGTTCCCATAGAACATTTTTAGATGGCAATAGGTATCATGCACTTATGGCTATTTTCTCACTTTTTTCAGTAACTATTATGTTTTTGAGACAGTAAAAAACCATTTAATAACATGGCTCCCTATTGCCTCAACACATTAATGAGATTTATTTTTTTGCAAAACCTGGCTGCAAAAGATTAATGCACTAATGGCTGTGATTTGCATGCTTCTTTTTTGAAGTTTGTATTTCATACTGAACCTTGACACAAAAGCAAAAATTGTCAGCATTATGCATTAATCAACATTCCACGTATTTGCATTAAAGAAACCTGTGAGTTAATAGCATTGCAATAGGTTTATTTATGAGAATATGCTCTTTAATTAAAATAAACCTGTGTTTTATCTTAGAATAATGAGTGGAGATAATTTCCACAAGTCCTACCACAGTTAAGAATGCCTTTCTTTGTTCTGCATTTTCAGGGGAAAAACTGTGTTTTTTACCTCTCTTAGAGAATATATGAAAAAAAATATTTTCATGATAGCATCATGCTCAGTCCATGAAAAACATTTGTGCTATGTTACCAACTCTTCATGAAGGGAATCTTGGACAAATGCTCTGACTATACTTTTCTGTTTTTCTATGCTACCTATATTTTTTAAATAGCACTACTATCCTGGTCTGAAGATAAAACTCCTTTTCTGCCACACAAGCATAAGAACACAGGTAGATAAACCTTTTCAGTGGAAAATGGTAGGCTTTTAAATCTCACAAGCTGCACAAAGTAAGCCAGTACCTGGAAGCTGTGGCTTTAAATAAGTATTCAAAATTCAACTTTAAATAAGTGTTTTTACGACTTAAAGAAGCAAGATAAGTCCTGGTTCCTCAGAGAAATGCTAAATTTTTAACTGAAAATATGCTCCCAATGCAAAGAAATGTAATTTCCAGGTGCTGGACTGTAGGTAGGAACTGCACAGGTTCTCTGTGATCACAGTTAAGTGAAGAGAGCAGATGACAAATTACCGTGGTTATTACTTTTGCACTCAAATCTGTTCATTTATTCTGAGTTCTCAAACTACCGCAAAATCCTTGTAGTTGCCGGTTCTGCTCTCCATTATTTTTTCCTGTGAGCTCTCTAAAGTTGTTAGTTGATCTTTTTTTCTGAAATTTTCAGGATGCAGTGGATAAGACAGTATCCCCAGCAGAGTCAGCCTGGGGATTTTTGTAAGGCAGCTGTTGTTCAGTAGTCAGTGGTTCTTCTATTTGGTTTATGACTTTATGCTCCTGTTTTGTATTCTATAGGAATAGATCTACTCAAAGTTGAAGAACAGCTAGTACTTTTTCTTCAAAGCAGTCTAAATGCCACTCTCTAGTGTGATCAGTGACAGTCTGAATGTCTGTGACTTGTTACATTAGGGGTGCCCCAGCACACACAGCCAGGCAAGGGAGCTGATCATGGCTACTTTGAGCTTGGAAAATAAAAACAAATCATAAAAAACAAGTGCTAGTCAAGCAGCTGGGAAATTTACTATCAGGTTTGACATTCTTCTGTTCATTACACATCTCAGGGTCTAATAATGTATGTGAGATAAATAGTATGCAGACTCCAATTTTTTTTCCCCCATACATGGACAATTTTATCATGTGCATCATAAGAAGAAAGAATATGAAACACCAATAAATAACCCCCAATATAATCTAGGAATAAAGGATGCAGTAAAAGCTTAACATAGCTAAACTGGCATAACACCACTGTAGCATTTTTTGTTCTCATTATGCATCAAATTTGGTTGTTCTTGTGTTATTGCAGAGAATAACTGATTGCTCTGGAAAGTTGAAGAATTTTGAATCTCCACATTGAGAAATAAAGTACACTGGCACAGGTTAAAAAGGTAAGGTTGATTACTCTGCAGTTGAATCTTTTCTCTACCATAAATTATAGCCCTTCCCTACAGCAGTTGCTGCCTCCAGGCCTGAATTGTGCCTGGGATTTTCAGCCTCTCCTGAGGATGGGGTAAGGTCACATTGCTTGGTTTGTCCCAGGCCCCCAGGATTTCACCTCCTCCTCTTGTGCTGATGTCCCTCGTGTCCCTCCCTCAGCTCCTGTCTGGGCTGTTTTGGGGTCAGGGAGATGCTGGTCACAGCCAGAGCCAGTGGCAGCCTCATTGTCCAAAATTTTGTCTCTTTGACAAAAGTCTGTGGGTGTGACTTCTGGGCACACCTAGGAGTCTGAAGCTGGTATTTCTAAGGAAAATTATCTCAATTTTTTTCTGGAAAGAAAAAAAAAAAAATCTTTTTCTTCTAGCAGAAAACTGTAAAGGCATGTGTAATAGCAAGGTAGGAAAAACCCTCTGAAAAGTGAATTCTGTGACTGGTTCTGATGATCTTTTAGAATGGGCTAATTTCATGTTTTAAGAAATTTTGGTAGGTATTTCAATGGATCAGGTTTTGGCTGTGAGTGATGTCTTCTCGTGCCATTATATTCCTCCCTGTTATTCTTTTATACAATATAGATTGCCAATAAATCACTGCATTTTCAGTGCCTGGGATTTCATGTGTGTGGAAATGTCAGATTCATAAAGCACCATGATAAACCTGCTTTGGTAGATCAATCACAAAAGAGTTTCATTAAGCTCACATCCTTAAAGGAAGGCAAAAGCTTAAGAAGATCCAGAAATAATGAAAAACTAATTGGAAAATATTTGTATGAAAAGTGATTAAAAGTCACCAATTATTGAAGTCACCAATGTTTCTTCAAAACACTCCAAATAGATTTTTAGAAATCTGAGAAGTCCATAATTTCTTTTTATTTTTTTAAAGCCACATCCAGAAAGCGTCTTGTTCTGTCAGCAGCAGCACTCTTCATTTGTCAGAGTGGCCTGGGATAGTTGTTGGCAGAACTGAAAAGGAGTTCAGGAAGAAAGTAGTGTGGTGTTATCTACATTGTCATGGCTGCTGAAGTAAAAATATTTCATTCTCCATTTGTACCACCTGCAAAGCAAAGGATGCTACAGAGCCATACACAGCTCTGTGTTGCTCCCCAGCCCTGGAACATGACCTTCAGAGACAAGGCTGGGCTTGGTGATCTGCCAAGCTCTGTGAGCTGCTTGTAGCCTGTATCTGGGATCATCTCAGGTTACTGTGTCCTTTTTACAGCTCCTGATGGCTCTGTGGGAGCAGTGGGACCTCACTGGTGCTGGCCTTTCTGTGAGCCCATGGGGCTGCAGATGAGGTGTAGATGCTTTGTGGAATCTGATGTTAAAGTTCATTTTCTCAGCTTTGCTGGGGGCTTTCCCCCACCTAGCATCCTCAAGGCATTTGGATGAGTACCAATCCCTTCTTGTAAGCTGTATCCTGGGCAGAGCTGTCCCAGGGACCGCAGTAGATCTTGAAAACTTCTCCCATGCTGATCCAGTGAAGACTGGAGGTGCTGCCCCTGGGCTGGGGAGATCATTACAGGAGTGAGAAAATGCATACATAGTCCTGTGCCTGTGTGCATTGTCAGCTGCTCTCCATGCTGCATCCATCCTGCTCTGGGTGAGTGTCTGAATTTGGCCCTGAATTTGGTAAAGGTCTCTTTCTATACAACATATTTAATTTAGACTAATATTTTGTGATAATTTTTGCAGCTGTACAGGTAAAACCTGCTAATATAAATTTGTGGTTAAAATGATGCAAGTTGTTCACTCTGCAGGATGCACCAGATGCCACAGTCCTGCCTTGGGAAGAGGCAGACTCACTGACCTGATGTTCTGGCTCTGTTACATCTGACTTACATGGTTCTGTTTTACTGCACTGAGGGGGGTAGGTTGGGGTCAGATTGTTATCTTGGCTGTGTCATCTACCTTCCCTTACACAAAAGTAAGCAGGCCCAAGAAATTTTCTGCTGATATTATTATTCTGTATTTCAAGCCATTCCACTGTAAGCAGCTCTGAATGTAGCAGTGACCTAATACATTCAAAATGAAAGGTTTCTCAAACCATAGGGCTTTTTTTATTCTTTTGGGGTTTTTTTTTTTTGTTTTTAAGGTACAGAGCTAAAATTAAATTCCCTAAGCACAGCCAGTGTCTTCTGTGCTCCTTTGCACTATTTTCCATTTGGGGCACAAAATAAAAAGTGTATCTTGGCTGTGTATAATTAATGTCATGGAACTGTGATTCTGGCATGACACGAGCTGTATCACTGAGAGCAGAAGGTAAGAAGAAATCATGATTGCTCAGCAATTTACACGGGAGGATGAAGGGGAAAGGCATTTTAAATTAATGGTTCTAAGGCCTTGATGTTGCCCTGCCACATTTCATAAATCTTTTCTGAGCAATATCTCCTGTGAAAAGGACTTTACAGTCGCCTGGGGAATACCAAGCAGGTACCCATTTCAGGATGAAACTGTTTTTTTACATTTTGCTTTAAAATGCAACCCATGGAAAGAAGTAGCATCTTATAGAGTAGCACTTAATGTCTGCTGACTGCAAAGGAGAGTCCTGCTTCTCAAAGCCATTTATCTTCCAACAAACACCTGTACCCTTCGATAAAAGGTTCTCCCTGCTGGGCTTGAGTGCCACAGCAGAGAGTTATCTGAGGGCTGGTCCTGTGCCAGCAAGGGGAAATGCCCAGTGCCATCTCTCAGGCCAGCTGTGAGCTCAGACCCCAGCACTGTGTGCCCCTCACTCAGAACATGGGTGGCTCTTGGCTCTGCCTTTACAGAGAGCTGTGAAACTCTGTGTGTCCTATGAAGTCACTTCCTCCATGCAAGCACCACAGCCTACCTCTGCCTTCCTTTAAAACCACTGGGGAGCAGATGTGTGTACTTCTAAGGAACATAGCAGGGGTGGGAAATCCCAATGTATGAGGTGTATTCAATACTGAGCTTGCATTTGGAGTGTTTCAGCAGCAGCACTCTTTGATAGTGGGAGGTGCTTCTCCATGGTATTCCTTACCCACCCAACTCCCTGCCACAATGCCCCCTTCCCCTGCCCACTCCACAGCTTTCTTCATCTTCTAACTGTAGTAGATAGCAGGCAACCTTCCATGTTATGTATATTCCTCTCAAAGACTTCAGTAGTGTAGGAGATCAGTCTTCCTGTGAACTGATTACATTAATTGACATGTACAGTAGTTAGCACATTGTGAGAGAAGGACAGATGAGCTGCCTTAATATATTCAGTAGCTGTTATGTCCCTTATAGTATTGCATCCAATGCAAAAAAGATTTTACCTCACATAGCCTGCTACTGAGTACTAAAAACACTTGAGTGGTACCACAAGTGACTCCCTTACAAGAGTTATTTCCCAAAAATAATTCCGTATACCTCCCTCATGACTGTCATTTGCTACAAAATCATTTCCACTATGATCTTTACAGAGCCACTAATGCATTTTGTGACTAAAGGCAGCCACTGCTTAGCACTGAAATCCTGAAAAGATTGCAGAGGAAAAACAAACAGGAGAAAAAGGGCACCATGTGTCCACAAGCAAAGACACAGTGAAGAGGTTGGAATTGGAGGGCAAACTTTCCCCTGAGCTGGCAGGGCTGGCAGCAGCTGTGGAGAAGGTCACAGTGCAGGGGCCAGGGGCCCCTGATGGTCACAGCAGCCACTGCTCCTCAGGGACATACATGGGAGTGGCAGTATCATGCCCACGGAGGGGAAGGGATACTGAGAGGTTTAATTCATGCTTTCCTGATGAGCCTGGGTGGAATGGCATGTGCCTAACCCTGTACAGCACACCTGAGGGAGAGCACAGCCCTATCTATAGGTCAGTCCTGCCTCCAGCCATGCCCAGCAATTTCATTTCACCTTCCCACCCTGCTAGCTGAGCAGCTGGTGCAGCAGCTATGGTTCTCCAAATACATTTTCAGACACAATGGAAAAATGATTAATTCTCACTTTATTTAATTGCAGATAAATAAGGTATTGGTTGAATGGTGGTCAATTTGCTCAGTGAATGCTTAATGCTTTCTATTTGATTGAATCTCCATATTATTCACTACCCCCTATTTTTGTTCTTATCAGGCAGCTTTCAGCAATGGCTACCAATCTTTCTGCATTTCAGCAGCCTGCATAATAACAGTCTTAAATAGAGTGATCTGTTACTTGGATAATATACTAATTACGAGTGAAAATTAGGGAGCTTATTTGAGAAATGTGAAGACCATTAAAATAAAATGAACTCCTAAATGAGAGCTGGATTACACATAAAAATATCCTTTCTTTAAAAGTCAGAATTTACAAAGATATAGAGACTGTAGAAATTTGATAGGAAAAGTGTGACTTTTAGAAGCATATGATACCAGCAGGACTAATTGGAGATGACTGCTTGAGAATGCATTAATACCTGGAAAAAATGAAGTGCAAGACTCCTAGTGCAGGGAATCCCAGGAAACCTTTATTTTTGCTTAAGTGCAAGGGACATTTTGAACCTATGTTGTCTCTAGTAATAACTTCAATGACAGCAGCTAAAAATAAGCACTATGCAAACACAATGGAATTCACCAGTGTGAGAAGGCATTTGAGTGCAGCATGGTCCCTGTAAATTGAGATCCTGATCTGCTACCAAAATAACTCCCCTCTCTGGTTAGAAAGGCTGTCCCATACTGTAAAAGTCAAATAGATCCAGGGGGCCAGTCACTGCCTCTTCCTGAATCTTAACAAGAATGGTCTTAGCAATAAAGAGTCTACAAGGCTGCATAGCCAGATTTTAAGATCCTTCGTTGAATATGTAGGCTTTGCCATCAGTATAAAGTTAAGATTTAAAAATAACCTTTTTTTTAAAACGTTGAAATTGAACACGATTTGGGGATAGTGCAAAAATGGAACAAGATACATCTTGTGGGAAATACTGTCCAAAATCATAACCATCTAGCTGCAATAAAGTGACTGTGCCAACATATCATGTGATGATGGTTTTTAACCTGTGACAACACTGTGCAAAAAGAAAATTTTAACAGAATCTCAGGAAGCTGCTGATGAGGCAACATGGAAGTTACTCAAAACTGGTTTTTGAAGGACAAATCTGGATGAGGAAAAAATTGCGCTACCCTAATTCCAGCTTCCTTCTCCCAGTTCAGTACTGGTTCTGCTGTTCTGTATCGCTCTTCTGAAGCCTCTGCAGAGGTGCTTCTCTTGGACCTGGTTACATGAGTGCTTGAGACCGTCCAAGGCTAATGAGCAGGGCTCAAAAAGCTGTGTGGCCACAGCCAAAAAAGCATCCTGCCTGTGCACGCTCCTGGCTTTGGAAAGCAGCTCTGAAAGCCCATCAGGGTGTACAGCAACCAGCCTGGTGCAGACGTGAGGGCAAATTCCTCACAGATACTGGAATGAAATGAAGGCAATTGTTTTAAAAATTGTGGCCTCTAGAGGAAGCAACATAATTTTGAGGAATTTTGTTCAATGCCTGTGATTTCAAGTAGCTTCTGTGAAAAAGATGAAATGGATCTTAAAAATGACTATAAAACATATATAGGAAAAAGGAATCTGTCTACATGTACCTTATTAGTAATTAGGAGTAGGAGACTTGTTTAGATCTTTAGATCTACCACCGTGCTATCTAAAAACATGGTAATGGTTGATTTTTGAAAGGTTTTCTTTTACCTTCAGTAAAAGAGAGACAATAATGTTCATGTCATCTCATATGTAGTTTGTTTTCTTTACTTCCTCAGCAGGAGAAGTATTTTTCTTGACTAATTTCTAGGAGCACAAGAACAGAAGCCCTCAACACTATCACTGTGTTCAAATAATTTATAAAAATAATAGCTCAGATGCTTCCTAATGTGTACAAAGTGAGTTAGTATAGTCTAATGTGAAAAATAATAATGCTGAAAGGCAAGTCTGCAAAAAGAGTTGACTGAATAATTAATACTTAAATTGAATTTGATATATTTTGCTTTTCTCTCCATTGACAGAAAGCCTATATAAGTTGACTATCTCCGCACATTTGTTCTGTTGTTCTATGATTCATTTGCTCTATAGCTCTCTTTTGGAGTATTGTCTGTGTTGTTTAACTGTGATGGCTCTGTAAGACACATAGTGCTGTTTCTCATTCTTGATAGTGAAGCACTAATGTTAACAACCAGACTCTGATACCAATGTTTATAGAAAACAAACATAAAATCTACTTTCTATAAATATTTGAGCATAAAAACTCAGTACTTGCTCTACATGAATATTGATAATAGTAAAATATGGTGTTATGAGTTTTTCAAATGTTCATGCAAAGTTAAACAAGGTCAAAATCAGATTGCTTGAAAATGTGACTGAACATTTTTCCTAGTTTCAGAGCTCTGATAAAATTCTAAGTAGTGCTGTTGTCAGTGAGATCTTTTTCTTCTTTCCTCACCTTAATGCATGGCTCTTATATGTGAATACAGGCAAGGGTTTACAGATGGGTGACTCTACCCCTTAGCACTGGTGGGGTAAGGTGTGTGCTAAGGGCACCCAAAACATACAGCATTAGTTTAGATCCCTCAAAGCTTATTTTAAGGAATGGCATGACATCCCTGATGGCAAACTTGCTGCCCCATGTTCCCAGCACAAGCCTGCTGGCAGGTCAGCTTCCCAGCTGGAAGTGACCACGATCGCACAACCTTATTGGTATTTTAAGATAACCACTGGAATAACAGCAGTGAGTCACTGGAAAACACATTATGTCTGAATTCACTCTGTCTATCAGAGGCCCAGGAAGCCCAGCTAAGCTGCTTTTAAAATACCTCCATAAAACCAAATTTTTTTAGGTCCCTAAATAGCAAAGCAATTTCAGGAATACAACAAACTAAACAAGGAGAAAAATATGAAAGCAAAACAGTAAGTGTAGGCTGGGTATTCTCTGAAAACACCATGTGTTAATCATAGACTGCAGCAAGGAAAAGGGAACCTGGGAAAAATTCTGAGTAGTGGCATTTGGTAATTGCAAATGGTACAGTGAGAACCAATAACCTTCATCATACTCAGAAACCTTAGAAACATTGTCTCTGAGTGATGCTTGAGAATATGAGAAAACAGAGTTTTCCTGTAAAATAGAGTGCTTTTGCCTCTTGGTACTCAGCTTCTGCATGAATAGGCTGATGGTGGAGTAGCAGATGCCTTTTGTGAACGTATTTTAGCTCCTGTGTTGCTGATATCATGGAGCAACGTGGTCCAGCTGGTGGCTTCAGGCCTGTGTCTGATGTGCAGAACTCTTCAAGTCTCCCTTCTCACCGGGGCACCTGGAGATCAGAATTTCATCTGGTTTAACAGCTGCCCCTGCTGCTGGTGCCCTCACCTGCAGATGGTGCTCAGAGCATGAGCTGGTGCCTTTGTGGCTCTGTGAGTGTGTGAGTGCTGCAGGGGACAGAGGAGCTTTTCAGGGGACACGCATGTTCACACACATATGCCTGGCATCACTAGGGCAGCTACCCCCCCTCTGTCAGTCTAGCCAAAATTGGAGCTTCCTCTCTCTAGAGGCAAAATTTACAGCACATTTGTTCACAAGTAGTATTTCCTCTCAGATGCTTTTCTTAAGGAGAAAAAAAGGTCTTTCTAAGTGCATAGAAAAATGAAATTAACCTGCAGTTTTATGTTTTGACCCATGTTATTGGATCTGTGGAGTTTTTGAGAGGTTGCTTGTGGAAACAGAAATAGAAGCTGGAGGAGCTGACATTTCAAGGATGTCTTTTGTACGCATAAGAAATCAACAGTAAATATATTTTGGATTCATGAATTTACATATTTGTATGAAGATATCTTTCTGATAGAAATATAAGGACAGCAGCTGTATGGATCCTGTGGTGAAATTCAAAATACAGTTTCTGCTGGTGAAGAGCAGGTGCTTTATCATGTCAAAACACCTACAGTTTTAGTATATATGAAATTATTGTTCATATTCTGCTCTTAGATTTTTGTTGGGGGTTTTATGTTGTTTGTGGGGTTTTTTTGTGCAAAAGCAGTATGTATTTAAATTAGCATTTTATTTTCATGATATAATTCCCTGTTAATAATGACAAGGTTACCTGCTCCCTTCTCTAGTTACAAGAATTCTTCCACCTTCAAAATAGAAGCTTTTCTCATTGACATAAATACATCAATCTAATTATAAAAGCCTTAGATAAACGGGCAGAACAAAATTAATTTAATTCTGCCCCGCTTTACAGTTGCAAGAACATTTCTGTTCAAATATCTTTGCATTGCAAGTCATATATCTCATAAACTTTTCAAATAAATCCTGCTTATTACTAATTACACTCCCTCTCTCAGTGCCATCAAATTCATTTTCCACTATGATGCTGTTACAAATATTCCATTTTGTTGCCAGCACTGAACATCCTCAAGAAATCATTGTCAGCTTGTTTTTACAGTAACATGTGGCTTATTACAAGATGTCTTTTATTATTTTTTGCCATGTTTAAATATCAAGTTGCTTTTACTTTGTCCTGTGTAAGAAACCACTGAATGTAAAGGAGAAGGTTAATGTAATAGGGAAAATAAATCAATTTAATGTTTCAACTAATAGCCTTAATAGTTGGCTAAATCTCATCAAAGTTTTCTGTTTGAGGCTAATTTGATAGTGGGCCTAACATCAAGAAACAATTACTGGCTTGAAAGCAGCTCTTGTTTTTATGTCTCATTTTAAGACACATCAAATTAAAATTAGAAGTGAGGGAGATGGTATAGTTCACAGTAAACTCCCAAGCATTTGAGTCAAGTTCAATATGCTTGAATGGCTTGACAGGTCAATAAAATGTAAGAGCTAGTACCTGCCCTTATTGCACAGTTTTTATTAATTACAGTTTATTGGACTTCATATGATTGTTTAGAGCAAGAATGGAATGTTTAGAGCTGATGGATCTCTATGTGAGGGAATTTCTTTGTACTTGTTTGAATGTTTTTCCTACAACCAAAGCTGCCAGCTCATGTGTTCTTAAATGGACACTCAAAGCAAGAAGCTTGTCTAAAATAAGGTATAAGGATATCCCATTTTTGGCTTCATCAAGAAGTTTGCCAGTGCTTCCTCCTGATGAGCATGGTCACCAATCCATGGATGCAGAGTACATTCATTATATCAGAAATGAACACATGAGCCTGTAAGAGGTATTGATTTTAACCAGGGACTTGTGTCTCTTCAGACCATCAGGTGACAGTCCAAGTTCCTAGTGCTAGGTGTTCTCTTCAATGATTTTTCAACTTAGTGTTAATTTTCTGCTAAAATGGGGTTTGGGATCTGAATAATGCATAAACAGGAACAGAAACAGAGCTATTTCAGGATCCCCAAAACTGGTGTGCCTTCTCTCCAATGATAAACATCTAGCTGTGTCTGTGAAGTTACACACATCAAAATGTCCTTGTGCTGTCTTAAATTCCTAAATTCAAACTAAAATAATACTAATTCTGCAGAGCAGGCAGGATGGGCCAGATGATCCATTCTGTGATTCTGTGACTTGGGCAAAGCATTTGACACTGTCCTGAACATCCTTGTCCCTAAATTGGAGAAAGATGTATTTGATGGAAGGACCACTTGGCGGATAAAGAATTCAAAGGGTTGCACTCAAGAGATCAGTGTTCAAGTGGAGACCAGTGGCAAGTGTTTCCTCAGGGGTTAGTATTGGAACCAGTGCTGTTTAACATATTTGTTGGCAGCATGGACAGTGGGATCTGGTGCACCCTCAGCAAGTTTGCCAATGACACCAAGCTGTGCAGCTGATGTGTTTGAGGGAAGGGGTGCATCCAGAGGGAATATGACAGGCTGAGAGGTGGGTCTCTGGGAATCTCATGAAGTTCAACAAGGCCAAGTGCAAGATGCCACACCTGGGTTTGGTCAATTCCAAATACAAATACAGGCTGGGTGGAGAATGGACTGAGAGAAGCTTCGCAGAGAAGGATTTCAGTGTGTTGGACAGGAAGCTTGACATGACCTAGCGATGTGAGCTTGCAACCCAGAAAACCCAGAAAACTGTATCCTTGCAACCCAGAAAACCCAGGAAACTGTATCCTGGGCTGCATGGGCAGCATGGGCAGCAAGGTGAGGGAGGGGAATCTGCTATGCTCTGGTGGGACCCCACCTGGAGTCCTGCATCCGGCTCTGGGGTCCCAACATGAGGACATGTTGGAGCAAGTCCAGGGGAGAGTGTTAAAGATGGTCGGAAGGCTGGGACACCTCTGTTATGAGGGGTGAGCATGAGAGAGTTAGGGATGTTCAGCATGCTTAGAAGAGAAAGCTCTGGAGTGACCTTACTACAACTTTTCAGTACCTAAAGCATCCCAACAAGAATGATGGAGAGACTTTTTACCAGGGCCTTTAAGGATAGGACAAGGGGCAATGTCTTTAAGCAGAAAGAGAGTAGATTTAGATTGACTATTAGGAAGAAATGTTTTACTGTGAGGGTGGTAAGACACTGGAACAAGTTGCCCAGAAAAGTTATGGATGCCCCATCCCTGGAAGTGTTCAATGTCAGGTTGGATGGAGCTCTAAGAAATCTAGTCTAGTGGAAAGTGTCCCTGGTCGTGGCAGGGGCAGCTAGGAATAGAGAATTTTTAAGGTCCCTCCTAACCCAAACTGTTCTATGATTCTATGTTTTAACTTGACATATATAAAGTATGGACAAGGACGTGTCACTTTTTTTAAAACTTGCAGTGTTCCATAACTAATGTGATGAGCCACTGACATTTTTTGGGGGGATTTTGAAAAACATTTTATTCTTACTATGATAATCAAATTTGTAATCAGAGTAGCCTTAAAATCAAAGTCCAGACTATTCAGCCATTTATTAAGACCTTGAAAAAAGCTGGAAGGATACAAATGAGAAAAAGGAAAAAGTAGTATACTTGTCAATCTTGAAAGCACAGACAGAAATAGCATACTAAATAGAAGAATCAAAATGAAAATGACAATAACACAGGACAAAGATAGAAGCTGACTTGGAACTGGTGACAAGTATAATGGAGTCCTACTGATGTTGATAAATTTCTCCAAAACCAGTAAAGTTTTATTTCAGTTCCCATAGGAAAAGGATAGCATCAAGATACTGCTTTAAGAAATATCCTGTGAAAGTTCCTCTGGCATGACTTAAGCAGCAGATCACATTGGATGATGAACCTATCTGACCTTAAAATCTCCAATAAGTCAAAAAAATGTAGTTAAAAAAAATAATTGCGGAAATGTGTAAAACAGTATTACTATGCAGTTTTTACACATTTTCCTTCAATTTAATTTTTAACGGTCTCTATTTCACCTCCATAACTGTCCCTCTAGGAGCATGATTCCAACATTTAGATAATTAAAGCTCTCACCCTTTGACCTTAGAAGTGCCTCAGATGTGTAGTGGTCTGTAACCCGGTACATCTGCAGGACACCATGCATTACTGCCCTGAAAGCAGTCAGACTCACTTGGAAGCTGCATTGCATCTGAACTAAACATACTGCAGGAGTTTTCCAGCTGGCTTCATCAGTCCTGTCTCAAGGATTTCTGCACCATATGTACTACAGGTACTCATAAAATAAGATTTACTTGTTACAGTTTTGGTACTGTAGATGTGTGTGACTACATCAGAAAAAGTTTAGACGTGGTAGAGAATTTAAATATTTACTTTTTGGTTTTATTTTCTTTAGCTATTGCTTTTCTTGTGGTTGTTCATTACTGTTATTCATGATTTACAACATCAAGGCCCATTTGAAAACTCTTAGCTTTAATTCTTACACCCAGATTTCAAGAGAAAGATTTGAGGGATGGAAACATAAAAAAAAAAAAAATGAAAACTGTTTTTCCATTCAGGACAGCTCAACGGTTGAGACCTATTTAAAATATTTTTATATAGTCACATACTTTCTGAGTTTGGATAAACAGAGAAATCCGGTGCATATTAACAATAACTTTGAAAGCTTAGTAATTATCACCAGAAATCATCATTAAGCCTCCAGATAAATAATGAAATGTCACTTGGTTTCACAACACAATAGGAATAATTTCTACTAATTATTCCTGTGATGAATTTTGCTCATAATCTTTTACTCGATGAAAAGGAAACAGAAAAATCAATATTTCAGCTCACTTTTTTTTAATCGAAACTCTAGTTATGTACTTTGCACAGTTATAAAGGGAAACAGAGGGCAGTCAAGGAGACAAGAAATATTAAACTTGGAAGAAATAGTGATTAACCATAAATGCAGCTGTCATCACCACGCAAACAACTGCTGATTCAGAGGAAATATCTGTCCCTTACAGTCTTTCTTTAGAGACTCAGTTTTTCCTTTGCCTTAAAACAATCATCTTGACGTCTCTTTTGGATGGATTATCTAGATTAATTTCTGTGTACATTCATCATCCCTTCTTTCTTCCTTTCCTCACATAATGTCTAACTGTAATACTTGTTTCTTCCCACATTTGCTATTTAGCTTTGCATTTAGTTTTGCCTTTTTCAGTATCATCACTCAATCCCAGCCCTGCTGATGTGAGATCTTTCCTGAGCTGTCTGAACACAGCCAGAAAAGCAATGAGCAGTTTACATACAGGCATCTTAAGCTGGGGAATCACTTTTGTTGCAAATGTTGCTCAACCAGGTTTTCAACTTATATTGAAATTTTATTAACTGTGATGCAAGAGAAGATGCCAGGATTGTGATCAGCTGCTTTATGGTCTTTAGGGCATCTATAAGGCTCAATCAAAACATCTACGCCATCTAGAATGTGTTGCAATTAATGGAAAAAAAAAAGAATCAGTGCTGTTGAAGGCTAGAACTGATCAGAAATTTCTGCTGGAATGTTTTGCCCTCCGAAGATCCTGATCTATCGGGAAGAAATATTCCTGTGGATTGTGGCACCTGGGGGAAGCCCAGCTTGGTCACCACTGGGCACCTATCCCAATATCAACCACCTTGATGCTGCCAAGAGCCCCACTTTTAAGCATATGAGGCTCTGAAATTTTTACCCTGACATAAAATTAGAGAAAGTCAAATAATAGGATTGTTTTAGATTATTTTGCTTGTCTAAAGAAAGTTGACTTTAAGTTATGTATAGCAGTCTGTAGTTTTTGCAGAAAAGGGGTACATCAGAGAATGGTTTAATCAGTTCTTATTTAGGGTATTTTTCTTCAGCAGAAAGATCATCATTTTGGAATGACTGGTTCCTTCCATTTTTTAGAAAGACTAAATTAGATTTCAATAAAAAACTTTTAGACATGACAGCTGGGATAGAAGAATTATTCCCAAAATTACATATTAAGTCATATATATGTTTATACTTATAATTACTGTTACAGTTGGGTATATGTATACATATATAAACATGTAAAAAGATATATACACAGAGATTAATTCAAATTATGCAAGAGATTTTGGTCATTGATTTTCCTTGTTTTTTAAGGATATATTTGGAGATCTCATTTTCTTGCAAGTGACAGTTACAGTTTTCATAGAACTCTGTATAAAACAAATATTTTGCTTTGAAATCTGAAGTCTGCTAACCACAGATGGGAATGAGGTAGCAGTCTAAGAGAGTTTTAGGGAAAATAGAGCATGAAATTCAGAGTATTCCTGCAGTTATGATAGAAAAGCAAAACTGTTTTTAAAATGTTGAAAAATAGTAGTTTCAAGAGTCCTACCTTGCTGACTATATTCAGATGCTTTTCATCGAAAGATTGCACATACATAGAATAAAAACATCTAAATGCAATGCATATTTTTTAGTCTCACAGTGTGGCTATGATATTACGAGACAAGATGTACCCTAATTTTCCATTGCTAGTTGAGCTGTTTCAGTGTGACAATAAGTAATTGACCAACAGGTTTGGAAACAGATGTAAAGTGGCAGTGCAAGGTCTCCAGTGAGGTAATTACAAAACAGTTGCTTTCTTAGCTTCCAGTATAGATAGCTCTGGACCATATAATCCATCAATGAAATTGTTAACTAAATTAAATCCTAACTCACTTTAGAAATAAAATTTGGTTTATGATATTTAGAAGGCCCTTTTAGTGTACTAGCTAAACGCCTCACAGACCTCACAGAAGTCTCACTTGTATATTAGTTGCAAACAGAAAGTTCCTGAATGAGTTCCCCACACTCATCAAAGAGTTCTGTGACAGATCAGTGCTGGGCTCTCAAGTCTACCTTCACACTAATGGTCTAACTGCGACCTCCTCTGTCTCTACTCCCAGTGGAACAAATATAGCTGCATGCAGTTTACACTTATAAAGAAATTTGATATAGAAAACTGTAGGAGAGATAAAAGAATCAGTAAATTCAAAAGCTGAGGTTGTATCTAGGCTGAATATCTTTGTGACAGCAAAGAAAATAACTAGCTGTAAGCAGCTGAAGGACATTCTGCACTTTCAGATATGTATGCTGCTCCAGTTCCCATTCCCAAGGTTGTTTACTATTATGGCACCATGGCTTGTGATATCAAGTCATCTCATATAATGCTACTGACATTTCTGTGCATGTCAAATACATTTTAGGGCTGGATGAAAGCATGAGATTTTTGAAAAAACGTATGTCTCAATGTATTCCATTGCATTTCAAACATAGAGCAAGAGCAGCTTTGGAAATGTGCCTTTGCTACCTTTTAAGAAACAGAAAGCTGAATTCCATGGTTACACCCTGGCATCTGCAGATTTTTCTTTGCAATTCTGAGCAAAAATGGGAGCAAAATATTTTAAATGATTTATTGATAACTGGACCATTGTAAGCATTCGGTCCTATTACTGGAGCATACAGTATGTTTAATTGTGTGACATTGGATGCAATCTCTGTCTATTTGTATGATTATAGCATGGTGAAAATATATGGCTAGATAGAAAAATACATGTATATATCTGGTACTCTTGGTTTTTCACTTTTGTGCTTATTTATTTGGCTACAAGTTATGCAATATATAATGATAAATTATGTACACATGGCCCATAAATCCATCACCAATTGTTTAAGTTATGAAGATCAGGTTAATTACATTAAATTGTATTCTAAGTTACTATCACAGAATCTCTGAAGTAAAAATCTGTGTAAAGAAGATTATTTTGATTTACCTGAAAACTGATATCTAAAGAGAATTGAGAACAAAAATGTTGTCTTTTGTTGTAAAAAATACATAGAAAATCTATGTTTTCAATTGTCTGAATCACATCCACCAGTAGTACTCAGAAAAATGTACAGAATGCAGAGTAGCATTAGATCCCAAAGAACATGTGTTACATATTTTATTTCAAAGCGCAGTTATACTACTGAAGTAGGATATTGAATTTACCGGCTTATCAGAAAATGATGTATAATTTAACTTTTTGGGAGACTTTTGTCTCAGGCTTCCTAGTTAGTTGTTCAGTGACTACATTTTTAGATTGCTGCCATGAGTTTGGTGCCTGGTTTCAGTGCAGTGCTCTAGGAGACATAACTGCCAAATAATGAGATTTGCAAACTGTGCTGAGCTACTTAAGCTAGCCAGCAGGAACTGCTAGGAACAAAGGTGGGCTTAAGCTATCCTCCAGTACTTACAACTTTAGTGCCAGTGGGACTCACAAAACTGAAACTCTACTGCATAGGGAGCTATTACTCATTTCTCATGAAATGTATCTGGACAAGCCAATGGTGGTCCTCCCCTAACCTTTTATCCAATAATTCATGATTAAAGTACTCACCCAGGTTGCAGGAAACGCAGATTCAATTGTCTCCTCTACTTAATAGGATTCAACCCACTCCCCCATGTCCCAGAAGAACATCATAATGGCCACACTATAGGCTATTCTGTGTAAAGGCTTTCTCAGTCCCATGAAAGCTGTTTCACGCTGTCTGAAATAATTGAAACTAGTGCTGGTGCTTTTGCAGTTGTAGTGTTCTAAGAATAATAATGGAAGAAAAGCTTGGTGGGGAAAGGTAATATCTCCTATAAGACCATCCAATGTAGCTGTAAGAAAAGGACAAGCTCAGGGTCATCTGTGGCATTCCCCAGATCTACAGTAGAAATTTAATTTCAAAATAATACATTTAATGAAAAAGATGTAAGGCTAAAGAGAGAATTATTATGGCACCTGGAAATGTGGACTTTGTCCCTACTCAGTTAAGTACTTAATGCCCATCACTTATTCATGGGATTAGGACTTGCCATTTGGATAGTTGAGTTAGATGGCTCTAGCTCCATTGTTGTTATATCCATTCACTGTGTAAAAAGGGATAAAACAGGACATGCAGGTGGAAGCTGTAAACTATTACATTTTTTTCTAGCACAATTATTAAATGAGGTTCAATCCTGTCAGCACACATAGCTTTATATCCTGGTAGCTTGGGAAAGATGTCCTCATCAAAGGCATTATGTCAGGTTTGTCAGCTGTGTTTCAGTGAGTTATTTCAGATTGTCTCACCTTTATTTTATGTGGAACACTGTCTCTTTCATGAAATTTCTCACACCAAGTGGCTTCTTTCCACAGAAAACACCCGTTTTTCACCAGAGATGCTTGGAAACTGTTTTCTGTTCTGGGCTGGGTGCTCTGGGATCTGCCTTTCTGGGTGCTCCCTTCCACGATGGACACCTGCAGGGCTCTGCAGGTCTGAAGCATCCAGACTGGGCACACATGGAGCCCACCAGTGTGTGTGCAGGGACAGTGGGTGATGCTCACAGCCCTGGCTCCAGCTCTGATGTCAGTCCAAAGTGGCAGCTGTTACCTTCATCTCTCCTTTTTTCTCCATTACTAATTTTCACTGGAAAATTAAAAAAGCTCTCCTGTGAAGTCAGAGGCCATGTATGGTCTCCATGAGGGAATAACTCTGAAGGTATTAGCTGAAGTTTGGAGACTAAATTCTCACTGTTTTTCAGAATTGGATGGAGAAGGCCAGTTAAACAATGCCCAACAGCCAGGATAACATCCCAAGCAAGTACAGCTGAACTGTTGTCCAGACTGCCAATCCCTCATATGCTGGTAACAGCCTTGTCATTCTTGCTAAAACAATCAACATTTCACTCTCCTTTATCTTGAAAAAACTGAGTACTGACAGCTGTAGCCCTTAAATTTTTTGGCAACTCATAAAATCAGAACGAATTCATAAATTTTTTAAAATAGATTTTCTATAGGATTCTTTTATACTTTAGCCTCACTTTTAACTGGTGAAATTTAGTTATATTTGAATTATACAATTCCTTCCTGACCTGTCCTGTTTTGCCTGTCATTGACAGAAACAATTATATTATACAAAAAACATGGGGTGAGGGAAATAAAATACAGATTAGGACAGAACCCCAAAATACTAATTCTTGGTTAATTAGTACAAAAGTTTGGCTAAAATTAAGGTCATATAGGGAATCTTTGGCTAGAAATTATATTCTGTAGACCTTTAATAATAACAGAAATCATAAAATGCAATCACATCAAAGCTTAAATGTCGTTTGAAAAACAGTTAGCTTTGGAGGTCTCAATTTTCTTGTTGCAATAATGTTTATCACACAAATATTTTTTATTAATGGTAAGCATTAAAATTAGAATTAAAACTCCTTGGATTGGTCAAAAGTCCAGGTGATGTATGTTTATACAATGTCCAAGGAAGCAAAGAATGCATTTCTGCTTGGCATTGTGGTGTCATTAACAAGGTCAAGGTTTTGCACAGAGCCCTCTCACTGCTGCTACAGGGCAGCCGTGAAGGAAGAACCTGTTGGGTGGCACTTAACAGTTTCTAGAGTTGGAAACACTCAGACCATGGGAAGTCTTCTCCCATTCACTTCTCCAAATAATGATACTTCATAACAGGGTGTGATTTCCTGCCTACAGGGATGGCAGATGCAGAAATATTGCCACAGCTTGTGGAAGTAGTTAGAGCTGAAACATGCACCAAAAATTGAGTTTTTCTGAGGCAGCATCATCCAGTGCAGGCAGCTGCCATCCACACAGCAAAGAGCCTTCTATGAGTTATAACCAAAACTTTTACAGGAAAATGAAGAAAATTTGCACTTGAAAATAGCTTTTTTTGTATTTTTTTTATTTCTTATTTTGATCAAACAAGTGTTTAAATTAATCCTCTTTGTACTTCAGAGTGTGTATTAGAGAAAAAAAAATTGCTATGAATCTTCAACTTAATGTAGTTTTATTCTAGTTGCTATATTAGGAGTGTTACGCCACATACTTAGAGATGCCTTCACATTGACAGACCACATTGTTAATCTCTATCATAATTTATATTAATTTCTATTTTTCCAGTGCTATTTAAATGCTTTTAAATTTCTGAGATATTTTAACATTAGCAAAGTGTGACAATTAGAAAATGATCAAAAGAAACAGTTCAGTATTTCTGATTCTATATTTCTTGTACCTCCCACGCTGTGAAAAATGATGATACTTTGACCTGTTTTCTGATTTAGAAAGAAAACATATTTTTATTTGTAAAATTTTTTAATCTAAAGGAAACACCATTTATGGATTGGACCTTGTTGTGACTCTGATACTATGGGGAGGCATATGGGGAGGCCATCACTTAGAAGAAGCAGACACCTCCAGAAAATGTTTCTAAAATAGGTTTTTCACACGGTTGTGATAAATCATCACCCAGAGATGATAATTCCCCTGTATGATTGGGAAATGTGTAAGAGTTTTAGACTTTGAAAGAACATTTAGTTGTCTGAAGCTTCATCCAAAATGGACGCAAATTCAGAGATTATTTATTTATTTATTACTACTGCAAGTAAGTGACTTAAAGTAGTTACAGTCAAAAAACTATCCGTGCCATTGTTTACATTTGAGTAGATGGTGGGAAGGAAGCATTATTTTAATTTACACTATTTTAGAGTACCCCAGAAGGGTTTCTTTCATTTATTTTCTTTTTATATTCCTTCTATTGCATTCCTGTTGTGGGTTTATATTTTTAAAAATCCAAAACGTTGTCTCTCCTGAATCTTTGTTTGCACCAGTTCTGATTTTGTCCTAATGTCTTCAGGCACATAAATCAACTAATTACCTAAATCCAAGCAATTGCCAGACCTGCAGTAAACACAGAATTAAGAATCCTGATTGGCTGGTGAGGATGTTGGCTTTCCTTCTTTCTGGATGTTCTTTAAGAGCAGATTATGTTTCAAAAATAAACAAAGTCATGGGGAGACTAAGCTTCAGAAAAACACATTTTCTAAAGCTCCTCTTTTCCCAGGAGTCATATATGATAGATATAATTTTTCTTGAACTGCAGAATCTAAATACCCTTAGTCTTGTTCTACAGCTTCCTCTCTAATTCCCTTCAGAAAACTGCTCTGAGTGTAATTGGGACCCCTGATGCCTCATTGTACTCTGAGCTCTGCTGAATTAAATAAAAGATTCCTGGTGGTGGCAGCAACTCAGTCCATGGAAAACAGTGTATTCTGCTTTCTTCATATGAGCAAAACCTCACAGCTCCATAAGTCACAGGATTTTGGACACTTACTTCAGGATGCCACAAAAATATTCTTCTTGATTCAGCCATGCTATCAGCAGTCTGTGCTTCATAGAAAGAACATCCAATACTTTATGTAATTTGGCTGAGAGCAACCAGGGAGAGCAGGAAACATTTTTTATCTGTGTTTTCACCAATGTTAACTGAAGTACAGAAAAGGTTAAAGATTCCCTATACAGCAAAAGCAGATATACAGATGCTCCAAACCCTGATCCAGGCACAGTCCCAAATGTGTACAGCTGCATTCCTGTGGCTGGGAGCCATCAGCAGGGCCCAGCTGAGAAGAGGATGTGTCTGGTAAAAGCTTGGTTTCCTGAGGGCCAGACTGCAGCTGTGTTGTGGCCCTCAGGGATGAAATATGGACAGAAAAAGACCTGCACTGGCTGCTCTTGGGTCAGCACTATGCCCATCTGGGATTTCCCCACCACCCATGCAGTCTGTGGAGAATCTGGGCCAACTCAGGAAAACTTTGTGCTTTGGAAGGTAGCAGTATGCCCATCTGTGTTCATTGAAAGTCTAGGGAAAATTATTTCATAAAATACGCAGCAACTTTACAGACCTTGAGAGCTGTTGCAGCATGCATTTCTGAAATGTTCTGTAGATGCTCTAATTCATAATGTAAAGCTACACAAAGCCAGCAATACCAGGCACGTGTCAAAGCTTTTAGGCATTTACAGCTCAAATAGAAATGTTTAGCACTGCTCATTAGTGGAGTTACCTGATATGAGAAAGGCAGTCCTGGGGTTCCTTCCTCAGTTTGCTTGCCTATGATAGCTTGCGAAATTGTTGCTTAAGTAAGCAATTAACTCATCGTGTTTCCCATTATATGGTTCTAAAATCTCCTCTGGCAGAGAGTTGAAACTCTTGAGTTTTTAAGTGGCACTGGGCTCTTGTTTTTTCTTCCAAGACTTGCATTTTGTTGGGATATAACAGCTTTTCAGTGCAGTGGATGACAGGACCATTGTGTTGTGATGGGGTGTGTATGTGTGTGTAACCATGGCTACTTGCATTTTTCAGAACATTTTTTTCTTTTACATCACTGCAGTCATACTTTTGGGGTTACACTATTTGGCTTCATTTTATTCATTTCTGAACAGGAGCCTTTGAAATGGAAGTGTTCTGTGATACAGTTTTCCACCATCTCCTGTCTTCCTGACTTTGTGAAAAGGGGTTAGAGTTGAATTATTTACAATTTGACTGAACCTTTTAAAAGTTGATCACTTCTAGGCAAGTCTCCAAGCTCACATCTGCTGCTGACTAGAGCTGCTCTTTGTGACACCCTTCAGGAGAAGCATCCTTCCTCGAGATAAAGCCAGCAAAGCCACCTTCACCCCTTTTATCACAGTGAGCAATGGGAGCAGGTCCTGAGCCAAAGTCTGCCAACTTCACTTAAATCTTTTCATCTACTTCAGTGTTACTGTTCAAGCCCTACAGTAAGTGCATCTTTCCCACTGTTAAGCAGCAAGCAGGAGGATCTGAGCTGTGGGAATGCAGAAGTATGGGGTTACAGAGCAGTGCTGTGAGGTCTGTCAGTACATTCAGAGGGAATGTCACTTGGGAGACCCTAGCTAAGAGTTAGAATTGGTCTCTTAAAACCTGTTTTTCTGCCTTAGATGTAAAAGACGCTGTCACTTATCTTCACCAAAAAAAAAAAAAAAATTAAGCAAAACCAGTTCTTACAACTCAGTCAAGCAGCAAAGCTGTCTAACCTCTGACAGAAAAATACTGAAAGCACTAAAGAAAATTCTGCTGGTTTAATGACTGCCACTGTTTCCTTCAGATCATTTAAATCAGAATGAGACTTCATGTAAACATCAGAGCAAAGCAGTATAAGCCTACAAAAAATCAGCAGAGCTCTTCCAACTGTGAATCTGGCCCCAAAGGCACACTTTGAAACAAATAACTATTTTTTTTCAGGCTGGCTATTAAGAACAATCCATGACACTGGCTAATGGAAATACCCAGTTCCAAAATGTATTTCCTTCAAAAGAAATGGAGTTAATCAGTTATTACCGTTAGCTGCCCTGCTCGGGCACAGCTTCTCCTGGAATGTACTGTCAGTGTGGATTTGTAAAGCCTACCCTATAAACTAAACTGCTAAATAGATTGTGGCATCAATTTTCATTCTGTTTTTATAGAGGACTACCTTTTACTTTATTTATACATATGTATGTTTTATTGATCCCACCTTTTGACAGGACAGATGTCAGTTACCAATAGTTAAAAAAACACCATTAAAATATTAGACCAATATGAGGTGATAATGTAGCTTATATTGCCTGGCTGTCATACCAGCTTCCTGGCCAGGGAGTTGGAAGGATTTGTTAAAGAATAATAATTCTAAATTTGCCATACTCATGAGTGCAATTAACTGAGAACAGACTTCAGGGAATAAGGAGCCTGCTGCTTCTGGCTAGGAAGTGATTAGTAACTGGCATAAAACTTCACTGTTCGGGTAAATACAAGAGTGAGACATTAAAATGCTAGAACCATCTAAGCTCTCCTTATCACTACTTATGACTACTGACAACAGGCATGTTTGTGATATGACATGAAGCCAGAATTAACTTTACATTTAGAATTTTCTATTCTGCTCACACTTTATGAAGACAGTATTGCTGTCTGAGTGATTGGTTATCAGTGCAGCTTTTTGCTTTGATGCACTCTTCTCAAGTCACATTTGCTTTTCACACAGTCTGTTTTCTCACAGTTCATGCTACTCTCATTAGTATTTTAATCAATGCTCAGAAGAAGTGCAGAGGAAGCTGCTGGTTAGTTAAAGCTAACATTCAAACATTCTGACCGTGGAAACATGGTGAATTTGCTTCTGCTGTCCCTTGAGACTGCTCTGACATTTGACTCCCCAGCAGTGCAGACACGCCGGGCAGCAGCCCAGTTGCCGGGCCCTGATGGGTGATGTCCCAGTGTGGTTGCTGTCCCATGTGCCCACACATTCCCAGACCCAGCACATCACAGCCCCAGAGGCTGTTGAAGACAGTCTGTGAAGCAGCTGTGGGCATGGAGGTGAAGGAGCAGACTGCGCCCTTGCCTCATCTACAAACTGCTCTTTAGCAGTGTGTGGACAGGGAGCCAAGCTACCTTTTAACTGTAGATCTGTGTCTCTCTTCCAGAACAATCCTTCTTTTTATGCACAATATCAAGCCCAGAATAAGGTGCCACTCAAGATGCTATTTTACCTGGTTTTTTATTGATGCTATTGGGGAGCCTTGTTCTAATCCCACTTTCCATAAAAATTCATCCCTAAATGTGTTTCTTTCAGCCATAATCACTTCTTTTTAAGTCTTAGTGAGTACCCCATAATTGGCTCTTCTTACATTCAATTTTTTTCCAAATATCTTTCTTTCCCTCCTTCTCAGAAAAAATTTTTGACTTTTCAGGCACTAGAGACTTCCCCCCTTCCCAGGGTATTTCTCAATATTTTTACCACCATCAACTTCTCTTTCATCTTTCTCTTCCACTATGGAAACTGTCTAATATTTTTATCCCAAAGTTTTTTTTTCCCATCTGAGGCTGACTAGACTTTATGATCTGAGGGAAGAATAGTAAATGTTGTGATATCAGAGGGTGGATTGTAATATAACTTTTGAGACAAATGTATCTTGTGAGCCCACTCTGAGTGAAGAGGAAAGTAAACACATATGTGAATAAGCACCAAATTGCTCAGTTTCTTTAAGTGCAAAATGTTTCTGCCCAGATATATGGAAGAATTGTGGGAAGAAACCATGCCAAAATTAGTTCATGGCATGATAAATTACCATTTGTGAAGATGCAGGGACACTAAGGTAGAAAAGTGTTAAGGCAGGCCTGCTGAGCCTGTCATCACCATTTCAGGACAGCAGCCTTTTGAATGTGGCTCTGTGCTTGTTGGTTCAGTGCAGAAACAGCTACAGGAGACAGAAACACATCACAGGTAATCATTGCAGCCAGCTGGCCCTGAGCTTGGGCCAAATGCTGCCTTGCCATGGACTGAACACCTCAGTGTCTGACTCTGTCTGTTCCTGCCACCACACACATTTTCTAACTAGAAATAAACCAGGGAGAGCTTGTAGTGCTGAATGGGCAATTCATTTAGAGCATGACTAATCTATAGGTCTGTGCACAAGCTTTGGGGAGTATAACTCATTCAGAGCCCTGGTGGATTTGAGCACTTGCCAGCTGCATAAATAAATATGTCTTTATGATTGATTTAAGAGTGTATCTGCTTCTCATTCTTTTCCCCTGCCACCCTTTCCAGACACAACAAATGATTTCCTAAGGTGTCAGGCTAAGTGTTGGTTCTGTCCAGACTACCAGCTGCTGCAAAGGGAGACAGTATTTACCCAGGCCAAGCTGCCCCTCTACCTCAGAGATGTACAGAAACCTTCCAGGAGGGAGAAGTTTCCTTTGGTAAACAATGAGGAGGGGTCAGGTTCTCAGCCTTAGTGACAGTGGCAGGTCACAAGTCTCCGTCTGCCATTCCGACCAGAGCATGGCCAAAGTGAGGGAAGGGCAGCAGGGACAAGAAATTGCAGATCAAGGGCATTGTGACAGGTTTTCCTCTCATGAGAGGTGGTGGAAGCTCAAGGGAAAAAGGGCTCTGCAGAAAACAGCCTCAGGAGCATTGGGCTCTCAGTGTGAGAGACACCACCTGTACAAACCACACCTGAAGTGTTTGTCAGTAGACTGCTAAGCTATTTCTCAGTGGCAACCATCTTTTTGTTTCATAATTCATTAACTATTCAACTATTTTTGGTGCACTGCAGTTTGCTTAAAAAGGCATAATTTTCAGAACTCTACTACATGCAATAAATATCAGCTTTTGTCATTTAATTTCCCCTTTTCATACAAGTTGGACACCTAAAGAAGAGATTGAAATACTACAGTTCTTTCCCTAGAAATCAACAGCCAGTATTATTTTCAATAAATTAATTCCATTGCTCTCTTATTCATAGAATCGATTTTTTTCCTAATATTTCCTGCTTTTTAAAGAGAAAACTCCAGGGAATATTTAAATTATTGAAATTCCACTGAAATTAATAGAGCCATACCACATGTCACCCATAAAAGAACTGCCTGCTCCTTTCAGTCCTAAAGAATGTCATCAAATATTAAATCTCTTGAGAATACATGAATGATGACAAAATTTTTTTATATAGGAAGATGCAAATGTTCAAAGATGTTGTCACACATAAGTCCAACCTAAATCAGTGGAATACAGGTGTCAAAGCATTATTTGGAACTAGGCTGAAGGTCAGTTCCTGAAATTGTTCCTGGGCTGTTTTCCTCCTTTCTTAAGATTACATTATTTTCTCAGAGTAGAGATTAAATAGAAAATCATCCAAAAATTTAAGTATTTGTACAAACTAGGAATTCATTATCATAACTCAAATTCCTCTTAATTGCTACTGGCTTTATGGGAGATGTAATAGGAAAGGATGTCTATATTAGTAGCTCTTTGGTCAGCGAATGTAGATGTAGTATAAATTATTACATTTGGATATACCCTGAGAGTATATGTGTTTGTAAAGAAAGATATTAATATTTCAGGATCTCTCACAACTTCACCCTGTAGATCTATTCCTGGGTAACTGAGAGCAATACCAAATCATAAAGATGAAGATGAATCTTGCTATAGATATTAAAAGAAAAAGAAATCAAAGTCAGGAAATGCCTTTTACATGGATTTTCTTGGTCAGAGAACCCTGCTGCTGCAGTGCAAAATGTGACAGCATGCTCATCTGTGGCAGCTGCAGCAAAGGTAGTGACACCACAGATCTGTGATCTCAAACAGCCCCATAGGTACTTTCTACAGGGTCTTATTACAACTGGTCTTTATGAAATGTTTGTCTCAGGCATGTGGCATTGCAACAGCTGAGGCCAAACACCGTAAAATGCCATAGAGTAGTAAACATGTGGTAAAGACACCCTGGACCTCAACACTATTTTCTCCACAAAATCTCCATTATAAAAGGTTCAGTAGAGGCCTGTGACTGAAGCGACAGAAATAATCAGCTCTGAGGGATAACAACCCAGATGTGGTTACTGAAATTGCTGAAATTTGAGACATGGGTATGGAATAGGAATAACAAGAGTTTTAGTGCCACATCATCTCTAAGTTCCAAACTCAGTAATTTTCATACTCGCCTATCATGTAGATAGAATTTGTAGATAGATCCACTAGGATCTAGGCTCCTCACAATACCTGGAAAGAGCTGAATAACTGGAGAGGAAATTCTTAGGAGTTTAACTCACCAACAAAAAATTCTTTTTAGAGGGATGTTACTTGTGTATTGGCCTCTTTAGGGTGGCAAGATGGTACCTGAGTGATATTCATAGGGTAAAATCTCCTCCACCTAAGATTGCTGTTCTGTCCTCTAACTTGAGTTAGGTGCCAAAGTAATTTGTTTTTAAAAGAAACCTAAAAGAGCAGAAGATTTTTATCCCATGTAACTTGATTAGTTCCTCTCCTTGAAGAGGAGTCATAGGAGCAGGTCCTTGCTAGATCGGATTTAGAGAATGGCTTTGACCCCAGGTGTCTCATTTCCCTTTGACCACTCTCTCTGGAGGCTGGCTTTGCCTCCATTATTCCAGGACAGGCCTTACCTGTTCTGCATTGCAAGTGCAAAACTCAAAAATGAAGGCAATATTTGCACACTCTCTGAGGCTGGACTTTCTACTGTGTACCTCTCATTGGTTTGTGTAAATGTTTCCCATTTCCATGGATCTTCTGCTGAGGGTGTAAAGTGGGAGCAGGGTGTTCAATTTAGGGCTATTAATACATTGCATCAGGTACTGAATTTTAAAAATAAGTACCCTAAATACCCTAAATTCTTTGTGAATCTTTGACTCTTTAACAGGCTCAGGGGACAGAGCTATTAGGTTCAGACTTCATATTAGTGAAAAACATGCAATTAACACTGTTTTGGGTGTATCTACGCAAATGCCAGTAACCACCCCCCCATCCCCAGCCTGTAGCTTGATGAGGATCTTCTCCTTCTGTCCTCACAACAATTTGAATTTAGCTCTCCTTGCCTTTCAGACAGACAGCTCTGAAGCAGTCCATTTTGATAACAGAGTTTGAAAAAGATTAAACTTGCCTTCTCTTAAGATCTGAAACATGGTTTAGAAAAAAATAAATAAATTCTACCACTGCATGCAAGTATCCTGTTTAGAAGAAGATAGTAGCTATGATTTCAGTAAGAAAATTGTGTCTTCCTAAGTTTTTAAATGAGAAACTTTTGTTGCCATATTTATTTTGCATGTCTCTTTTCATTTTTTTTGACCACCAGCCATTTTCTAAGTATGGTACAACATGTGCAAAGCAAGACCAAATTATGGTTTTGGTATCAAATCCTAGTTCAGGTGACCAAACTTAAAGACCAAATATGTATAGTAGATTTCCAGTTAATCATCTACTGTAAAGGGAACACAATTTCCATTATGTCAGTCTGTATATGAATGTCAGATTATTTTGAAGCAGTGCTTTTCAGCTTCTGACATGCAGATTGCCAGGTCTAAGGACTATTTCTAAATACAAATATTTCCAAATAAGTGGAGAACATAAGAAACAGACCTATTACTATTAGACTTACTTTACCTGTTTAGCAGCCTATTTGTTTATTATAATATTCTTGGAAATTTATGTAATTTTTTATTTTGGAAGGCCAGTGTCCAGTCACTTAATCCATGTGCACTGCCAAATCTAAGAGACCTTATGCTGATTTGCACAGAAGTCCTGAGAAACATAAACCAGACATTTTGACTGTGTCTGTACACGTACAGAAGGTAGTGTCAGGAAACAGCCATAGGCACTGGATCACAATTATCTCTGCTATTAAATTTTAGAATTATTCCTGGAACACACTTGGGCCCTGGCCAGCTTGCATTTCCCCGTACAGTTCCTGAGCACATTTGGGGAGTTACTGAAAGGAGGAGACCACATTGTTTCTGTCTTGGAAAAAAAGTATTGGTTAATATGGATATGGGTGGATTCAAGCTAGCCAGTTTCAGTGACAGAGAATATTGCTACCACACTGAAAGTCATAATCACAGGTAGTCTTTTTGTAGTTATCTTGCTGTACTCCAATTTGAGTGAAGTATCCAGTTCCAGTCCTCTCTTGTTTATAAGTGTTTGTGTGTATGATTGAACACCTTTCTGGTTTTTACCCTGAGGTGGCTCTCTCCAAATAGCAGCAAAGATTACACTTAGGAAAGAGATGTAAATGTCATAGATGTTTTTAAGTTTCTACCTCCTTCAGCAAAAAGATTGTGCTAGCATGGGTCAAATCTGATATTTATATTACATATGTTATTTTGGTTCAGATTTTTGTTCTGAGGACACTCTATTTTCCTATTCTTTCTGAATTGAGTAATAAATAAATTTCAATTTATAAGCAGACATTTTTACAGTACTTGCATGTTTGTCTATCTTCAGTATTCATGCAATTTGTGCTCAGGTCTTAAAGATACCTGTATATTGCCCCTAATTTCTGAGCTGTTTTTCCTTTGTAAAACACAAGGAAACACCAGCTTGAGTCCCCAGTAAATAGTAGAATTCCCATTTGAAGGATGCCACACATTGCTACAACTGTTAGAAAGACAAACCACCTTTAAAATACTTTTAATACATCAATTTGGAAATAACATACCAAGTTTTGATAATCAGGGCTGTAAATCATAATTTGAAAAATTGCAGTGACAAATTGTGGCTCCTGAAAGGCCACACAGGGAGAAAAGAGGGAGCAGGAGCGGACATTTGAGCAGAGATAAGAGGGAAAGAAAGGCTAGAGGAAGGGAGTTCTTTGCCCTGCATGACAGGATAGCTGTTTCTCCTAAGGTTTGTCACAGCATATGCTGCAGTTGAGATATTCACAATACACAGAGTATCCTCATAAAATTTCAGAAGGCTTTAAGCATTTGCCCATACAGAGTAACCACACCTCTTTAGAAGGTTTCAAGCATCTGCCCATGCAGAATAATTTCACCTCAGGAGGCTTCAAGCATCTGCCCTTGTTGTTCTCTAGCCCAGCCTTTCATACCCCTCGTGTTCATGCAGTGCACCTGGGTGCCCTCTGTTCCCTTTGGTGGTTGGCAGTGCCCCTGGGCACTCCCTGTGCCACTGCTGTCAGTGCTGCTCACAGCTGTGCCCACTGGGGATGGGGCTCAGTGCCCTGGGCACTGCCTGTGCCACTGCTGTCAGTGCTGCTCACAGCTGTGCCCACTGGGGATGGGGCTCAGTGCCCTGGGCACTGCCTGTGCCATTGCTGTCAGTGCTGCTCACAGCTGTGCCCACTGGGGATGGGGCTCAGTGCCATGGGCACTGCCTGTGCCATTGCTGTCAGTGCTGCTCACAGCTGTGCCACTGGGGATGGGGCTCAGTGCCCTGGGCACTGCCTGTGCCACTGCTGTCAGTGCTGCTCACAGCTGTGCCCACTGGGGATGGGGCTCAGTGCCCTGGGCACTCCCTGTGCCATTGCTGTCAGTGCTGCTCACAGCTGTGCCCGCTGGGGATGGGGCTCAGTGCCCTGGGCACTGCCTGTGCCATTGCTGTCAGTGCTGCTCACAGCTGTGCCCGCTGGGGATGGGGCTCAGTGCCCTGGGCACTGCCTGTGCCATTGCTGTCAGTGCTGCTCACAGCTGTGCCCGCTGGGGATGGGGCTCCACTGCAGCCCCACTCCCAGTTCCCACAAACTCTGTGCCTACAGAGGCTGTCCCTCAAGATGGCAGCTTGTACAAATGTCTCCTGCAATTTCCCTTCCTCACTTCAAGCTACAGACAGACAAAGTGATCAACTTAATAAGGAAAAAATAACACTGTTTCCTTTCATATTTTTGATGGGGATTTTCTCAAAGATTGACATGTATTGTATTACATATGTTGTTTAGCAGTTAGCAAGGAATTGCTGGGTAGTTGAAATGCAAATATGTTCATGCCCAAACCAAAACCAAAACATAATAGAGACAGTTTATGTGACTAAATTTCTTACAATCTATGCCACAGAAAGCAGAGACTTTAAATATCGTTTGAACAAGATAAAATTAGTGTAATGAGTTAATAAAATTAATTCAGTGTGAAATTCAGTCCAGGTAAAGGAGCTAAAATAAATCTCTGTTAGTGGTGTACAAGCAGTACATGGGACTTTTGTAGAGAGCAGCCTTCATGCCTTGGCAGAATTCAAAGTACTTCAAAAAGATCAGTATTATTCATTTTTATTTATGTTACAAAAGATTACAAAGAGTGTTGAAATATGTGAAGACATTGTTCTGAGATGTCCAGCCAAGGAAACAACACCCTGTTGTTTGGTGTTGTTTATCAAGAGTAAACTATGAGTAAACGGTAAATCTGTGGCTTAAAAAATGCCAGTACAAACTGAACTATGGAATTCCACACATAGGAAATGTGTAAAAACAAATAAACCCAAAACTAATGCACAATTTTTTTTTTTCTAAAAATGCTTACAGTTTACACTTCACCTGTTTTGTCAAAGAGAGTTTCCTCTGCAGTGTTACTAAGCTGTGATACATTTTATATTTTTAATTCTGGAGGGATGAAAAATAATTGTAAGATATATACATACAGGATAGCAGATTTAGTGATTGTGAAAATGTGTGAAAATACTACTTCTTTTTTTTTTCTTCTTTTTGGTTTTTTTTTTTTTTTTTTTAGCCTGAAAGCACAATATGTAGGTCCACAGGAAATAAACTCCAGATGTACTTGCAGACCATTCTTAGCAACTTGATTTTTTTATCAGGTTCTCTAGGAAAATGCATTCTTCTTCATAACATTCTTCTTATTGCACATCTAGAAAATTTTGGAGCTCTTTAGTTCAGAGTTTTATTCTGTTTATATAATTGCACAGTGTTTCTGAAAGAAACATCTCAGCTTTGGTTGTGTTGTGGAAATTTCCATTCCACAAACTCCTCCCTAAGAATTGGTAAACCAGATCTTCCTTTGCATAGTAGCTTCTTTAATATATTTGTTATTACAAATTCTAAACATAGTTATTTTTCTAGACTAGCGGGCAACCATAATTATCGACTGCAAAAGGAGATTCAGATACATTGTGTGATGCAGTTGTTTTGCTTCAGGTAAACCAAAATTTTAAGGTGTAGATATAAAAGTTTCCTACCTAGAAGAGTAATTCAGTATCTTGTTTTCATATTGGAAAAAAGATAGTAAACTCTGTAAATTCCTCAGAGGTGACTTTTTTCTTTTGCTGAAGTACACCAGATACTTGGTTAATTTTTGTAGCAAATTAAATTACCTAGAGAAGAAAAGAGACTCCTGTGTCTTGGTTTATGTCAGCATATATATGTCAGCATATATAAAATAATTACTGCATTTCTCTTGTCCTGTTATGCAAAGAATTTTGTGTGGAAAAGCCATGTTATGTGCAACAATGATAACAGTAGAATCTTTGCATTACCAGAATTGGTTTGGCAGTCTCTGGATATAAAGAAACAGCACATTTTGAAGAAAATCTCACTTTTTTTAAAATATAAAAGTTGGAAATGCAGATCAGCTTAAGAAGAATGAGCCCTTCTTCAGGAATCTCTCATGCTTATACAGATAATATATTAAGAAGTGAATTATCAAGAAATAGGGCATGTTATTCCGCTTCCATTAGAAAAGCTTTCTGTGTCTTACCAGAGTGAACACAATATGTGATGATTGGTAACAAAGTACTCTGTCAGAAATTGTTATTATTAATTATTTCTACGGTGCCATAGGTGTGTATAGCATTGTACAGACAAATAAAATCTGACAGATCCTAACCTCAAGGAGGTTAGGATCTAAATTGCACATAACACAGTAAAGGATGGCAATAAACAAAGACAGCAGGTAGGGGAATGAAGAAGGCAAAACTTCCACAATTGTGAGACATGCATTTCATATGATACATGTCTTGTTTGCTCCTATTTCTTCTTTGCTGTCATCTAAAATGAGTGCATGAGACGCAGGAAAATTGTCTGGAATGGCAGCATATGGAAACCATTTGTGTTTGAGTTGGAGAATTCTGGAAGAAGAGATATGAGACGGTCTTTGCAGTAACAAATGGCAGACAATTTCTGCCCTGGATGACCTGATCTCTCAGCACAGTGGAGAGTTGTGTTCTTCATGAGACCATGTGTTTGTAACACCTCCTACACCTTCCTGTCATGTGCTTGGGAATTGCTTTTGTGCTGAGGGACAGGAAGAGATCATCTAAGCTCAAGAGCAATCAAGAAGAAAGCCTGGTATAGGAGGAGAGAATCAGCAGGTTTCAATAAGGAGCTCCTGACTAAACTGAAACAAAAAAAAAAAAGGAATCATACAAAGGTGGCAGTAGGATCAGAGCAGTCAGAAGAAAGATAGAGACACTGTCTGAGCATGCAGGAATGGGGTTAGGAATGGCAAAGCCCAGCTGGAGCTGCATCTTCACAAGAGTTATCACAGACACAATCCAGGAAAAGGAAGGCTGGGGACAATAGAGGCTTTCTGTGAGTGGGCAGGGGTCCTTGTGACAGAGGTCATGCAAAAGGCTCAGGTCCTCAGTGTCCTCCTTTATCTCAGCACTGGTGAAGCCACACTGGAAATACAGTGTCCAGTTCTGGGCTCCTCAGTACAAAAGAGATGTGGACATGTTGGAGAGTCCAACAAAGGGACGCAAAAATGTTGAAGGGCCTGGAGCATCTTTCTCAAGAGGAAAGACTGAGAGGGCTGGAACTGGTCAGCCTGGAGCAGAAAAGGCTCAGAGGCAATCTGATCAATGTGTTAAATACCTGAAGAGAGGGTGAAAAGATGATGAAGTCAGGGTCTTCTCAGCTTGTGCTCAGTGACAGAGCAAAAGGCAACGGGCACAAACTCAAGCACGGGTGCCTCTGTCTGAACATTAGGAAAACCTTTTGTGTGGGTAACTGAATACTGGCACAGTGATGTCCATCCCTGGACATACTAAAAACCCGACTGAACAGTGCCCTGGGTGTCCTGCTCCAGCAGACCCTGTCCAGAGCAGAGCACTAAACTGGATGGGCTTCAGTGGGCTCTCCTGGCTTCAGCCCCTCTGTGATACACCAGGCAGCTACAATGTAGGTAGAATCACAGAGTTTTCTTTCACCATTTTTGGAATAGACTCACCTGTGAAAAGAAAAAAAGAAACAGCATAAGTATGATTACTGTTGTAATTATCCATAGAGATAAGATACTATACTATTTGCATAATTAATTTTATGTATGAACGCATCAAAGGCAATTTAGTGTGAAACATTTTATTAGGTTCTGTCAATAGCAATGAAGAGAGTTTTATTTCATTTCACTGCAGTTCAAAAATACTCCTAAGGGTGCTGTTTCTAATTTCCTGTTTGGGAAACCAATTGTGCTATTAGCAAAACAAAATTCTCTATTGTTTTTAGCAGCAATAGTCAGTTTTTATAATGCTTATGTCTTGGGAGATATATGCAGACGTTGAGATGGAGGAGATAAGTCAAGTGACATAAATCTTCAGAATTAAATCCTGAAAACATGTTTAATGTGATGTTTGCTGTGACACATGGTTTACTGGTGTTTCTAACCTTGTGACACCCTTTTAGTTACATTCATAATTAATTTGATTTCAGACATATTGCTAGCAGAATTTTATTTAGAAACTATGCAATGAAAATAGTGTTTTATTGGAAAATACAACAGCTCTTCTATCAGCATAGATACTGTAATAATATAAATGTAATTATTTTTCTAAATTAAATGCTAAGGTTGAGAGAGAGAATGACTAAGACATTCTCAGGATTGGTGTAATTGCCTAGACCAAAAAAAATTGAATTGAACCCAATATTTCATCAAAGTGGAAAATTGTTTCTTCTGCATATTTTCACTGTGTAGATTAAATGAGTGCACTGAAATAACACATTAACATTTGCATACAAGGTAAACAGGATATATATTATATGTATGATGTAGCCAATTTAACAGTGCAGCACACATATACTAGATATCTATCTGATTAGATATTTAAATAATGTTTGTTTTGATTTCTAGTGCAGTTCTTGAGAGCTAAGTGCACTCAACTGAAGTTTATTTGCTGCTTGAGTCTCTCTAAACTGAATAATTTCTTAGAGAGTGCCTATGACCTACCCATGCAAAAAGAAAACATTAGTCAGTGTCAGAAAATATTACATGGTAGAATGTTATTTGTCTAAAGACCACATTGGTGTTTATTCTGGGTGGTTTGTTTGTCTTTGGCTTGTGTTTATTAGGAGATTTTGTCCTTATGACTGTTTTCCTTTAGAATCGGTTCAGATAAGAATCTTTGTCAGATCATTATGAAAGCTACTGATTAAGTTCAATATAATTTCATTCATAAAAAATTTCTTATTCTATTGTCTCCTGAGTATCTTCTAAAAGTTGCTGAATTTTTATTGACCCCATGATTATCCAAGTTGTGTATACTTTTGATTTTTTCATACTAGCTTTAGAAAGTGCCCTTTTAAGGGGAGAGGAAATGTACAGTATTATTTTTCTTTCTCCCTTTTGTTTCCTTTGTTTTGTTCTTCCATTCTGACTTTTGAGGACAGCAATAAAGCTCATATTTAAGCATAAATATATGCCATGTTCCTGTGGAATCCATTAGCTGTGTGTGTCTGAGTGTTTATCTAAAGCACAAGTAATGTAAAACATTAAAAATTAAAAAAACCCCACCCAAATCAGATCTTCCAAAAGATACCCCACAAAATTATTGATAAATTATAAATATTTGCTTCCTTTAAATGCACATACTACCAATGAATGATGAATTTGATGCTCATAGCTATCTAAAAGATCTGAACTTGTGGCACTGAATCATCTCAGAAATTATTCTTACACTTAAGGGTTCTGTTTTGCCCAAGTATTAATATAAAATCAGTAAAATTACATAGTATTTTACACAAAAATTCTGCCCATTTTTCCTGCTTTTTGCATTGTTAATGTTTCTCATTTGAGAATAAATTTTATAAAGGAGAAGTTGCTTGAAAAAAAAGATTTTGCTTTGTGTTTCTGAAGACTTATGAGATTGAATCATGAAAGACATGACTGGGAGAAGTGAAAATGTTTTGTACTACTTTCAGTTTTATTATGAGTATGTTGCATACCTTGTGAAATAAAAAATTTTCCTGTCTGTGTTCCCATCACATTGATTAGGACTTTCACAGGAACCATCTGTTTTATCACAATCCTTAGCCATCAAGAATAAAAAAACACAGAGAATAAAGGAACTAAAAAAAGATGTCAGAAGTATTCCCAGTCTACACTGCTAAACAAAGATTAAGAAACACTCTCTCACGAGACTTACAGTGTTCAGAGCTGTAATTTGACGGACCTGGAAGATTCCTAATGACAGCAGATAAAAACAGTTTCAAGGGGGTGATGACAAGTTTAAAGAACAAAGAAAAGAGACAGGGCAAGAAACAACAGTCTTAGGATGAGTATCTTGTGGCAGGACCCTGAGGATGCTAATAGAGAAAGTCTAAAGAGATGTTCAGCTGATGGACGTTGAAGGGTTTTGCCTTTTGGGAAAACTCAACAAAACAATCAAAATTATCTTTTCTGTTTCATATTCCAAAGTTGGAGCACACAGATCCTAAGTTCCAATCTTACTTTCTAAACTCTCACATTATTTTTTTGCTTCAGAGCCACATGGGTAAAATAGCATAGAAGAAAAAGCGGTAGAAATAGGAGTAATTGAGCAAAAGAGATGTGATCTCTCTCAGCTCATTTAGAAAAATGAATTATTTTAATTGCAAGCCTGACACATCTTTATTGAGTGCATGAAAATATAGGCCTGGGGATTTTTTTAAAGGTTTGCCTAGAGAGGTTCATTCAAATCGTTGCTGAACAGCTCACTGAAGCTCTAATTGAAATATTTAATTTAGTACTCCATAAAAATACCTTGAAATACATTTTATCACAGTACCAGCAAATATTAAGTGTTACTTATTACAAGGAGGGAAAAATGATTCTGTGAAAAATTGATTTTTGCTTCAGAGGTGCCAGAAGGAAGCTAATTAACAAAATGCACACTGCATAGATGAAGTAAGTTAGTTTTGATTATACAGTGAGATTTTCAGTGTGAAAGGACAGTGCATTTTGTCATTGTTTAATAATTCTCTTTTAAGCAGCACATGGGAGGATCTGTAGCTATCTACATGTACATAATATTGTGCACTCTTTACACAGCAGATATTCATTTAAAACTCAAACAAAGCAATCAAGGACAGCTGTACCATAAATCAAGGACACATTGAAGAAAACTGAAGGTATATAAAATATCAATTTCTTTTTTTTTCTTGTCTCTTTGTATGTGTGTAATAAAAAATGGCTTTTGAAGAAATTCTTGGTTATGTCTGACATTTCTAGTGATGAATGCTAGTGTTCACTGGGGCATTCTAAATAGGGAAAACAAGGAACAACTGAATGTCTTGAAGTAAAATAAGGGTCATTTTAAAGATATGCATAGAGGAGTCTTACACACTAATAAATGCAGCCTGTGAAACTCAAGGTTGATAAGAAGATGAAGAGCCGCATGTCTGTGAAAGAATGTGCAGAAGTTAAATCCTTCTCCTGCACTAAAATCTCTGGCTACTTTTCCTTTCCCCCAGTATTACCACAAAAACTCTAGCACTGTTCATTCTCAGACTGCTCTGCAGTTTGCTCTGAGCCCAAGAGAGAAATTGAAACCAGACTTTAGTTCTGCAAGCCTGGGGGAGTGTGGGGCTCTGCAAGCACCCTATGAAGGGAGCAGCACATTGCAAAGTCACCATTAAAGGTGCCAAGGTGATCTCCTGGAGATGGCCTAGGAACAATGAGTGCACCTCGTTCAGCAATTTACTGCACCAAAATGGTTTTTGTCAGCATTGTCCTGTGAAGTGGTGGTGGCTTAGTTATTCTTGGGGAAAATACGTTTTCATTCTTTTTTCATTATAGCAAATTATTAACATTCCTTTAAACAGGTAATTAATGACTTTGAGGTATTTTCATTCTGCTGTTGCACTTACAAAGATTTACTTAATCAAGTGTGAAATTCCTGTGAATTTTAATGAATTAAAATAGTAATGTTTGACCAATTGATGAGTCATTACTAATGAAAAGCAAGAAAGAAACCTTATCCCAAATTGCTTGCTAAAACTCATCAGCTTAAGCAGAAGGAAGCTGCAATTGGATATTTTATCAGTATTTCAAAACTGCTTGGGTTAAAATAAGATTGGTAAACGTAAAAATGAAGAAAACACATTCCAAATCAGAAATAACAAGTGAAATGTCAAATTCCCAGAAAATTTTAACTTAAAACCATAGAATTGGTTTACTATAAATTATTACATATATTTATATGGTCAGGAATATTCCTGAGGCTTCAAAACTCATAATCTTGCTATTACTCTACTTATATTTATCTCAGGTTTTCTGGTGAGAGCATTGTTTATTCTCTGCTCTAATACAAGAAAAAAAATTAAGCAGAAGGAGCTGATTATGATCAAGAGACATAATTAATTTATGCATGAAAGACTAAAGCTTTAGAATGGCAGATTTTTGTTATTTTTCAATAGTTTCTTTTAGACAAAACCAAAAAAGTGAACCTTAATATGCAAATTACTGGAACAGGTATAGAAGGTAGTGTATCAGTTAAGTAAAGTATGTTCTGTGGGCAGCAGAATCACAGAAGGATAAATAGATAGATAGTTAGATAGATAGATAGATAGATAGATAGATAGATAGATAGATAGATATTGATAAATAGGGTTGAGAAAAACAACTGAGGTTTACATTTTATGTTAAATAGAAAACTGAAGTATTTTACACTGTTGTAAGCAATCTAGTCTTGAAAAACTTGAAATTACTGAAATAGCTCCTAAAATTCTAATGGTAGGAGGAACCAGCAACACCAGAATAGCACAAGGCAGGACAAGAAGTAGAAATTGTCAGACGTCCAAAATCAGAGGGATGGGGCTATTTTTAACAAAATAAAGTAATTTAGTCTTAGAGAAGTTTCAGAAAGGAAGGAAAGTGTAACTACAGCCTACCCTGGTCATATCATACCATCCAATTTTGTGCTCAGCTCATGTCAAGATAATAGATCAAGATAAAGGCTTGAGTTTTAAGAGTGCCTTTTAGAGTTCTTTCACTTTTTTAGGATTCCAGTATGAAAAATCATATCTCTTTATAATAAAGAAAATCTTTTCCTGTACTCTAGAATTATAGTATTCCTAAAATGAATGTAAATAAAAATTATGGAAGGAAGTATCTAATGAAAATTGAAATATTAATAATTACTTTTCCAATTGACGTCAAGATCCTAAAGTGATTTTGTTTTTATAGAGAAATATTTCCTTTGAAACAATCATAATAATTAAACATTTTCAGTACAATAATAAGCAATGTTAAATTATTTCAGCTTTTTATTTTAAGTTCAGTAATAAAATTACATGCATAGGATGCTACACAGGACCAGAGACCATACCAAGTAAAAATATGTGCCTCAGTAAGTCAATATAGCAACTCTGAAGCAAATAATAAGTTAAGATTGCTTAAATGTTTCCTGAAAAAGGAATTATATTGGAGCCCACAGGTGAGGAAATATTTTTCTGGGTTACTTTGGTCAGTACTCTAATCAAGCTCTTCAGTTGAAAATTTAAATCAAAATCAAGTAAGTTGTTTTAAGTCTATGGTAAGTTATTGGACCATTTGCAACAATACGGTAGGACACATGTAAGAATAAGACGTGTGGGAGTCTACATGGGGTCAACACTTTGGTTTTATTCCTTTTTTTTTTTAATTAGAAAACAACTATATTTCTTTAGATATTTTGAATGCTGTGACAATCTTTAAGAGGCTGCAGTGGAGAGGAAAGTGACAAACTTATTTGTTCATGTTTGTATCTAAGAAGATAAGCTTAGATTACCACAAAATAAAATACAGGAGAAAAGTGTTCTAAATAGAGTAACCATTTGCAATAAGGTTGCTGAAAGAGATGCAAAGAGCGATATTGATGGTTTTTGTAATTACAGTAGAACAAAACATTTCAGTCATAGCTGCCCTTGTCTTTGAAAAACAGATGTGGACAAGATAAATTATTCTTTTATGTTCTGGTATGTCTTATTCCTTCTTTATAAGACATCTAATATATTACAAAGTTCCAGGGTAATTTAAGTATACTAATGACCCCTCCCATGTCAAGCACAATATCTTCAACCATGTTACTAATTTTTTATTTTTCAGATAGTTTCTGAAATTGTATTTCTGCTAACACTGATGCCAAAGGAACTTGAGAACAACTCAAACTTCTCAGAAATCCAACATGTAGAAAAACTGTGTTCTGGTATTGCTTTCTATACCATCAATTTTAAATTAGGCCACCCAAAACCTGTGGGCAAAGAGTAGGAAATTTATAACATTCTGAAAAGCTTCTAATGTTTCTTTTTAAAATATAGACAAAAACTTCAAGATATGAAAATGTTATTTTGTTGTGTTTCAGTCCTTAGATGCCATAGGTCCATAAGATGATAATCTTATGACTTACAGTTTCATGGGTGCTAGAGCTGAATGACTGATCTACTAATCTGTTAAACTTTTTATAAAGGCAATATATTTCTTTCTGAAAAATGCACACAAATGTTTTCTTTTGCCTTACAATTTGCAATTGAAGGTACTCCTGCACAAATTAACAGCTTGAACTTCATATTTTCAAGGGCCTCTTAAAGAAAGGTATGTTTTGAATTTCCTCACTTTAAATTTTAGTAATTGGACATCATTGTGTTTGGGATGGAGTTTATAACTTTAAAAGAGAGTTGAATTTTGTTCTGTCACTGCTGTTAGTTAATTTTCCCATCAATTTTTTATTCTAAAGTATGTCTTTTAGCATCAACATCTAACTTCTTTTTTCCCACAACAATTTTATTAGCCATTAGGCCATTATTAGTCCGCACATTTAGAAGTCTTCTAGCACTGCCCTTCAGTTCAAACAGTTCTTACCTTCCCTTAAGAATATAAACCAGAAGGAAGTCATAATGACTCTCAATTTCTTCTTTCTTGCAACTGAAATGGCAAACTTTGATTCTGTCTTTCTGGTGAGGTGCCTTGAGGCAAGTAGGTTCTGGCTTTGGGTCCAGGTGGGCTAACCATTGTACAGTCATATAATACTTGACTAGGTCAGCTGAAAACTTGAATTTTTTTTTCCTATTCCATTTTTATGTTATCATGTCCAAACTGCTGACAAATGTAATTTATGACTATTATTAAACTCTGGCCTTTTCTTCTGCTAAACTGCTTTGTACAGCATAGCAGCTTTTGTTTTTCATCCTGTTTCCAGCTTTCATATCCAAACTGTACAGTTAGGTAGTCCAGCTGTACCATTTGGATATTTATTTCATATTATATGCACATGTGGTTTTTACCTGTAATATATGGATGATAAACTTCCAAATTTTCTTATCGCTTGTTACCTGTTGTGCTAAAATTTTCACTGAAAATATCTAACAAGGTCAGGTTTCCAACTGGTCAATCCTGTCCCAGTCTGGAGGGCATCAATAGGCCTGATGTTCCTGCCCAGCTCCTTCTGGGGCTCATTTCACTCCCAGAAACATCAGTCCCTGCCAGAGCCACCCTGCAGCAGCCCTGGGCTCCTTTTGCTCACAGCTCAGCCCAGTCCCAGCTCAGTGCCCAATGCCTGGGGCAGGCACTGCCCCCACTGCCCTGCTCCTGTCTGGGGATGGGCCCAAGATGTGGGGTCCTGCTTTGCTCTTTCTGAAAAACCGTCATGGATGCTGATCCCCATCACTCCCAGCCCATGAGCACCCTGAGATTTCCCTAACACCCTCTCTCCAGCCTTGTGAATCCTTTTGGTATAATCATAATGACCAACTTCCTTCCCACTCATGGCTGTTTTGGCTAAACATTTTATAAGCATCGACAAAGCTATGAGCTTTAAAATGCAGTTTAATTTGAAGTTTACCTTGGTATAAAATAGTGTGTTGCCTTTCTCTCCTCTGGGAATAAATCCTGGTCACAGCTTTTATCTTGGCTGGCTGTGAACCCCAGAGGAGGAGGAGCCGCTGCAAGTGAACCTTCAGCAAGCAAAGGAGTAAAGCTTTTTATGCCAAAGAGCTGCCAATAACTTTTCCTGTCAACAAAACAAAAAGGCCACATTACGTCAGTCAAAAATATGCTCTTGATGCATTTAGTTTCTGAGTCTCTTTTGAAGCATGGTCCAAAATTGCTGAAGTGATTGGCATTTGACAGGCCATTGCTGAACCTTTTGTTATTTCTTGTCACCCTTCTCTTCTGTATTATATCACTGACTCTGATGGGAGCTGAAAAAGCTAACCTCCTTATTCTGAAATAAGACTTGATATCAGATATTCAGCAAGAATATTTGGGGTTTGTGCATTTTGGGAAATGGGCAGCAATTCTATGGGCATAACTTAAAAAATGCGAGATGAAATGTCAGTGTTGGAGTGTTTGCATGGTATAGTGGCTATTCCATACAGAATATATTCAGTGTTTCAAAAGTTGTTAAAATCATTATCAGAAAGTTCAGAGAACACAGTTCAGTAAGCATGGTCAAGCTAAGTAGAAAAATTGCCTATGAAAGGCCAGCGAATTAGAGTTGGAATAATGTGAACATGGTTTCTGCCAGCTTAAAACTCAAGTCTTTCCAGTAAGTTAACTGATATATACCTAAAATAATTCATGGGCCATCAGAAAGCGTTAGGCAACATAATTTTATTGATAATTTTCAAATGTGATGTGAAAGTCCTTCCAGTGCAAAGTAAATGTCTTGAAATGTCCATGTATACATGTAGGGGAGGATTTATGTGATCTGGATTTAGCCATCTAAAAGTTTTCTTTAGGCATCTCTCCTGCCATGACTATAATGGTGAGAGAGCATTCAAGGGAGTTTTCTTACTAATCATATTCAAAATCAGTCTTAGTGCTCGAGTGAGTGGTTTTTGTTAGCTGTAAAGGGAGCACTAATAAATAATAGCCTGGGTATTTACACTTTTGTGGAGTAATATTCGGTCAGAAAAATCATGCATCTTGCTGAACATGAAGCTTATCCTCATTGCCTGTTACGTGCTGACCCTTTCATCAGTATCACAGTTTATGGGACTATGATGGTGACAACAGCACAAGTGTGTTTTATGGAAAGAAACATAAGGAATGGCTGAATTGCACAAACTGTATGGATAAAGATATGCCAGTCCTTAATAATGCATGACAGAAGTGAAATGGTGTGCAAAGCATTTCATTTGCTTGAGAATGACTCATCTTTCCAAAAAATTGCATTGTAAGGATGACAAATCACAACCCCAGACCTGAAAAGGTTCATCTATTACAGAATGTTACGGACCATATACGATGAACTTGTAACTGTGTTGGGACCTCAGTCATCTCAGCTCAACAGGCTGCTGCACTCTCTTGTTCAGCAAGGAACTTGAATGGACTGAATTATTTTTCTCTGTTAATTTGTGTGATAAAATTAAACATATGTTCTATGTTGAGACTCTTAGACAGACAATATTTCTGAGTGTCAGGGCAAGATAAAATAGCTCTTCTTGCCTGTATCTGTGTTAGTTTCTGTCTTGTATTTGGGATATGGCAGCTGCATTCCAACATTGCCTTGCAGTGTGTTCTTGGCGTGTCATGGGAAGTCACAAGCACTGTAGGAATATAATAATTAAAGAATAGAAAAGGAAAGAAGTGCTGATCACACTTCAATTTCTTCAAAAATAGTTGAGACTCAATTTGAAGAATTTCACTCAATTTTTTTCCTGTCCAATGTGAAGATGGAAACATTACAAACATTATGATCATACTTCAGTTACCTAGCTTGGATGGATCTGAAGGCTTTAGATTTGCTTCTGTGTAAACCGTGTGTGGACCTTGGACACTTGTGTCACTTTGAGTCACAGTGAAACAGCAGGAAAAAAAATCTTCTCAACCAAAGTTGAACACTTTTAAAATTTGTGAAAGACAAGAATTTTTTTCACCTTCTGTGTAAAAATTATGACACTTTATTTCAGAAGAAAAGAGTCTGAGCAGTAGATGACAATTATTATTGTCAGGTGGTTTGGCTGGATGTATCTAAGGTGCTCCAGATCAAAGGATCTCATTCTGACATCCACATAGTCCAGTCACCAACCAAGAGTTTCACCTGCATGGGGGACTGCAGTCTGCAGGGTCCTCACTGCTTGGAAGAAAGCAGATTCTGCAGCATTCAGCAAACTTGTCTAGTGTCTGGAAATCACCCAACAGCCTGATTGTTTGTGGTGTCTCCAACTCCTTTCCAAACAGGACGTAGCTGAAGGTAAGAACAAGTCCCTTTCACAGAAGTTCAACTTTATAATTCAAATCACTTCTTGCATAAGTGTACATGTAGACAGGGTACATTCCAATTGCTGTTAGTGATGAACACCCTACAGAGCTTTACATGTAGATTGTTCTGTAGATTGCCTTGCTGAGCAGAATAAGAATTTTTGTCTTTGTATTTGAGATATGTTTGAAAGGCCTAAGAAGGGCAATTTGAGTGGACCATGATGCATGGATAAATAATTATTGATCCAGGTTTTCAGTGTAAATTTAAATCTTTCATTATATTTATAAACCATCAGTTAAGTGTTGAGTTTTTTTCCTGCTTTTATTGCATGCCCTTATATTTTTCTGCTAGAGAAAGGGAAAATGTGTTCAAACGCACAAAGAAAGAACACCCAGTAAATATAATGTGGTGGTGTCTGAAGACATTTTGTGTTGCACTGGCCTGAATATGTCCTTGAGAGACCAGGTTTCTCAAAATGTTCAGTTAGAGTCGGCATTTGACCTACAAAATGGCACACAAACTTAATCAGTAAGAAAAATAATCTATAAAACCCCTGTATAAATAGAAACTTTAATCCTTCTATGATAAAACAAAGACAGGGATCAAACTGTCTGTCAAAAAAAAAAAAGAAAAAAAAATCTGGCACAGTAAATCTAAAAAGATCTGTCACTGACATTAGTCAGATTTCTGGTAGGGGAAAAAAGGTTATGCAACTCTATATTCAAACTACAGAGTGTGTTTTGGTGCATGAAAACTGATGTTATGAAAGGTCAAAAAATCCATCCATTCATATAAAGTGATGGTTATTAAGAGAATTAAAAAAAAAAAAAAGGAAAAAATTATGAATGAGATAATGGAGAAAATTAAATATAAACACCCAGGACTTTTCTAGACATTTTCAAATCAAATTGTGCTCCTTGTGAGACTGAACCCTTACTAGCATAATTTGAAATTATTTCAAATTCTTCAGGATTTATAGAAAATAATTTATAACTATGATCTGATTTTATTGCCATTGCAATTGCAGCAAAAGACCAAGTAGCTTCCATCACTGAAAGACTGGAACTATAAATCCTCTTTGCCCTCAGTTCTTAGATATTCCTCTTGTCCCAATGCTATTCAAACCATTTCTTATAGGATTAGGAATGAGAAATTGCAGATGGAGTAGTGCAAAATATTCTGATATTAATAATTTTGGCACCAGTAGCAAGGCTGGTCCTACAAAATGCAAAATAATGTCGATATTTTGCAGCAGCTAGGCATAGCTCTATTCATATCCATGTTATTCATACTCTCACACTACATCCCACACTTTATTACAATTACACATTATTTTATAAGAGAGACCACTTATCCTTGCCATTGTTGCAAAAGGAAGTGCGACACACTAAGGAAAGTTGACATACCTATACAGGAGAAAGAGAAGCTACAAAGTGCTTCATTCTAACAAAAGAATCTCCAGAAGCTACTGGAGCACAGAGCTTTGATCCTGTCCTACCTACTTGCTCTGTGTAGAGTATGGAAAACTGAGTGTAGTGTTTGTCTGTGGGCCATGTCACACAGCTGAGAGATGCGCTCCTTGCCAGAACTGTGAGACTGTGTTTGTCTCCAGAGACTGGAATGATGATGAACAAGCTCCTCCAGGCAGTCTGAGAAGACTGTGAACAGACCTCTCTAAGGCAGCTGTGAGAACACACTCAAAGAGGGAAAAAAGCTTTCCAAAGACCATGGCACTATATGGTGAAATCAGTGAGCCACAGAAAACAACTCCTATCCAGGAACAGAGCAAGCAGAACACTTTAAGCAACACAGGAAAGGAGAATTTGGAAGATAATGCATAGGAAACAAGAAAAAATATAACGTTGCCTACTGACAGTATTAGACACAGGTGATGTGATTAAAGTCAGAATAAAAGACAGAACTCCCTCAGGAATCTTACTTGAATTTATATCATTCCTTCATTTCCTTTTCTTCTTAGGTGAAGTGGGAGAAAATAATTCATAGAAATGCCAGAATTTTTTTGTTTTCTGGGAGATGATAGGGGTTAAAAAAATCTTTCTTCTTGTTCATATGATGTAACAGCAAATATTTTATTAAGTGTTTCAGCAAAAATGAATTTATTATTTCTGGTATCATGCAGATATTTTTTCCTATAATTCTGAACTGACAAATTCCCATCCTGGATTAAATACTATGTAAAGAACAGGATTCCATCATCTGTTTCAATGCAAGACACAGTTCCTTTCAGTAGTTCTTAAAATTGACAATATACAAAACAAATAAAGCATATGAACAACTGATTTGCCTAGAATTTAGTCTTGTGACTCACTGATAATCTACAACATATTGATAGGATTTTGCAAGAAAAGATTAGGGTTCTTACTTGTACTGGGTTTCAGAAACACAGTTTTTAATGCAGAAAACATAATATTCCTTAGGTAAAGCCGTTTGACCAAAAAAATTTCCCTGAGTGCTGTAAATGCCATTGCTATCTTCCCTGTAGTAAGCCAATTTGCATCAAATGAAAATATTTGCTTTTTCAAATGCCTCTCACAGGAGCAACTATCAATCTTGCAATTGATGTAATTATGCATAATTCTGAATGCAGTCTATCAACCCTCAAGAAACTTGTGTTCTTTGATAAGGACTGGGAGAACAAAGTATCCTGACACTTATTTAGAGAGTGCAGATGGGGATTGGGGTGATGTTTTGTTCATGATTACTCTTGTTTCATCAGGGTAGATTGAAGTGGATGTAATTGAAACGTTATGGTGTCTCAATTTTCTCTCTTAGTCGCTACAGGATATTGCAAACTATTTTGCATGTTTCCAAAATGCAGAATTAGTAGAAGATTAATCAGTTTGGCCATTAATCAGTTTGGCCATTCATTCATCTATTTAAAGTTGTAGTGCTGGAAAAATCCTGGATGAATGACAAAATACTGCCATAATTTGTCTGAGGAAAGGACATATGTGTTTAAGCATGGAACTAAAACATAATTTTTCCCATTCTGAAAGTACTTAAAGTAATTTGGAAGCAGCATAAAGTAAAGGCAATTTGCTAAAGATGATGGAAACAACAGAGGGGATGGCCACATATTATAAATACATAAAAAAGAAGAAAAGCATTTTTACTGTGACCTTTTCTTTGGCCTCATCTGCTAAATTTATTAGTTATTAATTGTATTAATTGTCTAACATTAATTGTAAAAGACCTTGTAATGATTTTTTTTATGTTTATAAACATAAAAATCTGTGCTGACTTGTGGATGACACTTTCCTTTTCCAAACAAAGTTGCAAATTGGTCTTTTGTGTTCAAGAACTTAATTTCCTCTCAAACTTTTTTAAGTTTTGTTTTTTACTGTTAATTATTTTCAAGGTTAATGAACAGGAAATTAATTTGCCTATGCAATTTGCAGAATCCAACATTGGTGGAATGTCCTGCCATGTGAAATATTGTGGCAAAGTGTAGATAAAATAATGTCAAGGAATGAAAACCAGAGCATTTCTGCATGTGTATGCTTCTAATATTTTATGTAAATTAAAGGCATTGATTAATACATTTGCAGTTGATTCTACTTGCATTTTCTTTCTTTCTTCAGTAAGACTCAGTTTTAAGGACAATAATAAACTAGAGTCAGAATGCCGTCGTTAATTGTGTGTTATGGCTTCTAAAATTGTGTACATGATTCATTTGGAGAACTTAACAATGCACTTGCACAAGCCAAATAAATAAAAATAAAGCCCTCCTATTAATAATGATTTTTTGACACTTGGCACAGTCTTTAGTGTTTCCTGAAAAAATAGACACACAGCTGTTAATTGGCAAGAAGAGTAATAATCCTTTGATTACAGTAGCTAAAGGCTGTCCTTTAATGGATTTTACTTGTCACTTTTAATTCTTTTTAATCTTAGTCTGCATTTCATTAGAATGGCTTTATCATTCTGATGGCCCTCCTGTCGTTATTCTGATTGAGTTAATGGCTTGTCGTCATACCACAGAGCTCCAGTATAAAATATAATCGTGTTTTATTTATAGTCTTCAGGGACATTTTAAACATGATTGCTTTGCCAATCAGCTTTTCTGGTTTTACATAGTACATTATTGTAAATGGAGTGCTGTATTTTGCTTTCTCTTGCCTGGTAGGTACTCTGAGCAAAGCTTCTCTCTTAATCTTCCATGACTTAATCTACCTATAAAATTCAACAGCCAGTTGGTGAGGGAGCTAGAAAAGGACTGTTATCATTTTCTGTCCTGCTCTTCAGCTGTGATTTTGGCTTTCTGTTTCAAAGCTACATGCCTGCACTGCAGTTCTCCTACCAGATGATACAGGTACTCGAATATTATTCAAAAATTACCTGTGTTCTCGTAATACGTCTATTAAAGAAGGTTTACTACTGTCTTGTGTTCTCAACTACAACTGTACAGCTATAGATTGTGTGATATTTAGGCCTTTATGCTTCATTTACTTCTCTTTGAAAAAACTAGTGTTTAAGGTACTGCATTTTTTCTCTGCGATATTGAGGAGTCTGATAAACTGCTAATAATTTTAAAGATAATACCATTTAATAATTGTGGGACATGGATTGGGGAGCTCATGGTTACTTTTTAAAAGTGTAAACTATAAGAAGTACGTTGGTTGCATATAGAATAATATTTGTATGGACAAGAGTATCTTGTTTTTAGGTTGGGAGAAGCAATATCAACAAATTATTGTAGAGAATGCATTAATAAATTATTGATGATTAATTTGTGATACAAATCCAGTTGTGATACCAAGCCATCCTGTTGTTATTGACCCATATAATACTGTGCTGCAAAATAGATGTCATAATTAAAATAGGCAATATTTTGTTATTTATCTTTGTAAAGTTACTAGAGCATGGCTTATATGACAACCTTGCCAACAAGTTAGGAAATAAGGAAGATATGTGGAAAATAGCTGCCTGAACTCATATGCTTTTATGTCAATTTCTGTGTAACCATTTCCATTTTCCCATCTCTGCAGAGACTTTCTAAAATGGGGTGAGATTTTCCAAGAATGTTACTAGTTATATTTATTGTCAAAAAAAGGTTGATGAAGAATCAAACATATGCTAGCAATATGCTCTATCAGTAGGTCATATTTTCAGGACAAGAAATAGAAATGCAGAGGAATTTTTAAAAACTGCTTTCTAGAAAGAAAAATTTATATTATATTTGAGGTTGTCAGAGTTTGTAGTGTTAAACAGCACTTTCTTAGAGAGGGATTCTTACATATCTTGAGTTTCTCAAATCTAAGTGTTGTATAAGTGCTGTGTCTCAATATGTATATATTCATATCTACATATTGATATATATTTTTAATGCTCACTGCTCTTGCAATTAACTGTTTAATCAGAGAGGGGGAATTAACCATTTATTATATTTTAATCAATTTAGTTTTTCTTTAAGGCACACTTTCACATTCTACATTATTTGCAGATTTTAAACATATAACAGGTATGGGACTGTGACCTTTGTTCTTTTGCTTTCCAGTGCACTAAGTTGCAAAGGTTACAAGCTTGGCAAATCATGTGCTGCTGCTGATACTTTGCAAGTTTCAGGTGCAACTATATTTAACTGTTCTAAGCAGTGACAGAGTCTCCAGAAGAATCTGTGTTTTTCTCTTGGAACCCCCAGAGAACACCCTTGTTGCTGTCTAGTTTTTATGTAATTTCTATTATTATTATTTGCATTCTTATAGTGCCCAGAAACCTGAGCTAGGCAGGCATTGCATTCGAGTTCTCCTATATTAGTCCTGCATAAGAACAATCCACTATGAAATGTTTCCAGGACACTTTAGAAATTATATTCCACTGAGTGCAAGAGCGAGATATGCAGAGGTTTTTTAAAGTATCCAGTTGTCCCCATTTGAGAACTTTTCCAATATGAATATTTTCAAAACACTATGCTTGGCACCCTGGGTCTTTTCTTTGGTTTTCCCTTATTGGGTAACTGCAGCAGAGTGGCTCACATCAGCATTAGGATATTGCACAGAACTTCATTTAAGAGCACTCTGATGAATCAAGACATTCTTCTGGTTCACAGGCATTCCTATTCTCTTCTAATTTTTAATGATTTCTAATATTGCACCACCTACCTAAGCTATTTTCCAGTGCCAATATGTCATCAGTTACAGAGATTACTGCTTGACTTGGATGGAATCAGCCTGTCCTGTTTTCTGTAGCTACTTGCTTCAGAAGAGTTGTCTTTATAGCATGCCCTAAGATTGGCACATAGATCTGTATGTATTTGCATTTCTTTCTCTCTGCTATGAATTTGTATTCATGCATGTTGCCAGACTAACTCAGTAAAATTCCTGCTTTTCTAGTCTGAGTTAAATGATGGACAAGAGCAGATGATGATTTCATAAGGGAACTATTAAAATGCACTGGTCATAGAACTGTTTTCATTTACCAGAAATGTTCAAGGAAATAAAATGTCTCCCAGAAATGTTTTCCTGTAGATTTACTCCACTGAGCTGAACCAGCAGAGAAAAATGAATAAATTTAGAAGTGCTTTATGAAGGATCCCCTTACTCTCAAGAGGTCTGCTGGACTACCCTTAATCCATATCTAAAATGAGAGCTTGTTGACAGGGGTAGGTGAGTGGTGAAATACAAAAGAGACAGGAAAGACAGAATAGACATTTAGGGAAAATTGGAGGCAAAAATTGACAGAAAGCAGGGAGGAAGGGGGAAAAAGGAGAAAGAGATTAAATCAAAACTACTTAAAAGTGACAATAGAGAATACATGCAAGTTGAGAACATCAGGATTTTGATTTCAGCTTAGATGGATGGTATTTAATGCCCTAAGTCTCTAGACATCCTAGCAATAGATGGGCTTATCTTTTTTCATCTCTCTCTGATTCAGCACTGCACTATGGGTTATAATTAAAGCTGGTCTAAGATAGAAACTAAACTGAATAAATTATTAATTGAAAACCAGCAACATTTTCTAAATAATGTATTCAATGAAAAATATTAAACTAAAAATAGGTGCAATATACACAGTATTCTGTGCAGACTCAGAGCTGGTCCAAGGCCCACATCTTATAATAATGGGTATGATGAAATTGATTTGTTTTTTTTTTTAGAGGAGAAAAGGAAGAAAAAATATTTTTATTTCTAGCGTCATAAGATATGCTACATTAGTGCACTTTGCTGTTAAAATATTAAAGTTCATTTCAGTATTCTAATGGGCAAAAATTAACTAATCCCTGCATGGAATTTAGTGGCAGCCTAGACGTTGATGATAATGATATGATTATGTTAAGGAGAGGAAAATAAAGATAATTCCAACCAGATAAAGGTATATTTGGTGCTTCACAAAAGCTTTCAACACCCAAAGAAAATAAAGAAAAAATTTTGAATACCAGTAAAATGGTATGTGGAAAATTTTGAGTGTAATTGATATGAAAAAGGATTTGTCTAATAGATAGAAAACTGCATTTCCTTATTGAGCTATCTTTTTCTAAAAGTCCTTTGCAGCCTAGTGGCAGTAAAAAGGACAGAAATTGTCAATGAAAAGCAATAGAGAGAAAATGGGAAACAGAGAACATAAAAATCAACAAATACACATGGGAATATAAATTACAAAGTATTTAAAGGAAGATCAAAGAAGCAGAATAAAAAGCAGTCTGTTGATGTAAGGCCTATGAGATTCAAAAAAATACATTATAAGTAAAATACCTTTTGTCAATGTTTTATACCATATAAGTATACAAAAATCACATTTTGAATATACTTTAAATTTATGTAATAAAAAACGATGCAAAGAAACCAAATATAATCAACATGTACTTGAGTAAAACTAAGTTAAGTATGAAGTTAGCGAAAGTGAGATAAGAAAGTCTGTTTTTTTACCAACCATTAATATAAATATTAAGATGTAATCTACAAAAAAGAAAAAGAAAAAGAGTATTTTTTAACCACCCTTAGCCCACTCATTGCTAAAAGTCTTCAGTCTTTCTGAACCTGTGAAATATTTAAGTAAATATTGGGTGATGAGCGATATTCCAGAAAGCTGGAGGAGTCAGAATTCAACAAGGCTGATATGTTGTGCCAACAAAACCTAAGCCAACTTCACTTCTTAGCAAATTAATGTAAAATCCAGTGTGCAAAGAATTCCATCTCCTCTGCTTTTCTTCTATTTTTCTTTGGTTTCTTTCCAAGAGCAAACATCACTTTGTCCAGCTTATGCTATCACTACAGATTACCACTCCTTCTTTGTGGTTGCCAGTGCAAAGGAAGGAGTGGTGGAACATATTTTTTTTTCTTGGTTCTCCTATCCACAGGATGTTTCTGCTTCATTTCTACAGCTCTGATTAGAGAAGACAAGGAATTTAACACAGTAGCTTGGTTAATTATTTTTTTAATCAAGATTTTAAGGGAAGCATGTCAAATTCAACCAATTTTTTCTTAGCTAAAGGCAGATTTTGCATGTGTAGACATAGAAAACATACAGAGGAAAAAATATTATTTTATCTTGATAGTTTCCTCATTTTAATTCTCATAAAATACCTTCTTTTTTTACTACATAAACATGGAAATTCATTTGGAGATAGCTGACAGTTCTGAATCCCCAGAGTTCTGAATCCCAGTTCTGAATCCCCAGTTCTGAATCTCAGAGTGAGGCTGAGACACATAAATTCATGTTTCATATTATATTCTGATAATTTAGGAATGTTCAATGTACAAACCCAAATGTTAGATATATTTAGGACTGTCCCTTTCCCACTCGTTGATAAAAAGTTGGGCATGTTATAAGTAGTTTTACATTAAGACTTAAAGTTTAATTACATTACAAAAATAAGTGCTACCTTAAGTAAATTCATATGTTTAAAGGTGCTATCAAAATAATCTTGTTGAAATGTGGGTTGCTGAAGGAGGAGTTATTGAAAGAAAACTGAATGTTATTGTCAATTAAGTTGAATACATTGTGGCTTTATTACACAAAAACATAGCTGCCATTCGGTACAGAAGTCATCACCACCCTACTTGTCAGAACTTTCTGAAATAAAATCTATTAAAAGCACTAACACTGAAAGTAATTTAGGGAAATACCTGTGTTTTGGCTCATTCAAATTGCTTTTGTAAAGCATTTGAAATAAATAGAACCTCTCAAAACTTTCTTGTTCAACAACAATCACTGTAATCTGCATCTATTATAATACTGTGCCTTGTACTCCTTTGACAGCAGAACTAAGCAATCAATACACTCCTTTTCAGCAGTCTCTGCTGAACCAATCTCATATGGTTAATAGCTGGGACAGATGCATTCTACAAGAATTTCACAATTGTACCAAATGCATGTTGGCCTCTTACAGCCTTCTGTTAGCAAGCGAGTGCTTAAAGCAATACTGCAATAATGTCTTCCTTAGCTTTTAGAATAATTTAAATGGAACAGCTAAAATCCATATTTTAAATGTAAAAGAAACAGTGGTGTAGAGATGTAGTTTAAAATACATAAAAAGAAATTATTATATAAAACCAGCACTTTCCAAAATCTAAAATGTCAGTATATGCAAATACTTAGCAGAGATACCAAACAAACTCCACTTTATGTAGGCCATAAGGAACACAAACATCCTTATTATATACAGCCTGTGCTTCTAAGTGATATAGACTTTCTTTTACTAATCCATATATCTAGCTAACTGTATTTGTTCCTCTTTTGTAAATAATTTCCTTGAAGTTTAATTGCCTTTTGTATTTATAATAATGTCTCATTGAATGTATAAAAATGTCATATAATAGTTAAATCTACATAATATATCTGCTCAGTGCCACAGCCATGTGAGGCAGAGAAAGTAACCCAAGATGCCCCGAAGTGGTTGTTAAACAAGTCTGTACATGATATGTAGGATTGAAGTATTTGTCTTAGTTTTGGGGTGTTTGATAAATTTTTTATTGTTTCTAATAACTGCATGTGAAGGCTGACATCACAGAATCATAGAAACACAAGATAATTCAGTCTGGAAGAGACCTCAGGAGGTCTCTGGTCCAATCTCCTGCTCAAGCAGGGTCAGATATGAGTTCAGACCAGGTTGTTCAGGGCTTGTCCATTCTGGTACTGAAAATATCAAAGATATAGAACATTCAACCTCTCTGGGCAGCCTGTGCCACTGTTTTATTCTTTTCATTGGGAGAAAATTTTTCATTGCCTTCAGCTTGAACGTCCCTTCTTTCAGCTTGTGCCCACTGCCTTTCAGCCTCCCACCACACGCTTCTGTGAGCAGCCAAATCCCTCCTCTTGGCAAGGGCTTTGTGCAGCACTGCTGTTAGGCACCTCCAGCTGGCTGAGCCAAGGTCCTTCAGCTCTCCTACAGGGAAAGAGATCCATCTTGACCATCCTGGATGCCCTCACCCAACAGGAAATGTCTTATAATCAGGTAGTGCAAATCTTTGGAATTGCCCTGGTAGTGTAACTTGCCACCATGCAAAGTTATTTTAGTTTCATTACAGAAGGACATTTTGAGAATATCAGCAGTTCTTCCTTTCACTTCTAATCCCTATCCATTGGCAATGGCTCTATTTGTGATCTTATTTTTCACCTTAAAAATCTGAGAAAGAGAAGATTAGAACTGTTTTCAGCAATAACTGGAAAAGAAATTAAGTGATCTTTGGTTCACATTTTGGGCTAAAGAAATCAGTCGGAGGTGTTATGAATTGTGTAATTTTTATGACAAGAGTAATCTATAAACCATATTGAGTTGCTAAGTGTATTCTGTCTACTAATACATTTTCACAGGTGAATGACTTATTTAACCAGTTAGAAACTTAGTATTGGGTACACTGAAACTTAGTATTTGGTACACTGAAAAAGTTTCATTTCAATGAAAAATAAAATTTTGCTAAGTATTTTAAGATTGAGCTGTACCTTATAATAAAATGATAATCAATTAAGATCATAGTTTCTAGTCTAAGGGTAAAATCAATTTATTAGTTTGATAGATGAGGCAAAATCATCCTAATCGTCTCACAAAAGAATGCACTTCAAATGTTCAATGTATTCTACAGTTATTCAGTGAAGATAGTAATAATTATCATATAATATTTCTGTTTTGTCAAATTTGTGAAATTTACTCTCTGCATAGACCAAATTCATCTTCCCTTTGTTATCCCGGAAAATATTATTTGCCTGATTGAACAGAAGACAGAATTTTTTCATTTGCCACGGAATCCAAATTTTTAAAGATCTTTCAGTTTCACTTGGATGTTTGCTGCTATCATTTTAGTTCTGGACATGCCAGACATAGTCTTTGCACATCAAATAAAGAAGAATGATAAGCTGGACTGAACTTTAGCTGAGTGCACTTGAACACAAGCTCAAGTCTAGAGAAAAACCCAGAAAGTCATTGAGTTTCTCAAACTATTACTATGGAACAAATTTCCATAGTAATAGTTCTTTCTTCACAAAATTTACCTAAGATTTCTTAGGCAAGAACACTCTACTCATCTGTGTTTACTCCAGATTTTAATAAAGGCTCTTGATTACTGCTGCAATGTAAATAATTAAATAACTAATAATTTTAATTATGCTAATAGTAGAGCTTTGAATGTACAGACAAGAGAACACTGATATTTGATTTACTATCGATCTGATTAGCAATCATGCCTTCTGGAAAAAAATGTAAAATGAAAAGTATCATCAATATCATTCTTTTGGCAAAAGAGTTTGTGTTTTTTTCATATTTTCTGCCCTTTCTTGGGAAAAAAACCCTCCCAAAGTACTTATTTATGTTACAATTGTATTTTATTCTGATATGGCAGCTGCATGAAGGATGAGCAATAGGTTTATGATGTCATGTAAGTCTGGCACCACAAACTGGTGAAAAATGTCTATTTTTATTTATTATTTGATTTGCACTTCAATGTGTCATGTTGGGCTTAGAACCAAAATATTTGCCCATCTAATTTGATTTGGCAGTTGCAGACTGTACAGATTATGTAAGGAAATAGAAAGTAAGAGCATTGCCAGTTTGGTAAACACTTTTCATGAGAAGTTTCAAAAACCTAATAAATTAATAATGTCAGAAACACAAAAGACTTCTAAATCCAAAAACATGAAATTGAAACTTTAGTCTATGGCAATTGACAAACTACACTATGTAATAAATAAGAGAATCAATGTAGCATTTTTCTCCTTTGAGAATTTCTACTGAGAAAAAATATCTGCAGTTATTGTCATGAATTAAATATTTATTTAAAACTGTGTACTGAAATTAATCTCTTTTCAAATTTTCCTAAAACCACTGGGTAAACTGAGCTATTAAAAATTGTAACAGTGGATTTTAGTTGATTTCAGAGAAGATATTAATTCTGTTAGAGAACTTATTGCTTTGCTGACATATTGGAGTTATGTTTTTGGCCAACTTGCTCATTAATTTTTAAGCTTTCATGCGCTTTTTCCTTATATATGCAAATATTTTCAATAGAAAAAGAGCATTTACATGTAATTGCAGCAGATTATCCAGATGACAAGCGTTTTATTGGTGGAAATAAATATTCCTGGAATTTTAGAGATCACAAATAAGTTTGTCATTTCAGCCATCTTCTGTTGGCTCCAAAAATAAGGGATGATCAAACAGCTTATTTTTAACAACTTCAACAACAAAAACCTATATTTCTCTCATTATTAGTAGTCTTCATATCATACAGGCCATTTAAAGGAATACCTTTACTATACAACCACTGTTTAATAGCATCTATCAATGCTTTGTTTACCATTTAGTCAAAGAGCTAAAACTCATATGCCTATCTTCCAAAAGATTTCTCCTTCTTTATGATTAATTTAAAAACAAATTAATTCACAGAAAGTTGAATTCTCTCCTTCAGGATGGTGCTTACACACCCTTCTTGATATCCAGTCCAAAGCCATATTCTCCTGAATATTTGGTCCTCCTTCCTGTGAATACCTCTGTGAAGGTGCTGGCAACGTACCAGAATAAATGGGGATGTTCAGTGTGTTTTGTCTCAGTCTCAACCTACAGAGGCCATTAAGTTTCCAAATTATGTGTTTCAACCTGTTATCCATGAACTCTTAAATTTTTATCCATTATTAAAATTTTTCCAGTCCTGATATTCAAGAATTATGGACATCAAGGTGTGGACAGAAATTCTGAGATGACCTACGATTTACCATAAAACCATCCCGAAAGGGAGGTAGAAAATTTGGGAGTAAAAGTTAAATTTCTTCTCACACAGGAAGAAGCAGATATAAATCCTTTCAGAGGATCAAAATTAAATACTTTTTAGATTGCAAAACTGGTTGTAAGAGTATTAGGAATTTGAAGGTTTACTGAGCTCTAGGGATAAAATATAATTAAAGACTCTACCAGGATAAAAAAAATAAAATAAACTGACTGAAGAAGGCAGGTTTGATAACCATCTATAAAACCTAGCCACACAGTGGTAAACAAAAAGTCACAATTTTCCTGTAGAGCATGGTAAACAAAAAGTCATAGTCTCCCCACAGGCCACCCTCACAACTTGACATTCAGGAACAGCACTGAAATAGTGGCACAAAGTCTTACACTTCAGGAAGAGACCTATCCAGACAAACAACAATCCCAGAAATGGACAATCCCATTTAACTTTAGTTATCTAAAATCAGGTGTCCAATTTTTTCAACCCAGGTCCCAAGCATTAAGAATAGTTTATCTCATCTATTTTAGGACTCCTATTTCACAAGGACCCTTGTTCAGGGGAGAATTATTTCTCCATTTACTGTAAAGGCAGTCTAGAGTGAGTAGTTCAGTCTATGGCCAAATATAGTTTTGGACAGTTGAATCAGGGTGGATTAATCTATCCATTAGTTACAATTCACTTATAGTAGAGAAAAATGTTGAATTGATTTTCACCATGGATCAGTAGGTGTACCTTTGAGGGGTAGTTTCAGGATTCAGCAGTTTCCTATCAGATATGCAGGTAGCAGGTAGGCATTTGTAGGGATTCATATAGGGGAATGTCTGAAATGATGCAGAAGCTGAACACCTCATCTGGAGCAGTAAATTCTCATCACACCCAAGGCTCAGGAAATGTGTGTATGTGTATCTTTGTGTGTCTGGATACATACATTTGTGAATAGCCACCTTTGTCTGTCACTTATCATGCACAGTTGTAGATTCAGGAAAAGGCATAAAAATGTTGAAAATTCCTGGTCTCCTCAGAGCATTTTTTCTTGACAGAAAAGTCAGATCAATGCTGAGGAAGAGAGCACATCCTGCATGTAGAATTTGTGGCTGATGCCCCAGGGAATTATGAGATTATCTTTATTGTTTTTATTACAGTACCATCTGGGACTACTAGGCTTGAAGCTGGAGCCATCTGTGGCAAGTACCATGCAAACAGCCAGAAGGTGTCTGCCCTGCATTTGTTATAATTTAAATTAAAATAAAAAGGACAGCATATATATATGTAGAGAGAGACAGACAGACAGAAAAAGGAAAACAATTTTTAAAAAAAGGGGGCGGGGAGAGGACAGTGAGGTATTATGGCATTGGTAGCCAAAATATCTGGTTTTGCTTTACAGCAAAGGAAAGGCTTCCTGAGGCAAGGATTCTGGATGCTCATAGGTAACTATCTCCCAACATATGGAAGATCCTGAAAGTAAGTGTGAAGGTGTTTTGAAATCCAAGTAACTAATAGATACACATTGATGAGTTCAGAATGTGGCTTAAAGCAAGGAAGAATGAGGTCTCCTGAGGAGACCTCAGGAATATTTACCTAAAACGAGCATAAGCTGTGCTGACCCTTGACAGTAACAACAGGTATTTCATGAGGCTCATTCAACTGGACAAATACTGTGTTCAAACACACTCAAACAAATTTTTTTATTGCCACATAGTTATAATTATTTCTTGTCATTCAGTTACTGAAAGCTGAAATCTACCAAACCAATACCTTGAAAGCATTTCAGCTTGTTCATGACTTGAATAACCTCTAGTTGGTTACCATGCTCTGAAATTTGTTTTGGGGAAATAAAGAAATAGTTACACAATTGAAGGATGATTAACTGGGCCAACTCCAATAGCTTCATTATAAACCAAGAGTGAAAACATTAAAGGTTTTTAAAACTTACTGAATATCTGTTCTGGTCTTCAGAGTTTCTTTATAGAAAGCCTAACAGCATGAGAATCCATTTAATGGCCTTGAATAGGAAGCTGCTCCAAAACTGTTAGATTCTGTGCCATTTAATCAGTTATACCCTCAAGAACATCCTGCAACATAAATGACACAAGGTAATTCAAAGCTGTTAGATAAGGGGATCCAGGACAGTAAAAGCTTGGGGCTGAATTTCTAAAGCACACCTCTCCTATGTGTTGGACAATTTTGACACACAAAGCCATGCACAGCTGAAAAAAGGGAATACAATAGAGGCCCTTCAGAAAATTATAGGCATTGCTCCTGCAGGGTGAGCTTGTGATATTGTCTCTGTAAGTAAAGCAGTAGATTAGCATGGAATGTCTAATATCAAATTGAATATAAGGAATTACCTGCTTTACTACCAATGGCTTTAGTACAACAGAGACAGACCATTATACTCTCATAAAATCATAAACAGAAGGCATTCTGTTGCCTTTCTTGCTTTTACTTTTCTCTGAATTCTTTAGCCTTTATAAATGACAGGCAAAATGTAGGTATAAGATTAGATGTCTGTAAGATGTTAAATCAGAGTAAATATTTTTTTGTTTCTTTGTAAAAATTCTTCTCTGATAAAATTGAACAAACAATGTACAATTGAACAAACATGTAAATTAAGCAGCAGTGGCTCAAATAACACTGTCCATTTTGCAGATTGCCATTCTTTCAGTATGAACTTCCATGGGTCTTTTAAGGGTACTATGTGCTGCTGAAATATGCAAAGTATGATGAAATATGATTTAATTGACATGACTTTGATTAATAAAACTGAAATGTCAAGTTATTTAAGATTAATAAGTGACTTACTTTTCACTGGCATTACCAACAGTAGTTCAAACAGTGAAAGCACTAGAACTTGGTTTAGGTAGTATTTGTCCTCATTTTAAAACGAAAAGCAAATTAAATTTGTATTATCTTGTGCAGTGTAGTTATTTTTCACATCTGAGTGAGGAAGGAAGGTGAAATAAGGAATTCAACAAAGGTGATGAAGACATGCTTGGTTCTGGCATGAACAGAATATGTAACTTTACCTTAGTTTCCTGTATCTGAGGTTCAAGGAAAAAGCAGGTGAGGTCTGTGGACTTGCTGTTCATCATAGAGCAGATTAAAATGCACCTTTTGAAGAGCTGGTGTAGTTCCCTGAATGCCCACAATTGCAAGCAGCTGTGTTAGTCAAGTGAAGGAGTCTCTGCCTGTCAGCACAGATGGAGCCCCGGACACACTCCAGCCCATCCCAAGAGTGTCACTGCAGTTGGCATCTGCTGGAAGAGCAAAATTAGTGACTGGCAGGAGGGAATTGCTGCCCATAATGGTCACATTCAGGACTGGATGTATTTCAAGGGGATACTGTAGTTAGCAGCATGATCAGATTGTCCCTGCTGAGCTCTTTGCAGAGACTGTGGAGTGCAGGGGGGCTGCACAGGGAGCCCTCCTTGGTGCCCTGCCATCCTCTGGCTGCTGTGGTGCTGTGGGCCCTGGGTATGCACTGTGAAATGACAGTGGCTCTGGTATTGAGGAGACAAGAAGTTGGCATGAAGAGTGGCATGGAAAAATCAACTATTATTATTTAAAATTTACTTTTTCTTTTACCTTGTATTTATAGGTTTGATGTTAAATGTGCAGAAGTAAAATGAAGTCATAAAATGTAAGTCAAATAACAGAAGACTATACTAGACTAAAATCTCACATTTTACTTCATTAAAAGTATTGGATTACACAAACAACAAATGCTGGCATAATCAATTTGATTATATAGCCATATAGATCAATGTCTTACTCACCATTTAGTATCACTTATTGATTTGACATCATCATCTTCATAGGCAGTTTTTAACATTCATCTAATTATAAATAAACATCCACTGTGGCAAAAGTATACACTTCTGCATATTCTTTGTCATATTAGTATGGAAAATTGCTGGATGGTGGATTGCTAAGGCAGTAAAAAAAATGGTTTCTATGGCAGAATATTTTTGCTGCTGGTAGATGCTTGAACAAGATTTGGCTCTGAAGTAACAGCAGGTATATGAATTACAAGATCTATATAATTTTCTGTGCTGGGTACAGTAGTGACACCTGAGTGGGTGAGTATTGAACTGGTAAAAACAAAAAGGATCAAAGAGCCTACATGGCCATCTCATCACTAGGCTTCATCAATTTCTGAACACAACCTTGTGACTTCTATCTTTTAACTAGCTGGAAAAAGACTTTGGACTGCTGATTTGACTTTGTATTTACACAGCAGCAGCATCACATAGCACTGTCCAATGTTTCCATATGTAGGAACTTCCATGGTGCCATTTTGATTGTATTGATGTGTCTCACGTGCACCTAGAGCGGATTAGAAGTACTAATGAAGTGATATTTATTAACGAGTATTTTCCTAGTATTGACTCACCTGAGGTTCCTTAAATCTCCAAAAGTTTCTGACAAAACAAAATTGCATTGCTTCTGCACATATTGGCAGTGGAGCATTATGTTAGGCTTGGTATTTTCCTGATGCTAGAGAAAAATGTTAAAATAGGGCTCCCTTTTTGCAGCCCAAAAAATGCAGGGGATACAAAGCATTACAGGACTGCTCTGAAAGGGTGTGTGCACCCAGTCCTTGCTCTTCTCTAGGAGTATTAAGAGCTGGTTCCTCGGGCACACTGGTAAATGCTGCGTGGAGCACTGTTGTAGGTCACACTTTGGCTTCAGAAATTATTTTATTCTTAGAGCTCTCATGCTTGGTCATTCATCGAAGTTCAGAGATGTCCCTTGTAAGTTTGGTGAGCATTGTGAAATGGACAGGAAAAAATGTGCTTTTTAGAAGGCAAATACTGCTGTATAGAAAAAAAGAAGATGTAATTATGAAATGCTGTGAATTTTGTAAACTTTATTACCTCAGACCCTGTCTAATCTCTATGAGAAGAGAAGTACTTCTATGTCTCTATGTGCTGATTCAAGCACTTTCAGTATTTTCTAAGGTACTAGGGAGAGAAAAAATAGCAATCACTGCATGTTATCATGTTTTTTATGCTAAAACCATCAGAAATCTGCTGGTGTGTAAAATAGGAAGTTTTATTTTGAAAAATATAGCAACAAGGAAGCATTCAGTTTATTGATCCTGTCTCTCCATTATCCTTTCTCATAGGTCTCTCTTTCTCTACATCATAGGCAATGAAGCAGATAAAAACAATGTCAGAAACATTCATAGTAACTCTGAGACCAAATCCCATGGAAAACAAGAAAAACAGTGATTTTTTTTGTTGGAACCTTTTTTTGTTCTGAAATGTAGATTTCTGATTGCAATCTTTATATTAAAATGATCTTCATTTCATCAAGTTCATTCTACAAGTAAAAGAGTCTTTTAACACCAAGACCAGTGATTTTTTTCTCTCCCTCTAACTCCACCACTGCAATGTTCAATCCAGTGATGTAAGGGAGATAGTGAGATAGGATAGCCACTGTGAGCAGTCTAGATAAATTCTCCTCACATGTTTTATTAGTTAAATCTACTTTGCTCGATTTATGAACCAGAAAGAAGAATGGGTTCTTTAAAGGGCTCTCCCTAGCTGCATGTAAATTTTGTAGTCTGCTGTTGGAAATAAACTTAAAACAAGTTGTTTGCCTAGTTGCACTAAAGAGAGACAAGAAATTCTAAAAATTGGATCCTAACAGTAAGGAAATGCTCATAAGAAGCATCTGAAGAACAACTGTCCCAGTTGTGATGTAGAGGCAGAATATTCCTGTCTTGGAATCATCTAGAAGGAAAAATTAATTCTTATGAGAAAGGTAGAAAAAATGCTTGAAAGTGCCCTGAACACAAAACATTAAATTAAAAAGCATGACAATATTCAGAAGTTTAATAAAATGACTGAGACAGTAACAACCCATTTCTTGGATCCTTTCAGTACATTTCAGCCACTCCCTTTTTAAAATTAAATTCTCTCCAGATTTAGCAAATGTCTAGCTATTTTATTATTGAACTACCCTCTGTTTGCTAACTGTACATTTTTCCCAGGATGTATCATTTGCCCTTTTTTTTTGTACATTGAAATTTTGTTCCTGCCTCTTGGTATGAATTTGCGGTGTTTTACATGATCTTTCTTATGTTCTACAAATGTGTATGTGTAGTGCTTCTGAAGATATGAGAAATTAGTAGGGCCCAGCAAATTAACATCACTAATTAATTCTTAAAATTTAGGTAGAACTCTATTTGCCATAGACCACTGAAAAGCTGAGACAAAAATCTGCCAGTGTTTAAAGCCTTTTGGAGAACCAATTTTGGAAATGCTGAAGCCAGTGTTACTTCACAGCTTGGAAGCCTGAATTCTGAATATAAGCCCCTATTGAAGCATGGGATGAAGAAATCTTCAACTTCTCAGACTGTTTTCAATTCCACATAACAGAATATTTGGTTTTGGGCAGAGGTTCATGGAAGGAGAGGCTATTTTTCATTCAGAACACAGTTACATAAAGTTAAAGAAAACTAGAAATAGCATGTCTAGTAATAATCTCTACAGTATAAAATCTATCTGTCTATCTATCTATCTATCTATCTATCTATCTATCTATCATCTATTTTCTTAGCATTTAAATTTTCAAAAGTGGACCAGTTGTCTTGTGTTGTATGTCAGTCTTCATGAAAAAAGAGAAACCTTTTTAGAAGGCATTTGAACAAAATATAACACACCGAGCAAGAACAGAATTTTAAAAAATCAAAATGTGGTGCTTCTTTCTTGTTATTATAAAAGGAAATTTGACAATGTTGTTTTGAGCAGTCAAGGTGGCTGAAACTTTAGCAGTCCATGTGGACTACTTACAGAGTAATGCATATGAAATTGATTTTATCTAGACTATTGTACATAGTAACTCAAAATTACCTGCCCAAAGCATAATCACTCTCTTCATTTCTGCATTGCTTGCAAGTATTCATAGGGAAAAATTGCAGGTATGCTGTGTGATTATATAGCACACACTGAACTCTGGCATCCCTCAAACAGTCCAAGAGAACCTCATGAAATATCAGCAAAACCTGTAATTTTCTGAAAGTCCATTATCTTCTTTTAACCAAAATACCCCATGGCTAGAATACAGCCACACACACAAATTTATCTTTAGAGAGAAAAAATTCTTAAGAGTCCCTTTTTATTATCATTTGCTTTACTGTAATAGTGATAGCACATTACAAGCACCTACCCCCTGTATAAACAGGAGTTCTGGACTTTCTAGTGAAAAAATAACTTGCAGAACCAGGTTTCCACATTATTTGAACACTGATGGGGTCACACTGGTCACTTTCTTTTTAATCTAATATAAAAGAGAATTACATGTGGTGAACCAGCTGCAGAATAAGTGTCATCCCTCACCCATTGTTTGGTTGACAGTTCCATTGTCCCTAGGGAAAAGGACTGTCAAGGGACATTCCACCTGGGAAGAGGTGATTGGTCTCCACTGATGTTAGAAAAATCAAAGTAATAAATGACTTAAAAATAAGGGTTAAAAAAAAAAGAAGTTGTTTTGTTGGATTTTTTTTCTCTGTTCACTGGATAGTCAGAGAAGTTAAAAGGATAGTACAAGAACAAGGTTTTTACTAACATGCTTTACTAGGAATACAGGCACCTGCAACCTAACATAGAAGAGGGTTTGAAGTTATTAAAGTCTGAGAGTCAAAAAATGAAAAGATTTCCAAATCCATGCCCTAATCTGATGGGCCTGACCTCTTTCCCTTGTCAGCTACAAGTGCCAGCAGAAAATATATGAAAAAGCTTCAGTTTTTACCTTCCTGCTCTAAGCACTGGATCTGAAACATCTAGAAATATCTGTTCCCTAGAAATGGGCTATTGACAGCATTCAGTTGCCTGGGTTTCCTCATCTGGTAACAATTTCCAGTGCCCAAGGATATTCCATCTGCTTCCCAGGTAGCTCTTCCAGAAAGGTGTGAGTTGAGTGGAGTGCAGTGCATCCAGCAATCCTGTATGGAGGCACTGATACCACAGGAATCTCAAAAGGAACTCAAAGTCTCCCACTACGCCTTCAGCCATCACAGGCCATGCAGTCTAGAGAACAGCTCATGTTGCTCCGAGGTGGATCCTGAGTGCAGGACCTCTCACAGTCCATGCTCTGCTGACAAGATGTCAGATGCACTCACCCTTGAGAGTATCTAAGGTAAAAGCTACTGCACAGGTGGGAGAGAGGATCTAAAGCAGACTGATGCTCTGACAGAGCAGGACTAAGCACACTTCAGGTAGCAGTGAACGCTTGTGGGCAGCAGAACCAAACCCCAGCACTCAACTCTATAACAGGAAAATCTGGGCAGGGCACGTTTCAACACCTCTCCTTAGGGGTCATAGCCATGAAATTAATACCTTTCTAAGGGCCTGCACTTATGAGTACACAGGTTTTTGTGCACGGAAGGGCTATCTTATTAAAGTCATCTTCTGTTACTCAGTTGCAAGTAACGCTTTGGCAGTCCATGGGAGAATCATTCTTACAGTGCTCTCTGCGTCACTGCTCTTTGGAAAACTTTCCTTGGGGCTGGTAATGAGAACACCCTCCAGGATAATGGAAAACTGAGGGTGGAAATGTTCCGTGGGTGCCAGAGGTCAGCATCTGTTTTCTAGCTTTTCTTGCCCTGGTAGTTGGATCTTTTTGTGCCTAAACTGAGCAAGCTAATGGAACCATGCAAGCTTACTGCTGTGCAAATAGCAGGCGACTACAGACTGATAATGTACTGTAGCATGCTTCTCTGTGGCCTCAGAAAAATCTAAGGATACAATTCAAAGATGATTATGGCCTTTTATTGGTTGATTTTTTATAAATAGGTCTGTATTTTTAAAAATTTTTATAAATCAGGTCTGTGCTGTATCACCTACCCATGGTATGTGTGGTACATCGTTATTTACATCAGAATTCACCCTGGGCAAAACTGCAACTAGGGAAAATTCATTCCTATAACTAGGGTAAAACTAGTCTTATACTACCAATCAAATGTCTACTACAGCACTGCTCCAAGCAAGAAAATATTTCAGGGATGAATAGGAAACTTAAATTTTTTTCTCATAGACTAAAGGTTGATGCTGTATATAGGGTATATCAGAAGGACGTGGACGGTTAGAGTGAGTCCAGGGGAGGGACTGGATCTGGCTGGAGCACTGGGCGTTTCTGTGAAGATAATGAGGGAGTTGGGATTGTTCAGCTTGGAGAAGGCTCCAGGGACTCCTTATAGCACCTTCCAGTACTTAAAAGGGGCTACAAAATATGTGTTATGTTAGGAAAGGGCTTTAAACTGAGAGAGAATAGGTTTAAATTAGATTTAGATAATAGGGAGAAATTCTTTGCAGTGAGGTTGTTGAGACACTGGAACAGGTCATCTTGGGAAGCTGTGGATGCCTTATCCCTGAAAGTATCAAGGCTGGATAATGGACTTTGGTCTAGTGGGTCTGGTCTAATGGAAGGTGTCTCTGCCCATAGCAAGGAGTTGGAGCATTATGATCTCTAAGGTCACTTCCAACCCAAAACATTCTGTGATATGAGGCTATCATATAGCATATCTAGCATATACCAACTTTGTATACTGTGAAGCAAACTAAGGACAGTAAACATAATTTGTTTAATGAGGATTCTGCCTCTAAATGTTTTTTGTATTGAATCACACTGTATTCAAAATCCAACTGAATCACTTCAAAATCCACCTGGCAGTACAAATTTCCTGACTGCCTCCAAGCCAGGTTGCCATCTTTGGACTACAGGAAAGCAGTTGCCTATACCAAGCCAAAGTGTCCTCCTGCACACAGACATTCTGTGCTGGGGAGATTAAACCCCGAGGAAAATCTTTTGAACATTTCTAAAAATAACATCTTGCTTCTTATTCTTCTCTGCCAAAACAAATTACTAGTATTTTCCCTATGGAAAGACTCCAATAGCATTGCTATTGGGAACTCTGCTGCTCTGAATCTGAAAATCCAACCAATAAATCCAATAAAGAAAACCACAGAGGAGAAAAAAAGTGGGTGTTACTCTAATACACTTCAGGCACATGGCCAGGCAACTTTCATGTAGTTACAGGGAGATGGACAAGATGACCTAGACTATATGCCTTTTCTTCTCTATCAAAAATTGCCATGGTTCTATAATTATATCAAATAAAATTATGCTTTCTTCAGGCTGCAAGTGGTGCCAAATGTTATCAGTATGGGAAAGCAGGACATTTAAACCACTCAAGCAGGTGAAGTCAGTCACTGATATTATTTTCCTGAGTGCTGATAATGGCTGTTCAGCTAATCCGGTTCGTAGACTGCTTTGCTATGTTGTAATGATATTTGCACCCCTGGAAGACAGCCACACACTATTGAAATGATGCTTGATAATGTTTCTGTACCAGTTCCACTTCAATTGACCTGACTGCAGTCTTATCAAAATGTTCAGTTTATAGAACCTAAGCTATATTTGTGTCTCCCTGATGGAAAAGAAAAATCAGTCCCTAAACAGAGTGACCTTATTGTGTAAGTTAGAGATGACTCTTTGCTTGAGTGCAATGGGGGAAAAATTCACTTTGGGGTCTCACATTCTTTCCATTGCTATTTTAAAACTACAGACTGTCCTTCACTTCTGCACAGAGCAGCCCTAGTGTTCAACCCCATCTTCTTCATGACAGGCTGAATGCAGGGTGGACTATGGAGTGAGTGTTTTTTAACATAACTCAGCAAGCTATTGTTCTTATTTTTAACATAAAGCCCTCAATCTGGAAATGTAGAGAGGAGTATAACAACCCAGCTGTCACCCAAGGAAGAGATGTACAATGTTTACCAATGCCCCCCTGGTATGTAGCTAAACCTTTGTTCTTTACTGAGTTTGGGTGAATCAGAGCCAAATGTGGTAGAGAGTCTGGTAGGGGAAGTTATAAAAGCTACATAAAATTATATAAGCTGTTCTGACTACCATGGAGCCAGGCCTTGTCTGCATGGACAGTAATTCCATGTAGTAGGAGTGGATCTGAGAATTGAAAGGGTTGATTTTGAGACACCTACATCAACCTTGTTCAGACATTTTGCTTTGCACAAGACTTAGGCTGCTCACTAGAAGCAGTGGTCCCCACTGCATACATGGCTCAAAGATGTTTGCAGGATAAGTTAGTCTGCACTTTTATGTTTCCATTGTAGTTCAGGCACATTTAGTATGTACCCTGGGCAGTTCTCATGCTGCAGTTTCCCTTGAAAGAAAGCCAGCTGCACACACCAAAGCTGATTCATGAACCAAGCCAACCTGCAGGAAAAAGAAGATTTTGAGTTTGCCTCAGAAGCTTGCTACTGCTCTGATCCAAAATACTAAGGCAGAGGTGGCCACATTCCCTGAAGAACCCCTGCCTGGTACCTGTTTTTTGTTTGGTTGGTTTTTTTTTTTTTTTTTTTTTTTTCTTATTTTTAGCATAAATAGATTTTAAAAGTAAATAAAAGACATACCCTCAAATATAGATATTTTAAGCTGCTCAAGCCTGCACTGCAAGTAATTTCCTTTTGCCTTCAGAATCTCAAATGGCTTGAATGAGGTGGCCTGGCAGAAGTACAGATGGTGCTATACCAGAGCAATGATTTCACTGTACTTAAACACAAGGTGCCAGAATCTGTTAAGAGGTTTGTGGTCCTAGAGTCCAATCAACCCCAAACATCCTCAACAACTCCAGGGACTAGAAGAAAGAAGCCTTATTTCAATGAAACCAATGTGAATGCAAATATGGAAGGCCCTGTTGTGGATGAGAATTTCAGAATTTCCTTCTGGTTGTTTAGCATGAGTTTGCAAACCAAGGGGAAAATAATCTTAAACTCCACATAAAGCTGTCGTTAATTCAGACAAGGTCCAGCCTTTGCCTTTCCTCCAGTAACTTTGAAATTTTTTAAAATCTGCACATTGACACTCATTATAAATGGAATTCAACCCAGTGCAGAGCACTAGTCAAGCTCCTAAATTTTGCTCAAGGCGGGGCAGAGAATAGTAAGTAGGTTTTCTCTGCAGGGTTGAATTTATTCCAAAATTAGATGCCAGCTTCACATCATTACATTTCAGGGCAACACAGCTAATTACCAAATACAGGATCTGAGCAGAAATTAAGTCACTTCAGAAAATGTCTTGGTGGCCAATTAGTGTTTAAAATAAAACAGATTTTTTTTTTGTTTGATATGTGATAAATTTTCTGGGCAGGAATATAATTTCTGAATTAAATAATGCCTGAAATGGGCTGGGTTTGTGCCTGTTGCATGACTATCTTGTTTGCTTTGTCACTTCTTTAATTTTCCATTATTTTATTGTATGCTGACTACTTTTTTGTTTATTGAAAATATAAGCATGACATTAATTTCATTATCCTATTCTACATGCAAGCATGTATTACATTTGCAAATGAAGAAGTGGTAAGGAGAAGCAAATTCAGTAAGAGGGTTTATTATGCATGCATAACCAAGCAAGTGCTTGTTTTAGAACAGTACATCTTGAACAGTTGTGATAAGGATTGCCAGGATTTAACTATGACTTTTATGAAAAGAAATTTTTAAGTATCTACTGAAGAAAAGATTTTAGTTCATGGACCTCTTCATGTTTTCTCTAGAGTACCAGCCAAAATTTTTATATTAATTATTAGTTATTTTATTATAAGTTAATTATTATTAGTTAATTTATTATGCATTAAAATCTGAAACAGAGAAATTAGGGACAAATTTATTAAAATATTAACTTGCCATAAACTCTCATTATTGTGAGTAGCTTCTCTTTGATGGCATCCTCAGTAGAAATGAAACAAACTGAAAAAAGATATTTTTAAACATTAACCCGAAAATCAAAATATATTAAAAAAGGATTTTTTTAATATTTGAAATAATCTCAAATACTCATTCCCGTTGGCTTTGCACGCTGCTGTAAGTTTCAAGATATTGAAACTATACAAGAAGTGATGGCACCATATGTTTACTTGAAGTGATTTGTGAAAATACAGGTTATTAGGAGAGCCAAATTGGTAGCAGGGATAGTACTAACACAATTTCTCCTTATAGCAGAGTATAATGTTGAAGCATCATTTAGATTTAATGATGCCAAGTTCTAATTACTTATATACAATAATATAATATATAAATTTAAAATATTAATAACATAGTAAAAAATCTAGCAATGTATTATTAACATTGATTTGATATTATATAGATAATATTTGCATCACTGTTTTACTACTGCTGTAATAGTATAACAACATGATGAATGTAATATATATATATTAGATGGAATTATAAAATAGTTTTGTAGTTATGTTATACATGTTATACTACAGACACTAAACAGAAAAATGTTGAAGAATGTGTATCCCCATGCTGAGGTTTCTTTTCAGTTAGGTAATTAGCATGAAGATTTTCTTTCCATCATCTTCCATGGCTATGTTTTCCCCTGTACATTTCCTTGGGTGCTTTGTCATTTGTTCTTTTATTTTCCAATCATCTTCTTTGTCACATTTTTCCATGCTTCCTAGAAATCTTCACTCACTAAAATTATTGAAGATGTAGCCGTGCAGTTCACTGGGCTCAGGCTGGATCATGGGATGCTATTTCTGGCACAGCCACAAACCTACAGGCAAATCTTATTCCTGCCATTCGGTGCTTGCTTTCACTTTTTCCACGGTGCTGGAAGTGCACAGTGTTGTACTGAACTCCTTTGTCCTCCTGGTGATTTAAAAAGGGACACGAATAAATGCAGCACCACATTCCCAAATTGAACAGAAAATTCACATTTCAGTGAGCAAGACATGAAAGGGAGGCCAAGTTTGCAAGGAACTGCTTAGGCTATTTAACTTTAGGAACGCATCCCAATCCCTGAGGAAGGAAATATAAAGGCTCATTCCTTCTCTTGTTATTTCCACATGACATCTCATTCGACATGCTGGGTTGACGCTGGGCTCACAAGAGGCAGCTGTGATGGCCAATGCAGCCCCACAGGTCCCAGGAAGGTGCAGACAAGTCCAGTAAAGCTGTAAAGCTGAGCATGATGAGGCCAAAGTCCTGGTGCTGTGCTCATTGTGGAAGGCAGTCAAGCTTCAGAATGATGTTTTGAATAATAAATATAAGTTTATGCAAGCATAAGACAAACTGTCTTAAAGATGAAGACAGAGGTGACCATATACATCACATATGGATATAGCTTATTTTTGATTTCTCTCAGTTAAACAAATAAGGCAAAACTTGTCAATTATTCTTCTAGAACAGAATAAATATTTTGAATATAATATTTTGTACTGAATTCATAAGTCACAAGTCACTAGAATAGAGGTCACTCAATATGGCTAAGTGCCCAGCATCTAAGAGTTGTGTTCCTCTCAAATGGGGAAAAAGAAAATTTTCAGGCTAGCAGTTACTGCTGTTATGAAGGTTGAATCTCACTTGATCACACCTGTCATAACGCAAATGGAGTCCTGATTGCTTCTGAATTACTACAGACTTAAGGGTGGAGGCTATCCCTAAATACAGGCAATGAGACCTGACAAAAACATTATTTCCTATACATTTCTACAGTGCACTTGTGTTATTCCCAAATATGTGGGACACGGCTGTGAATTCTTGCACTGGTGAGAGCCCATCCATCAGAGAGCTGTTGATATCAGTGTGAGCCAGCTCAGAGCAATCCAGCTGCACAGCAATGCAACAAATCTCATCATGGTTGATCTTCTGTTCCAGACAGTATATTGACAGCGTAGCAAAAAGCTGTTGAGTGACCAAAGTTAGGTGTATTAGACCCAAATCACCAGCCATGGAAATGCACTAGAATAGGTTGCTTGAACCAAAATGTAAGCAGTGAAGTGTCAGTAGCATGGACACAAAATAACAAGGTTCAGAAAAACTGTGGCAATAGAAAGTTTGTGCAGAAGGCAAGCAATTACAAGAAAAACACCATATAAATTAATTCCTCCATGCTTATTAATAAAACTGCTATTCCGAGATGATGTAACTGAGATTACATTCATGGTTTTTTGTTTGTTGCATTTTAGTTAATAACAGACAGTTTACTATGTAGGTTTCCAATACTGGAAGGAAATGTCTCATCATTAATTCATTGAGTCATCTATTTTAATTAGATCAAGAGTTAGAGAGCTCACACACTTGTATTCATATTCATTAAGGAAATGCACCATTACCTAATAAGATTGTGCATTGTTTCATGACACAAATGGTTGGAGTAACAGGTTATAAAAATCAAAGTTAGGAACTACTATTCACTTATGTTGCATTAAAATCATTAAATATTCAACACAGAATCCCATTTCAAAAATAAAGAAGAATCCAGAGAGTCTGTAATGGATATAAATGTGATAATTTCTTTAAGACTCATTCTTTGGATATGTGACACACAGTAAGACAAGAAATTTAATTATGGTAATCTTGGAGCTGAGAACTCCCCATTTGTACTTACAGTAGGTGATGGTGAAGCCAGAAATATTCTTTCAAGTTGAGAGATGCCAGCCTGGCTCAGTTTTCTGAAATCAAGCACCTCTACATTGCCCTGTGTTCGGTAAATTCATGGGATTAATGGACACCCCAGGAGACCTCATTTTACAGCACCAAACAGCAATCAGCTGCCTGAGTTGTTGTCTCAGGAAGCCTCAGGTCTCCACAGCAGCACTAGAAGTGCTCATTATGTGTGGGTAACATATTCCCAACCAAGCACTTGTGACAGAATTTGTTCTATGTCATATAGTTTATTCATTTGAGGGAAGATGAGAATGGATCATCCTTTATTTGTTCAACAAAGTATCTGTTTAAGACCTTTTGTGTCCCAGACACTGACATTTTATTTTAAATTGCATGTTGCGTTATTTGGCTCTGTTCCTAATACCAACGTGATGAATTCAAGAGCATAATAGATGCTTGCTATCAATTTTGTACCATATTAGTATTTTACTCACAAAATACCACAGCAGGAAAAAAAAATGTAGTCTTTTAAACAGCTATTTTCTCTTCCACATCTTGATTTGTTTTGGGTTTTTTTTCCCAAATCTGTCTCTGCAAGAATGTGCTCACCCTCTCTTCTATTATTTTTTATAATCTCAGTAAATCTCCCTGGATCTAAATGGTATCTTCCTTTTCGTTTGTTTTGTTTTCCTGTTTATTATGCTTGTTATAGTGGATCTTACAGCCTCATTAGAATTAGTTTCAAAGCTTCCATCAAGTCCAGCCTTTCTGGGCCTTACTAGAGCCAGGGCTGGAGATGGGGGCAGCTACAGCCGTGTTTGTTCCAGCTTCTGGGAATAGACATCACCAAGACATGAGGACAGGCTGGAGAATTTCAGGCCAACATTTTCTGATAGCCCTTCTTGCCCTTTTGCAACGTGTCCTTAACCTGGGTGATAGCATAGAAGGAGAAGTTGGTAACTGGCAAGGGGTCACAACTGATCGTGAGCATGGGGGTTTCTCCACATCCTCATGAAGGCCAGAAATTTGCTCTAAAGGTATATTCTGGCAACATTTTTTTCTTCCTATGAATAAGTAATCAAAACTATTGCAGACTGACGGTTAATGAAGATCACTACCAATTTTACAGCCTGGTAAACACAGAAACCGGCAGGAAGGATCAGGATTCTGTCTCTTTCTTATGTGAAATAAAGGAAGGATCAGAAAAAAGGGAAGGCAAGAGAACAAAAATGCAAAGCCACACAGGATAACCTGTAAATTGAATATAACACATACATTGATTCTGTTCTGTACCCCTGGAGTTGTTGTACACTGAGCTTGAAAACTCAAATAAACCACTTGGCACTTGAATACACGGACTCCTTCCAGGCAGTTATTTCCTGCATCAAGGCTGAAGAAAATGAGATGACAGAGAATTTAACTTTGGAAATTGCCATAAGGGTGCCATCAATCTACAAGCTGAGTATCCAGTTGTATTTAAAAATCAACTAATTTTAATTGCCATGTGTGCTGCAGGGTGAGTTTCAAGCCATAAGCACTTGGATAAAATAGAGGTAGAAAAAGTATTCCTTCCTTCCTTCCTTCCTTCCTTCCTTCCTTCCTTCCTTCCTTCCTTCCTTCCTTCCTTCCTTCCTTCCTTCCTTCCTTCCTTCCTTCCTTCCTTCCTTCCTTCCTTCCTTCCTTCCTTCCTTCCTTCCTTCCTTCCTTCCTTCCTTCCTTCCTTCCTTCCTTCCTTCCTTCCTTCCTTCCTTCCTTCCTTCCTTCCTTCCTTCCTTCCTTCCTTCCTTCCTTCCTTCCTTCCTTCCTTCCTTCCTTCCTTCCTTCCTTCCTTCCTTCCTTCCTTCCTTCCTTCCTTCCTTCCTTCCTTCCTTCCTTCCTTCCTTCCTTCCTTCCTTCCTTCCTTCCTTCCTTCCTTCCTTCCTTCCCTCCCTCCCTCCCTCCCTCCCTCCCTCCCTCCCTCCTCTGTTCCTGTCACATCTTTCATATCTCACTCTCTCTCTCCCTTCCATGCATTTTTCTCAATCAAAATGCAAATATTATACTTTCATCTAAATTAAAAGATGCTTTTTTTTGCTTTAGGTGAGGTAATGGAATTGTAGCTTGCATAAAACTGCAGAATTAACAAAAGAAAGTATATAGAATTTTATAAATCACTTGAACTTTGGGGAGCAGAGGAAGGATATACATGCGTGCAAATAAAGTTTGTTTTTGCATTTGAACTTCATAGAGCAATTTGGAATTCTTTCTTTTTCCCTTGGATAACCTCAAGTTCTGAGAAAAACAAGGCTTATATAAATCAGTGTTCTGGACTTCTGTTAAAAAAAAAAAAAAAAAAAAACTCCCATCAAATGCTAAACAATGCAACAGTGATGCAGTAGAGTGCAATAGATGAGCTTTAAGTGAAGGTGAGTGGTTATAAATATAATTCAAGTGTATGATTAATGCTTACCCTGTAAGACATTTTCTGAAGATTGCAAATATACATAATATAAGAGATAAATTGACCAGTCTGGATTTACTAATAGTTTATTAATAATTTATCATAAAATTAAAAATTATTCTCTGTTGCTATGAGCAAAGAAACCCACTGATATGAGATGTATTGCATCATTTATGATATTGACTAAGTCTACAGGAACTGGTTTTAATATTGTGTTATCTGAAAAGAAAGATTCCAACAATGTTAAAAGAGAGAGATTTAAATGTTTAATTCTATTGTTATTAAGGACTATAAAGTGCTATCTGATATGATTAGCCTGTATTTTGTGAAAAGGCACTTAATAAAAATGGCTCTAATAGCTATATATGAGCTGTGTGATAACTATTATTATGCTCATATCAAATGCCGAAAATATTTTCTACATAATTTCCTAAACTGCGATCAAAATAATTTTTGAAAAGTGCTTTTAACTAGCTCCGATATGAAAGACACTACATATAAGTTATATACATATATATGTGTTTTATAGAAGAAGCCTTTAGGTCAAAAGGTACAAAGGTCCTAAAAAACATCAAGTACATTTAATCTGAAAAGAGGTGACAGACAAAGAAATACATCACATCAATCCATTAAGTGCAGTGCTAGAACATGCATTGTACTCTAAAAATCACAAGTGGAAAAGTGAGAATAGTCAGACATAAATGGAGGACTAACTCTTCAGATTAATTGATAATACCTCACTCATCTGAAAAGGAGTAAAAGAAATTATCACCTGAGAGGAGGAGAGAAATAGTATGAATCAGTGAGTAAATTGAAGGAATTGACTTTGAATGGAAGGCAGGCAAAAATGTCACAATCAGATTCACTGAAGGACTCACATTTGTGCAGAAAAGCAGGACTATAAGGAAAAAGTGAATGATGGGTTTTGCTTCTTCTTCATAACAGGAACAGTTCTTCTGTCCAACTTAAAAACCACATTTCTATTCTATTTACATTCTTCCACAGTCATATTGTCATGTACGGTCAGTGAGCCATGTCTGCAGAGTAGCTGGAAGTATACTGAGATTCTCTAAATTTTCTATTTTTTATCTTACCCAAAAAGATTTTAGAATTTTGTTTTAAATGCCTAGAATATAATCCTAACTGTAAGAAACCCACATCTGTTTCCGGTTACCCCAGAAATTGTTTCAGCCTCTACCACCACAAATTTTGCGAGTTCTGATGCCCTTTGTGTTCTCAGGCTGTCCTTGAATCATATTTCTTCCTCTTCTTAGAGCTGTTGCTCTAGTTACTGAATTGTAACAATTTTGTTGTTCTTTAATGGCAGCGTTTATATTTTGAAATTGTTCTTTAATGACTTTATGCTTGGAAACCCTTTCAAAGCAATAAGTCAAATGCTAATGCTAGCATTAGTACAGGGGATAGATTAACAATGAGGCCCAGAGATAAAAATCAAGCAACAAGCCATTAATCAATAAAAAGATTTAGTGTAACTTAAGATTTTCCCAAATCTTCAAATCAAATTTAGTCAACCAAATCACATCATATATTCCCCCTCATAAATATATCATGGTTGATCTTAAAATGACACCTTCAAATTCAATGTGAAAGTTGTCCTTACATATTTTCCACTGATGATGAGAAACCTTATCGATTCCAGCCACAATATATGAATATATTGAAATATAAGTGAACATAATAATTTCAATTTCTATTGCATATAAATGACATATACATCTATATCTATCATTTTGTCTTTATGCCTGGTTGTATTTCCCAGTCTGCATGGAAATTGTTTATTTGCTGTGTTCAGTTCAATTCCTTTTTTCATCTGCATCTCAGTAGTTGCTTAATACATGGGAGCAGATCCTTTATCACCTTCTTTTACAGCTGGGGGGTTGTCCTCACCCAGGTGCAGAGCATTACGTTTGGCATTGTTGAACCTCCTGATGTTCACATGCATCCACTTGATCAAAGCTTGCCCAGTTCTCTCTGGATGGTGTTCCATCCCTCAGGCATGTCAACCCCACCCCTCAGCTTCTTGTCATCTGCAAACTCTCTGTAGGTGCAGTGGATCCCACTGTGTCATCTGTGATGTTACTGAACAGCCCTGGTCCCAGTATGGCCCTGTGGGGACACTTCTCATCACTCATCTCCATTTTACCCCTTGATTTTCTCAAATTGAACTTTCTTTCCATTTATGTCATTTCCACTCTATTTTTATTATCCTCTTTAAGCTGGCTTTATTTTTGAACTTATGTTTTTGTACTGCATGCAATTCCAGGCAGATTTTTCTCAGTTAAATAAATTATATTTTGATAATTATTCTGTCATGTTTTAGCCCTAGTAGAAAACTAATCTACTATGCAGAAAGTTAACTCTATCCCAACCAAAACCACCACATACTTCCTTTCAGATATATCCCTTTGCAATACAAATTTATGCAAATTGCTCAAATTTGATTAATTGTAAAGTTTTCTAAAAATTAAACTGAATACATACAATTTTTTATGCAATTTACAGTTAGGTACCTAATTACCTTTGCAGGTCAACTCTTGATCACATATTCAGAATGTGATCTCAATTCCACCAGTTTCTGAAAATGAAGAAAAAAATGTTGGAATGTTTGCAAAATGTCCTCTATAACCACAAAAAAGATTTCTAGTAGCTATATGCTCTATTTATAATGTTGAAAATGAGTATAGAATACCTCAAAGTCCAATTCCTTTCTAAAGTTACCAGAAGCAGCCATTTGTCTTAGAAAATAAGATTTTCTGAAGATCTGAACAGATCTGCTCATGTTCTTTGAATTCTTATGTCCCATAAGGTTTGTTCCAATCAGCACTGATGATTTTGATAGTAAGTAGGTTAGGAATTGGTTTGCATGTCCTATCAGTCCCAGCAGGGTTGTGCTCTGAGAGGCCTGTAGGACCTGCTAAAAGCATTGCACTTCTCAGCATTCTAGTAGCAAATGGATGTGCATATAATTGAAAATGTTGCAGTAACTGGCTGAGTGTGAAAAATATGAAGATATATTTATTTGCAAAGTTAGATGTTGCCCTCTATGAGTCAGCTGAGAATGGCAGCATTTACTGCCTATGAAGAAAAAATCCTTTGCAACACATTGCTCTGTAAATCCTCCCTGTAGGTCCCACAGTGGCAGAAACTATGCATTGAGTTTTCAAGGTGGAGAATGGCAGAACATATGTGAGATAAATGGAAGTGTTCTATACTGCCAGCTATTGCAGCTAAACAAATCACTTGCTTTTTATTCTATCTCCACAGCTAAACCTCCCTAGGAAAGTCTTTAGGTAAGTGAACAGTCTTCTCCAGGGAGAAGAAACAAAAGAGAGCTTTCAGGGAAAAGTTCCTTAATTTCAAACAACCTGATGTTCAGTTACACATCTCAATATCAAGACATTTTTGTGGTACTCAAGCTTCCCACTGCACACAAGTACTTTGATTACTTCCTGCATTCTATCACCTGCCTGCTGAGTTTTAAAGATAGTTTAAAATCTATCTCACTCTAGCTGAAGAAGAAAATATATAAGGACATTAAAATTATGTGCAGGTATCCCTAAAACTGGTGAATTTGGAAGATGTGGTGAACAAGCACTCAAAATGAAGCTTCTACGACTGCCATTTTGACACATCTCTGCACAGGTCCTGACCATCCAGAGATGTTTTGTACCAGCTTAGGCAGTTCTATATATTTCCCTCAAAAATGTTATTTACAAGTGCTCACACTAATGATCCAATGAAAATACAAATTACAGATTGGATTTAGTTTGCCTAATTTTAAACACCTGATCCCTACACTTCTACTCAAAGATCTCTCGAGTACATCTATGTCTTCCTTTAATTGTGGGAAGCAAACTGTCTCAAAGGCTACATCTACATTTTGGTCTTCCCCAAAAAGTACATGCACCCCAGGACAAGCTGAGCATATATCCATTTTGCCTGAAGTCTCCTCTGTCTGGTACTGTCAGGTGTGATTGTTATATTTGTTTTTCATTTCAGTCTATATGATGAAGTGTAAGGGCTACGTTAAACCACTGCTGGGGTAGTTGTTTTGTGACATTATGCTGCATGTTTTCTTATGGCAGGCAAATGTTGCTCTCTTTGACAAAATCTTTTGGGTTTTTGTAAGGCTATACAGGGCATGGAGAGGTTTGTGGTGTCTCATCCTTGCTGCCTGTAGAGTGTGGTCCCTGCACCAGACGTTATTCTGGAACTCCAATTTTTATCTCAAAGGGAACTGAAATTTAAAAGCCCAGGAATGAACTATCACACACACAGTGGGAATGATAGAGGGTCAGATCTAGAAGCCAAGTTATTTGCTAGTGTAGATGTACCAAATCGTATTTTACAGCTGACATTTCACCAATACTGAGTCAAGTGGAATAATTACCCTCAGCATCTTACTTATAACATCACTATTAACATGTCAGAATGTGATTTGCCTTGACTTTCATTGTTGACTTTCATTTGGCTTCTTTTCCACTCTAACTCTTGGACCTTTTTTCTTGCATTTGCATTTTTTTATGCAGCTATGCCTAATCTAGTATTGATGAACATGATTTCTCCCTCCAAACTGTAGAACTTGACAAACATCTTACTGAATTTTATCTTGCTGATTTAAGATCATATCTGAAGATTATTACAGTAATTTTGAGTCTTGATTCAGGTCTCTAAAGCCTTTGTATGCCCTATGCTGTTAATTAGTAGAATTCATAGATTTCATAGATAATCACAATTCATTTTGTCATCTAAATCACGAATGAAAATACATTTAAAAGTCTTAGATGTAGACTGTAATCTGTAGCTAATTCATGTGTTTATATTCATCCTATTTCTCCTTTAACCTCTCACCTGAGAACCCCCAAGAAGTACCTCTATAGTTGCATAAGTATTTAAAACTTGCATTCATATCTAATCTGGTTCACAAAATTATATTTAAGTTACCAAACTGATTGCTTATGTCCCCGAAGAGGAAGCAGTCTGTCACTTACTGAGCTCTGCATTAATGTGAGTTAGCTGTTCTGTCACTAATTTTGCATTCCAATTTAGAAATAGGTAATCAAAAGTGGGCTAATGATGCTATATTTTTCTCATATTCTATTAAAAGCACCATGTATTTAGTCCAGTATATTTATAGAAATCCATGGGTTTGTAGAAAATTGCCTCAGTAAGTTTATTGTTATCAAGTGACCTACTTTTCACCTTAGTCCATTTGAACGTAGCAGATATATTTACTATCAGTTACTGAGACAAGAAATGTGGTATTGTTTTGTCTAGATCAGCATCCTTTAATGGCCGTGCAGTCTATTAAATATCTATTACAGACTCTAGGTTTAATAAATGATTTCTAATTGACTAGATGTCAGTGGCAACATTCAAGAAAACTCAGTTACATGGGATTTTTCATTGATTTTCCCCATATTAGAAAATGTAATGTCAGCTACCATTAATTGAGTTTTCACAATACCAAGCATACTGCAAAAGTAGCTGCTAAGTGAAAGCACTTCTAGCCTAACATGCAAGAGAAGTACTTTTTAAAAATTAGTCCAATATATAAACAATTATTACAGTTATGTGTCTCTGTGGGTCAAATTGATGTGAATGCAATTAAAATCTATAATATGGAACCATTTTGCAGGCTTCTAGAAAAAATGCATTTAGAGACATATTCTGCACTTGTTTGTCTTTATCCACTTCACTGCCTGCATCCAGCACCACACAAGTTGGTTAATCCACGGCTTCTAGTTCTTACCTACAAGGGTGACATCACCCCTTACATGAGGTTGAACCACTGCTGTCCATGACTCAAAGACAGAACTGCTAATTTATATTGTCCTATAAGTATACACATGTCAACCCAGGCTTTGTGCCATTACTAAGGAGGGTATGATCCAAAGTAAAATTTATGAGACCATGACAAATATATTCCTTACCATTGAAGATTCAGAGTTCAAAATGTGTTGGTGCATCTTTGCTGCCTGCCTGTGTCTGCATTTGTGTGACCAGGCCTTCAGGATCACGTATGCTTTCTACAGGTGCAGTTACACAGATTTTCTTTCATGTGATCACATTCACCATGCCAGAATTGACCATCGGTCTCTACAGTCCTAGTGAGATGATATTAGAAGTCTGGATGTGAAAATTCATTTGACTAGGCACAATTTACAGTAGTGCTAGAAGTTCTTATGTATTTGTAGAGAAAGAAAAAATCCATGACCTTTCTAAAGTATGTGATGTAGCATTCAATTTCCCTGCATCTGATCGATAAGCAAGCAGGAAGTTATATCTTTTGCCATGGTAGACAAGCATAATTAAGCAATAAGGCAGTGGAGGTAGTTGTGATTATCTTAGGATGCACCTGGGAGCTGCCTTGTTGCTATTTTAAAACATCTTTATGTGAAGGGAACTGTATTAATTTCTGCTGAGAAAGATAAAGTTGGCAATTTGGAATGCTCACGAGCAGCAGTTTCAGCTGTGCTTTACAGGCAGTAATGTGGTGCGTTCACCCCAAACACTTGGGCTTCTCCTTCAGCAGAGGGAAAGATGGAGCAGGCTGTAAGCACTTAATTGACAGTTCAGACCGAGCAAAAAAAAAAAAAAAAAACAAACAAAAAAACAAACAAAAACCAACAAAACAACAACAACAGCAACAAATTAAAAAAAAAAACAACCCGCAACACCTCCTACAAAACAATTATGTTTTGGCTGCCTTCCAGTGAGTGCAAAACTTACATTTTTACCAGTTTAGAATAAAAATATGTTGCTTCCAACACTTGATTTTCAGGGAAGAAATCTCTGCATAATTAATACTATTGCATCCACATTCTAATTTATGCATTTTAATTATATCAAAGTGATATAATTATCACCTGGTGAATAATTAATGCTAGCAAAACAATGGGTCTGAAGCATAAGCTGAAAAGTATCACTTTTTAATGAGCTCTGTAAATTTAAATAACTAATGAAAGCTATTTAACTGTTTGATTGTGGGTATATTTCTCCCTGATACGATCAAGGATTAACTACCAAAATTGAGCAGCCTCTCAAGTGGAGAAATGTTAGGTTAGTTTTTTTTTCTTAGTGCATATTGACCCATCTGAGCTATATGCTTGCAGGAAAGAGATTTATTTGCATGTTTCACCTCTGGGAGGAACTGGTAAGCCATTGGTATCATCGATAAGATGTAAAATCAAAATTCTTGGCACAGCTTTCCCCTCTGACCCCCTGTCTTCAAGTAGGTCAGTTCATGCAAGTTTCATGGGGAGATTTAGAATTGAATCTAAAGAAATACAATATAGAATTTATTATCTTTGAGTTCAGCAATCTAAGAATTAAGGATGTAGGCCAGGTTAGTAATTTAGAGCCTTGCAGTGGTCAGAGAGAGATAGAACCTCTGGAGAATTTAATCTCATCCTAGAATGGGTTTTTGAAATAGATGGGATTAATAACCATTTGGCAGTGTCTAGCATTTTTCTTACAGAAGCAGCTTAGGATTCCGTCTTACCCATACACCTTTTAGACAGCCAAGTTTAGATGAAGTTAATCTCACCAGCAAAGGCAGCCTCTAAAACTGTGGTGTAAAAAAGACCTACTCACACCAATATGAGGGTGTAAAGAGAAAAAGAGGCAAAACAGAAGGGCTCACAGCACAGAGCTGTGCAAAGTTCAGTGAGTCACACAAACGATCAGCATCAGCTCCTTGGCCAAGTCTCATATTTGAATCATGTCACTCTTTAATAAAGTCTCTCCCCCCCTGAAGGGCTCAAAATGTACCTTCATATTAATCTGCCATACCCAATACCAACCTCCAGCCCTCTCTGCTCGCTGGAGCTGGGCTGGGCACAGTGATGTGCTAAGAGCAGGCTGTCCCAGATGTGCAGCATGTCCTGCTTTCATGCACTCTGAGTTTGTCACGCCAAGAGCGGTGAAAGCATGTGGACAGCAGACAACACTGACTGAGAGCATGGAAACCTGGCAGCAGAAAGGGCTCATTTCTTTAGGAGAGTAAAACGGTACAGCAAATGATGAATTACTGCAATCCCTGGCAATATATTACGTGCACTCAAGAAATACCAGCTTGTCAATATGAATACAAAATGAATAGCTTCTACCAACTTTTTTTTGTTCTTGTTTTCCATATCAGAAGTTTGCACTTTAATGCTAAATGTTTGAGGAAGTGTCATAAAAATAACAGCGACAGGACATTTAAAGGAAATAAGATTGACAAAGGCTGCTGCCAATTTTGCATATCAGGCCCTTTATTTAAGTGCATTAATTTGACCTCAGTAACTTCTGGCTCCTGTGTTTGAAATTTTCTCTTTTTTACCTAATGTTATGTGTTGAATTGAAGTGTTTGACTCTCCATAGCTCTCACTTGTGTCACTGGGGAGATATTAGGAACTAATTGTGTTTTCCCTGTTTTCAGCTGTGTTTGCACGAGCCTGGGTATTTGCTAGTGCTCTTCTCAGTGGTTGTGGCCAAGAGTTACTCTTTCACTTTGTTCAGGTTGGATGGTGTGTCCCTTCATGCAGATGTTGGGAAGGACAGGGAAGAACAGAAAAGGCTCTTGCAGAGGGGGGTCTGCTCCAGGGAAATCTCAGCCAGCCAAAGTAATCTGCTGCCTGGCCCCGGTGAATATTCCATAGAAGTCAGAAAGCAGAACACGAAAGAAAACCTGCCATAATATCAGATTAAACCAGTTTACTTGCTGTGAGCAGCAGTACCTGAAAGAACAGATATTGGGGCAGTCTGGGGTGAGTTAACAGGCTGACACTGGGGGCTTACTTGCTCTTCACTGCTCAGCTTTGCTGCCCAGGGCTAGGCAGTATCCTGATGGCACTCCTCTGCACCCCGTTCCTCTCTCCTCACAGCAGAACCTACAATGAGTAGTAGGAGCAATTTGCCAAGAAACACAACACTTTCATTGAATCCCATTTAAGACCAAAACCTGCTTAGCATGTTTGGGATGGAGTCTGTGTTCCAGCTGTCCAGGGCTTGCAATGTGCCTGATGAAAAGCAGGAGTTCACGGTCTCAGGTGAAGAGCCTCCCTTTGCTTCTGCCCTGCAGGACTACGCTGAGAAGGAGAAAGCTGCAGCTAAGGCCCTGGAGGATGTGAAGGCTAACTTCTACTGCGAACTGTGTGACAAGCAGTACCACAAACACCAGGAGTTTGACAACCACATCAATTCTTATGACCACGCTCACAAGCAGGTAAACCTGATAAATGTCTTGCATGTTACGATGGTCTCTCTTCCCTCCTCATTGATTGTGGGAGGTTTCTAAATTCACCCAAGTAGAAGACAATTCATCATTTGATGTTTTCAACTTCAGCATGCTATTTTCCATTAAAATAAAATGGAAAATATTCACTTCTATCACAATTTCTTTTAAGCTACTCTGACTGAAAGATGTCAGCTGTAGCTTTAGATACATGCTTAATACTGATGTCTGGACTTAATTTGATAAATTTAAATGTGGAATTGCTTAAAAACCACAGGCAGGTGGCAAGACCACTTCCTCAAACGACCAGGTCGCTCTTTTGACCCTCCTAGTCACAGAAAAGCCTCTATTCTTCATGTTTTTATCAGAAGGCATATGACCATGCTGTTTCAAGCTGGTTGTGCTGTTTCAAGGGCAAAAATTAATTTTATCTATTTTTTTTTAAGCATCTGTTTCTGGAGTTAAAATCTATGTCTCATAATGTTTCTCAGGAAAAATACATTTTTCCTTGCATACAGAATGATATAAAATAATCCCTGATGAGACTTTGGATTTCTGGAAAAAGATCATAAATACTAATTTTTTAACACTTTTTTGGTATCAATTCTATCACATTTTTATGTGGTAGGTATATTTTACCCATATGTGCCTATTAACTTTATTTCCCAAGTCCCAGTTTTCCTCCAATTTTAGCAAAATCCATATTTCAATTGGCAACATGAAAGGAAAATGCAATTAATTCATATAAACACTTCAGAATTTAAAGAAAATGGTTTGTGAAGTCCAGGAGTGAACGTTTCTGAACCTCTGAAAACAGAGATCACCTCTGCTGACCTGGCATGCTAAGCACATGTTACTGGATTCTGTAGATGGATCTTTTCCTCCTGGATTTCCGCTAGTGCTTGCACTTAAGTGCTCATGCATTGCATGCATCCAAGCTGCCAGGGAATTAGTGTCCTCTGTGTGATCACACTTGTGGGTTCATGAGGGTCAGGAGCTACCTCAAAAATATGTTAAACCATTAGAAGTTGCAGGTACTTCTGGAGAGAGTATTAGAAATAATAATGTTGAATAAAATGAGCAATGCTAAAGGCAAAACTCCTCAGTCTCCCTGAAAGCCATCTTATTGTCTTCCGCAGATTTACATCACAGAGGATGTAAATCACCCTGAAATTTTCTGTGTGCGTCTATCACAGCACTTCATTAAAAAACTGCCTAAGGTCTGCCCACACATCAAATGCTGAACCATCCTGCTGAATTCAAGCACCCCAGGCAGCTATCCATGGGTAATAATGGGACTCTTTTGTCCCATCACTCCCAAACCAGAGTTATGTGCTTATGCATTAAATCAAAAGCAATTCCCCTCATCACCATTCTTTTAATTAATCCATAATTTTGTTTATAATTGTACAAAACAAATGTTTTTCCAGATCCTAAACCTGTGACTCTAATCCCTATAAATCCCCATTTGCTGCACACAATATTTTTTCACCCTTCAGCTGTTTTTTTAAGTCATCAGAAATGCATCTGAACCCAAATGGAGCCATTTGTGCTCTTTCCTCTTCACACACTCCCCCTGCAAAAAGCAGTTTATGCTAAATCCAACAGCCTGCTTCATGCACCAGCTATGATTGGGTTGTTGGGCAGGGGAGGTTTTTGGCAAGTTTCTGTTATAAAATGGCTTGTTTAAGCAATAAAACTCTTCTTAATTTTCAGATAAATTTACTGCTTTAAAAGCTGCCAGACGTGTAGTGCTGGAAACTAGGAGTCTGCACAGAAATGCGCGACACATACAGAATATCAACGGGCAGTGCAAGCTCACCTCGTCCTGCCCTTTCAGATGCAGTTCAGAGGCTCAGTTAGTGCAGGATTAGCTAGATACCCTCCTGATGTGACAGGGTAATTCAATCTCCTCTCCCCTCTCACTGGTCACCTGGTCAGCCAAGCCTGGAAAAAGAATTAGTTTGCCTCTAGGAATAGGGTAGGTGTTTAGTCTGACTTTTTATAGTCAGTCACAGAAAAGCCTCCCTTCATGATTGCATCAGCATAATCTTAAAAAAAAAAAAAAGTTAATTTATGGTTTCCTGTGGGTTTAGTTAGTTTTGTTTCAAAATGTTTATTCTGGGAGGGACATTAGCCAATACAAGACCTTCTTCCTCTGAAGGTACGTTTTCTGCTTCCCAGCAGTAATTTGAGGGTAGCTTTAGTAATCTGCGTGGATATGTTCTAAACATCATTCTTCTAATGGGGAGTAAATTAAAATGAGACACTCTTTGCATCTCAGTAACAATACAGAATACTCCTCCCATTTGATTTCCCATTTAAATGCTACTACTTCACAATTTGTATTAAAGTGGAAATGAGGTTTAGAGAAGATAGTAAGGCAGAAAAAAGGATATTGCACTGAGTGCTTAATCATAAGTCTTTTGTTTGTCTTCCAGAAGAAACAGATTTTATTCAGAGAGCTGTGGCTTTAATCTCCAAATATTGTGGTTTCATAAAATTAATTTTACGATCCATTTTCTTATAGATGATTTCAACCAGTTGTTATAGCAGGAAGTGCTGAGTCCTGGACCCAGCAGCTGGCATACCAGCCATTGCCCTCCCTGTCCTCAGAGGCTGCAAAATGTTTTGATGGCAGTCTGGCCTTGTTTGCATAAATGGTCTTTCTGCTGTCTTTCTGTGTTAGATTATTCTAAAGCAGTATACTCAGACATTGCCCCTCTCTCTCTCTGCTTGCTACATACCTTCAAATTTATACGCATAAAAATATGAGGTATGTGTACATATATATGCATAAAATTTTGACAGACCATCAAAGATCAATGCCTACATCTTCATTATCTTCTAACACTATAATCACCCTAGAGAGTTCTAATATTATTAATCTATTTTTGAGTAACATTTTCCCACTATTAAGCAATTCTTATTCCTTTGGTTGTCTTGTCAGCATTAGACTCAACATCTTTCCTGACACGCTACAAGAATTTTTCATTGATGTTACCTGCTATTGGAAATTAATTTATTTCAGCGCCCTGCTGGATAAAGTGAACACAGAAAATCTGTCTGATTGGAAGTTTGCACTCCCACCCAGCTTTACCTGAGCCCTGTGCTGTTAAACCTGATACTTAGCAAGGCTGGGGCAGGAGTGGGAGCGACTTTCCTGGCAGAATCTAATCTTTCATCACCGTACAGCCCTGTGCATGCATCTCTCATTGGCCCACCACATATCAGCTAACCCACTTGAAGTCACAGCTTTTTCCCTTTTTGTTTTTTTCCTATGACTTTATGAACCCAGGGGCAGCAGTCAGGGGGAGCAGCCTGCTTGATAAACCTGCACTTTCTCTCCTCAAGCATCAAGGTGAAGGACGCTGGCTCTGGCTTGCTCGCTGTGCTCTCTGCAGCAAAAGTTAACAGCATCAGAACGGCGTACTGGGCTCTGCCAAAGCTCTCTGAGCACTGAAAAGCAAAAAGGGTCCTGGTGAGAATTCATTTTAAAGTGATCAGGATATAGAGAACCAAGACAGGCTGCCACCTGAAAAGGTAATTTATGCAGGAGTCAGTTAAGCTGAAAATAATGTACAAGGGTAGTTCTTTTTAACCATGTTTTGTGCATCTTTAAAATGAAGCCAAAGTTGAGCAGAGGTGTCTATTTGGTCAATATTATTAAATGGAATCTTTTAATAAGTCCAGGTCATGCACAGTATCCATTCATTCAGTTAACAACAATGTAGTTGGATCTTTCAATTTTTTGTATAAATAATCCTTAGCAATGAGCAAGGCTTTTAGATGTCAGCAAATGAGAAAATCACAAGCCCATTCCATGTACTGCAATATAATAATTATGATGATAAAAAAAAAAAAATAATAATAGCTAGAAGCAGCAATGAAAAACAAGACTGTATTGCCATCTTGGGGTTTCTGATGACAAAGCAAGCTTTTAGGTTTTTGGCAAAATTTAACCATACAGTTAAATGCATCACACTCTCTCCTGCAATAAAAAAATACACAAACTAAAAAAAACCTATAAAAAGCACCCCACAACATAAATTTTAGTGTCCTTGAAGCAGACGGTACTAAGTAAGAGAACAGAAGTTTCAGTCTACTCTGGTTTACGTGAACCTACCTGTATTTTAGTATTTACATCCATGCATACAAGCATTTGGTTATATTTTTGGCATGAGAAACTGATTTAGTGTGTACAGTTGTTGGCACTTACTGTTAAGCCTTTATGGTGCTTGTGGATTTAAACTCTAATTCAGACAGAGATTTAGCTCCTGTTAAACTTCAAAGCTAGCAAATATGCTTACATTTTAGCTAGCATTGCTGCTGCCACCCAGAAAATGTACTGATAAGCTAACTCAGAGAAAGCTCCAGGAATGATTGTAAGTGCTGAGATCTTGTTAGTTCATCTTGAGGGTGTTTTTTCCAGCATCTCTGTGTTTATTGGAGGAAAAGTAAGTCGTGTCTTTTGGTGCCAAGGCAAACCTGTCTTACCCAAACAATTTTCATTTGGAGGAAAAATAACTGGTTTGGCAATATCTGAGGAATTTCACCTTAGGATCTGGATGTGGGAAATTAGGCAAAAATGTTAAGAAACCTTCTTGTGGAACAAGGAATGCATATTCAGCTGTAAGAACACCCTAATCCCAGACAGAACTACACCAGCATGAAGGTCCCCTAATACATGGGCTTGTGTAGTCTGTGCTATTTTCCCTTGGAAAATGGGTGTACCCACTGTTTCTCTGGTGATCCCATGAGGACAGGGCTGAGGTCCTTCCCTGCAGCCCCTGCTCCTGTAACTCTGCATCAGGCCATTGGCCTTTAGAGAGGTGACCCTTGAAAAGCAGGACACTGGCCCTGACTTCGTGGGGCCAAGTTTTGCACATGGGTCTGTACTCTGTGGCCTTCTCAGGAAACCACCTGAGTGGTAAAAGGCCTCATAATTTCTTGCTTTCAGTTAGCAAGTGGTGCTGTCAGCAGGATTCTGCTCCTGTAACTCACAAAAAAAATCACCTTGGTTTGATGCTTGTCAAGAAACACTTTCACATTCCTCACATCCCTAGTAAGATTAAAAAAAAGAAGTCAAACAAGAGAAACAGTAATATGGTGTTAGATTCCCTCAAATAGCTGGTTTATAAGTGGATTTCAAGTGATGCAAGAGTTTTGTATATGTCATAGTTACTGTCTTCTCTAATGACCAATGAATTTCTATGCTCCAAAGCAGCTATCGCATACACAAATTTCTATATGTGTACAATTTAGAGTGTTTAAAATTAGGCCCTGTCCTGAAAACTTTGAACTTTCTAAGAGGTAGCCCTTTAAAAAAACCCCCTCAAAAAAAAAAAATTTAAATGTATAAAATGAAGGAAGCTCATATGTTTTACAAGAGAGGGGTGTTAGAGATGAAATTACATTAGAATATTGACATTATGATTCAATGCAGTCAACAGTTTCACAGATTTTTTTCTACAAAGCATTCTTTAATTTCAGTGAAATGCCTGCATATTTCTAACTTTAGCCAAATCTATTACCAGTTTATATTTTAACTATCTCTGCTATACAATTATTTAGAATGATCACCTTTTCCAGTAAAACATTTGTTATACTTCTGCTTCTTTGCAACACTTTTTTTTCCTCTTGAATTTGGGGGTAAGGATGCGCTCAATTTTGTTTTATTTATTCACTAATCTGCAATAGAAATAACAACTTTCTGTGCTCTATCCTTTTAAGCACATCTTTCTCTTCCCTTGGAAACAGCATAGTCTCGATGTTTCTAGACTAGTCTAGCTTCTTTTTATATGAAGACCAAAGTTAAAAGCAAATAATTAATTTCTGAAGTCTATCCTATCATTTCAGTGTCTTTTTGCCTTAAAGAGACCTTTTTCTTACTCATTGTGAAACTAGAGATTTTCTTGTTGTTACTTATTCCTATGCCATTTATTACATTCTCTAATTTTTGATGCAGCTTCACACTTTCTTAGCTGTTCTTCATACACTGATTTTTCAGTGTATATTCTTGTTCCTACTTCCAAAAATTACTTCCACTCTGACTGTAACTTTTCTCAAAGAGAAAATTTTTGATAGTTTCTTGCTGAATAGTTATACTTTTCTCACACTGCCTTTTCCATAATTAAAAGTTTTTCTCACCCTTTCAGAATTTTTTCATGTGAATTAACCCCTTCCATCCATCGTTCTTGTATCTAAACTAGTTTTGCTTACAAACTAGGTTACCCCAGTGGTAGTGGATTGTTAGATACAGAACTGATTGTGATGCTTATAATAAAGGTTTACAAACACTTTGTGTTTTAAGAACAAGCTTTCCCTTGCCCTTGGTTATTGGGCTGAAATTTTGCTTATGGATGACAAGATTTAGCAAATTAACAGTAAAAATACATAGTATTTGCAAAGTCAAAAATAACGAAGTGAGAAGGCTTCAGAATCAATACTGTTGGGACACCCTAAAGTGATACTGTTACGGATCTGCCCTTTAATGAAATCTTTAATCTGAGGTCGCATGTTGTTTTCAGTGAGGAAACATCCCTGACTCAGTACTGAAGTTGGACTGTACTTTAGAATTTAATCCCTTTTGTGCAAGGGATGCAGCTGCTGCCTGCAAAAAACTGATGTTGTGAAATGAGAGGGAAACAGAAGAACACGTGGGTTTGGGAAGCAATTATGGAAATAGGTGTGGACAGAAACTGCTAGAACAGCAAGGTATGCAAGTATCACTCAGGAATTAGAAGACAAGGGAAAAGAAAGAGTTTCAAGATCAGAAGGACCAGAAGAAATAATCAGTAAATGAGGAGAAATACCAGGATAAAGCATAGCAGGAATCTCTCAGTGTCAGCCACTTAGCACCACCAATGTCTAAATCATTACATTTAGGGAGGGGTGAGAAATTGAGTGACTAGGCCACATTTCACGACTCTAATTCTGTTAAAGAGAGTACCATAGATATTGTATTGGCACACAGTGTTGCACTGAAAATAATACAAAGGACTTACACAACATAAAAAATGCTGGGCGCTGGAAAAAAAGCAAAGAATGGAATGTATAATGCTGTTTTCATATACATTTTCATCTTTTACTACTGCTACATAAGACCAAAATTTCCTTGTCCTGAATGCTTTTTTCTGTTGTTTAGAGACAGAGAAATCCTGCCTTTCAAAAACCATGTTTGCATCACATCTGCTGTGCTTCTGAGCACCTGCAATCCAGCAATTTTGAAATGCTGAAGTAGCAGTTCAGGGGAACAGACAATCAGGTTGTGTCACATAACAGAAACTAATGCAAATAAGGGTAGCATGAAGCAAAACAGGATGACATCAGCATTTAAGTAAAGCAATAGTGTACAACATAAGCACAAAAGTGGGACATAAACAATGTGATAATTCTGTGGTTTCACTGAACTAAGAAGATTTATTTTCCCAGTTTGAAAATTTCTTTAAATTAATGTTTGCTTTATAATACCATGCAATATTTTCTTAAATGGTATGAGGGGAGGGTTGTATTTATAGGTCTGGTAGACAGAGATGCTTCAAGTGCACACCAGAGCAAGTGCATGCAGCAGAGTAGCTCCTGAGCAGCAGAAGCAGCATTATCAAATACCACTGAGCACACTCTGGTGATTAGGAGTGACTCGAGGCAACACATTCCAAAGAAATGTCACCAGAAACAATTCTTTATTTTAAACTTACCAGTCTGTGCAGATCAGTGAGCTTTAAAGAACTGTTAAACCTGCTGCCCTGCCAATGCTCTGCTGCTTTCTTATTACTCAGTGATAAAGTAAATAAATTGGCAGTATTCATCCTTTTTAAATTGCATGTTACTTAGAATAATGAGATTCCTTTCATCATTAGCCCTCAAAAAATTCTTGCAAATAATGCAGAGCTTCTTTTAAATTTAATGTCTTGATAAGCTAAATTGTTAAATGCTAGATGCTATGGAATTACATTTGGTGTTCTTTAGAATGAATGCTAATTAACATGTAAATTAGCAATTTAACCCTCTTTAAATTGGAAAAAAACCCATGGGACACCTAATTTCATAGTTGTTAATGATGGTCCAAGGACTGTAGAATTTTTCCTAAGCATTTAATTATATAAGGAATTACAAAAGTGTACTATCTGGTTTTGGCATTTAAGACATAGCAATAACCAGAATGTCAGTTAGAGGAAGTGCTTTTCATTAATGCCTGTGTTATTGTTCTTTCTGTTCTTCTCAGATGGTATACTTTTTAATTACTAAAGTTTTAAAAGTAATTTTCCTAGCAGTAGGAATGGTTGATGCAGTGTAATGGATGGCTTATTAAAATAAGCAAGGAATTGTAAGGATTACGTTTACAACAAAACCAAAATGATGATGCCAAGCCACAAAAAAATACAAAATTACCCCTCAAACCATCATTTTAGATTTTAATTTTGTGCAATAAATCCTCACTCAGAGCATGAAGGAATACATTCTTCTTCAATTAAATTTAGACTAAAGGTCTAATTAACCTGGTGGAAACTCAGAATCTCTGGTTCAAATAATTTTCCATTGCTTCAAACTTTGCTCTCATTTAGATTATGGAAAAAGATCCCAAAACTAAATTAATTGAAGCATTCTGTTATGACTGTTTTAACATGGCAATGATAACTGAAACCAAAATCAAAAATTGAAGCAAAAGACTTTCTGAAACATTCCATTCAAATTAAAAAAAAAAAAAAAGGTTTCAGCCAGGTCATACTTTATCCTAGTGCTTAAAAAGAGTTATCAAAATCAACAGACTTCCCTTTGGTTATGGGTTCTGAAATGTTAATACACACAGTACATAGAATATGACTTAATTAAGTGATCTAGGCATGTAGAACCTAAATATTTATGTTTAGATTATTATTCCCTGTTAACCTTTAGAGCAACCAGACTGAAGTCATGCCTGTGTTATTTAATAAATATGATAAATTTTGTTGGGAGTTGTTTTCCTTTTAAACATCTTTGTATTCAGAGATACAGAATTTTTCCACTTTTTCAATATCAGCCATAAAGACAGAAAAAGCAGAATAAACAGAATATTTTCTATCTACTTCTATGTAAAATGTGACCGTTCATGTGAAATGTGCTCACATGAGCTATCAAGAGCTGGGCAAGACTGACTGCAGGTGTACATTCCATTTCCTGTGCCAGCTTCAGAGCACTGGCAAATATTACATAATACTGTGTGTAGGCCACATATTTTGCACAGTTGGTTGGGTTTTTGTGATAAATCAGTAGATCTGGAATACATGGTGTCATTTTTAGGTCAAGATATGCAGTGTCTACAAACAGTGAGGTGAGAGAGGCAAAGCACAGACAGATGCTATGATTGGCTTTGGTGATCGTGTGCCCACAGGTACCTGAACTCATATTTCTGGAATGACTTTTAGAATAAGGTATTATTCACCCAGATTAAGGAACCTGTTCCACAGGATATGCCACGTCTCTGCATATCTTACCTGAGGCAGCCCTGTGCCATAATCAGCTTTTTGGAAATACAGCAATTAGCTGTCACAACAAAATGTTAAATGTTCACAGAAAAATTACATTTCTCTTGGCTTCTGCATAACTTTTGAACTTGCTGATAACTTTCCCTCACCTGAAAAAATGATAATACTTTTAATCCCATTGACATACACAAAGTGTGTCTGGCACTATAAACATCTGTCTAGAATTTGTATCTATTCTAGTTCTGTTCATTTTTAAACACCTGTACTTTCCAAGCAGTAATTAATATGCAAGAATGTAGCTGCACAATTGATTCCTGTGGAGCTTTAAGTGATACTTATCAGCTAGGTTTGTGTTCAAGGAACCTTACAATGTGCCTTGTACATCTTTAAGGGGCATTCCTAGCAGAAACAAATATTTTAAAGCAAAATAGAAACATATCTATGGATCACCAAGACAGCAGCAAAAAGGGTGAGATTAGTCATTTATCATCCTTATTTAGTTAAATTCATTAATTAAAAGATGTTAATATGTCTCTAAAGAAAAAATAAAGGAGGTAACCCAGACTGATTATCATTTCACATTTTTGAAAATTTTATAATAATTAGGTTTTATCAGAAATAATTTAAAAGGTGAGGGCTCTTTAAGCATCTTCTCAGATTAAATTTCAAGGGAATGAATAGAGAAATGTAGGTGACATGCATGTGAATACCAAACAAATGTACTAATGCAGGTGATGGGACAGTAAAAAATATATATTTCCTGAAAATAAACCAAAGCAAAACCAAACCAAATCAAAAAACCTAAACTCTAATTTTTCAGGAAATGTTTTTAGAGTAGAATAATTACTCAGGAATGTGATAAACTCAAACTATATTTCATACAGAAGGTTTGCACCATTTAGTTTCAAACAATTTGAAATGGTTCATAAAGACTGAGATACTTTATTTCAGGGTGTTACTTTAGAAAAATACATTTCAAAATTTCTTGTGAGGAATGTAATAATACTTTCATAATATTAATTATAACATAACCACACCTTTTGTTTGTCATTCTAGAGATACAGCAATTTTGAAAACTGCAACCTGGAGATATTATGTTGCATTGCTGTTTAGATGCATTAACATTGAGAGACTTGATAATTTCATTTTTCATATGAGTTTTCCAAATTTTATTCCCCCACTAAGACTAAAAATTAAAGAAATCCCAGATATCAAAGTCTTCTGCATAGCAGAAATTCTAGTCTTTTAACAAGTGTGTAAGTATACAGGAATTGACAGACACCCCCTGGAACTCTGTGACATACTTTATGCTCATAGTTAGCATTTCTTGGCTTCTTTTCAGCTCTTAGCATGTTGATGGATTCCAAGTACTGCTTCCTTCAAAAGAGACACCTAAATACTTGCGTTGAAAAGTGAAATTCCATTGATGTGTGTTTACACTTTCCATTTCGGATCTGTGCTATCCAGCATGGTACTAAATCATTTCTGGCAGAATTAAAACAGAGTATGGCTTGTGTTCTGAACCTGCCCTGGATCTCCTGTCTTAGCCCAGATTGTGTGAATACCAAATCATAATTAACTCAGAAACTACAGGGAAAAGTAATACCACGTTTGGGGGTAAACCAATGCAGTTTATCAAGGAACGTAATGCCCCCAGGCAAGAGGTCACAGCAGCAAGCCTGAGAGTTCAGGAAGTGTTTGGACGATGCCCTCAGGCACACGGTGTGAGCCCTGTGCAGGGCCAGCAGTTGGCCAATCATCCAGCTAAGAATATTCTGTGATAATTACCAATATCTGCATACAAAAATATTGCCTAAAAGGTACAATGTAATTGTCACCTTTCAAAAGGAATCCAGAATATTCAGATTAGTCCCATCTTTACTTCAAAGCAACATTAATTCTCATCGGCTCACAATCGACCATCTTTTCTGAGTTCTGTGCTACTTTTATATAATTTGATTCTTCCACCAAACATTCAACTCATTGACATAATCTTGGCTCTCAAGAACGCATGTCAGATTCTGATTTCCTTCCCATTTTGGAATTTAGCACACCATAATGTCGATTTTCTTGGTTAAAAAAAAATGGGGGAAAAAAATCAGATTCTGGCTTTCAGTTTGAAAATAATAAGAAATTGGAACAGTACACATGTCAAACACCAAGTCATAGCTTAACACATCTAAACATGGAGTGCATCAGAAGTATACAGCAGTTGTTATAGAAATTTTTTCATGTTCAGGGAAATGAACAGGTTTTTTTCTTATATAATTCTTTTTATTGTTGCAGAAGGTCTCTCTAAAAGCTAAATCTACAATACGTGGAAAAACGATGAAGTTTTTATCAGAAATTAAAATTATAACATTCAATCCAGCTGTCCTACTTCTCCTTGTGTCCAGAATAGTTCCCAGTATTGTTTTAACTCACCTAGTCTAAAGAATATGAAACCACTATCACCATATTGTATCTGAATTGGTGCATATTTTAAGATGCTTCTTTTTCATTTCAGTACATATACTCACAGTATTTCTCTTTTTTTGAAAGAAACAATTAAAATCCATGGGTGTAGAAAAGCATGGTTTACTGGGAAAAAAACATGGTGCAAAAAAAAGAGCAACTTTGAATTTCACAGGAATGAAAATTTCATGGGAGGGAGTAGTAAAGCTTGTTTAAAAAGTTCTTAGTGTCAAGTGATAGGAAAGAATTTGAAAAGCAACATACTATTTCTGAAACAGTGAGTGAGAGTTCATCTTTTGACTCTTAAGCATGCTAATGTCTACATGAAAAACTCGATGTGTTTATAGCACCATTTGATGTCAGAGTAAACAGACATTATCTGGAGCATGGCTAAGAGGATAACATTAAATGTTACCTCCCATAACTCCAGAACTCCATATAAGTGGGTAAGAGAAGTAGTACTGGATTGCTCTTATAAAAGTATATCATGTTCATTCCTACTCTCTTTTCAGGGAGAGGTTTCTAGAATAGTGTTAAAAATTTTAAATTATGGCATCACAATTGAAGTGGGTCAAGTTTCAGCTCAGTGACATGTAACATACTATTAAGTTCAAAGGGACAAAATACAAATCATAAGCTGCAAATAAATATTTTAAGCACATGGTAATTAAAAAAATATTTTAAGCTAGATAGGATCAAAATATCTTTGCCTGATAAATTGGAAAATTAGTGCATTCACTGTTCATGGTTTGGTCAACTCTTTCTATGACGTACTGAATTTGCTTAAGAAGCACCTACTTGCTCTTGTCATTTCAGAAGGAAATTCTCTTTAACTGGGAAGAGAGATGGATAAACCAAGTAGATGGAAGAAAGGAGACTAACATCAAAGGAGAGAACACACAATAATAATGTGAGGCAAAATTTGTAAAATCATTAAATAAACATAAAATATAATGAAAACAATCTTTTTTAATATCAGTACAATATCCTGGGATGTGTTCTCAGAGGACTGTCTCTGATAACCAAAAGCTAAACCAAGCTCTTGAATTATTATCCCTGAAAAACAACCAACTCCCATCCACCTCCCCCCAAAAAACCCCAACATATGTTTATCTTTTTCTGCAAATAAAACAGAAACTGGAACATAAAATGCTACTCCAATCCCATGCATGAGGAAATTAAAATTAACAGATCTTGTATCTGAATGTGCTTCCTCTGTGGGCCTCCCTTATGACAAGAATAGCACAAATATACTTCATCCATATTATGGGTCTTTAAAAATAATAACATATGCATTAAAGCTGATCTTTAATCTATATCTTATTTTTAATCTATAATCTTTAATCTATATGTCTATATTAGCATTATGATGATCAACACAGACCTATGGGAAATAAAAAAGAGAATTGTATATAGCAAATGCAAAAAAACTATTTGCATATATCTGTATAAATAACAAACTGTAACATAAACTTATTTTAGAGACTTAGTTTCATAAAGGTGAATGAGCTTGAAAAATGGGTTGGGAGGAGAAAAATCAAACAGAAGGATGTGAGAGGGAACAAAGAAATTTCAAAGAGCACTCGGCAGATGGTTTAAGAACCCAAATCCCAGAACAGAAAAAGACCAAATAGGTTATAAACAGCTAATCTCATTTAGAAGGAAAGTCAATTCTCCCTGTCTTAAATTTATAATAAAGGAGAGAAAGGAAAAATGGATGGTAAATACTATAAATCACAAGTTTAGAAATTGGAAAAGAAGTGGTGGAGGAAGTAAAAAGGGCAAAAGAAAATCTGTAGTCATCAGAGACGAGGGCAAGAAAGTTTCTGGAAATGTATTGAGAACATAAAGTATCTTCGGGTCCAAATTGAAATTATTTACTTGTTAGCAGTGATATAAAAAAAAAAAAAATATTCAAAACAGATTTCTGTTCTATACTTGGAACAATGCCAGATGACTTAGCTACATCCATGATGTTTAAGATGGTTGTGAAGTACCACTCTATCAATATTTAAGAAGGACCTTAAAAAACATGTTCTAGAAATAAATATTTTTGTCTCAGCTGGTTCAGGCCATAAACTCCCCTAATATTTAATGTTTATTTTTAACGAGTCTCAGAGCACTAGAAGAAAAAGCATCAAGCTAGATGATGCCATGATAGAATTTAAAAAGAATAAATAAGAAAATCTGTCATTTTGATATTAGTGCCAGGGAGAATACTGGCATGACTGATACAGATCTCTGTAAAATATTGAAGAATTTTAATGTAATTAATTTAATTTATTATGGATTATATAAAATAGCTTTGTCAAAGTGACTTTGATTAATTTATTTATCTGGATGTCCCCTATCTTGTGTTAATGAAAAGATTTGATTGGATGATTACAAAATTCCTTTGTGGTCTTTTCTGATTGAGCAAACTGCAAGGAAATCTCATGTATTAAAGCTCCTTTACTTGGAGCAGACATTTTTTGTTATAGAATTGCTGCTAGATTCCTGGTTACCTTTAACCATCCTACTTCCAGAAAAGCTCAGTCTACTTTGAGCAAATACAAGAGAAATAATATTTTGGTTTAGACTGATTAAAAAAAAAAAAAAAAAAAAAAAAAAAAAAAAAAAAAAAGAAAGCCTCAAATTCTAATTTTTTTATATTTTATAGCTAGCTATTATATACTATTAAAAAACCAATTTTTTACTTCCTTCACATATTTGATGAGGCTTCTGCTTTAAGTCCCTCCAGTATCCTTCACACACATTTGCTCAGTTTGTAACTTTTCATCTAAAGTTCAGTGCCTGGTGACTGTAAGCAAGATTACATTTATCTCAAGGACATATTGAAATATTTTTTTTAGTGATGGACTTGAAGTTCTCTTGCAGAGCACTTCAAAGTCACCATGGAGTGGTTGAGTCAACTTTCCTCTGTGTAAACTATTAACACAGCACAATAACTTGGAAGAGGTTTATCATTTATGCTCTGCTGTTGTTCCCTCAGCAGTATCACAGTTACCAAGAATCAACCTATTATACAGCTAAATCAAAATTACGTTTAATTCTGGTGAATTACATTTTTTTTCAAAGCGTGTTCAAAGAATTAGTGATGATTCTATAAATTATTGCAATTAGTGATACCTGCAAATGCTGGTTCAGTCTCTTCTCTGTTTCTTCCAAAATTCACCTCAACTCTCTCTGCCTTCATTTATTTATTTGTAAAATGATATCATGGTGAGGATGAAATTTTGCAAGTAATCTGAGTTCTGTCTATGAAAAGCGTTATTTAAAATCCATGCATGGACATTTCTACTGTCATTTTTGTTGCTCTGAAAACATTCTGACTGCATTGAAGAAAGTTTGAGGCCAGGTTTTGAACTCACCTGAGAGTTCTGGGATAATTTAGACTGTCTTTTCATTAAAATGTAAGTGATTTTGTATTCTGCCTGCTACAATTAAACTAAGGAAAAAAAAAAAAGGGGTGAGACAGGCTTTAAAAATGTGGAAAGTCATAAATAATTTTAAAATAGAACTACAATAAGTACTGAAATTTTTTAAAGGCACTAGTCTTGCACTGGATCTGTAATGCCAGTTTCTTCATTTTTAGCTGCTTAAAGGAGAAGGAAAAAGAAATAAAATATATAAGATGATGGTTTTGATCTAAGAAGGGTCCAAACACCCCAACCAGTGAGATAATATTGAACTTGAAGAGAAGATGCCCCAATTTTTTACCATTGTAATGTGTTGGTTTTTCTGGATAAATTGCTCTGCATTCCAAATGGACTCTAAATGCATCTAATCCAAGCACACAGTGTGCAGCCAGCTTGGTGGAGCCCGTGACAATGTTTGCTGGAGCTGATAGAAACATGAGTGGGCAACAGCTCAGGCTTCCACAGGAGCGAGCTGCTGGCACACCGTGCACGTTCTGTCCCCTTCTTGTGGAAACAGCCTCCAAATGCATCTGTTTCAACTTCATCTGGGGATTCTTATGAGAAATACAACTGGATCTTTGAAAATGGAAAGCATCCACAAATGGATGCTTTCATCCAGCAGTAGATGAAATCAGTTTAATTAGCAGGAATATTTTCAGGTCTGGTTAAACAGTAAGAGTTTCTCTGAAGACATGAAAAACAAGCCCTCCAAAGGGCCATCTGTAATTATCCTTCAGGTTAGATCTGTGATCAACATCTCATTCACTGATAGATGGATTCTCTAGGACATGTCTGAGGACTGAATTTTCCTCCCTCCTGCTATCATCTCATTCCCTAATCCAATCAGACAAGGATATTTTCTTTTTTTGTCTTCTCATTCACTTCCACTACCAATATTAAATCTGTTACAGCTGGCTATAATAGAACATACTCTAACAAATAATTACTTGCACACACTTCAAAGAGATCTGTAGCTATTTATGGGTAAAACAAATGAAAAGTTATCAGCCAGTTTTTGAGCTTCATCTCTTATTGTTAATTCCTGTATATAATAGCTTTTCCAATTTATTTTTAGGATTTTACTTACCATAGTAAAGGCAAATTCCTTCATTGCTCTTTCCCCACTTTCACTTAGCAAGCTAACACAGTAAGCTTTACATATGGAGTTTAATTATGCTCTCTAGTGACTCTCATTCTCATTTGATAGTTTGCAGTGTGAAATGATTTTACAAATAATGCATTTGGTTCCAATGTTATGGTTACAGGCAAGAGAATAATTACTGAAATTAACATTCCTTTCTTCCTCAATTAACCCTTCTATGGTGAATTTGGTTAGAACCTAATTAAGGAGCCTTTTTGCTGAGTGGGAATAAATCTTTAAAGCAAATCAGGCCCTCAAACAAATTAGTTCAAGGACTTCAGTTCAAAGAAGGCTCTCTAAATATAACAGAAGACATATACCTAATATGGTACATACATTTTTACCTGGGGCTAGAATGCATAATGAGTAGTTTGGAGGGTGCATTGTGAATGATATTCCAGAACAAAAACATTCTAAATGTAATGGGAAAAAATATTTGACTTATACTGAAATGACATTTTCTAGTTTAATACATAGAAAATTACTTTTTCTCAAAGATACTTTCTATTCCCATCCATGCAGTTATGTTACTTGAAGTAGAAGAGGATTTGCTACTCATGATAGTTGCAGCAACAGTTCTTCTTCCCAGAATCTGGAGCAGTTAACACTGAGAACCCCTGTAAAATCTATGTAATGGCACAGCCCATGGCAGAATACTTCGGAGAAGCTATGCTGTCTCCAGTACCATACTCCTATGGTCCTCAAATTGAGACACTTGCCAGTTACGAATAAGCAAAACAGTTGTTGAGTATCTCAAATTCCTCCTCATTTGTTGTTACCCATTCAACACTCTTGTTTGCTCTCTTTATTTGGCAGTATGTTTTCTTTAACCTTTATTTTCTGGCTGACATTCCTGCTCTCTCTATCATTCTTTTCATCTTTTGCCAAGATCAGTTCCAGCTTCACCTTGGCCTTCCTGACAGGTCCTTACACAGCTGAGCAGCATTGCTATACCCTTCCCTGGACACCTGTCCCTGTTTTCACTACCTTTCCATTTCCTTCTTGCCCCTTATTTTGACCAGCAGGTCTTGATTCAGTCAAACCATTCTCCTTTCCTCTTATACCAAAGGATTGGTGTAACTTCCTCACAGATCTGCCAGCTTGGTTCTGCTCCCTTGTCCCAGAGGGCAGTTTCTCAGGTGGCCCTATTGACTAAACCCTTGATTCCTCTCACCACGTTGCAGGGATGGCAATTTGCTCCTGACTTTCTAGCAGAGCAGTGGGATCTGGCTCCTCTGGCTTGCCGCCCGTGCTGTGTGCACTGGTGTAAAGGCACCTCAACTGGGAGGTCAGCTGTGTCTTGTTCATAAAGGAACACCCTGAAGAAATCAGGATAGACACCTTTAATAACCTCTGTACACAATGAAAGGAAAGAGGTTCTTTTCCATTTCACTTTATCCCTCTTGATTTAGACAGCTGCTTTAAAAACAGGTGATTAGGTCCCTAAAGTGCTTATTTCTTTCCAGTGGTTATGAAGAAAGGCATCTGAAGCTGATCAGAAGAATAGCAATCCAGGTAAACATTTACCTGCACAGAGAAGAATAGAAATCAGGATCATAACTCAGGATAGAAAGTAAACTCAGTGTTGCAAATGCAGCCAGCAGTGAGTGTTCAGGTGGTCACAGGCCAGTGCAAAGCAAGTATTGTCCCAAATAAAAAAGATTTATTTATAAAAAAGACAATTTAAAAAAGAACAAAACACAACACCTCAAACATTAAGAATGAGAAGAAATTGCTAAATTACAGGTATTTGACTACTGTTATTTTCTGTCTAGCAAAAGTAGGTAGTGAAGATGCCATTAACTCATTTAAATCTCCTGGTGATTCATATCAGAGTTCCAGGAGGAAAAGCATAGATTCAGCAGTTTTTGACTGAGTCTTAGACAGAACAGCCAATGGGACTCCCAGCAGTTCTACAAGTAAATCTTTCCATGACATTGAACATTATTTTGTAGTCGTCTAATACTCTCTGTGGGTGCTTATAAAAAAAGGGATGGTTTACTTTTAAATATGGAAATGTCCACCAACAGGTGTACAAAAATCTTAGAAAGAATAGAAAATTAGTCTAAAAAGAAATATAACTGCATGACAACTATATTTGTAGCAATTGAAGGACAGAACACAAGAAAGCTATTAAATAAATCCTATTTTATTATATGTGCCTGCATTTGCATGCCCATTTAAGTGCCTAATTATGTGAAAAATGCAACTGCTGTGTAAAGCAATGTTAATTTTCAAGCACACCTACTGAGCTTAGGGTTGTCATTCAGATATCTGCTCAATTGCTTGCTCTTGTACCACACCTGCAGAAAATATCTGTGTGCTTGTCAGAAGGCTGGCACAGGTTATTAGTGAAGAAAACCAGGGCTTTGCAGGTTCAGCAGGCAGTCCCATGATCTATCCAACACAGCTGACAAATTTCACTATGACTCCTAAGCAGAGCTCTGGCAGTGCAGCTTTGTTTTGTTTTGCTGAGGGGATGTGCAGGGAGAGCCCTTTCTCTCCTCAGACTGTAGAGCTTTGGATTTCTTGGATTTCAGCTCCAGTTGATGAGTTCTCTGCTATGCTTACCTACATTTCTTTTTCTTTTCTCTACTTCTCTGACACATGCTGCATGCCATTAGAGAGCAAAAATTACTGCTTGAACTCCTATTCTTAGTGTTGGTCCATTTGCTTTTTTGATTATCATCCTGACTGTCAAAGGAACGAAACGACATTGCTTTGCAGTACTGCTCTCCATAGCTCTCAGTTTCACGCTGCTCTTTGTTTCCTTGACAGGTAGAAACTGTTTCTGTTTTTCCTCATGAATGCTTTAAGTGTGATGCTGAACAGCTCACAGTGACAGCTAAAACATTGCAAGCTGCCCTAAAGGGTATTTCTCAAATGTGTTTCTTTGCCCTTTCTTCACAATGGACATGTTAATAAGGCTCAAGACTACCTATGTTTTTCTGTGGAGAATAGGATCTTTACAGCTTAAATATCTTTACACTCATGTAAATATTACCTAGGTGACAGAACATTTGGATTTGTTCTGGGAAGTTTCTTTGATTTATTTTTTAGCTTTGGCTTTAGTATATTATTTGAAAAGCTTTTTTATTTTTGAACCAAAAGTAACATTGTCTTACATATTCATCCATTTGACTGTAAATTGCAGACAATGAGGTTGAAGGAGGTGAAGCCTAAGAGCTTTAAAAAGAGGGCTTTGCAGCTGTCCTATTTTAGAGTCTAGTTCCATGAAGTACTGGATGTTGGGGCTGATAGAAACTTTGCAGAGAAACACAGATTTGACAGACTGTAGATAGTTCTGATGAAATGGTTAAGCTTTCATCAGGCACTAGGCAGCACAATGATTACAATGATTCTTGGTGGTTGGTGGTGCACCAGTTCCTCGAGCAACTTCATGGCTTTCTCATCCCCATCCGGCAGAGTGTCTGTGCAAAACCATCAGGATGGCTGAGAGCCAGACACCCATCTTAAGCTCCCTGAGCAGATGATTTGTGGACAGCCCAGCTCTCCCTGTCTCCAGATCAGTGCTCAAAGGCATTTTTCTTGGGGCCCAAAAGGCTGAGAGCAAACAAAAAACTTCTGCTCTTAGTCTCCTAGCACTTATTTTTCTCTCGCAGATGTTATCTGACTTTTTAAAAAATCCCATACTTGAAGGACAGCTGATGTGACAGTGGTGAGAGATGCTCACTACAGCTTTCCAGCACTCTTCACAGAAAGAAATAACAGACCCTGTATGGCCTGTTTCCACCAAGTGTTTTTCCATGCCTCTCTGTTATATTATGTCTTTGCCACTAATTGGATTCTTTCATCTTGCCTGGACAATAAAAGAACCTGTCATCTCTTTAGATAGTGGTTTTCACCCATTTTCTTTGTCATAATCTATTGGCAAAAGCTAAACCTCTCTCCAGAAAGCACTTCTCTCATGCATTTATAATTTTCTTGACCTCTACAGTTTGAGGATGCTTTGCCTCCAGCCCTGTTTTCTCAGAAGCAGGTGCATGTGGGCCAGGGTTCAGCTCTGTGCTGTGGCTAGACTGCTCCCCATACCTGAGCTGCAGAAAGCAGAATTTACTTTTACCATGCTTGGTCAGCCTTCAATTTATCCTGCTGATGCATATTGACCTTCTGGCCCTACAATAGTGAAACAACACCAAGAGATGATGGCAGTGATTTGGGTGTTGATACTTTGGCGGTGGTGGACAGTCAAGTAGGCATAGATGCTGAAAGACAAGCAGCAGTTTAAAAATGACAGGGATATCAGAACCTTTCTTCAAATGTACTTTCCGCATTTGAAAATTTGATAATTTAGCATTGCATGGTGTTGATACAGTAGTTCTAAACTACACAGATGAGTGTAGCCACCTCTGGACCAAGGGGCGAATGAATGCAGCAGTTTAATTTCAGCCCTGGTCCTCAAAGCTTCCAGTTTGGGCATCTGACTGAATACACCAGAGCTCCTTCCCTGCTTGCAAAAATTTTTTCCCCAAACACTGGGGAAGTGGGGAAGGGGGAAGGCATTCCTGCCATGGAGTATGGAAGCATGGATCTGAACTGGGGAGTTGTAAGGTTAGATGCGACTTGCTGGCTCCTAGAGAGCACAGTGAAATCAGAGACAACTGTTTCTGCAGAGGATGCTGTTGACACTTTCTAGTTTACATCTTCTCCTTTCATTTTCCTTCTGTTATCAATAGTGCAAAATCGGGCAATAAAAAAATATAATAAAGGCAAAGAATTTTTCTCTCTCCAGCAGCAATTACCTGATTTATAGATGTGTGAGGTGATTAAAAAAATGTGAAAATAACTATAAAAGAGTTTCTTGATCAAATATTTCAGACAGTGGTTCTCTCATTTGAGGAAATAATACAGCCTTTAAAAGATACAAAACCAACAGATAAGCCCCCACACACCTGCGCATACATGTCCAAGTAGAGAACTATAAAATATATACACATAGGAGCTCAGTTATTCCAGTATATGCCCGTGGATTACATTTCAACAGGATGAATTAAATAGGAACATGTTGACCTCATTAAATGGATTCTAGTTTTGTGTCTGTATTTGTACACAACAGAACATTTTTGTATTCATCAGAAACCAAAAAAGCTGTCATTCATACATAGGCATCTATCAGATAAATAGCAGAGGGCAAATTATGCTGTCTTGTTAAGCAAAAATAACATTTTCAATCTCTTCTCACTATTATAGTATTTTAGGTATACTTTTATTCTCCATTTACATACCAACTTCACAATGAAAAGTGAATAAATTGAGTAAGAGGAACTGTATCTGGTGTGTACATCTCTAATCCCTTCTGTTTATATTCTTTTCACACAGAGATTGAAAGATTTAAAACAAAGAGAATTTGCTCGAAATGTGGCTTCAAAGTCATGGAAAGATGAGAAGAAACAGGAAAAAGCACTCAAGAGACTCCACCAGCTTGCAGAGTTACGGAAGCAGTCAGAATGGCAAGTTTTTAAAAATCATATGGAGTTTTAATGCCCTCTTTCCACCCTTCCTGAAGAAATTATAATATTTTTACTCCTACACAAGTAGTGTACAGAGATTGTGTGTATTGTAACCTGTTTTCAGCTGTCTTCAACTCCAAATGATCCTGTTCTACAAATCATACATTGAAATCCTCTGCCTTAATTACATGCTGTTTGAAAGTTTGTCATTTTCTCTCATGTAGATAGTTATTCTCACGCCTTCTAAATGGAGGGCTTTGAAGATGCTTTTATAATATCACCATTTTACCTTACCCAAACTGATGTGAAGAGATTAGTATGACTGTCTTAACATTTGATTGTAAGTTAATGGGAGGGGATAAACCCTTTGTGAATAATTTTTACTACTTTTAAGGTACTGGTAGTATACTTCAGTTTCTCTGTAGGATAATTTGAATGAAAAACAAGTAATTGTTAACTGAATTAAGTTGGCCTAATACTGTTAGCACTATTGATTAATATCAAGATAGAGGACAAAGATCGCAGTAGTAAACCTTTAAATTTGAGAAATCTTTGTTTAATGACAAGAAATGCCTCAGTAGAATAGATTGACATCAGACCAATTGTTTATATTAATCTATGACCACAATGAGTTAATCAGATAAATAAACTGGCATTGTTTTAAATTCATCTGAAGACTAATGTACCCTGGAAATAACAGCATTCAGAGTTTATTACAAACTCATTTTGGCCTATGTAATTGCTTTTGAGCAATCTCCTGAAATATAACAGTTTAGCTCTAATATATCCCTTTTATGATTACGACTCCATTTCATACAAATCTGCTGAAACAAATCTAACTGCCTGTGGGAAGCTTCCTTTATGCCCACACACTTGAAGATGTAGCCTCAGATAGAGCAATAATATCAGTGATAACAGGAAAGCCAGAAGGAATCTGGGAGAGAAAGAGCAGCTTTTCTTTTAGGAAGAGCCTGGAGTCCATAATATTTTGCACAGAGTGTGGAAGGGAAGAGCTTGCTATTCCTCCCCGTGATCACTAATAGGCTCAGAGGACGCTGAGTGCCAGGATTTTGGCAGAGGGGCAGCACTCCCAATTGCTCAGGAAAGACAGAATGTCAGCCTTTATGAGCAGAAGTCCACACACATATAATTGTTACCATCCCTGGGTACTGTCTCTCAGGCTCCAACACAGTTCCTTACAATGAGCTAATTCAATCTGACAACAAAATTATTGTTAATCTTGGGCGCAGAAAAATTTTATTTTTTTATTCCAAGAAAACTTTGAAAAGTATTTCTTTATGTTTCTTTATGCCTTCTCCAATAGAAAATTATTCCTCATGTAAATAGGGGTTAATTTGTATCTCCTGATGCTGAATTTCTGGCATTTCTGGCGAAGGCAAATATATTTTCTGAAAAGCACACATATTCTCACATTATGAGCTGACCCTGCTCCAGGGAGTCTTTCTGTCTTTCCCATTGTTGAAGATCAATGTATTTTTATAGCATTTATAAAGCATGACTGCAATTATAGATAGCTTATAGGCAGATCTGACAGTTTTAATTTATTTACATTTAATAAAAATAATTTTTTTTTTTATCAAACTCTTAATTTAATCTGGCTCTAATTTTTTTCTTGTTAGTGTACTGTGGGACCACACTTACAGAAAATGTAGATAATTAGTCTAATGAAATGTGTGTTTAAAATATATCTTAGGAAAACACTTTTATGGTTGCCACATATATCACATCTTTAATGGAAAATGGCTAAAGTCATTTCAGTATCAGTTAAATATGTGTTTCAAGAAATCAGTTTTTTGCCTTTTGTGTTAAGGGCCTAGAAGAGGTAACTTTTTTCTTTAATTACAAGAATATGAAATAATATTTAAAATCTGAGATATTTTGAAAATAGGAATAATGTAATTAATGGAAGTAAGACACAGAAAATATATCAAAGTAAGTCAAATCATGGTTGATTTGAGAGACCAGGGAAGCTGTGATTTTCTTCACCCCCAAGGGTGACAGTTTTAGTATTAATTTCTCTGAATATTTTGCAGTCATTTATTGTGGAATAAAATAAGAATCTACTCTTTAAAAAGTTAAACACATTCTTCCCATAGCAAGCAGAATATTTCTCTTTCTCTTTTAGAGTTTGATTTTGCAGATGCTCCAAGTGGAAGCATCTCTTTTTGAATATAGCACAATTTCCTTTGCAGAGGCCTTTCAGAAAAGCAAGACTTACCACAGATTAGGTTCTCCTAAAGATAAATTCGGAGTAAAACCAATATTTGTTCTGCTTGTATATTGGCATAACTGAAAAAGAAAATTCATGTGCTGACATTAAACATTTAATTGTCTCTATGTAGAGACTGTCTTGCCCATACAAAATTCCAAACTGATTATAAACTGCGCATTTGTTGAAACTTAGCTTTACCTTGTAAAAAATGGAGTGACACCCTCCTTCACCAGACAGACACTGTAAAATGCAAGCTCTGTCATAACTTGGTTACTCAATGCAGCTTTCTTTTTTCCTTTATTTTTTACCTTAAAGCATCACTGGGAGCGGACCATTGCTTAAAGCCCCCCGATTAGTCCTGGAAAAGCAGCAATCACCAGATGGCATTTTCCTGTACAAGGGCAGCAAGTTTGCGGCAAGTTCTCAAAGAACCACCACAAGCGAAGGACAAGGCTTCTCCAAAAGCATACTAGAGAAACAGCAACTTATAATAAGCAGGCACCACCCTCCAGCTGAAAGACACCATGCGCTTGGAAACCGCATCTCACAAAAGTTCCCATACAGCAACAATACCTCTCAAAGGGCAGGAGTGTCTTTTTCATTCTCTAAAAAGGTCCCTTTGAAGCTTGAGTCCTCTGCATCAGTCTTCAGTGAGAATTGTGAAGAAGGAAATGATTATAGTGAGTCCCCCAACCATAAAAAAAAGCAAACTATTGAGGGCTGTCATTCTGTCACTCTTTTGGAAGAACAACTGAAAGCAAGTTTGGATAAAGAGTCACCTATTCCACAAGACCAAATGGATTTGGATAACAGTGCATCAAGTCATGTAGCTGCAAAACCTAAAATGCTAAAGGAAAATGATAAAAGTAGTGATAGGGAATCAGAAGAAAAATTCAGAGCTAATCCTTCCTTTTCTAAAGTCAAAATACCACTTCCAAATTTGAATTTTTCTACTTCACTGAGAGAAACAGAGCAAGAGAGCAAACTGAATGAATCTGATCAATTCTTAGAAACTCCCATCTCATCTTCATGCCAAGCTAGCAATTTTTGTACACAGTTGAACACCTACAAGCACAGTAATGCCCACCTGCCTGCCCAGTTATCTGAGCTCCCTCGACAGCCAGAACCTGAGCTGACCTGTTCAAGCAACATTAATGACAGTCCTGGAGTGATGAAGAGAGAAAGATCTTTGGAGATTACAGAAACCACAGATAGAAATATGGAAACACTGGAAAAGGAGACCATGGTTAAAGAAGTTAAGCCCCAGGCACTGCCTTTCCTCCATGTGGTGAGCAAAGACGGCACCACTGCTCTGCAGTGGCCCACAGAATTACTTTTGTTTACAAAAACTGAGCCCTGTATTTCATATGGCTGTAATCCATTGTATTTTGACTTCAGACTCTCTTTAAATCACAGGGAGGGTAAACAGCATGAAACAAACAAAGCAAGCTGTAAAAATCTCTCTAAAAATAAGACTGCAGATGAATATGAACCCTCAGGTTTAATAAAACACAAGCAAATGTCAAATGAACAAGATAATCAGTTGTTGAAACCAAAGAAGATGAAAGGTTCCCTAAATCCAAGAAAGGCCAAGCAAAAAGCTGAGTCAGACATAGGGAAAGAAATGAATGAAAATGGTAAGAAATATATTGCAGATTATTTGAATGAAAATATACCCAAAGTGCCTGCTTACCTTGATGTCTCACAAAAGGATTATGTGACAGAAAAAAGTCTTTATACAACATCACTGAGGAGACCTTTAAAGCATCATTTCCATGGCTGTGAAAGAAAAACTCAGAACATTAGAAACGAAAGCATTTCCTTTTCTGCTTTTATGTCTAGGATTAAAACCTCTAACTCTGAAAAACGCAATTTGATTGATCTTGAAGAAAAATATGAGAACCAAAATGACTCCAGATCTCTTCAAGATGTGGTCAGCTGCAGCAGTGACATAAGTGACAGTGGAAAAGACTCTAGTGAAAGTTTCTTTAGTTGTAAATCCAGTTCAAACAGCAAGTATTCAGATAATGAAGGATGTGGAAGTTATACAAGATGCTGGAGATTCTCATCTCCTCAAAAGTCCTCGTCTGGCAGACATTCCAGCTATTCTGACACTTCAGTTAGCAGCACGAGTAGCTACATGAGGCCCACATCAAACAATCACAGAAGAAATAATTTGCTTTGTTGTTGTAAAAGAAAAAACAAGACAGATAAAAGGCACAAACACAGAAAGCACAAGTGTATTTTCACTTCAGATGATACAGATGAGGATTATCTTTGTCATAGTAGAAGTCACAGAACTAGAAACTGTATTCAGAGTGGCACAATTAAATATCGAAGATGTTCAAGACATAAACTTTTACAAATCAGAGACAGGTCTAAACACAGCAGATGTAGACATCAGGATTTTGGCAAAGTGCTTAGTAGGAGTAGAAGCTGCCACAAATCCAAAAGTGGTTCCACTAGTGATTCAAGAAGCAGTGAAAGATCATCTAGCAGCAGAATATCAAGATGCAGCAGTTCAGGATCTGTCTCAAAAGAGACTGACAACTGTGACAACAAAACAAAAGAGGATTCTGAGAGAGGTTCTAACACTGAACCAGGAAAAGCTGAAACTGCACATTCCAACTCTCTGAATGTTAATAGTCAGTCAAAAAACTTTGCCACCCGCTCTTCCAAAAACCTGGCAAAAGACATATGTGGAAAAAGAAAGTCAATGACAGCCAAGTTACTTTTAGAAAGAGTCCAGTCTAAGAAAACCCAGGAACAAATGCATGATCCAGAGAGATTTTCAATCAGTAGTGGGATAGAATTAAAGGATCACTCACAAAGTCACTTTGCTCTTCAGTTTTCATCATCAGTAAATGACATTGCAATGTTACCTTTGCCAGAGAAAGTGCTAAGCAAAGGTAAAAATGACATGAGACATAATGAAATCAGTTCACTGGAAAACAGTGTGAAGAAAAACAACACTGAAGCATCAGAGATAACAAATGTTACTCTTTCACCTGGAACTGATTATGACCATTGTGTTCTTAAAGACATAATTCAAATTGAAACAGGCTATCAGAGCCCAAGCATAAAAAGGAACACAGCAATAAAGGAACAAACCAGTCTCTTCTTTAGTGAAGTGCAGCCCTTTATACAAAGCTGTGATCCAGTACCAAATGATTTCCCTGGTGCTTTTCCCTCTAATAGATATTCTGTTGCTGATTCAACAGAGACCAAAGAAGAACTACATGATGTAAACATGGACTTGAACCAGGCAGAAGGCAGTTCAGACTCTTTCTGTGACAATGCTATGCAGAAGTATGGTGATACACTACATGACCTAGAAGTGTACAGCAAATCCACCTCCCCTCCTTTAACACAGCAGCCTATCACATTTACACCAGAAGAAGTAGACAAATACAGGTTGCTGCAGCTGCAAGCCCAGCAGCACATGCAGAAACAACTTCTGGCAAAACACCTGAAAGTTTTGCCTGCCCCAGGACCAGCTGCCTTCTCTGCAACACCAGCAGTTCCTGCCCTGCCTGTTCAGCAGCAGGCCGCTGTCACCACCATCCAGCACACGCTGCTGCAGCGCTTTGCTGTCTCGGCATCTGTGCACCCACACGGCGGCCATCTCTCCCTGGCACCCCTCCACCCCCTCTCTCAGGCACATTTTGCCCCCATATCACTGTCCCCTTTAGCACCAGCCCTTATTCCCACCCACCCTGCTTTGCTGACAGGACACCCACTGCACTTGGTGTCTGCCACTCCCCTCCACCCGTCCCCACTGACCTTCCCTGCACTGCCTCACGCTGCATACATCCCAGCCTTATTTACACCACACCTGAACACAGCCACTCCTTCTGCTATACACCCAAATCACTTAGTTCATCCCTTATTCCAAGGACAAGAGCCCCATCACTATTCTTGTTCTATCCAGACCCAACAGTTACCTACAGCAAAAGAAGTTTTCAGTGTTTCTAGCTACTTAAACTAGCCCAAATGATTTCATCATGGCTCCAACCCCAAATTAAAATAAAATAAAGCACTCAGCATTCAATCACCTCTGAGGGGAAATCTACTGTTTTGCTGAGAGCACAACAACAAAGATTTTAAAGTCCACAATCTGGCTGACAGCATATGAATGTTGATTTTATTCTTGTATCACTGAGGAAAAGCTGCTTTAAAGCCTTTCGTGGTACTATCACAAGAAGGATGGGTGGCCAGTGTCATTCTACAGGATGCTTTAAAAGAATAGCTTGAAGTGAAGTCTATAGGAAAGGGAAGTCAGTAGGAAAGGAACCACAGCACCCAGACAAAATGGGATCAATATCAACACTGATGAGGGATCTAAAGTAGCACAATTTAAGGCTGAGCAATCTTGGCACACCACAAAGATTTGATTTTCTGAGTTTGTATATGAAACAGTGCCTGGTTTGGTTAAGGTATTTTGAACTGAGTTAAAAATAAGGTATCTGGGACCAGCAGACCCTGGGGCTGGCCAAAGTAAACAGGGAGGGCTGATGAGTGAGCACTAGAAGGTGAGGATCACAACTCCACCTTGAAGACACTTTAGTGATTTCATCCCCGCACATGTTGCTTGGACAGTGTAAAGGACCTGCAGTCAGGTCCTGGGCACATAACAAAGCATTCCCTTAGCACAGGGAGCTCTGCACTGGCAGAGGCAGGCTGCCTCTTTTCTCTCTGAGCCAAGCATCCAAGAAGGCTCAGAGAAGCCAAGTTTTTGGCACTGCGTGGGCATGACTGTGTCACAGGGCATGTCAGGGTGAGCCACACCAGCCCAGAATTGCCAAGCAGCCAGTGGTACCTTTGAACCCCAGAGGTACTTGGCCAAAAGTCCCCACCAAACAGAGCTCTGATGTGTGGAAGAGTCTTTCCCAAAGAATGTGTCAATATTTTTCATCCCTTTCACAAACAACAGAAACAATTGGCTGGTCCTATAAAATCATGCAGATATTCATAATGATGTAGAAGTAAAATTCTGATAAAAAACTGGCTCTACAGTTTGAGACTAGGAGAAAAACTTGTTCAAGCACTCAGCCTTTAAAAGTTTATTGAATCCAAACAAATATGTCGAGATTCTCGCATGGCTTCCCAAACTCTCAACAAGTAAATTGAAATTACGAATCAACAGGGTTTGAATGCATGTATCCAACCTTCAGAGTAACGTGTGGCTGAAATTGTTGTAATAACTGTGTATCTGGAAACAGATGAAGGCTACAGCATCTCTTTGAATGCCATAGTTTGACATTTTTTATAAAGTTTCTAACTGAACACAGGATATTTAGCATGAAATTAGTTCATAATTATGGTCAGACTGCAAGCATGCTTCCCCAATAAAATTGGACCATGAAAATCCAACACACAGTACCTGTTTGTTGGGATTAAAAACATTTGAGATAATTTCAATTCATTTGCAATAAGTGCACAAATAAGTATCTTTCAGAATCAATATAAAACACATTGAAAAACTTTTGGAAGAATTTTAATCCATTATATTCAGCTACCTGAAGAAGCTGAAAACTCTAATTGCAAATAGGTTGTGTCTTTAAAATATAACAGAACCAATTTTCTTAGTTTTAATCAAAATGCATTGATCCATTGCAAAAAAATGGAATTATTTTAATTTCTGTCTTTCTGGAGCTTCTTCAGCATAAACTGGTAATATGCCAAACTTTTTGAGTTACTTTACAAGTTGTGACTCCTATTTTTGTATTTCCAAGTAGCTTTAAATACTTGGTGGTTTAGCTATTGAAAAAAAAAACAGAAAAAAATTATGGAGACTATGCAGAAGCAAAATATTTTAGTGTTGAAAAAGGTTGGTGGCACCAGCACCCTCAAGCATATTTTGGTTTGATTCCCAACTTATTTTTTAGTCTCATTAACAAAATGGATTAATGCCTTTTTGGTGTTACTTATCTGTATGTAAGTAGCATATAAATTATATTTATTTTTCTCATTTAAATTGTAGAGTAATTCTTTAATTGAAATTATTGCCTCAGAATTAAGGAAGTCAAAAATTTATTTGGGAAGAATGTAGAAGTAAATGTTTCCAGAGTTTAACAATTCTTCCTTTCAATTTTGGCTGAAAATTTTCCCAAAATAAGGCCTGAATTTACAAATATTTTCTATACTTCCAATACTTTATTTTCTGAGAATCAAACATATTTCACTTACTCTGACTCAACACCTCTGAAAATTTTTACTTGCTTGGATGGAGATCACTCACTCAGTGGACCACTTGGACACATTAGCCACAACTCTGTAGAAACATTCTGAACTCTGGACATCTAAAGCAGCAGGTCAAGCAGTGCCCCAGGAGGGGCTGACTGGGCTGTGTGGCCATCACCTGCAGCCCAGGGATAATTCCAGCATAAAAGGTGGGACATTTCCAGCCGCACAAGTTTTAAATTTGTGGGCCCAGTTTCATCTCTGTTGAAGTAAACCCAGCAGTTCTCATTGTGTATAAGAGTTCATTTGTACCCTAGGCAGATAACACCAAAAGAAAAATATGGAACTGAAGGAATGATGGGCTAATCTCATCTTTAATGTGTGTACACATATTTTGTATTCCCACTTCTACCAGAAAATGTTAATACTATAGAAATTTCTGTTGCAAGAAACCTGACCAAATCAAACTTAACCATATCCTACTACATAGATCACTTATGGAAAATAGATGTATTTGTTTCCCTCAATGTATGCACCATACAACGGGACTCTAGAATAAATGAAATCCTAGGATTCCCATGCATCATTGTACATACCAACATGGTAGGGCAAATAAATTGACAAGGAAGAATAATTTTAATTCTTGTAACAATGGGAATTAGAATTTTGAGATGCATTAATGGGGAGAAAAAGAGAGATTAGGAACAGAAAGAGCACAACAGAAAACCAGTAATCACTGATTATGAAACACAGGCAATGTCCAATATGGTTCTTAGTGCACAGAAGGGATTTTCTTGGAGAAACGTGATAAAGCTATTGGCACAGCTGAAATTATATATTTTCTCTAATTGCTGTCATATTTTTTTCATCAGTAATGTACTTTAAATATGTATCATTATAATTATTAAAAGCATTATTGAGCCTGATGTATGGAGCCATGCTACAATTTTGATTTTATTTAAAGACATTTTTAAAAGAGTTATAGTATCCTTATGGCAGTGATATATACACACCAAATTAATAATTTATTTTAGCTTGATTGTATATTCTTGATACATAATCTAAGGAAAGAGGTCACCCACACCTTAAAATTCAAATTAAAAAAATTTCCTAAGTGACACCATGATAAACTTTTTTGTTGTTGTTTGGGATTTTTTTTAATCTGATGCATTTCTGGAATACATTCAACATGTATATTTGTTGTGCAGATTTGCATAAAAATGCCATTTGATCAGATTGATTTTAAAAGTGTCAAGTTTATATTTAAAACTGGATAATACTCTGGCTAGTATAAAATATAAACTAGTTATTTTGTTTTGTATTCTCTGTATAAAGTGTTTTATATTATACAGTAGCTAAGTGAATTGCACTATTGTACATGCAATGGGACTTTTGTTTTAGCTTATTCAAGGAATCCCTGGGAATGTAGTTTAATGCAATAATATTTTTTTTCAATAAAAAGGCTTACTGGTATAAAGAGTGTCAGTCATGTATTTTTAATGTAAAGCATACCAAAAGGCAGCAACCTAATAAAATGCAGAATGATGCAAACATATTCTGTATTTTAATTTCCAGAACTGAAATACATTTAATTCATTACTGTGGTTATAATCCTGAAATTTCATAGGATGTTTCCTAAAGATTTTAGTATGTGTTACAAAAGTGGGTTGTTTAAATGGAACTGAAAATAAATATTCCTTACAAAAATTATTCTATCTATGTGTTTTTTCCAAGGATTTTTAATGAATAAATATTCTCCTGAGTATTTTTATGCACTGATCAGTTTATTCGTAATTAGACATACAACTCATCTGTCAGGTTCCCCAAATAATTGTATAGCAGATCCTTTGGTAAAGAATCTAACTGTAGGATTTACAAATGTGTCATTTATTCACTTTTCAATCATTCTTTAAATCTTCAAACAGTTATGATAAGTATCACTTTATCCCACATTTTCCCTATAACCCTGAATTTTTCCAGTTTGTTTACTGCATCCTTTTCCATCTACCTTTCATTTAACTTGTTTTCTGACACAAGGCTTTTGGTTATGCAGGTACTCAGCTTCAGTGCTCCCAGAACTGCTGTTCTATTTGCAAGGCTACTTGTACCCCTCAGTGGATAGTTTCATAAGTGTCCCATCTCCAGGTGAGCACAAAGACTGAAGGAAGGTAAAAACCAGTGTCTGCATGTCTGTAGTAGATGAAACTCTGTTTTTTGAGGTGAGATGTGACAGAGGTTATATTCTGTCCAGCCTATCTGCATAGCTGGAAATACCTTGGCCAATCTCTGGGACCAAACTAATCTACCTTGCAGTGACATTTCATGACTCAGGCATTCTATAAAGTCTTGATACTGATGCAAACCCACGGTGACAAAATTGGCACTATATATCTAATTCCATTCAATTGGGTATCTAATTCCATTCAATTGTGGTTTTCCTTCTAGTCATTTTATAATAAAAACAAAATTCATAATTAGACATATAAGGAGTGTGTGTGTCTGAAGGAAATCCCCTGCAAATTAATATCTATGACATTAATGTTAGCTCAAATAGGCTTCCAGTTGAGATCAGATCCCACCTTTTGGTGCTGAGGAAATCTTTGTATAAGCCGGGGAAAAAAACAAAAACAGAAACAAAAACATAAACAAAACCAAGTCACCCACCTTGTTTTGACTGAGATATAATATGTGAATAAATGAAGTTGTCTACACCTTACTATTCCTGATAAAGTTAACTATAAAGCCAGCAAAATCCTTCCTACACTCTGGTGGGAAGTGTATTATCTTATTATGCAAACTAAGTATCTTAATATGTATTTTATACAGAAATATAAAGAATCACCATGAATGCAGCTCATTACCATCTTTCTAGACAGCAGGCACAATGTGTGCAGGAATAACAGGAATCTGCAAGTCAGTGAATTGCACTGCTGCCGTGCTGAGTTTGGGGCACACTGTTGTGATGTGCTTGAATGTTTCTCTGCCCCAGGGCTAAGGGGAATTAACTCATTAATATTTCAGGTTATGAAAATACTCTCATTCAGGACCACCAGGATGAGCTCTAAGTCCACACATTGCTTGTCTATAGAGCACGTGGTAATGTTAACATTCTTTTTATTATTCTTCAATGAACACATTATTTTCTTTAACAGAAAACACAGAAGATGCCGAACTTCCAATTACAGAAATTATAGACAGAAATAAATCTACAGTTACATTAATGGGCATTTACTTTACACATGTACAGCTTAACAGGAACCAATCTGTTTTGTGAATGTGTTTAAAAGCACTCTTGGCTGAGATGTCAAGCACTAGATACACAACTGTCTTAAAAGAAGATGCAGCCCAAACTAATTTTTTATGACCTAGCTATGAAACCCTCAAAATAAAGATAAGATTGAAAAGCGTGTTAGACTTCCATCAAAGGTATAAGCAGTTCTGCTGCCTCTACTTAAGTGCCCATCTGAAACTTATATTACACAAAAAATCAATATTTCATTCTTATGAACCAATAAAATTTTTAGACCAAATAAATTTGTCATTTGCAAATCAATAAATTAAATGTATTTATCAATTTTATATATAAAACTGTTTTGTGTACTCCAAGATGTGTATGAGTAAAATCAGCACCCTTAATAAATAAGTCATCGAGAATGGAATGAGATAATTAGTTTCAGACAGCCATAAAACAACCATTCCTATGTAAAGCAATATGTTCTATACAAAAATGCTTGAATTATAATTCACTTTCATCTTTTTTGCAAGTCATTTATGGGCTGTTTTCTGCCAGTCCCAGTGGAAAACCCTATCAAATTTATTGGAAATAGTTATGTGTGTGTGTCTTGGGGACGTGGGTGTGTCATCTGAAGGTTGTATGGTTGCCTCTAATACAAACTTGTACCCCTGACAGCTGAGAGGTGGAGCTGTGCAAACCTCAGGAACCTCAGCAAAGCCAGGTGAAGGTCTTGCACCTTGGTTGAGGTAATTCCAAGCACAAGGACAGACTGGGTGGAGAATGGATCTAGAGCACCTGTGGGGAGGAGGACTCAGGGGTGCTGGCGGGTGAGGCTGGACATGAACCAGCAGTGTGCACTGCAGCCCAGGAGGCCAAACGTGTCCTGAGCTGCATCCAAAGCAGTGTGGGCAGCAGGGCAGGGAGGGACACTGCCCTTCTGCTCTGCTCTGGTGAGAGAGACAACTCCTGGAACATGGAACACTCAGCTCTGGGGCCCTCAGCAGAAGAACATGTACCTGTTCCAAAAGGCATAGAAATTTGCAGTAAATCAAAGATGGTACAAGCAGGCAATATCATTAATCAATTGCCACATATTTTCACAGGTGAAATACAGCACTGTTCTTGAAACAGGACAGTTTTTTCTTCTATCCTTCATGCTGAGAAAGTATAAGTTGCTGAGTAAATGCTTGTCTTTCAGCTGTACAAAGCTAAAATGTTATGAATTGGAAATCCTATCAGCATCAGGGAAAGTCAAAACACTAGAAATGGTTGCTTCCTGCTTGCACCGGGATTTCTCTGACAGTATTCTTGAGAGTGCACTCCATTTCTAGTGAGTTTGCTTTCTCCAGAGAGGTGGAGCAGATACTACAGGTTTGAAGGTGGAGATGCAGAGTCTGTACTGCTTAGGTGTTTTCCCTGTTAATTTGGGTTCCAAATAAAGGCATGCAAATCCAGGGGTAGGTAACCACATTTGATCCAGGGATAGATAAACAAGTTAACACAACATGTTAACTTAGTTGCTAGTTGTCCACTGAGACAAGTTCCCATTTCTCCTAGGACTGGATTCTTCCTGTCTTATCCTCAGCATGTAACCAATGCCTGAAGTACGTAGGAGAGTTTTCAGGATTGTTTCTCTCACTCTCTCTCCCTGAGACACTTGAGGAACTGACTGTGGAGAAAAAACAATGACAATAATATGAGGTCCTTTTTAGTTTACTAGTAATATCTTGAAAGATCTCTGTGACTCAAAGCACTTAATGTTTTTATTAATATAATCTGTAATTACAGTACTGATATCTACTGCTGACAGAAGTTTAATCCCTAGCAATGAATTTTCCCACCATGAGTCCCCCTCTATTAGCTCTGTACTGTAACCACATATTTTCAAATGCTGCATTACCTGATTTTATTTTTCTTAAATGATGTGTTAGATAAACACTTGCTATATGACTTTTATTGGAAATTAAATGGGTCAGGGTGACATTTAATAATGACTCTTATTATGGAATATGATCAGAGCTTATGAGTTCAAAATAACTTTGTCTTTCATTTCAGCGCTTCCAGCCTTCACTAACTGCTCACAGGAGAGATCCTGAGATGCTCAGGGCCACTGAGGGTGCTGAAATGGGACAGGTGAGGGAAGGAAATGAGCACAAGGGCTGCCTGCAAATAATAAAGACAAAAGAGTGCAGTCTGAAGAGCAATGTCAGACTTGTGACACCTGAAGAAAAGGCTATGTTAATTCCCAAGGGTGCAGAGAACCCCAGGGAAAGGTCAGACTCATGATAGATAAAGCTGAAGAGACTTGCAAGCACAGACAAGACCTCAGAGAAGCAGCTGTAATTACTGAAGTCAATAAAATTAAGACAACCATTTCCAGTAGCTTTTTTTACTCATAGTAGGCTGTAACCTTTGCAAAAATTTTTTTTTCCAGTCAAGTCCTAGGACAAACAGCATTGGATAAAGATGAGAAATTATTAATAACTATAAGCATTCCATAATGTACACTAAGACTTGTTTAGCTACTAGTGTTTCTTCGGTTCTTTTTTAGAGATCACTCATCTGCATTTGGAAGCAAAGAAAGATAGAGACTTTTGCTATCTATTTTTAAAGTGCCACAGAGAGATTTAGCCACATAATTCCCATTATAGGCAATACATTTGAAAGACTTTGTGACCTTTAGGTTAGAATACATGGGTTAATGTGGAACCTCATTTTTTCCTAAAAGTTTTCCAGGAAATTTGCTTTAGAAATTCACAGTAGATACAGGTATGACCAGCAGGACCAGACAGATTCAAACTGAAAAATTTCCTTGGCGGCTTGGAAAACAGAAAGCACTGCAAGAAAATTATAGCACAGTCCTATCTGTCAACTCTTGTTTGAAAAGTTTTAACTTTCTCTCAGAATTTCTTTGGTCTTCAAAAATCCAGGAATAAACTCACCATGTAGCACTCCTGCTGACCAGTTTCCAGGTCTAAGCATAGAATACTCAGTACTTATGGAGAAACTTAACATGGGTCAAACACTGGTTCAGCCTTACGAGCTCTGATTACGGGACATCTGAGCCACTGTGCAAGCACTGAAATGCATAGTGGCCTGCAAACTGCCCCAGTATCTGTGTCTGGTTCCTTCCAAATCATAACCCAGTGCTCAGAGTTTTCCAGATCAGAAGCCAAAGCCACTCTTGCCTCCTGCAGGTGTGATAGAGTAGCGGGAGTACCTCGGTACTCCCTTGACACTCCGTGTTAACACATGTGCAATCAAAGCTCTCTGCATTGAGGAAATTACACAAAATTGACTCATCACATTTAGCATGCAAGAATCTGCCCATCTAAATAGGACTGTATAAAATTTAGCTGTCTACTCCTTCCTGTATTCCCCCAAAAGTGAAGAGCCCTTAACATGGGCTCATCCCACTTCACTAAGGATCTCCAGAATCACCCTTGGTAGGTGATTATCTCTCCCCTCTGAGTTTAAGAGGTGGCTGCATGGCAACTTGAGTTATTTGTTCAGGCAAAATGACAATTAAATTCATATATATTTGTACATAGTACCATATTCATTTTTTGCTTTTAATTTTTTAATTTATGCATTTTTCTTCTTTTGTTACATGCAGATAGAGATACTTGATTCATCATCAGATTGGTTGGCTTTCAGTGCGATTAATTGGTACTAAAAATTCAGTCATTAGTATTTTGTATGCCACATAAATATTCTCTACAGTATGCTTTTTTCATCAGCTTTATCTGCTAGAAATGAATGAGAGATGCAGCTTTGGAACATTTAGAAAGGTTTTCTCAAAGAAATGTGTGGGACTATCCTTGATGCGAGTCCAAAAACCCATAGTGACGAATGTAGCTAAAATGATAACCACAGAAAGAAAATGACAGGCCAAAAAAGGGAGTCTTCAAAGACTCTTCTATTGAAAACATGCAATTACTACAGTAAATAATATTCAGATCATGGTCTTTTACTCTCTGACAAACCATTAAAGCATCTTCTACAAATCCTGGGCACAGGACATGCCAGAGCATGATAGTCATAAATAGACATAAGATGATGATGTATCACGGTCTTCTTCCAGGAATCTTTATTACACAAATCTGGGGCCCAAGCAACACTGCAAAGGATATTTCTTAACCCACATTGGTCAACTCTGTACTCTTCCTGATGTTGTTCAGACCACAGGGAATAAAGGGAAAGATAGACCTGCTGCAATGCCTAGACAGCTTCACTGGAGAATGGATGCTTTTAGAAAATCTGAATTCACACTTACTAAAAGCATCCATTCTCCAGTGAATGGATCCACTCTCCAGTGCTCCAGAGTCCCCAGGGGAGCACAAGTCCTGGAACCAAATTTTCCGTGCTGTAGGGGAAGCTGAGGAAAGCTCCCAGGCTGTAGCTAATGAGAGGAATGTGCTAAGAGGGGCAGCTGCACTGCTCAGCTTGCATGGAAAAAGGCTTTAAAGGCTGAGCCTGGCCCAGCTGAGAAAAACACAGCATGGAGATCGCCAAGCAGCTTCCGAAAGCAAATTGCCCTTCAAAAGAAAGATGGCTCATGTTAACCCCCTTTAGTTAATGTGAGCTGCTGTGCTTAAATGAGCATGAAGACACAATCTAAGAGAAGGACAGCTCTCACATCCACATAAATCTCATGGTGGAGGAGGCATGTAATCAGGGCTGATTGCTATAATGTCTGCGCTTTATTGTAGATGCTGTTCTTGTATACAGACTTTCTGCTGCATTAATTCATTCAAATCCATTTTCTAACCTGGAAATATTACTTTCAGAGCTAAATAACTAGAGGTTTTACCTTTAAACTGTGACATTGAAGTATATAAAAATCCATTTAAGCAACCTACAGAGCTACTTATAAACTGAGTACAGCTGTAGCAGATGGTACTCATGCCAAGGTGGAGAAGACCTTCATACACTACATGAGACTCATTATACCTGTCTTGGAAGAATAAAAACAGCAGTTGGATGTGGCATTAGCTATAGATATCTTCAAAGCTTAAGCTGCCAAGCCATTACAGTTAGTGTCTGAAGATTAAAATTTCTCAGGTAGCTCCCATTAGGACCCAACAATTCATTGGAATGTGCTCAGAGCATGTATTACACCACATGAAGTCATATGTTTTGAAATAAGTAAGCAGAGTAATTTTCAGGCTGCTAATGCAAAGACATGTAAGCACGATAATTTCTAAAATAAGGTTCAAGCAATAGGTGTGCAACAGAAACCATGCAGAAAACTTCAAAAATCATAAATGTCAATGTCCATGTATGTGACTGTGTCTGTTTACAGACATATTTCTGCATCAGCTGAAGTAGATTTCTGTCCTCGCCCTGATCTCATAATTTGAATGACTCAACCCCTAGAGTGCATCTTCAGTCATCTAACTAAGTCTACACCTCTCACATACTGAGGGAGAATTGACTTTTGGGCCATCTTAGGGATGCTGTTGTCCAAACATGATGGGGACAAATCATAAACTCTGGTATGCTCTGCAATTCCTGGAATGTTCCAGGCTCCCACACTGTGCCATTTGCATGGTGGCAGCTGGGCCTGCTGTTGCTGCCACTTTAGGTGTGCAGAACAGACTTACTCAGAATTTAGGGATGTTTGAAATCCAAGACCAGATCCAAATTTTGCAGCTCTACTGAAGTTCTATTTTACCATCTTAAATTCACTGTGACCAGTTTAAATCCCTGTCTGCCCTGCTGAGTCCCTCAGAAGATCATGTTTTTCACCTGAATAATCCTTTAACACAGACATCCACTGATTCCATCTCTCACTTTCTAGTGTAAATTGTCATAAAGCAAAAATATACAGTATTTTAATTCTATACTTAAAATACAAACTGCCAGCTTCTGTCACATTGTGGCCCTAAGGGCTTTTAGGATCAGACTGCTACTGCCAGAAATAGGATGCTGCAATTGAATCTGTTTTTATGTTCTACTATATCAGGCTTCCAAGTTGGGCACATTTACATGTACATTTGATGACATCTAATGTATGTATACAGCTACAATAAAATTTGCATGATGGTAACTGATCACATGCAGGCTTTGATGGGTTCCTTTCCTTCTGCTAAGCTCCACATATCTTATTGAATTTCTGCATCAGTTCACATCCTGGATCAGAGTGATGCACACATCATATATCTGTGGGTAAGTACAAATATACACTTTTCTATGTCATCAACCATAAATCAACTATGTGTGATAGCTAAAATTATGCTGCTATATATTAGTTGTCAGATGAAAATAATATTTTCCATTGCTTTTTTTATACCATTTCTGATCTCAATTAAATACAGACTAATCACGTTCATCTGTATTGTGTCAGGGAGTAGAAGTGTTGTTTTAGACTGTGTGTTTGAAGGTATTTGTGTTAGAGACAGCAATATAGATTGGCAGGAAAAATTCACTGACCTAGTACTAAGGCATTATAATGAATCTGCTGCTCACTGACATTAAACAATAAATACAAGAAACAATAGAATTAAGAATTCTTATTTAAAAGTAGAAAAACAAGCTTAACTTGTTCTCATAGGAATCTTAATAGTTTCCCTTTCACTGTAGGTAATCATTGGAGAGGGTTGCCTATGAAGAGGCACTTTAAGTGAGCTCTGAACCTACTACTTAAAGCAGAGCAAAGGATCTTCCTTAGCTTCTGCAGAAGAATAAATAATTAAGTGGCACATTTCTGCTCAATAAACAAAACTGTAATGAATTTAAAGGAAATTACAGATTTTATCATCTTCTGCAAAGTCTTACAATAAGCATCTGGGTTTTGCTGTCATGCAGATTATTGATGGCCCAAACTTATTAAGCTTTCCGGTTGCTTTGTTCACACAAGTAAATCAGCACAGCAGAAGGAATTAAAAATAGCACTAAAATAATTTTCTATTGTTTTACTGAAATGCTTTATGAATGCTTATATCTTATGGGCAGATGGAACAATTCTAAGGTCTTATTTTCCAAAGGTATCTCATTATTTTATTGCTCATGAAAACTCCCTTCCTTTCACAACTACTCAGCAAAGAAAGATTTTGCTACGTGCTGTGAACTACTAAGGATGACTTCCAAGGAGCAGAAAAAGATAAAAATATAAATAAATAACTACCTCACAATGGTAATGCCTTGATGGCACTTCTGATATTTTTTCATTGTTCCAGATGTCACACGTGAACCAAAATTTCACCCAAGTAATTTTACTTTAAAATTAAAAACATTTTAAAAACATTTAAAGACATAAAGCATTTTAAAAACATTTTTTTAACCTAACACATATGAATACACTGGAAGTTAAAATTAACAAAACATTGGTGGAGGCAGGGGTTAGGGGTTGTGCAAGCAATTCTGTTTAAGAAGAGGCTACTTAATACAAGTTATTTCATTAGCTGCTCAAAAATCATATTCTTCTTTGAGTACTTTTTCAAATACAACTCACCATTATATCTGAAAATTTTCATTTTCTTCCCTCAAGGACATGGCTAAACTTGGGCTTTTTATTTAATTTCCAGAAGATATACTGCTTCAGCAGGAACCTTCCTGCTCCAATGATGATGACATGATGAACAATATACCTGAAAGCTGTTGGCTGAAGTATGGATTCCTAAAACATGGAAATTAACCACTCAAATACAAGGAGGAGGCTGGAAAATAACTCTGCAGGTTAAAAACAGCACTGAAGCCCCACGGCAGTGAAGAGTTTCTCTTACAGAAAAGGTTCCTCACTCTAATAGGTACTATGTCTTCCCTTCCACTATTTCAGCTCTTAAACCTAATTTTATACTATTTTCTTGATCTGTGTCCATCTCTTCTAACTATCATAACAGTATCCTATCTGAACCTTCTGTCCCTTGTTATTTCTGATTCTATTACTCTGTGACATTTTGCTATATATTTTCATTCCCTTTAAGTCTCCACCAAAGTAATATGACTCCAGACACAAGGCCTCTCAAGAACTGGACTATTTGTCTTCTCTAGAGAGAAGGCTGTAGCAACTGAGCAAGTGACCAGGTATTGCAAAACCAGTGATGTGTAGAAGCGAGAAGATCCTTGGCACGGCATTAAAAAGGTCATAGGAACCCACCTCCAGCAGAGGTGCTTTTATACTCAGGAGTCCTTTTTCATTTCTTGCATCAGCAGCCAACCCAAGCCTGGACTGGGACTTGTGGTTTACTCGTATCTGGACTCTTGACGTGATAGATGAGAGGATAATCTTTCTGCATTCAGTTTACTCTGATCCTGTCTACCAGTCTTTCTCCTGGGAAAAAAATCACTGAATGGAGTATGTACCTTTAAATAAAAGGATTAAAAGACGGAGAGAATCAAAGACCTTATTTCTTGAAAAAGAGAAAAGTAATTTTTTTTCTTCTGCAGTGTCTTTGTTACCAATGGCACTTTGCATGAAATTATGGACTGTCCCTCTTTCCTTATTTAGCTAGTACAGGAGTGCATTGAGCTGTTCTGTGTCACACTGCAGTGTGCTGTACCTGTAGGATGGCACCAAAGAATATGATTCAAGGTGGCATTTTTCTCTAGGCTCACTGCCAGTGTCTCAGACAAGCATGCACTAATCACAGAATATTTGAGCTATATGCACATGAAGTGCAGCCTTGAAACTAGTGAGAAATAGTGAGAAAGAAGTGAGAAACACCTCTTTGTTTAGAGGTGCTTTAGAGACACTAAGACCATCTGTTTTCTTTGAATTTGGATGGTCAGTTGACAGCTTTCTACATGTTTGTATGCATACAGTTTTCCAGTTTCCTAAAAAGTAGCTTATTAAAGAACAAGATATCATAGACCAAATCCACATAATTCTTGCTGAAGATGCAATTTTTGAGATAATGCCCTGATACATAGGCCAGAACAGTGGCTCTTTTGTCTCAGTTTTATCAAAAAGGTTATACTTGTTACTATTCTCTGTTCAACATAAAAACACAGTCTGGCTTTTTACTCTCTATTATTCTCCTTGCAGGGAAATGAGTACATAAGGTGAAGTCACCAGTTTTAGTTTCTATCACACTCTGAGAGCAAAGTCACATATCTTTAAGGGAAAAGAAAAAAAAAAAAAGAAAAAGAAACATGGAAGCCGGAAAGAAAGTAGCAGGTAAGCAAAGCACCACCGTGTTTTTACGTGGGATATATTTTATTTCAGTGCAGAATAAACCCATGGCTACTCATGAGGCCAGAGCCAGCAGCTGAAAGAAGTATATTTCCACTATGTACAATAGGGGAAATATTTATTTATTTTCAAATATAAGTTCCCCATCTAAACTCACAACTTTTTATATTAAAATGTTAAACATTATAAACTGAGGTCAAAAATCTCTTGTCTTTGTACTTTACTCTTAGGAAGCCAGGGTTAGCGGTTCTAATCTGGCTTTCCTGGGGTGAATCATCCATAATGTTCTGCAGCTTTCTGGATTGTGCAAACATTCATATTCTGAGAGCAAACAATTTTATTGCTGCAGTACAGCACAAGGCAGAGACACCATCTTAGATCCAGAACAAATCTCTCTGTTCACTGCATTTTCACCAAATATGCAAACAGGAGAGGCCTGGCAGGAGGGAAACAAGTGTTTTTAAATAGTTCTGAAGAATCAAAGTGCTTGGTGGAACCCTTGTGCCCTAGGTTAGCTGACCCATCTAACTCCTTTGGGCCAGCCGACGTTGCTGCTCCTAGTAAGGAGTTTAGATATGATCATTTCAGCTTGAAGAGACAAGATAACAGCCTGTCAGTGATGGCAAAAGTTAATTCAACAGAATACGTGAGGGATGTGGCTAGGTGATGTCATAGTTCTCAAATAATTACTCTTCCGTTCACACATAGGTCACCTTGCCTGTATAAACTTCAATGATCAAATCATTGTTACTTTCCGTGTATTTTTTTTTAATTATTACTCATTATAAAGTGGATGCATACACTGAACCTGGCTTGCCAGTCAATTAATTTGTCAAAGAGTTTTCCATTTGCTACATGTATGAGCAGCCGTCTCCTACAGCAATCAAATTTAAGAACTGAAGCAACAACAACGAAAATATTTCATACCCCAAGCATACAAAATGAAAATTTGTACTACTAGTTCTTAATTAACATTTCTGTAATTGTGCAAACTTATCTAACACAAGAAAAACTGTGGAAAATATAATGGGATCAGGATTTTGTCTAGGAAAAAAGTAAGAGTGGAATTCCAAGATGTAAAAAGAAAATAATGTATATTTCTGCAAAGTATCCCACCTGCCACTGAGCACTGCTGTGGTTTCAGAGTCTGAACACTGTGAGTCATTGACCCTTGGCACATACCTGAAAGGCAGGCAGCCAAGGAGCACAGGTGGATATATACTGATAAAACCATAGCATGGTTTGGGTTGGAAGGGACCTTAAACATCATCTGGTTCCAACCCCCCTGCCATTGGCTAACCTGACTTCCACTAAACCAGGTTACTCAGAGACCCATCCAGCCTGGGCTTGAACACTTCCAGGGATAGGGCATCCACAGCTTCTCTGGGAAATCTGTTGCACTGTATCACCATCTTCATAGTCAAGAATTTCTTCCTAATATCTAATCTAAATCTGGCAAATTCTGTGGTCATATGAAATAATTTTCCTCTGACAGAATTTCTGTGTCTTAATGATCCCCACAGAGGCTGAGAACTCAGGCGCATTTCTATGCAATCTACTCCCATCTCTTTTGCCAGCCTCCTGCGGACTTCCAACTGCGTATGGGAGGTCCTTGTGGACCCACTCCTGTTGCATTTTGGGAAGATTATAAGTGCCCTGTTCGTGTGCAGTCTGATGCAGTGTGTGGATTTTTTATAGCTATGACAAATAGGAGAGGCACATGATTTTCTAGGGACAGTGGCTGCTTCCACCTCTAGTTAATTTGACTGAGAACTGCAAGAGGGGGTGGGAAAATAAGGGTCCAGTAAGCCCTTCTGCACTAAATGGTTAGAGGATGGCTGCCTGTAAGGTTGATGTTAAAGAAGATATACACACAGTCCTTTACCTGGAAATGAACTTAAGTGGCATATTTGCTACATGCTGTTGCCTTCTAGATTTGCAAGCTGTTGTTTCTGAAGTTGTCAGGTAGAACACATTTAATGTATGACTAAACCTCATCCATGCAGTTTTAGATCAGTTGTTTCTGTGAATACTTTCTCTTTCCTACTGCACTGATGCTCAGATCTCTGTGCTACAACAGACTGGGCACTGCCATTCCAGTGCTCACTGACACCAGAGCAACAGAGCCAGCTCTCTCACTTCTGCACATAACAGCCTTTCAAGGCTCAGGCATTGTCTCTAGGGCTCTCAAAAGCACACAGCATGGGAAGCCAGAATTAGCCAGATAGCAAGGAAGACACCTGACATCAAGTGGAAATGAAAAAGGAAAATCTAATGACCACAGGGTCAGAAGCTCAGTGATTTAATGGTATTCTCCAAGTGCCCATCTTGTTACAGATGGGTAATTGCTGTTAGAACAACATGGCTAACACTTTATTTTTCCTATAGGAGATAATTACTTTGATTGAAAATACTGGCTGTCAGACAATGGAATACCTACTGCAACAGCTGCAGACCAGGAATGGACAGCTGCATTTGTCTTGTAGCGGTGCTAATCAGGTGCCTGCAACTGCCAGATCTTTGACTGAGGTTGAGGTGACAGGTTGCCATCATGCTTTTGAGGTCTTCTTTCCTCTTTACTGATTGCTTTACCTCAGTTCCTCCCTCATTTTTTAAGACTCCAAAACACATTATTGGCAGTGACAGCAAATACAGAGAAGAGAAACTGCCAGACAATCAACTGATATAAATTAATGTACTATTTTAGCCAGCTGAGCTTTTTAAATATATGCAAGATGAACAAAATTAACCCCAAATCTGATCAAATGCTAATTAGCATTTGATACTACCTGCAATGATTATGTGTAAATCCACAAAGGAAATAGCAGACTAGACTAACCTATCATGCTCAGGTTAACACTTGTCAACTACCCAGGGTCCATTCTCAGCTAAGATAGACATTTTAAACATGCACTTTTTGCTGGCTGAGTTCACTATATTTTCAAGCATAATAAAAGAACCAATAAATACTTTTTATAAGCTGGGTGGAAATGATGAAAGAAATAAACCATTTCTACAAATAATATGCGTTGTACTGAAGAATTTTGTAATATAAAAAATTGGATGAACATCAAGGGCAAAAATAACATCAGCTTAATCATTACAGTGACAAGCTAAATTTGATGTCAAAGGCCTTCATAGAGGCTGTCCTCGAAATGAGCAGCAAGTTTTCTCTAAAGGCCTTGTGGAAGTATGGGCTTATTCACTGTACATAATTGTTTCCCTAGAATAGAAATCTCCAGGGAGGATTAGCTTTATCAACTGTAACCACAGCTATATAGTCTTATGCCTTTCTTCTACTCATAGGTGGAGTGCTGTTTAAATTTATCTAGTTTGGCCCTATAGTATAATGATGAATCATGCTTAGAAATAAGGATGTGTGCTGGTATTGACTAGAGTAGAGTTCATTTTCTTCGCAGTAGCTGCTATGGGGCTGTCTTTTGATTTTTTGTTGGTAACAGTGGGATATTTTCATTGTTGCTGAGCAGCACTTGTACTGAGTCAGGGCCCTTTCTGCTTCTCACCCCACCAGCAAGTGGATTGGGAGGGCACGAGAAGTTGGGAAGGGACACAGCTGGGACAGCTGAGTCAGCTGAACCAGGGGATATTCCAGACCATTTGGCATCATGCTCAGCATGGAACACAGCAGTGGGATGTTAGGAGTGATGATGTTTTTCTTCCCAAGTCACTGTTACATATGATGAAGCTGTGCTTACCTGGGGATGGCTTAACAACTGCCTACCCATGTGAAGTGCTGAATTCATTAATTGCTTGTTTTGTTTTGCTTGCATGTGCAGCTTTTGCTTTCCCTATTAAACTGTCTTTCTCTCAACCCACAAGTTTTCTTACTTTTATTCTTGCAGTTCTCTTCTCCATCCCAACACGGGGTGGGGGTGAGCAATCAACTGCTTAGGGCTGAGCTGCTGTCTGGGGTTAAATCATGAGAGCAAGAGAATTCGTAAGGACAGGCAATCTGTACTTTGAGAACTTTATAGAAATGTTTCTCTTATCACAGACTCAGCAATCTGAATTATTTTTATTATTTTAAAGTACAGTATGAAGCAAGACTAGAAGACAGGCAGTCAAATAATAATTTGTAAGGAACTGAAGAGGAACCTTGAAGAGTCAGTTAAGATTTGCTGCAGATGACAATAAAGTTATGAATTTATTACAGTTAAATTGCATTTCTCAGCATCCTAGACATTGCCAAAAGACAGATATGACACTTGAAATGCGGTATAACCTGGTGGCAATTACATTAATGTAGCACAACCAGAAAAGTACATATTTATTATTTGCCCTGCACTTTACTATTCTGTTTTCTTCCTTACCCAGCTGCATCCAAAACTTTGAAGCCCTTGAAGAGCCGACAGTGAAGAGCAGGTATTTCTTCACTGTGAATCTAACATAGTTGTCATCCACTTCAGAGGACTTAGATGCCTCATTCTCTTCTGAAATTCCTAAAAAACCTGGATGACAGATTTATGGAACAAGTCCTAAGGGAGGCAACTGAGAAAGATGCCCTGCTTGATCTGCTGCTTGTCAACAGAGTGGATTTTGTGAGTGGAGTGGAGATTGGCAGCTGTCTTGGCCACAGTAACCAAGAAGAAATCGAGCTAAAATCTCTGTTAACAGGAGGAAAAATGCCAGCAAAACCTCAGCTCTGGATATGAGGAGAGCAGACTTCAGGTTTCTCAGGCAATTAGTAAGTAAGGCCCCTGGGAATACAATTTTGCAGATGCTGCAGCCCATCAGTGATGGTGACTTTTTAAACATCATTTTCTGAGGGCTCAGGAGCAGGCAATTCCCAAAAGTCAGAAGTAAAGCAGGTGAGGCAGAAGGCCAGCTTGGCCGAACAGGAATCTTCTCTTGGAAATAAGGCAAAAAGGAAGGTGCATACCCGGTGAAAAACAGGGCCAGGTAATGTGGCAAGGATACAGAGATACCATAGAGAGGAAATTCAGGCAACCAAACCTGGAGCCAAAGCTGGCCAAAACTGTGGGGGACAATAAAAAGATTTTTCAAATATATCAATGGCATCAGGCACTGCAAAATTAATATCAGCTCACTACAGGATGGTCTCCTCACAATCAAGGACATGGACAAGGCAAAGGTTTAACATATTCTTTGCCTCTGCCATCAACACCAGATGCACTAAGGGGTGGTCTCAGTGCCCTGAGTTGGAAAACCATGACTGCAGGAATGATAAATTCCCAGTCAGCCTGGGGCTCCAGCTGAATCCCTACAAATCCATGGAGCCTGATGATCTGAAGCAAACACAGCTTCATGAGATCAAAGTCCTGCTTATTAAACCTGATTTCCTTTTATGACAAGATATCCCACCTAGCTGTCCAAGAGGAGACAGTTGATGTAGTCTTTTTGGATTTCAACAAAGCTTTTGATACTGTCTCTGTGTTCTTCTACACAAAATGTCCAGTTCACAGCTGGATAAACACATCAGATGATGGGTGTGCAGCTGGCTCAGGGTTCAGGCACAAAGGGTTACAGTGAATGGGGTGACATCAGACTGATGACATGTCACTAGTGGAGTTCTGCAGGGCTCCATCCTCAGCCCTCTGCTTTTCAACATCCTCATCAATTACTTGAATGCAGGACTGGAAGGGACACTAAGCAGGTTTTCAGATGATACAAAACTGGCAGGAGCTGGTGCAGAGGCCCTGCAGAGACACCTCAGCAATTCAGAGGGCTGGGTAGCCACCAACCATATGGAGCTCAGCAAGGGACAATACTGGATTCTGCACCTGGGGCAACCCTGGATGTACAGACAGACTTGGGAATGAGATGCTGGAAAGCAGTGCCACAGAAAGAGACCTGGGGTTCCTGGTTGATGGAAAATTGACTATAAATCAGCAGTGCCCTGGCAGGCAGGAGGGCCCGCCATGTCCTGGGGGCATCAGGCCCAGCATCGACAGCCGGCAAGGGAGGGATTGTCCCTCTGCACTGGGGCGGCCTCACCTCCAGTGCTGGGGGCAGCTCTGGGTGCCACAATACAAAACAGACTTTAAGCAATTAAAGACCATCGAAAGGTGGGCTAAAAAGATGACATATTAGGAGTGGCTGAGGTCACTTGGTCTGTTCAGCCTGGAGGAGACTGAGGGGAGACCTCCCTGCAGTCTAGAACTTCCTTGTGAGGGGAGGAGGAGAGGAAGGCCTGATTTCTTCTCTGTGATGACCAGTGACAGGGCCTGAGGGAATGTGCCATGGGAGGTTTAGGTTGGAAATTAGGAAAATGTTCTTCACCCCAAGGCTGGTTAGGTACTGGAACAGTCTGCGCAGGGAAGTAGCCAGAGCACCAGCCTGACAGGGTTCAAGATGTGTTAGGACAATACTCTTGAACACATGGTGCGGCGCTTGGGGATGGCACTGCGCAGGACCAGGAGATGGACTTGATGACCTGGGGGGATCCCTTCAAGCTCAGCATATTCTGTGGCTCTGTGAGATGTAATCCAGTATGAAGCAAAATCTTGTTGCATGACACTGAGAGTGGAGCATGCTCTAACCAAAACTAGCCCTTGGGATTATGTTGCAGAGAAATAAAGATACCCAAGTTTAATTATCCTTCCTCCTCCTTACAAATAATTTGAAAACCAATTCATAGAGCATATTACTGCCGTATGGCCCTTGGGATACTTTCCTTGTTCCTCATTTCTTCATCATAATATTCTTTTATAATTACAGCAGGAAGCTGCCTCTATTGCTCAACATCAGCTCTCCACAAGAAATGTAAAATTAGGACCGTCCAGGGAGGAGAACAAGAAGGATTCAGACAGATATTTAAATATGTTTACTTAATAAAGGCGTATTTTGGTGCACCCAGATGTATCCCAGTATAGGGTTAGGTTTGCACAGCAAAGAGGAAGGGTAGGATTTCATCCTTCTGTTTTCAGGTAAGTCTCCAGAAGACTGTGTGGTATATTGCCATTGGGAGAGGCCTCTAAGAGGTCAGGTGTAGTTGGGAAAGCAAGGGAGGGACACACTTAACACAATTTCACCAAGGACGTGGCTCACCTGGACATAGTCATTAGGGTTTCCTGGTGAAATGGCTCAAGAGGGGAAAGACAAAACTAAAGGAAGAAGAATCAAAAGCCTGTAATATTTCCATGAGGAAACACTGAAATACAGTGAGTGTGTCTATGGAATGAGTTTCAAATCCTGGGCTGCTAATGAGGCCAGACCACCTACATTTTTTGCTATCAAAGCAGGTGTTTTTCTCTGAGTTAGGGGACAAAGCTGAGGTGCTCTAACATGGGTGCCTGATTTGATATCCACACTGCTATTGGTTGACCAGGTGTCAGCAGTGACAGTGAGCTGTGAGGATTTGTGAGGGAATTTTGAATGAGTCAGAGACAGGACTTCTGATCTGTTTTTCTTATCTTCTACATAGGCAGGAAGGGTGAGTTTGGCTCACATCTTCACCTCATGGCTCAGAAGGTCCTAAGTTACAAGACCTAGTTACAAGCCCTTATAAGGATTTATTAACCAATAAAACATTGCCAACAAGAATATTTATGCTTTTGACCCAATCCTTAAATATTTCATCTTATGGACTCATGCTGCAGTGTAAGCTTTCTTAGCCAATCTTGTTATGACACACAAACCTACAGTCCTGTACTCTAAAACTCTAAGCTTTCCTCTACTTAGCTTAATGTGTCTCTGCTTTAAACTATAAATCCACATTCTTGCTTCTAGCACCAAAGTTGGAAGCCTTTCCCAAGGTCTCAGACCAAATCCTGTGTTTAATTCTAAGCTTCAGCTTAGAGGCCCAAAGTTCTGAGAATTCCCTACATTTTGGATTCCAACTCTGAACCATCACTGCTCACCTTGAGATGAACTGCTAACCAGCCATGCACTCCCCACCAGAGACACAATTCGGGTGAATGAAGCTATTTCAGATGCTCAAGGGAACTCCTGTTCTCAAGCTACTGTCCCAAGGACAAGAGCTGCTGTGTTATATCTGACAAGGTTCTCCTGGTGCCTTGGATGCAGACATTAAAGACCTACCTAGGTCCTTGTTTTTCACTTGTGAGCTGTAGGAATGGTATTAACATGACATATTAATCTGAGTCTTCTTTTTCATGATAGATACTCCAGGAATGAATACTCCAGACTTCAAGACCCATTTGCTTTCTCAGGTTCAAGCACAGGTTTCCTAGACCATGCTTGAGACAAGTGAGATGTAGAAGACGTCACAGACTCAGAAGCTGAACATGTCTTCAAAATTAAAATTTTGGGGGCTTATTCTTTGGGCACTGTGTGTCAGCTGTGGGAGCTGAACAGATGGGGAAAACAGATGGTCTGGGCTTCCCTGCACGGGATTATTTTGCACAATAGTTGTCCCAGATTCCAGAAACAAAGCAATTCAGAGGTTGTCCTCTTACCTGTGTAAGTGCTGAGGCAGACACACACATGTTGTACAAGCCTAGTCAGAAATAGAAATTTGCCTGGCACACAAGATGTGAAGTACAATTGTTTCCATTAGTATTTCTAAAAGAAATCATTTCATGAAAATGCTTTGCCTTTTCTAGATCTCACTCTTCCTGTTAAAAGGTTCCATTTCTCTATAAAAGGTCAAACGAGACCCAGTATAATACCCTCATCAGAGATCAGGAGATAAAAGAAAATCAAATTTCCACTAGCAAACAATAGGATGAATGGCACAGCTATCTAAGTTGTGGCTCAAAATATGTGGGTCAAAGTTACCTATGAGAAACATCTGTTTTAATAATAGTACATGTTGCAGGCAATATGGAACCCAAAACTAGATTTATAAGTCATTAAACATTTCAGTTTGTTTCTAAATTAACAACCAATTTTGCATATAATCTCTTCCACCACAATATTTTGTTTTATTAATGTAGTGGTTGATACTTAAAGATTTAGAAGCAGTGATTTCAACACCATTTTATTTGGTTACACAAAGATATTTATTTTAAAATAAATGAATTCTAAATAAGTTCTAAATAAATTCTAAGGGCTTAGAACTAATTAGAAAACTACTTTTCTCTATAAAATTTAGTGGTTTTATCGAAAAATGAAAACATAAAAAGACTAAAGCTTATAAAGCAAATATTTTGATTCCAAATGAAGCTGTGATTTTCTAGTCTTTCTCTTCTCTTCCATCAGCAAAGTTCTTCATTTCATATAAGTGATGATCATAGATATTTGTTCTTCCTCCCTCTAGGAGCTTTGGCAAAGGATTTATGCTTCTTAAGTGAGCTTTCTTTTGGTTCTTCATACGTCACTTCTTTATTAAACAAAGATTCCACCAATCTGGGATACAATCAAGGAAAATGCTCACATAGTTTATGAGCCAGCCTTTGAAATTCATCAGATAATATATTTGAAAAATGGACTTTCCTAAGATAAGGCCAATATTAGTCAAATACTGCTTCTTCCAAATACAGCTGGGCAACAGAAAATACCAAATATTTTTCTGGGCTGGTATAAGTGTGCTATCTCACTTCAATTTACACATATTATCATTGGAAGGGATAGAAGTTTTGGCACGAGGAATTTGAAATGCCTGTTTTGGCACAGGGAATTTGAAATGTCCATCTTTTGAAAAAAATGCCTGCTCTGCCCAAACCTGAATTGTCAGAGGAGTGCCTCTGGATGGGAGTGCACCACAGGACAGGTTCAAGCCTTCTCAAGCTTTTTGAAATTTACAAATTGAAAAAAATCAGTGAGCTTCTACTCCCTTGTCAGCAAACACAGAAATCTACAGGAGGCCTGAAACCCTGAAGCAGCTGAGAAAGACAAACGTTTTTTTCAATATGTACATACAAAATGCCAATATGGAACATGTTAAAAATAAGGGGTTTTAACCACAGCACATCCAACTGATTGATGCCCAATAAAGTTCCTAGTCTTGCCTATATCACCCAGCTTTTATTGATGCCTAAAGACTATTGATTTTTATGTATTTTTCAAAAGTTTGTAGCTTTGAAGACCATTAATACGTGCTTTTACAGCTCCAGGTATTTTTCCTACCCTTTCTCTTAAATTTTAGAGTTATAACCTAAACTTATAACGTATTCCTGAAATACTTTTTAGTCTTATTTTGAGGTGGAGGACCTAAAAGAAGAACATTTTGTTTTCTAATCAGAATCTGAGAAGACATAACAAGAAGTGGGGCAAAGAAGACCTGGACCGACTCCAATGGGGCAGTACCCAGGGAAAAATTACCTAATCAACTGCTCTTCTAATTGGACAATGTCTGTCAGATATGATAATATGTTAAACTTATAAAAATTGTAGAAAACTGATACCTGTGTGCTCACAGACCATAACTATGGAGGCACCCAGAAGTTTCCAATAAAGAAATTTTTTATCTTTCCATTTTAATACTGTTGCAAAGGGGTTTTGTCTTTTGATATCAGGGAACATTACGAAGCAACTTCCCATGGTTTCTCTGGTTCCCCCCTGGTTATTTGTTCAGAGATTGTCTGAAAAGCATAGTTTAAGGTTCTTCAGTGCTACGTGCAGGTGTGCAGAGAAATTGTGTGACACAGAAAAGCCAGTGCAGACATCTCAGTGAGAGCAGCAGGTATGGAGTCAAGCCAAAATGACCTACCAGGTACTATTACTATCAGCAAAACCAGAGACAAATAATAGCTTTTCTGAAGCACATCATATATGCTGGAAAAGATTAGAACATATTTATCAAGACTCACAAACTGACTCCAAATGGTTTTTGCTATATATTGAAGAAGGCAAAGTTCAACCACTGATAGCACTGTCACTGAATCTGAAAATAAGAATTTTTTGTTTAGCAATGCTCATGATTAGGCAGGACGTCACAAAGAGAAGTTTTGAAATTTTGAGTGCTATTTAAGATTATGTAAAAAAATGCTAAGTATTCAAAATAATTTTATTTTGCTTTCAGTGCTTTCCTCAGTTCAACATTGTAGTTTCACATAAAAGACATGCTGTGGAGTAGAGCTCCAGAAGGATAGGAATAATGGTGAGTTTTGCAGTTTACAACCCCAATGATGTAAAATTTTACACTCACAGCAACATGAAAAGTGAAATCTTTTTTTCTTTTTCCTTTTTTTTTAAAGTGGATATTGGTGAAGTACAAGGGGAATGGACCACCTGGTGGCCAGACTCTCACATAGACTCTAGAATGAGTTTCCTGGTACCATTGTGAGAGGTAGAGCACTACTGAAGGTGGATCAAAGTGCAATCCAACAGATCATTACTTGCACTCTTAAGTCTTGGATAGATCTCATTCCTACTGCCTGTCCTGTTGCAGTGGGTTGGCAAGAATTTTCTTGATTTCTTTGTTTTGTGAGAATGCAGTAAATTATGATCATTTGGAGTATCCAGTGATGAAGGCAGTCAAATACAAAATAAAACTGCAAATATTCCCAAAGAACATAAGTACCATCAAGAAGAGTCCTAGACTTCAATCTACCTTTTAAGAACCTTTATAATCTCTCCAAACACCAGCCTGCTATATGCCAGAAAAGTTATTTAAAAGGGCTTCTCTACCTTGGATAGCAAAGTTACAAATTACTATAGATGTGGAAAAAGGAGTGGTGGGTCAGTCAGGAATTCAAGACCACTAGTGTGAAAGTGGTAAAAAAGAACAGCTGAATAGTTTATGTGGAAAACTAAAAATAATCTTTTAATTGCACAATAACTTGAAAAGTAACAAGGGGTGCGGGGGAAAAGGTAAATCCCACAGTGGCAAATATCAGCTGAGACTTTGTGAAAATCAACAATTACTTGTGCTATGTTGGAAGGGAAATCACAGACTTGAAGTCTTCTATGTGGTAAAAACAAAATTTCTTTCAGCTGAAAGACACTGAGAGAAACAACTGTAAGAAAATAATCAGGCAAGACAGAAAGGTCTAATTACAACAAATCATGGCCACTTTTATAAGGTTCCTAAGGTGAGAGAGGGCAGAGCACTAAAAAAGTGTGGAAATTCAAATCCGGTATTAAGTTTGAAAAATATCTGTAGTTCACTGGCAGGAAGACATCTGAGTGATCAGAAAGGATTTCTGCTACCATTGGGAAATATTTAACTCAAGCATCATTAGCTCAAGCTTCTTTTTCATCTGCTCTGTCTGCACAAAGTATCTGACAGTGCTTGCAGGAAATCCTGCTCTGCCCAAACCCGAATTGTCAGAGTGCCTCTGGATGGGAGTGCACCACAGGACAGCTTCAAGCCTTCTCAAGCCCTCCAGACTAAGAAAACAGCCCTCAGAGTAAAGCAAATTACATTCCCAAGTTTTACAAAAAAATACAACTATAAATGAGATTGTACCAATACCACCTCATCAGACAGTTCTAATCAGCAATATAAAATAAAAATCAACCATTCATTCACAATTTAAAAATTATGAGGCCAGGATTCCAACACAAAGAAAAATTGATAGTCAAATTGTAAACCTTAGAAAATATGATCATGCTATCAAAACAGCAGTAAAAATCTGTAATTATTAAATCATAAACAATTCTTCTATAGTTACAAATATTAGGAACAGTAAGAGACTGCATTAAGTGAAGAATGATGAGAACAGGTATTATAACCCCTGCTGTTTCTGCAAACATTTATAGTACCTCAAGAAGCAATGGAATGAGGCCAAAGGGAATGAATTTCTAGAAGATATTTACCAACTATAAACTAGCAAAGGAACAGGGAATTCTAGTTACATTGCAAGCTGTTAAAGTGGATTTTTCTCTCTCTTTTCTCCCCCAAATGGCTGTTCAATATGAAAAATTACTCTGTCAGCAGACACTCTTCACAACCCACCCTGATCTGCAGCCTTCATTGTTTTATTGAGACAAATGCGCAGTAAGGAGCTAAAACATTTCATGTACAAGGAGTTAAAAATGCAGAAACAGAATTTTGGCATGTGGCAACAGAAATCAAAGAACAAATCTGTATCCACCCTATAAAACCAATTAGAAATGAGCAGTCCACTCTAAACTATTCCTTGATTCAAGTCCCTGTGGGTGGAGTTGTACAAAATGTTTTAAAGACTAAAAAAATTTTGAATTGATTTAGCCAGTGATTATTGTTACTATAAACGCTAATTATTCCTACAATGATGCAATATAAGCAATATTTCCTGGCTATATATGATAAACAGGGAATGGTGATCACCTGTTTTTACCATACAACATCAAGTGTTAAAAAATGTTTACATCAAAATAATGTGAAATGCAGTTTTTTCAAAGTTTTTTCTAATTTTTCTCAATATCTTCTAAGAAAAAAATAATGTACTGTCCATGATATTTTGTTTCCTTATAATAAAAAATAAAAACTTCAGTAACTCACATCTTATACCACTCCTGAATTAAAATTTGACAGAATGTCTTTCTATGACATTTAAACAGTTTAGTCTGTCAGTGATAACCAGTAACCAGTCGCCACCATAAGTCTCTAAAACACTCAGGACTCCGAGTTTAGTGATGTCTCAACAAATTCCCAAATCCTTGTCCAAGTTAGATGGTGACTTTCCACTTTTTCCTTTATTTATTCTGCTCCTTTAAAGGGATTAAACACAATGAATGCTTTGCTTAAGTCCTTGCTTTGAGGCTGGTAGAGCACCTATGAAGCTGGGTACCCAGCTTCCAGCACAATGCAGTATCTCACTTATTTGTGCTGAGCAATCCCTCTCCAAGCTGCTGCAGGCAGCTGATGTGGATTCAGGTTTCCTGAGAGGTCAGTGAATCATGATCTCCTGCTTCTGCATGACGTGCCTTAACACCAGGACATGAACAAATACACACCCTTATACCCTTGCTACCATTTTTGCAGCTCAAGCCTCCTTGACCACCATTAGATGACACTTTAATATTTTTTTTTTTGTCACCAGTCATCCTACCTTTTGAATTTCATTATTCCTTTTGGCTATTTTTGAATGTTTTCCCCTCTCTTTATAATCAGTTTAAAATTTCTTGTCAGATTAAATTGTGGGGGAGTTTGCTCCAGAAGAGGAAAAAACAAGTTTAATAGTCTATTTTGTTACCCTGAAATGAACAGAAAAAAAAACAACTATTAGCTAGCAGTATACAACAAATTGTGCTTCTGTGCTGATTCAGGCTCTCCACAGACAAAGAAAAAAAAGTAATGTACTAAGCTACACAGAGCAGAGCAAACCTGAAATCATTGAAGATTTATGGCTCCAGAAGCACCAATCTTCCCAACTGAGCTAAATGGAGAATCTTCATTAGTTGTCACTGGGGAGGTACATATTGTCTTTGCAGGACAGCAAATTCAAATGCAATAACTACAAAAACATGAGAAGGACTGAAACTACATGTAGAGAAAGGTACAGAGTCTGCTTTCCAGCTTTCTTATTTCCCATCTTCCCATTAGGGACTTTCCTTCATGTATGTGTTCTGGATGGGAAAAAACTCCTTTTTGCCTTGTGGAAAGATTGCAGAAGAATTCATTTGCACCAGTTTATTGTCTACACCTTCTTACCAGAGCCCTTCTTCCACTAGCTAGTTTCCCCATAGACCAAAGGTTTCCAGTTCCCTATTAAGCACAGGAGGGAATGGCCATGAACATTTGTGTCTGCACATAAGTTCACTGTTCAATGTGTCATATAAGTCCACTAATGTGAGGCAGACAGAAATACATAAAAATGTATATCTTGCACAGAAGGAGCATCTTTTCATCCCTTTAAATAAGTGTTCTGCTGGAATAAAGTTTTTCCCTCATTAAAACCTTTTACTTAAGAAAATTTGCTGTGTCATAACCAGGGAAGTAAAACCAGAGTGCCATAGACAACCAAAACTCTTCCTGCGCAGCTGAAGCAGTGTGAAAATTAGACCAGCTAGTCGTCAGAGGGAAAGCAGTGTCAGGACACCAAATGTGTTATGCCGAGGTCCCTAATGGTAGATTCACATCCTGTGCAGGTGGGCACAGCCCCTTGCACATCTCCCCACCACACCTTGCCCCTACCGCCCTTTTCTCTCTGGGTCCTGACTCTGAGTCCTGCCCTGCTGAGCCAGCCCTGCCCCAGTGTTTCCCTTTGCACATGCCTGGTGCCATCAGGCACTGTCCAGCCTGTCCTTCCTGCCATGAGTTTCCTCCCAGCGTCCATTTCCATTCCCCACACCATCAGATTTCTTCTCTGGGTCCTCACCCCTTCTCTTCCCCACATGTGAACATGAGGTTTGAATTTTTTGGCACACCAGTGGCTATACAGCCTTTTTTTCACCAGATACCAGTTCATCATAGGTTGTAAGTACAGAACCAGAGCACATTATTCAACAAAGTATTCTAGTTCTGGCTGCTTTCCAGCATATAAAAATATTAATTTCAAGTAAATTATTTACGGTTGTAGGAAAGGTACAACACCCTTGTTGGGAATCCAACATGGCTTCTCTCTATATCATTTTTCCCCCTACCTGCAATAAATTGCATTATGTCAAAATATATAGAGTTCTCCAGTATTTTGATATAAATCTACCAGAAGAAAGTTAACACCCATCTAAAAACATGTATACCAGCTGCATATAGCCACAGAACTACTTCCACTTTGAGATAAAAGAACAAAGTTAACGAGATTAAAACAGTGGTCCCTTGCTTCTTATAATTAAGAATGAGAAATTAAAATTACATGAGTAAAGAAACAGATCACAAGTTTAATTATATGCTTTCAGACTTATTTTTCTTACTTATTCTGTAAATGTATTATCTACAAGAAATGTGATGCTCTAACAGATGCAAATGTTTGTGGGAGGGCCTCCAGAAGTGAGTTGGGTGAAGTGAGTCGGGTTTTGCCAATTTTAGTATATGCGGTTTCAGCCTTCATGTTTTGCTGACTTTTATTTTCATCAACTACTGCTAGTGATGTACAAACTTGCTTTACTTTTACTGCAATTCCATACAATGAGTACATGAACGGTGACAAACATTTTCAGAAATGTAAGCCCTCCTGAAAAATTTCAGGTGTGGGAGTTTGCTAACATGAATGCTCTGCTAATAGAAGTCACTGCTTCTGTCTAGCTGTAGTTTACATGTTTTCTGGTTTGTGTTTGATGAGGAATAAAGAAATGAAATTTGCTGGCAACAACACCTGTTATTAACAGTAGTGTCTCTGAAAGGTGCTGACAATTTTCTATCAGCATTTTCCGACACAGATATCTCTGTGAACGACTCTGCAGTAATGCATACCGTAGCTTCACTCTTGAAAACATCCTCTAGTGTCAGAATTTTCCATAACTTGGTTGCAAAATTTACAGTACCAATTTAGTATAATTTGCTGAACCTCATTGTTTGTAAAGTCCTTTTAGACGCAACAATCCTTCACAGTTGTCAGGTCTCTTCTCTCCCCAATGACAGTACAAACTTACCTTGCATTATTAAAATACAATCACACCTGCTTAAGCCACTGCATCTATATCCACTGATTAAACTTCCTTAGGAAAAAGGCCAGAGAGAGGAGTTCTTCTCAGCTGCAGGTTGCCAAGCTGAAAATGTTGACAAAGAAGATACAACCAGAAACTCTCAGTTCCTTCTCCTTTCAACATGAGAAAATGTGCTATAAGATCCGCAGGCATGGTTTTCCACTGTTGTCTTGGGGAGCCATTGAAATTCCTTTCACCTCACTGTGAAAATTTGTGTCTGTAGCTAGTCTGTAATGCCCTGTGATCAAATTGTTTGTTCAGTCTCACTGTCTCTCTTTCCTCTGCTTATATCTTAGAAACTGTTTTCAGACTGAGTCAGGAGCTCCCGATGCACCATGTGCATGAAGTACTCACTCTTGCCCATTTGTACACATATAAGCTCCCCCAATTAGCCCGGGGGTGGCTAATGGGTGGCCTCTGAGGCTGGCAGGTACCATGGCCACCCCAGAAACAGGTTGGGAAGTTCAGGCCTGACAGGTGCTCTTCAGTTACCTCAGAGACAAGCGGTCCCAAGTGCCAGAGCAGCACACCTGGCATCAGAACTCCCAGGTGTTTCCAAACACAGCTTTTTCCCTCTCCAGAGAAGGAAAAGATGGTATTTGTTACATCTCATTCAACCAGCCTTGCAGTCTGGACTTTCACTGGAAATTTCCTTGTGCCTTCTAGGGGCAGGCTCTGACTAGAGAAACCCAAACAGGCTGAAGAGATAGAAAGAGATGCTGTATGTTCCTGAACTGTGTTATTACCTTTTCTTAAAAACCTCAAGTACTCTGGTTTGAAATGAGACAGTATCTCAAGTGCTTGAATATTCTAGCAGAAGGGAAGCTTGTTTCCCACCATTCTCTGTAAAAAAAGAGCATAATCGCAAATTGAGGTCTCACAGGTATGATGGGTTGACTGAAAAGTGTTTCAACAAAATTATTTTCAATGGAAATACTTTTCCCGTTTCTTTCTAAATAATATTGGTGTTTTCTCTTGCAAAGTCAAACATGCAAAACATTTCTAGTTTTGCCTCTAGCTAATCAGGTTTCCTGGATAATGTATTTCATCTGGTTTTCCCCTTTCTGAGATGGGTATCTTCTTCCATATCTTCCATGGTTTTGAACCTCCATGGTTAGCACCTCAAACTTAACACTTTAGTACCTAAAGTTTACAAACTTAGTACTTTAGGTACTAAAGTTTACCTTAGTACTAAAGTACCTAAAACTGCCCACTAGTTTTAGGTACTTTAGTACCTAAAACTGCCCACTAGTTTTAGGTACTTTAGTACCTAAAACTGCAGGGGCCTGGCAGGTGCTCTTCATGCAGGGAAACCTGGTACTGCTGGCACTTATTTACAAGCCTCATGATATCAGCATTCCTACTCTGACACTACTATGCTGCATAATCACTTTCAGTGTCATGGTTGCTGCCATGGCAAAAGGAGCTGTTGGCTCCTGTCCACGGGGGCTCACTAGGTTCCATTATTACCATCAGACACTTTTGCCTTATTAGTTTCTTCTCAAAAAGGTTGTGTCTGATAGATGTCAGGCCCTGTTGTGGGTTGCTGTGCCCTTACCAGTGAATAAAAAGGGGAAGGTTATCCTGCCAGTCCAAGTGCTCCAGCCAGGCTGGACACTGCCACGTGCCCTGCTTGGCCCGTGGCTGGAGATAGCAGGGAAGGAAGGCTATGAATGAGGCCATCTGTGTCTACCTTGGCAAGACTGCCTGGGGCCCGAGCACTTTGGTTATTTAAATGCCCGGTTTTGGCTCCTCTAAAACACTTAAATCTTTACTCTCTTTACAAAGTCATATTTCTTTTTGACTGCAAGCAATGTCCTACATTTTGTCCTCTAGCGTTATAGCCGGCTTACCTTTCTAACCACCTCCAAATGCCAGATTGTCACGTTTTGTCATAAACATTAATTATTCAGGAAAACAAAACCTTCCAGGATTTGGGGCATTTTTTTCTTTTTTTCTTCCATCTGACCAAAGTGATAGAATAGCCTGTTTCTATGCACCCCCTAACTGAAATATGTTAGAAACCAGTCTTCCTCCTGTGATGAAGTCAAAATATGCAGAGTCTGTAGTGAGGCATTATCTTCAAGGAGGTCACCCATGTTTTCCAACATAATCTTTTTACTGTTACAGAGCACTGACAGAAAGCTAACAAGGAATGGTACTAAAACCTTCAATGTCCAGTCAGAATAAAAGTATTTTAAAGACATTTTCTTAGGAGTGCCCTGGCACTGTTGGCTCAGAGAAATATCGTTAAAAAAACAGCTGAAACAGTTGTTTTTACAGTAAACATGAATTAAGTTTAATAACATTCTGCCCTCCATTTCAGGCCTCAAGTGCTCTCTAAAGGTCAATAAAACATCCCCTTTATTATAGTCTGTCAAATAATGCAGACAATGCAGGTGAAAGGTTGTCAAATAAGTAAAGAGAAATGTTGTGCAAAGCAAGTACACAGGAAGGAACCAAAGGCACATGACCATATGTGCCCCTGACAGGCTTTGCTTCCCAAGCATTGGGCAAAGCGGCCATGGTGCCTCCTGCCCTGGGGATGGAGTATCCTCTCAGACTCTTTTTCACAGCTACAAACCATGCATTTGGGCTCCACATCACAGTCACAGGCGAGCAGCAGCACCGCCTAGGCACTGCCTGTGGCCATCATGTTGGTACTTAAAGGAACCTGTGAGCTGCCCACCTGTGGGTGAGGCAGCATCATAGGATGGCTCAGGCTGGAAGGAGCTGGAAAGAAACCTCTAGTCCAACCTCCTGCTCAAAATCAAGGTTCCTCTGCAGGAACTCCCTGCCTTTGAGAGAGTCAACAGCTCTCCACAGTTATGTCTTTTCAAAATTTGCTTAGTATCCCTTCCAGTCCTGCATCCAAGTGATTTATGAAGATGTTGAAGAGCACAGGACCTAGTCCATTAAAATGAGTTCTTAGTTTTATATGTATAAGGTGTTCTTTCTTTTTGCATATGAATAAAATTATGACTTTAACCCCAATGACTGTCATTCTCCTACCGTGCAACACTGTGAAGAACATCTGTTCATCTTCAGAATAACTTCTATGGAAGTTTTAGATAACAGCTACTTGGTTTCTTACAATGCATCCTTTCCCCAGGCTGAGCAAATCTTGAACTTGCAGCCTCTCCTCACAAGCCAAATACTCCAATCCCCAGCCATCTGGGGTGCCCTTTGTGAACTCCCAGGTTTCTTTGTGCCTGCCTGATATTGAAGGGCCCCACACTGGCCTCAGTAATTAAGATGTGGTCTAAAGAGTGCTGAGCAGAAGGGGTGATCACTTCCTTGGACCTGTGCTGCTGTTTGTGTAGCCCAGGGTACTGTTGATCCCTGATACTGATAGGGTCATGGGGACTGGTGCAGCTCCTCCCTGCCACATCCTCCAAGGCTGTGTCTGCAGAGCTGCCCTTGCACCGTCAATCCACAGCATGCAGCATTTTCATGGGAGTGGGAGGCTTAATCCCAGCTGCTGGGCTTTCCATTTGCCCATGCTGAAGTGCATGAGGGTTCCACCAGGCCATCCCTCCAAGTGCTCCTCTTCCCCACTACTCCAGGGTATTAATAAAGGTGCTGAGCAGGACAGGTCTCAGGATATACCCCTACAGTGCTTCACTTCTACAGATTCCGCTTCACTTACTCACTCACTCACTCACTCACTCACTCACGCTGGTTTTCCATCAGTTCAGACTGTAAAACCATAGTTTCAATAAAAAAATACCATGAGAGACTCTTTTGGAGAAGAGTCTCTCTTAAGTCTCTCATTAAGTCTCTCTTTCATAAGAATGTTGTTCTAAACAACATTCACTGTTTCCCTTTTGTCTACAACCCAGTCCCTTTGTCATAGAAGGGCTGCTTGGGCAAAGTCTACGCTTGGCGCATCTGTGATGACTGCTCCCAAATAAAACCGCCTTTGTGCATTCAGGAGTGTGCTCCAAGACGACACACTCCAGAATGTTTCTAAGAATCTAAAGGAGGATCATAAATTTGGATTGGTCACAAGATTTTCTTTTTGACCTGTTTTTAAGATAAGAATAATATTTGCTGTTTTCAGGGTCTCCCCACCCTTCTCAGTCACAATTGAAAGGAGCTGTGCAATGATACCAGATAGGGCTCCCAGTAGCCTTGCCCAGGTTGGATATGTGAGATGAATTTATGGAGCTCTTGCTGAAGCCGACAGGTAAAGTCTCAGTCTCCACTTCTGATGGGCTCTCAGTGCCACCAGTCCTTATGTTCCTGCAGGTTTTATGAAAGCAGTACAAAGTTTTGCTGCATCTGCCTTAAGAATATTTCCAACAGAAGTTCTCTTTCAGAGATCACCTACATTGAACCTGAACCACATGAACAACAGGAAAGGAGTCATAATAAATTTAGAGGGAGCAAGAATTGATGGGAGCCACTGAGAGAGTCTCTGACTGCCTGCTGGAATGATTATGTGGAGAACATACTGGTGTGGCACTTGAAGGGCCAGGGGGTCACTCCTGGAATATACATATGATTAACAGGCAAACATTGTTTGCTTGCAGAGAGCAAATTTCACAAGTGCTCATTGATGAGTGCTTATCAAGGTATGGTTATGACATTACACACCTCAGTGCTACATCCCTATGCTTTGGTTAAGGGATGATGGGAGAGGGAAGGGAAAGATAGAACAACACAGAGGAGACAGCAGGTTCCAAGCTTGTTTCTGGGAGAAGGTTTTGTCCCAAGAACTCTTCATAAATTTCTCTCTCCAAGCTGTTCCATATAGAGTCTTTCTGGATCCCTCAGCTGAGCTTTCCTCCATTCAAACACTGCTAAACTTGTCAGTGCATTGCTTGTAAGAAGCTGGGTAGATCTAATAAAAATACAATGAAAGAAACTGATTAAACCCATCCACTTAGGCCTCACAGATACAGCTTTGGAGATTATTAAATTTGCTGTGTAAGTTAGAATTTGATATTACTATTTCAGAAGGACTTGTACTTTTGTTTCAATTTGATGAACTGGAAACTACTTATTGGAAAATTATACCAAGAGGTTTTTCATCAGACTGATTCTAGCAGGATTTTATTAGGAAGTAGTAGAAAAAGAGAGGTCCTATAAAGCAGAGAATGTTGCAAAATTGAGGATTTAAATAGTTTTGAAGGAATTGGTAGACTTTTTCCACCAAGGAAGTGGTAGAATGATAAATCAGTAAAAATAATCAAATAGTCAGCAGCCTTCAGAAAGAAAGAAAGTAACAAAATAATTATTTAAACGGTACATAGAGTATTAAGTGTGCACTTGAAGTCGCTGGGGAAATTCTGCCTCTGCTTTATGACAGTATAGAATTTCCAAACACTCCCTTTCTTGTGAAAAGGCATTTTTTTCTGAATTACTGCACGAGTGACTCCTGGGGTATGAGTAGAAGCCTCTATGATTCAGCAGAAATGTTCTGGCAATATAGGAGTAAATACAACAGAAAGCTGACTTTCATCCCACAAGGCTGCTTTGATTTCACCATAAACTGGAACTCTGTTCAAGTAAAAACGCCCTCCTTCTGCCTCTTCCACTGATATCGTTGCCTGAGAGGGTGTGTTATCTGAGGACTTACTCTCAAGGAATGATACCTTCAGAGTTTTGAATTATCAAAGTGTGGGTTTTATGCCTGAAAACACAACCATCACTTGAAGGAAAATTAGTTCCTCTGTATAGTGCTAGGGTAGCTACACTGCATTGTCAGCTGGAGTGAGCTGTATGCTGATTTACACCTGCTGAGTCCTTCATTTGCCAAAATACTCATAGAACCATGCCTAGAAGCCCTACAGAGTTTTAAAAATCTGATATAAACCAATTTCCAAAAAGTTACTCTTCCTGCTACAGTTCTCTCTGGGTATCACCAACACAGTTTCCTTTACAAAAGGAAGAGATCATCCACAGGGTATATTTTTCCAAGGAGCCCAGGCTCCTTTCTCTGCTCAACCATATTGTAGCATGCACATGTTGCAAATGCTTCTCACTATTTTCTCTTCCCATAACATCATTGGACTCTGTCAAATAAAATCTATTGAAAAGTAATCAAAGTTCATATGAAGGATGAAATGTGGAATCAAAATAAATAACAAAGGTTGTACTTATTTAATGCATTAGCAGGTAATAGGACACAAAATACCAGTTTCTAAATTAGCCAGGAAAAGCTCTTGGATTTCTACCCTTTGGAATTAACATTTTATTAAGGTATTCTGTCTGTATGTTGGAAAACCAGCTGAGGTTGCATAGCCAGAGGTGAAATTGACCTTCAAACAATTCTGTCAACAATTTGCCAAGCACAGCCTCATTAATTTCTTTCCTGAATGGTTCTCTCTCCTTGCAATGGTCATTTCAAGCCACATGCCTGTATAAAACCAGGATGTATATTAAGATGACCATCAGTTGAAACACATGCACCTGCCAGAAATTCCTCTTAGTATTTTTCTACAGAAAAGAGCAAAGACAGTTTCTGTAATTTAAATTACTTGAAGCCAGTATTAAGTGCATGATTTTTCAGACTCCAGAGAGGGTTAAATTGAACTGGATGCTATCCATTACTTGAGGAACATGATAACACAATTCCAAGAAATCCTTCATATAAAGATTTCTTCAACACAGTTAACACTAGCAGAAACTGTCAGAAAAAATTTCATTGAAAAATACTTCTTTTTCTCCTAATCCAGTGAAAAAAATGGAACTGAAGAGTTATAATAGAAACAGACAAAACAATAAATCACTTAATTTTCTAGACTTGAGAACACTGAAAATATCCAGAGTCATTGACTTGCCTGAAAAAAAATAGCATATGTGTACCAAACTCCTAATTTCAAAGCCAGTTTTCTCTGGAGTTTTTAAAAAATACTATCTGAAGTTCATGCTATCTTAATTCCATATTATCTGAAGTTCACAGGGATGGACCCAATGGAACTGGAAATGTTATTAGTCAGAATGCTTTTCCTTCTCTCCACAGAACACAACTGTCTTAAGCAAACAATCGACATATTTGACTTCTTGCCATGATGTTATAGATTCCCAAAGACTAGAAAGTTCCCACAGGTAGAAAGAAAATCCAGTTGCCCTGACCAAAAAAAAAAAAAAAACCCAGAGAAATGGATGGTTATATAAATATCCCACTATGAGACAAAGCCAATAAAAATGTGTAAGGTTAGGGAGAAATCTATTCAGCTAAAACTTTTCTTTGCATTTCCAAACTATCCATTCATTTGCTCTGAAGTATCTGGCATTGCTTGTTATTGGAGACAGAATGCCAACCTAGATGGTCTAATCAGTACTTCAATTCTTATGTGTATTCCAATATTTCATGACTATTTTTCTATAGGGACATCAAAACTTTACAGCAATCTTTTTTAATAAATATTTTTGACAAGCTACTTGGCACTACAGGATGAAAAGTGAGAAGTGTTTCCTGCTACTGTCAGGATGCCTTCATGTAATGCATTGAAAGAATAGACATATTATATATATATATTAACCTTATGTTGAAAAAATAAGCTTGTAAATAAAACTTAGTTTATTATCTCAATAAGAAACTAGAGTAACTCAATTAACTGGCTACTGCATTCATCTAACTCAATTCTGCAAATGGAAATATATTAAAATGCAGTAACTGGAAAATCCTTTTGTTACTCCTTACTTGAGGAAAGTGAAGGGAGACTTACACGTCTGATCGATGATCATCGGTCTCAGATTTATTGATCCAGCTTACATACTTTTATAGTAGTGTTGATTAAGCTCATACATATTGCAAAAACCAAGCTCATCATTGGTTACAGATTACATGCCAACCCCTCCTTTGTTGCTATTAAGTGGTTTCTTGTTGAGGCTAATACTTGTTTTCCTCATCCTGCTGTTGACTTGTTATTGACCATCCTCAAGGACTCCATGTTTTCCACCATGTTTTTCTCATCACTTAACCAAGGACACAGTGTTTATTGTTTTTCTCGTAATGAAAAAGGCTGAGAACTTACTACTTACAGCTGCTTTTTACTGCTTAACCAGCTGTCTATGATCATGGCCTTTTTCTTTCAAGCCACGTCTGAACAAAACTCTCCAACACTTACTGGGTGACTGCAACTAGAGAATGAACGCCTCACTACATCTCAGTCTGGAATCTCAGCAGACAATCCAATGCCCATACCACTGGAAACAAAATAGTGGACCTGGATTAATGTCATCAGGTACTGTAGATGTCTCTAGTGTGTGAAGTCTCCTATGTGACTGGAGCATAAATTCTCATAACAAAAGAGAAGCCAAATACATCTTTCACAGGAAAAGTTTCATAGTATTTTGACCTTGGTACTGTCAGGAAGTATTTCAGTAATAAGGAGCTATGTTTTTCTCTGCGTGCTATAATCATGACTCACAGTAATTTTGGCTCATCCTAAGGCACTGTCTTTGGACCCAAAATCCTCCAGCAATTTCATGCAAAATGGGACCATTTTAAGAGGGTACAGTAGGAGCACTTCCTCTTAGGAACAGTGAATCTGAGTTGGACTTTCCTCTGGCAAGGAGAAAATGTTCATGTTCTACACTCTGCATCATACAGGAAAGTTTACAGAAACAAGATTTCCACGGACAAACTGGGAAGGTCCTTTCACAGATTATTTTAATAGAAGTAAAAAAGTTTAAATTGAGAGAGAGTTTAAAACACAAGTCTAGTCTGAAACCTGGGCTGTATGAATTAATCATCAAACAGAGCCTATAAAGAGTTTATCAGCAGATTTAGTAACTGGTCTTTCCAGTGTAAAATAACCCAGTTTGCCCAAGGTTGGCTTCTAAATTAGCTATTACTAAGCAGGAAAGAAATCTTAAAATTATTGTTTTCTGAAATTTACACCCATTAACTTCATGCTCAGTGACTGGTAAATAGAAAAGTAGGAATGATAAAGAAATACATAGAGAATTAAACTGAAAGCATCATTGTGTTACTGCAATGTGCCCACATCTTAAATGTTGCATGAAGTTCTTGGCAAACCTCTTCTAAAAACTTAATAGTAGAGTTAAAAAAGGACAGAGAAAGGCAAAAAAGACTATCAGATTTGTGGAATACATTCTACATTATATGAAAGTGTAAATACAAGGACTTGATGGTTTTAAAAAGTCAGTGAAGAGGATATGATGTAGCTTAATAGAATTAGGAATTCTAGGGAGAAGGTCATTTACTGCTCCTCAGAGTATGTGGAAGAAATGGAAATCAGCCCTTTCAAAATCATCAGGTGGCAAATTTAAAATAAGAGCTGCATTTTTCATATGAATCTATTTAAATTGGAAGCACATTGCCACTGACTTTTCACAGAATTTCTCAGAGTCATAGCATAAATGGTTCAAAATACATAAAACCAATTTATAGAAGTTAAGGTCATTAGTAGCTTTTGAAAACAGTGTTCTAAATGCTATCTCAAGCTCAAGCAGGTCTTTAACTGCTGATTGCCTAAATACATTTTTAAGATATGTAAAGGTCACCTTATTATTATTGCAGTGCTCTGACCTGATAAAGTTCTCTAAAAGTGTGCATTTTATTGATCTTCCCATTCCAAAGATGCATATTAATCACTAGTCATGACAGCGCTGAGTTAGTTCTGAGATTACACAGGTACCTGGAGAACTTTAAATGTGAAAAATAGAGACAGTTCCTCAATAAAACAGTATCTTATTTATTAAGCCTCTTCATACACTCACTTGAAGCATCCTAGTCATATATTAGGTATCACAAGTCCTTTTAGTAGTGAGATTGAGGGAGCAGATTTTAGTTCAAAAGAAATCTGCAAACTGTCCATGAGGAAAAAAAAAACAACAGTAACAACAAAAAAAAAAACAACCCCAAACAATTTACTCCAAAAGCACATGGAAGGAAAACTCCTAGACATTTCCATTGAACAAACTAACTGTATACATAGTTTCACATTTTTTGTGCAAAGTTCATAGTTTCTTTACCAAGATGTTAAGTACAGTGACAGCCATTAATGCCAACTTTATAAGGATTTTTTCCTGTACTTTCTAATGATGCCACCCCTGTAATGAATTATAAATGCTTATTCCTTGTGAAAAATTTTAAGCTTCTCCACTGATAGATTTTTCTCTCTTACTTGAAGAAAATCCAATCCTTAAAGTCATCTCATGGAAAAAAAAATAAAGTATCTCACTAATATAGTTAATATACTTTCTCTGCAGTTTAAGCTGATATTTGTTTTTCCAAACAGAAGGACCCATTCTCCAGGCACATGATACAGCATCCTGAAATACAATTTAAACACATACTTATCTAGAAATGAAAACATTTATTGGAAGAAAGTTTTATGTATTTTCTTAAAAGAAAAGGAAACACAAAATCTTAGAGTCACAGCAACTCTTTGCTCAAGTAGGTTCATCTACAGCCAGTTTCCCAGTGCTTCATGCAGATTTTGAATATCTCCAAGGATGAAGACCCTACTGCCTTTCTGGACAGCATGTGTCAGTGCTTGATCACCCTCAGCAAAATAAGTTTTGTATTATGTTTTAATTATTCTTCTTTGTTTCCATTTGTGACCACTGCCTCTTGTCCTGTCACTGGACACCACTGAGAAGAGGATCTCTCTGTCTTCTGCACTCTATCTACACAGATGGCGTTTGTTCCCTTTCCTGCTGAACCCTCCCTGCTGTCTCACCTGCTCTTTGCACATCAGGTGCTGCATCCCTTGAAAATATTTGTGCCCCTTTGCTGATCTTGTTCCAGGGTGTCCATGTGTTCCTGGCAGTGAGGAGCTCAGAACTGGAGTTAGGACTCCAGGTGTCTTTCTCTAGTGCGGAACAGACGGGAGCAATCACCTTCCTTTACTTCTAGTGATGCTTTTCCTGATGCAGTCCAGGAGGCTGCTGGCTTTCCTTGCTGCAGAAGCACATTCCTTGCTCATGTTCAATTTGGTGTCCAACAGCACCCCCGGGCCTCTTCTTCGAAGCTGCTTTTCAGCTGTCTGGCCCAAGACAGATGAAGGGAATGTTTTTTCATTTAATCACAAAATAAAGTTGGCCAGAAAATGGGATTTCAAGAGACTGTGGAAAAATTTAAGGAGAAATAGTAGTAGGGAAGAGAAAAGGCAAGGAAAAAGGAAGGATAAAGCCCACACAATCTGGTTTTATTCTCCTTCTGAAATACAAAATACAAATTATTCTTCCTGGATGTTCATCCTTTTTGATCTAAATGCACATCTCATACTGTTAATTTCTTACCACCCTCTGCTTTATTCATCTATTTGTGGATGTTTTGTGCTCTCAAATCATGTTATTTCCACTTCCACTACATTTACCTGCAAGATATTTTTTCCCTCCCAAGTTGTAGACTGAGTTCTGTGATTTCTGTGATCATATCTAATACTTTTCCTTCCTCTGCTTTTTTCACTGCCATTAATTCTAAACTCTTTTAGCACTGGTCTGTGCTTCTCTGTCCCTTAATGTGATGCTCTGACAATGGACATTCCATCTCTGATCCAGATTATTTGCCACAAATCTTTTTCTTCTCTCCTGGAAAGATCTGGTAACTTTTGCTAGGAAAAAGTTATGCTGAAAAATGTTACATGTTACGCTAAAAAAAGCTTATGGTTTAGTGTTTTCTTTCTGCAGGTAGGAAGGTAGGTAGGAAGGTCGGTAGGAAGGTCGGTAGATAGGTAGGTAGGTAGGTAGGTAGGTAGGTAGGTAGGTAGGTAGGTAGGCGGGTGGGTAGGAAAGATTATAAACTTCTCCAAAATATATGATCCTGTCACAGTCTTCTCCAACTGCACATGTCCTTTTGTACTTTAAGCTCCTCTTGCCCTCTCCTCAGTGAGTTTTTCTCAGGATTTGCCTTTTCACCACCCAGTTCTGTGGGGTGAAGCCAGCGGAGAAGGGTCTATTATAGGTCTGTTTCTTTGCTTCAGACCTAACTCAAGTGTTCACATGAGCTGTCTCTCCAAACCATCCAGTGCTGATAAGGAATCAGAATGTTTTCCTTTCCATGAAAACCTGGCAGGTTTTTAGATCATAATATCTTCTGGTGAAAATAATAAATTCTGACTATTTTCAACAAATTTTACCACAAAACAGATAAGCTTTGTTCCCCCTTTATTCCTGTACATAATACAAGCATACTGTTTCAACGGTATTGAAAAAAGATGGATTAATGACATTATAGCTTCATTCATGCAAATGCTCATCCCCATGACTGAAAAAATCTCCATGAAAATGACCAGCAAGAGGACAGTCAGGGAACCAGCACTTTGAGACACAGGGTGGGAAATAATTCATCTGAAGCCAAACAATAATCCTGTCAGAAGATGAAGATATGCAGACCCTAACCTCCTAGAAGTTCTTTCTTAATACAGATTATAGCAAAATAAGTCACAGAGATTGTCTGCAATCACATCTCATCCATGAGTGGCATTCCTCTGTGGGAGATCCAGTTCTGTCAGAGAATAGTCCTGCAAATGCCTCTGCATTCAGAATACTGCACCTCATCACACTTGAAAAATTGTCAGTTGGGACCTTCTTAAAGCATGCACAGATACATACTATTTTTCCCCTAATCTGGGGATTTCTTAATTTCCTTTTTTTCCTAATGTAGTCAGGCACAAGATATACACTTACTGAAAATCTGGAAGATAGAAATACAAGGTTAGATATAATTCAGAATACAATGGATGAAATGCTTGAAATCTCTCACTTAAAATATAGTGGCTTATAGCGAAATGGAAAAAAATTGAGATAACACTTGATGAATATTGTTCTATCCATATGATGGTTCTTAGATTGCCATCTAACAAATCAAGCTGATGAACTGAAAGTAAGTTCATAATAGAAAATATTATATAGATTCTGGTTCCTGAAGGCAAAATTACCAGAGAGGTTGAAATATAATCTCCCGCAAAAGATTGTAAATGGGCAAGGCATAGATAACTTTGAAATACATTTACAGTATTTCTTGGTTTATCAGATTTTCTCTTACAAGTATAAATTATAAAACATCTCAAACAATAGTGGAAAATCTTAGTCAGAAAAAAAAATGTAGTCTGTAAGGGTGATCAATCACATTTTGCTTTCAAAATTTTTGGTAATCAATATCGATTACGTAAAAATTGGGCTTTGAGAAACAGGAAAGGGAGAATAAAAATTAGGCTTTGAGAAATAGGAAAGGGAGAATATTAATTATGCCTTAAATTTTAATTCTGAAATCTATGTTGAACTTAGAAATCATAAAATACTAAACTTCTGCCAGGAACTCCTACACCTATCCCTAATGAGTACTGTTCTCACTACCTTTCCAATCCTCACAGCACTATTTGTACTAAAGCATTTCCTGTCTTAGCTTTGAACAGTCCATGAGAAATTATTTAACGCACACAGGCACACACACTCACATTTGAAAAAAATCTGCAGACAACTCTGAGAAATCACCAGGAAATCCTGAACTGGAGTGAGGTGAGACCCGCTCCTTGGATGGAGTCCAGCAGCGTTCTCGCGGGGTCTGAGCTGCTCTGACATGGCTACAGCAATCTGCACCTGACCTTTACCTGAGAAAGAAGCAAATATCACCTTTTATTCCCTCCTAGCCCTCTCTTCCCTACACCACACAGTGCACCCTGCCTTGAGCACAGCTCTGTGCAGGTCAGAATGAACCACGTCGTCCTGGTCATCCATACCAATGCCATCAGCACTTTGGGGGTCCCAATTACAGTCAGTGGGGTTTGATTCTAAAATACTTTTTTTTTGTCAAAAGCCAAAGAATTTTAGAAAATTGTATTATTTACTAAGCTCCTCCTTTCCTCTCAGAACTCTGAAGCTAAAATAATTTATAACACTGACATTTCACCATCCATAATTTTCCAGCCAATTTCCATTTGCCCTTTGCATTACATTTATGAATAGTTGTTGGATTAAGTTTGATTCTTGCCTACTCCACTAACTGCCTGAGCAAAACTGTGTTGAGCTGTAATTTGACTCACTGTTAATTGCTGACATATGGCATATTGAATAAGGAGGGGAGGGAAAAGCACTCCTGGGGGGTAAGTGATTAGCAGTCTAAACACGAGCATTACTGACATTCCATGATTTTCTGACAGTTCCTTCTAAAATCCCAGATTTCACAATGTGCAGATTCTCTGTTTATTTCAAAAGGAGGGTGTAGGAAACACTACGGTGAATTATTTCATAAGAAAGAAGTCAAAAAACTCATAAATCTTGCAAGTAAAGCAATCTGCCAAAGATGATCATGCATATTTAAAACTATTTACAAATGGGGCAAAGCATGAGCAGCTGCATCCAGTACTTTAAAGCTCTCAGATGGAGAACAGATAATTTACAAATGCCAATGAGCATTGCCTGTGAAACATGCTGTATATGCACAGTGGACACCTGGAGGAGAAATTCCTCATTTACCACTCACACTTTCTCTAATGAGGAGATTATTTGGAAATGAGAAAATAGGATATCACCTACACTCTCATCACAAATAGGTTCTGTTTGAAACATCCACCCACTACTAGTCACATCAAGAGCATAATAATGTGAAAAGCCAAAGAGCAATCCTTCTCTTAATCAAGAAAGTCAGCAGCTAGAATATTTTAAGAAATTACTATTTGTTCAGACATTACTTATCCTTTTGGTGATACAGTTTAAATGATAAAACATAGAAGAAGCTTTGCAAACTACTGCTATATCTTGAGCAATTCAGTCTTTAAGACCTGGGCTCTGTCCATTCAGGAAGGATCAGATATAACTGTTATTAGGCAAGGATGGGTTTACTACTATAGTATTCATCTGTAACTCTGTAAGTAAAAAACAAAATGGATTCTTCTCTAACATAATGAAATTAACAGTGCTAAAACACTACCAGAATTTTTTAAAAATAAATTTTCCCCATTGTTAAGGAAATTTCCTCACCTGTATAACAGCTTCTAATCTAAATTCTATGACTTTCAATTTTGATTCCTGTTGCAGGAACTTGTCCCTGCCCTGGGATATCACAACTCCTTACTGTCCTTTACTTTCCACAGTCTGAGGAAAAAAATGATCTGAGCATGTAAGAGCAGAAGTGCATCTACAGGTGTGAAAACTGGACATTCAGATCTACAGATAATCTCTACTAAATTTCATTAGCTTTAGTTCAAAAAGTGTGATAAGAGTAAGCCAGGTGCTTACTCAAAATGAAGAAGCCAGTTCTGCAGGTGTAATAGGCAATAAGCAGAACTCCTTGTCAGAAAGAGACCTCAGGGTCTCCAGGCAGAGAGGTATTGATATTTTGTTCATCTGCATATATAAAGGAAATGAAGAATATAGAAAAGGCAAAATAGGGACAAACTGAGAAATACATGAAATTAATATAAAGCAGTCATTAAATGCTTCTTACACTTACAAAGTGGCAGGTTTTTGTCTTACATGAACATAGATAGCCTTCTGGGAACTCCACAGATTCTCCTAGAAGAGGATTTTTAAAAACTGCGAGGAAAAAGTTTGTTGCCAGACTTGTCCTGTTCTATCAAAAAATAATTGGCAAAAGAACCTGTCCCTACTAAAGTAAATTGCTTGGTGAGCTCCAGTGCCATCATCTGAACACAGGGACAGACACTGGGGTTAATTAAAGGCAGGGGTCCTGCAGTCACTTGGTTGAAATCAGACCGTTAAGGCCACTTTTTGCATGATTAATTCACCCTTAGCCCAGTTAATAAATCTGTGCCTATGAATGACTGAAGAGCACAACAGAGCTTATCAAGGAAATGCAAAAACATGCATACATATATGTATGCAATTCCTTAAAATTTCAGAGGAAAAAAATCACTTTTCTCTGGAAGATTAAATCTGAGTTTGGAATTATTTCCTGGGTAAAAAGAAATTCTAACAAAGGCATTTTTCAAATTTCCTATTTTCTTATGAACAATTCAGACCATTTAAAAGACTCCAAACACAAATTTATAATACCTTGGACTCACAAATACTGTCATTTAACTTTTTTTTTGTTTCATGAACTCATTTACATGAAAGAATCTGCACAGGATTCCAAATTTTTAGAGTTTATTGCATCCTGTCCCTAGCTACAGCATGATGTGGTGGTAGTGCTGTCAAGACAGCAGCAGTCACTTGCTGGCCTTGCAGGTTTTGCTGTGGTGCTGCTCAAGGAGGTGACACCTGTGAAGGTACCAAGAGCTGGAGTGGGTGGCAAAGCCCCCAGCCCCTGGGTGGGCCAGCTGAGCTCATTTCTGGGAAGACATCTAGGAAGCAATAATCTTGGAATATGGAAAAAAACTTTACATTTTTCAGGGTGTGGATCCCCTTAAATATGTTACTCAATTAAGAGGATTCAGCATCAGTAAACCACAATATAACCCTATTTCTGACTGGAATTCAACTGGAAAAGCCAAATCTACTCCTATCCCTTTAATACAGCCTGAGTTGGATTTATTTACCCTTTCAGCTGAAAAGCTATAATCAGTATATATAATGATATGCCTACTCTGTCTTGAGCCTTCAGATGCAAAGCATGAGTTTCTGCTCAGTGGCTCTCCTACATATACAGAGATGGGAGAAAAGGGAGCTTGTGCATCTAACCCATTGTAAAGTTGAACCTGCTTCTTTCCATCAAGAGCATTTAGAATAAATTAGAAAGCAATATTGGGGAAGGGGGATAAAGCAAAACAGTCAAATAAGTGCCCCAGATCTATTAAATAAGCAACTTAAAGGAACCAGTTTAACTGAAAGGAGATAATGGCAAGGGTTAGCTCTGGCAGCTCTGTGCCAGCTACAGTCAAACTAAAAATGACTCCCAATCTTCTTGGATTGCAGTAAAGGACTCAGGTGCTGGGCTTTGAAAGATATCTCTTTAGCAGCAGGATCTGACTCACTGACAGACTTGGTGAACAATTTGGCTGGCAACCTTGAAGCTGCCTCTGTGCAGCAGCACAGAGCTCAGGGCAGGCTCATTTCCCTGTACACCAATCCCTAGGAGAATTATTGTTCTTTCTGATGAAGCTAAAGCATCAAACTAATGTCCAGTGTGGGCATTATTTTTTCAAGGAGTAAAAGCTATTCTTTTGTGAAAGCAATTTTTTGCAAAACTAGGCATGACTTTTTCCAATTTCCTCACATATGTGACATGTTGAATTGCACACAAATTCAGTGACATAACATATACAGCAGCCTTGACTATGAGGTAAATACTGCAAACTATTGTTCTTTAACATTATTTTAGTAACAATTTATACATGATGGAAGTAATATTTGTGTCAGCTGCAAATTGCATGGAGAGCAACTTCAAGCAAATCCATTACTTTTTTACTTACTGCAAACAAGGAAGAGTATGTATCATATCATGACAGATGTCCCCAAATAACACTTCAGGTCTAATTTACTTGGTTATTTTTCTAACATCAAAGTGAATATCTAGTTTCATGAAGACACAATGATCAGCTGACTTGACTTTACTAGAGGTGTGAGTTGGCAAAGAGAAAAACATGTAATCAGCAAAAAGAACCCATTGCAGTCTTTTCTGTTCTTTGACTATGATCTGAATTAAAATTATTCCTTGCATAAAAAAACCCAAATAGGAACTCTTTTACATTTTTTCTTTATATAATGTAAGCAGAACACAAGTGTAAGAAAAGCAAACTCAATTTTAAATATATTGGTGCTCTTTCTCATGTCTCCTGTGCTGCAAAGCTGCAGACTGACAGACTCTAAATATCATGCAGGATTAATTGCACAGCATTATAGCTGGCTAGAAGCTAATTGCCTAGTCTAAGCTGGGCAGTCAGTCTAGTTATCTCTGCTCCCCACAGAGTTATCAGTGAAAGACAGGTACATATCTGAGTGCCATTCATCTGTCTTGCCAGGCCTTAACCTGGAATGGTGTGTCTCCTTCTCAGGGGTGGCTGTAGAGGAAGCCTGTGTAACTTAGGGCAGACATCTACATTTTATTTAGGCAGTACTACTCAGATGAGAAGTCACCATCTTCCCTCCTACATGGTGAGCTGACTGGGAGGTTATGAAGTGTGAAGTATTTGGAGTGCCCAACGCTAGGCTGCCTCAGGCTGGTTGGTAAGTTGGTTTTGAAAATACTAGGAAACTGCACTGCCTATTTCCAAAAGCAAAAAAAAAAATCTGCATTCAGTTGGGATAGAAAGGCACTCCCACATGGGTTTGGGCCGGCATCAAGCCATTTTATTGTCTGATTTTAAAACCTATGAGTGACTCAGGACTAGTTAGTGTACTCTTTTTTGCTGCAGTCCTTCCAAAAGGTTCAGCCAGTCACAGCCCACAAGGCAGCCCCTCCACACAGCCCAGTGAGCTGGGCTCCCACAGGAATCCTCAGATAGGGCTGGTAGCCCAAGCAAAGGCTTCACAGCCCTGAGCACTGGCTGCTAACAACCATGTAGAAGTAGGCTGAAGGCATGATTTTTTGTTTTGTTTTACTTAATTTCCATTGCAATTTGGGCTCAGGGTGGTTATCATTCCATGAGTTCCTTGGATAATCAAATTTTAGAGGGAAACTTCTGTGTAGCTGAATCTTATTTTTACATTGGCTTAGTTTCTAAAGCAATGTGATCACCATCTGCAACAGGAGGGCATTCAACAATGATTTTATAATGACACTCCTTGAATAAATGGGTTTTAGGGAAAAAGAAAAAACGTCAAGAGAGGACTCTGGAACAAAAACCAAAGGTGAAACAGTCTTCTCCAACAAACTTAAGAAAGAAAAAGGGTCTTAAGATCATGGCCAAAAGACACACTGTGCAAAAAAAAAAAAAAAAAAAAAAAAAAGGGCCAAAAAAAAGCCAAAAAACCCCCAGGCAAGCAGGCACAGAGATTAAGGATGATAAAACAATTTCTTTCCACCTTGCACTGTGTCCTGGAAGAATCTTCTGCTGGACAGACACACCTGGTTACAATCTGTGCACTAAGATAATTTGTCCTCCACCAGATAAAAAACAGTAGAACAATAAATAGCTACTCCTGGTATTGAACAAGAATCAGCAGGAGCTATGGGAAATACCTTTAAGTACTTCTTCCAGCTTCACAAAATCGTCAATAAAAACATAACCATCAAGTCTAAACTAGGTAATTAACAACCTGAACAACCCAAATCAAACCAGTAACAAGAAGAAATTTCTGCAAAAGAGTAAAATGAAAAGAGATCAATTGAATAAGCAAATACAGATTTTGAAAATACCCATCTGCTTCAGAGAAAATAGGTTATTCTGTAACCAATTTCCTGGACAGAGAAAGTATTCAATGGCTTCAAGAACCAGCACTAGGAAAGACCACAAAACCTTGCTGCTTTGACAGGAAAACCTGCACAGAGTTTGGGAGCTATCCAGACTGTCACAGCATGGAGGACTTGCAATATATTATGCAGCATCTGTGGAAGACTTTAATTTTAAATAGGTCACCCCAAATATCAAAAGAAGTGCAAGGGCCTATGCAACTGAATTGTCACTGAACAGAGTAATGATCACAGTACACTTCTGGACCTCTAGCTACTTCTTAATTGGATGAAACACTCACTGTAAGTTATTTTATGTATAAAAACTATATGGTTTTTTCAATTCTTTAGTTTTTCTCAGTACTTATGAGAAGATTTGACTTTTAAAAGTCATCCCAAACTAAATGCTTTCATGTTTATATTTCAAAAAGAACACTGATTTTTTATCCATCCTGCGCACTTTTTCCACAAAAATATTGCTTGCCTGAGCAAAATGCCCTTACCACTGTTCACCTGACACATGCTCTGCACCTTACATTGAACTGTCAAAAGGAAGCATTTAGCTAGGAACTGAACAAAGCTACAAGTCAGCCTGGAAAGTATTATAAGATGTTCTAAAAACACCAATGGCTAAAACAGCTAATAGGGTTTTTTCCATCAGTCTTTCTGAATGTCCAATTTCATGCTCTTTTTCCACTCAGAAGAAAAAAAAAACGCTGTGCTACTGAAAATTAAATCCAAGATGTTATTACTTGGCTCCAGAACATTTTAGAACAGCTTAATATAAGAAAACTCTTGATAAAATCATGAGAGTTTGCAATATTGACAGTGAACCTGAACCTGCAGCCCCTTGAATGTGGGGCTGGTCTTTGATAACTGGAAAAGAGAGATATCTCAAGTGTCTCTCTGTAAGAAAGAAATCAGCCTTGAGTTTTTCAGAGTAGACACAGTGGCTTCTGAGGAGCCTTACAGTGAGTCCAGTAAGTTTTGGGTTGAGCAGGACTGAAGTAATTTTCCTAAATGCCTCCTTAGGCAACGAGGAACCAGCAACTCAAGTTGTTTGTCCTGTCTTCCCTCATCATCTTGGTGCCCTCAACCCCAGCCAATTTCAGAGAAATTCTTACTTCCAGGTTCAAATATTTTGTTGCCTTATAACCATTTGTCTAAAGGCAAACTATATGTATTGAGAATATGAGATCAGCTTGAGGAACAGAAAAGTGTGTGAAGAGTGTCCTTCCTGTTTTAAAGCTGTGGGTTTGGTCCTGACATGAGACTGGGAGAGGTGAGGCACATCCAGTACAGCAGAATTAACTCCTTTTTTTTCTTTATATTTACTGCCTGCTTAGCAACTCTACAGAATTAACAGACAGCCTGGTTAGTTTAGCCAGATAAAGAAGCTTTGGTTTCTTTCTTTATAACATGGCAAATAGGTGTCAAACAACTCTAGTAGCTGGTGCAGAAGTTTGTTGCCATGCTGGAGCCATCTGGCTGTTTTGTTAGTTTGCTTTTCTAGCTGGCAGGAACAGAACAAATTGGTAGGTGATACACTTCTATCCAGACAGAGATGATTATGTTCATCCATCATTGCTCTGTCAGACTAGCTCCTACCACATCTTCTGCTGTGCCAGCCACTGAGAAAAATTATCTGACTGCTTTGTTGCAAGCAGTAGATGCAGTGAAAGAAAGATGCCAGGTGGCAAAACAGTTTAATGCACAATAGTCATTAATGGAGTGAAGCTGACACTGTGGCATTAGTAACAGGAGTGGCATCATGTGAACTCAGCAAAAGGGGAAGAACAAATCACAGTCCCCACTGACACTGCAATACAGGCAAGCACTTAAAAATGAAAATAAAATATCTCAGACCTCAAAGAACTGAGAGAAAAAATCTCATTTGCGATTCCTTCCAAAATAAATCTGATTCCTTATTGATAAAAGAACTGTATTCTTTTTCTAGTTAGAGGAACATCTTTATTTTCTTTTCAGTTCAAAGCTGTAGAATGTCTCCCCAGTCTCCAAAAGGAAATTTTTATATCAAAAATCTTTCACCTTTACTGCAGCAAGAAATACCAGGCATTGGACCCAGCAGTTATCTTCACCTTGGAAAGGAGCATTATTTTTTGCTATATCTGCCAATTACACATCCTCCAGATTATAAAAAAAAAAAAAAAAACAAAAACGGGGGGCAATTAAATAGAAATAGCAGTACCTTTGTCTATAGATGACAAAATCACAAAATCACAGAATAATCTGTGTTGAAAGGGACCCATAAGGATCATTAAGTCCAACTCCCAACTCCCAGCCCTGGACAGCAGCATCCCCAAGAGTCACACCATGTGCCCAGGAGTAGAATCCAAGTGCTTCTTGAACTCTGTCAGGCTGGCTGCTGTGACCACTTCCCTGGGGAGCCTGATGCATGTACCTCCACACAATATTTATTGAATCACAAATTGAAGTTTCTGCTCTTGGCCTCCTCAACCAGTAAAACTTGAGCTGAGAAGTCAGTTGCTGACCAAGAAATTTTGTTTCCAAAACACAGCCTGTTAAAACATCTATGGCTCTGTAGTGGTAGGCCAGAGCAGGTAGTTCTAATTGCATTGCTTGTTTTATATCAGCTCCTCATTCGTACCCACCTGCAGGTTAAGGTTCTAGTCTATGTGCCATTACAGCAGCTACACTGGGCCAGGATTACAAAAGATCAAGGCTTCAAGATTTATTTTTTTAAATTAAACTAAACTTTTCTGTTCTACTTTAATTTCTTTTCATTGCTATTAATGGAGTCAAGCTAACACTATGGTTCAGTAAAAAACTTCTCTAGTCCAAGTTGATCCCCTTGATGCTTTTAATGACTGGACATAGACTCACCCTAGTCCATCACACTGGTCCTAAACACCCAAGGGAGGATGGGATGAACTGGCTTCCTAAGCCCTTTTGCTCTTGGCCTAAACTCTTCTACCAAAGACGACCAAAGAAAAAGCAAAGAAGCTTAGACTGCAATACACATTTTAGTTTTTGAAAAGAGGCATGATAAACTCTACCTGCTGTTTGCAACCTGCTTCAATCTTTTTTTGGTAGAGACTTTAAAACTGAGAGGATTGTTGAGGGAAGGGGTAGGAATAGAGCTAGAAAGGAAACAAAAATCATTGCTGGTAAAGACTAAGTCTTGAGTCTGCTGGGGGACCAGCTTGAAGGAAAAAGAAAAACCCAACCATCTCTGCTACTACCCCTTCCAGTCTTCAATTATTCATGAACAGTCCTGAGTTAACTTATTAAAACATGTCTATTGAGGAGGGCAACATATGGTAAGATAATTAAATGTGCCTGGAGTTCACCAGAGGTGGTATGTAGAGTAAGAAGAATAACTTAGTAAAGGATAGCCTCTGCTATATTATTTTTCATCTCAGAGTTACTCTGAGCTGGAAAAATATTTATAGATACAATCTTCTTTCTGTTTCGGTGAATCTGCACCAACAAGCTGAGGATCTGATACATGCTGAGTAATTTTCCTTAGGCAGTAAGGAAGACAAACTTACCATAATTACCTAATGTGCACCACTTTGTTATTTTGCATCAGACCCATTTAGCCTTCTCTTTCATTTGCATTTCACACAAGAAACATGATGTGTTTGATGTTTTCTGGTGCAACAAGCAGAAACTTTGAGGAAACCACATTAAAAAAAATCATGCATAGTTACTTTACATGCATCCTTGTGCATAGGTATGCCATTTCTTCGGCCCTGCTTAATGTCTCATGGCTAAAGTACCATCTAATATTAGGAAAACATGGATATAATTGTCACAGACTGTCAACAAGGATTTCCTACTTGGGTCTAGCCCTCACTCAGCCCCAGAGCCAATCCCACCATTCATACACCCCCCTAGGTTATTGAAGTCAAAAGTGTCAAGCATCTAGAATCCCTTGACAGCAAAGGGACAGTGACACATCCATTACTATCTAAAATGAGTGAAAATTAAGTTTCCCAGGTGCCTTTCCAAGTGCCTTTTGAGTGCAGAGGGAACACATTAGCAGACAGTAGTCTTCAGGGCAACTGATGGTAGGATGATGGACCCCAAGTATGGGAACACTAACAGGCAAGCATTTCTCAGGAATATGGCAGATGAGGATCAGTAATTTATTTATGGCATCTCTCTTTCTGCTGCTACATGCAAATCCCACAGGTTTTCCCTGTTGTGTTTCTGGCAGGTGATATGCAGCATTCCCCTGGACAGCTGCCTCTGCAAGCAACAAACGTCTTGAAAACTCATCTGAGTATTTGAGTAAGAGCTAGTTATCATTTTATAATAACTTTCTCTTACCTTGACACAAACTGTGCTATCCTTTTTCAACTCTATTTCCACATTTCTTTCTTGTTTTCCTTGTGATCTTTTTGCGCTGTTCTCACAGAACTGTAACTGCCTATCATATCACTGAAATTCAGCAGACAATATTCTGCATAAATCCCAGTTGGTGAGTTTACCTAAGTAATACAGATAACTGATTTATTTAAGATAAAATTATGGTTTGCATATTATTAAAAATAGCACTCTAATATGCAAAATGAGCCTCAAACACTTATATAACAATCATATGTATTTTATACAGAAATTAAACTATTGACATAAAGATAGGAATCTAAACAATACCTGATCTTGATGTGGAGGCAACAAACAAACCTGAGTCAGAAAGGCTGACCATCCCCTCACAAGTGTGGATATCAGAATATTGATTATTACAAACTCTATATTTGCTACCAAGATATCAAGTGCTCTGCTGACTTATGGTGTCAAGGGAAGTTAAATAATGACATAATCCCAGTCCATAACACTGAAAAGAGGAACAATTTTATATTTTATAATCTAACAGAAAAAAAAACAGAAAAAACCACAGTGGCTGGAGACTAAGGGAAACTAGATTTGCATTGGCAACGAGGCATACATTTGCAACATTGAAAGTAATTATAAGGGGCAATATAGCATGATTTACAGTGGGTTTGCTATATTAAATCACATTCTAAGCACTAGGCTTTTGCTAAAACAGGAATTGCTCAAGTGACATTCTATTATGTAAAGGACTGAGCTAGAGGATTGTAGCCAGCTCTTTCTAATTTGTAATCTGTTACTTCAGTGTTTAAGAAATTGAGTTATTAATTTTTTAATCAAGTAGCTAAGAAAGTATTAGAATTTATTTCTGTACATGAATTGGAATCAGTTCTTTGATTCCACACGGAATTCTGAAATTTCGTATTGTTCATTAAAAAAATTGAAGACAAATAAACATCTCAGAAGAATTCAAATAATTAATAAAACATTTCATTTCAATATTGTCAAAGCATCTCATATTTCAGCATTCTGGCTCAATTCACTTAAACTCCTGTAATAAAACGTTAAAAAGATGATATTATCTTTACTAAGTAAGTCGAATCAAATTTATATAAATATTTCAACACTGTAAAAGCAAAACATGAGATATTCTCATGCTCCCATCACAAAAAGTTCCATGAAACATTAGATTTCAAAAGAACTATTGTTCAGGAGAAAGCTGTTCTTTATCAATATTGTCTGACGCAGTTAGTTAACAGTTTATTAAATTCTTGCCAAACTAATACTTTCCAAATCTAACCATTGTTACTGCAGTAAGAGACACTAAGTCTACAAAGAAATTACATCAACAGGACAACAGAAAAACAATAGATTGATCCATGACTAAAGTGAACTGAATAATTGTAGTGTCTCTTAGTAATTTTCCCTATTTCTTAATTCTTTCTTTTTCTGCATTCCAATGTTTTTCTTTATCTGTAATTTTGTCCTTTTTGCCATTTTTCCATTCTCTAATTATGCAATAAGTCCTAATATATCCTATATATTTCTCTTGCCTACCTGTCTTCCCCAAACACCTTTCCCTTTCCTCCTTTTTCCAAATCTTGCTAGTCTCCTGCTTTCCGCCAACCATCCCCATTGTCATTCCAGCATTTCACTTAAATTCCTTCCTTTCCTGCTGTCATCCCACGAGCTACTATGGCATTCCATAGGTTTTCCCTACTCCCTCTGTGTCAGCTGGTGTCTGTTTTGCTTCCCATTTTCTAGAAGAACCCGTCTTCCTCTCCTGCTGGGCAGCAGCACACCAGCAAAAGAAGATGCACATAACACTGCTGGTCAGTGGCTGGGATAAATACAGTGCTCTGCAGCACAACAGCTTGAGCTGACCTGGTACACATTTATGAGCTGACAACCAGCACAGAGCAAAGAGACAAATGTGCTGTTTTCAGGAGCGCTAGACAACGGTTTTATCTGAGTGATTTTGTTGGTCTGGACTATTTAATGTGTTGTTGAATGTGTGTGCTGTCCTTGCTGTGGAATTAGCACCTATAGCCCTTCCCACAAGATCTTGCAGGACAGTATAAGGGCAGCATCAGCTGAGAACTTGCCAGACTGTTATGAGGAGTACAGTAAGGGAGTCAGAAATTATTCTGGAAGACACATTGTATAGATATAAGCAGAAATGAAGCTTCTGCCATTGTCTCAGAAGTACCTAAAGACTGAGAGACTCAGCAAAGCTTGAGACTGGAAGGTGCAGAGAGCTCTTGAACAGTACAGGAAAGACTTGGCACTTGTCTTTTGGAGAAGGATGCTAAAATCCACATCAAACTGCACTAAGCTGTTTTGGTGGAGGCCCACCTGTGACACAGGAGACACAAACAGATGAAGGGAGCTGCAGCACAAGTTCTGGTATTGAGAACAAGACCTGAGCTATGGGACATGAGCATTTCTGAGGTTGGCTGTAGCTACTAAGTGACCAGCAGGTTCTTAAGGTTCATTAATAGCTTGCCCTAGAGGCAGAATGTTTGAAAGGGACTGATACTAGCCTTCAAAGAAGCACAATCACAGCCCAAATAGCTGTTTAGTGATGGTCTGACATTACTGGTAGAGATTCATAAGCAGGTGATAGGTCTCACCAAAAAGAACAAGGAAGAGCAGGAGCTGAACCAGTGTACTACTGCTCCTCCCTCAAAGGTGAGGAAGCAGGGCCAGTGTAGGAGCAATTGCAGTTGCATCACTCTTAAAGCAAGCTAAGGATCAGGCAGCAGGTCAAACCAGAATACACTATTTGATTGCCTTATGCTGCTTTTAGGCACAAAAAAAATAAAGTAAGATACAGCAACATTTATTTATGTCTACAAATTCTGGTTTTAATCTGAAGCTTGGATAAAGCCTCTAATCAGTAAAGCAGAGGAATAAGGTTAAAAAAAATGATAAATAATGCCTTGGACTTTCCCATCCTCTAATTAATTTCCTGAGCTTGCTCCTAGGAATTGGTACTCCCTGGTCCCCAAAGACCTTACCAGAAGAAAAGAGAATAGATGAATGTTAAAACCAAAAGGCAAGACAATGGTTTCATGATATGACCTCAGGCCATTGTCATGGGTTCACACTGTTAAGATGCCAGGCAATCACTAAAGCTGCTCACTCACTCCCCTCTGCGGCTGGAGAAAATTTAATAAAGAGTTCATGAGCTGAGATAAGAAGCCAGAGAGACCTCTCATCAAATACCATCAAGGCAAAACAGGCTCAACTTACAGACATAAGGTTAATTTATTACTAACAAAATCAGAGAATGATAATGAGAAGTAAAATAAGCCCTTATGAACACCTTCCTCCCTTCTCAGCTCTACCCCCTACCCCAGCAGTGCAAGGGGACAGAGAATGGGGGTTGTGGTCAGTTCATGACCCATGGCTTCTGCTGCTGCTCAAGGAGAGGAGTCGTTCCCCTGCTGCACCGTGGGGTGGCACAGGAGACAGTTCTCTGTGAACCTCTCCAACGTGAGCTCATCTCATGAGCAGCAGCTCCCTGTGACTGCTGCAGTGAGTCCATCCCATGGGGAACAGCTCCCTGTGGCTGCTGCAGTGTGAGTCCATCCCATGGGAACAGCTCCCTGTGGCTGCTGCAGTGTGAGTCCATCCCACGGGAACAGCTCCCTGTGCTGCTGCAGTGTGAGTCCATCCCACGGGAACAGCTCCCTGTGGCTGCTGCAGTGTGAGTCCATCCCACGGGAACAGCTCCCTGTGCTGCTGCAGTGTGAGTCCATCCCACGGGAACAGCTCCCTGTGCTGCTGCAGTGTGAGTCCATCCCACGGGAACAGCTCCCTGTGCTGCTGCAGTGTGAGTCCATCCCACGGGAACAGCTCCCTGTGCTGCTGCAGTGTGAGTCCATCCCACGGGAACAGCTCCCTGTGCTGCTGCAGTGTGAGTCCATGCCATGGGAACAGCTCCCTGTGCTGCTGCAGTGTGAGTCCATCCCACGGGAACAGCCCTCCCCAGGCTGCTGCACTGTGGGTCACTCCTCCACGGGGTGCAGCCCTTCAAGGACAGGCTGCTCCAGCCTGGGAGCAGGGCCCCTCTCCAGGGTCTCCACAGGATCACAGCCTCCTCCCAGGCATCCCCGTGCTCCTCCTGGGGCTCCTGCAGAGGCTGTGGTGGATCCCTGCATCCCCGCGGCCTCCATGGGCTGCAGGGCCCGGCTGCTGCCCCCGGCCTGCCCCACGGCCTGAGGGGAATCTCGGCCCCGGCGCCTGGAGCAGCTCCGGCCCCTCCTGCGCTGCCCTCGGGCTCTGCAGGGCTGCTCCTCTCACGTTCTCGCTCTGCTCTTCTCTGGCCGTAGTCACAACCGGGCAACCACTGCTTGTTTATTTTCCTCCTTAAATCTGTTACCACAGAGGTGGTGCCACCATTTCTAATCGGCCTGGCCTTGCCCAGCAGCACATCCATCTTTGGAGCCACCAGCAATTGGCTTTGCCGACATGGTGAAAAATTTGGCAGCTTCTCACAGAAGTCACCTCTGTGGCTGCCCACTACCATAAACCAGGCCATGAAAAACCAATACAGCCATTAAATCCAGACCCCACATTATTCCAGATGTTCATGCCCTCCCCTTGCAGCTAGCAAAGAAAAGCTGTCTTAGGAAATTTCTTAATTAATGGATTTCAATTGACATGTAAAGTTATTGAGTAGTTTCAGATTTCAGAAAATACTTAAAACCCAACATATTTTTTTAATGGAAGAGTTTCTTCCACCTCCCACTCAGCCCCCCTGGAAGACAACTAATGTTACTTATAAAAAATTTCACTTCAAAGAAAATAATAATAAAAACATGGTCATGAGCCAGCATGTTATTAATAATACCCTTTAAGCTTTTTCAGATTTCTTTCTTTTGCTCATAATATCATTTTTTATGCAATGTATTAATATTTCAACCAGAAATAAACACTGAAGACAGCTAATAAATTATGTTCTGGAAAAAAACCCCCAATTTATAAAATTCTAGATATACATTATAAGTGAAGGCAATAGATGCAAGCATGATACCATTTTCTGTAGTTTCTAGCTGATATTTATTGCTTTCCTACAGTTTAGGTAGCATCTTTTATTCAATTTATTTTCTTTTCTTTATATAGTTTAGTTATATCTCATAGACCAGATGCAAAACATCTTTATTAATTTTACTCTTTGCTTTTAAGTAACTCTATTTAATTCCCTTTTTAAAGGATGATTAAAACAAAATGGATGATGAATTGGCCTGCTGGAAATAAATCTCAGCACAGAAACCCACAGATTAAGGTATCTTTAGAAGACAAGGTCAAGCAAGTTGAAAGCTTCCTGTTTTGCAGTTCTAATCCAGTTAACCTCTATCAATCAAGAAATGGAATTCAGCTATATAAAATCCATTGTTCATATTTCTGAAACAAACAACAAGCTTATGGATTTTAAAAAACGAGAGTAGTGCCACCAGCTGTACTTGTGGACCCGGCTAGGACCAAAGGAGAGCATCACGTTCTGTGTGTACAGGCTGTAGATATTTTTAATAATCTGGATTAGAGAATATTCATTAGAAAGCAGTGGAAGAAAACAAAGTTTAAAAAAGGCATTAATTTTGAATAGTATCATATCATATCACAACATAATTAAAAATTTAATTACTGAAATTTAAATTTTCAGCCACTGAAATCAGGCTTATCCTCCTGCAGGCAGCTGAAAAGTCTCTTTTTCTCTTCAAATTTCTTTTCCCTGTGCAGCAACTATATGTAAGCACCAGTCTCCTGCAGCTAGCTTCCAGCACCTTTTTGTCAAACTGGTTAGGCTGAACTCTGTAAACTTCACAAGCCATCACAAGGGTTGCTTCCCTGCTCCTGAATCCTTTCTTTACCTGACTGTTTACTGAGTGTTCTCTGGTATTTCTGTGTCTTTCTTAAGGGCTGATAAAAACACTTGGTCTCGTTAAGGTTGGGTACAATAGGTATGAATCATTGCAGAATTAAATGCCATACTGCTTTGTGGAGGCTTACAGGGCTGATAATACAAGCCTATCTTCTGCTTGAGCACTATGTCTCATGTTGCAATATTTTTCTCCCTTTTGATCCAAGAGCATGACACGGGCTAGTATTCACACTATTGTTCACCCCTATTAATTTAGAGACATTAAAAGCATCTAGATATCCAGCTTCAAATGCCAGGAGGTCAAATTCAGGCATGGTGGTGTTCAATTTTGATGTTTAGCTGGATGAACAAGGCTGTTTGATTATCTTCAGCCAAACAGAAAATTTATGTCCTGGGATTTTAAAATGCAGAATTTTAAAGGCAACATTGCAAGCACAATGTACCATTTCTTTTTAAAAAAAAATGTAATCAAATTCTAAAACTTTTGTGGGTTTTTTTTCCCCTCTTACAAAAATAAGATAAATAACAGACATTTCCTTCTAAATGAAAGGGCTGATTTCTGTTTACAGCTTGTTCCAACCAATTATAGTTAAAAGTGACAGCTACAGTAAATTACTTGCCATGCCCTTTACACATCTGGGATGAAGCAGCGCTCCTGTGCACAGCTGGTGCAGGACAGTACCAATGGGCACAGAGATTGAATTTTTGTTCTATCTCCAAAGAGTCTCACCCAAAGAGACCCATCATTGGCCAGATGTGCCAGATGTAAAATTAGGATAGTTGGTAGTTTGGTCCAATACAGAATGCAATTATAGAACCAGTACCATGAAACATGGATAAGCCAGTATGTTCTTAAAACAAGGCAACTGCTCTTAATTTATCTTTGTTTCTTATTCCTCTGGGCTTGGGTTATTTATGCAACAAAAGGATGTGATGCTTTTCATTGAAAATGTGATGAAAAGGTTTAGAAATGCTGGTACTCAGCAGACCATGGGGCTCCTTTGCTCCAGCCAGCTTTGTCTCCTCTCCCACACTGCCTCAAGGATTTTAGCCTGAGTATTTGTGATCCAGGATGAGGGATGTGCTAAAAACAAGGCCAAGCAAAACACAACTGGGCAAAGCTTGCAATTTAAGAACAAAAGGTGTGAGAAAATGATAAGCCCATGAAAATCATGCAAACATTGAAAGTTTAAATAAAAGCTAACAAAAATTTTTAGCAAATATAGTTAACTTCAAATACTCCATTCTGTGAAGAGAAATTTTATTCACACTTGAGTATTTTATTTAATTTATGCAATGAAAATGTATCCACATATTAGAAGTACAAATTTGTCAATATTTACTAACCATTTTAATGTTTCAGAGATTTTAAGAGGGAATGCATACACAAATTCATGCATATATCATAGTATTTATTTATACAGTATTTCATACCCTGCCGAGCTTTTCCACCACTCACTGAGAAAAGAAGGGGAAAGGAAGATAAAAGAGGTAAAATGAGTTTTAAAAAGGCTGTTGACCAGACAGCTTATACCCCACAGTTTAAATGCTCATGTACCTATATCATGTTTTCCCTTAGTAAAGAGAGAAGCTGGGGTGACTTTGCTGCTGCACTGTCCAGGTGCAGGGCAGAAGGTTGGGACACATCCCTGGGATCAGATCCTTGGTTCATGTCAGGCAGACCCAGAGAAGGGAATAAGGATGTTCTAAGTGGGCCCCAATGTGTCTCAAACAAACAAACAAAAACAAAAGCCAAATTTCAGTCTCTGGCCCATCATTTCATGCTGTTTGAAAGAAAACATCAATTCATTTTGGAGTCCCCATGGACAGAGATCTGCCTTATGTGACACCGGCATGCAGGTCTGCTGGGGGGAAGGCTGGGCTTGGAATGGCTCCATGGGTCCCCAACACTGGGGATGGGCCCACATCATCAGTGCAGGTTTTCTCTGATGAGAAAAACAAAACATGGAGGACTCTCCACAGCGCATTTTCAAAAATAGCGAGTAAATCAGCACTTCAATTTAGGATAGGCTATATCTGACTTTTTAATAATCTGCTTTAGCCCACTGAGACACATAGAACCTTTTGCTTTGTAAATAACAGCATTAAAAAATGAGAGATTAACTCAAAAATTCATTCCAAAGAGAACTAAAATCTTTATTTTATATGCAGACAATATATCTAAAGGAAGGTTTTATCTATTTATGGTTCCCTGACCTTTAAGCTGAATTACCATTTTGTTTTTTAAAAAATCCTATAATAATGATGATAAAATAGCTAGCAATTTCAAAGAAATTATTGAGACATTGGCAATGCAAAAAAGGCTTTTTCATACAGAATTTTCAGAACACCATTGTTTCTCAATAAGCTTTATCTTATATGTTATTATGATATCCTTCATAGTTGGTTTTTATTAGTTACCTTAGTCATTTATACTTATGAGCTAGCCTTGGATTGCTTGCAGTTTTTTCTGTGACGTTTTTACTGAGAGAGAAAATCAGAGCTACTCTGATTGCTTATATTTGTGTAAGCAGACTCAGAAATAGGGAAATGTAATGATTATAAACATTTTAATGACTACTGAGGTGTGTCTTTCATGTTGTGATTGATGAAAAATTGATAACCATTGATAGTCAAAAGTGACTTGTTTATAAACTAAAGAAAATAATATCTCCAGAAATCCACTACTGTTTTCTTATATTGCATAGATGATGAATATAAACATTACAGTGTCCTACCTCGTTGCAAAGAATGATGAAAAATAAAATCTCAATACACATGCTTTCATTATTCCACCAAACACTCAGTTGCAAAACAAATGCCTCTCTGGTTTACTGCAAGATTAAGGGCCCACTAGGGCAAGTTCTCCATGCTCAGAACACCCATCAATTTCAATGGCAGCTCCATACACAAAGCATTTCCAGGATTAGCCCTAAATTATTTATCAAAACCATGCCCTGGAGCTCTGAGTGCATTGCAAAGACAAATGGAAGGATTCATGCAGTAGATAATAGGGTGCATTTTTCTGCTCTCACAAAATATGTGAATGCTTTTATAAAAGCAACTCACCTGCAGCCTGGTGAAAAATGAGTTTATTGCTGAATAAAATTGCCAGGGCAGGTAAAATAGTGGGCTAGCAAGAACAGCATGGGGTTAAAAAAAAAAAAGCTAAGTCCTGAACTTGGGACAAAATAACCAAAGATCTCGGTACAGGTTAGGATCTGTGTGGTTCAGCCTTGCTGAAAGAGACCTGTGGGTGCTGGTGGGCAACAAGCTGAATGTGAGCAAGTAGTGCACCACTGCAGCAGCAAAGGCAAATTGGCTCCTGGGCTGCACCTGCAGAGGGCTACCAGCAAGGATAGAAATGTAAAACCCCTACTCTACCCAACATTTTTTAGGTGTGCTTGGAGTACTGTGTCCATTTCTGGTCCCCAGAATTCAAGAAAGATGCAGAGAGAAGGTCCAAATGAAGGCTCCAAAGGTGATCCAAGGGATGGGAGATCAAAGGAATGGAGAAACTGAGGAAACACTGAAGGCATTCAGTGAGGAAGTAAAGTTTTGGAGAGGACTTGATCAGTTTTCTAGTACCTAAATGACTGCTCCAGAGAAGACAGATGCTTTATCTTTATGAGGAGCCACATGGAGAAGACAAGGAGTACAAGTTGTGCCAGAAGAGGTTTAATTTCAATGTATAAAGATTTTTTGCCATGAGAACATTTAATCACGGGTGCCTCCCCAGGGAACCTCCCCAGGGATGAGGTAGAATTCCCACCCTTGTGTGTTTTCAAGATGCAGTTACACAGGATACCAGAAAACCTCATTTAGTGTCCCTTTCCCAAGGAAGACTGGACCAGATGATCTTTTGAGGTCCCTTCCAACTTGGGCAGTTCTTTAGTTCTATGAAGCTTATTGCATTGAATATGCAAAATGCAGTAATGTGCCAGGCATTTGAGGAAGCCAGTCAAGGTTCACACCTCCCTCCAATGTGTTTACAGTGATAAGGCAGGGTTTTCAATTTTTTAATTTCACAACTGTTTTTTTACTTCTCATTAAGTGCTCTGCTGGAACATAGCTTAAAATAACAGGACAAGCAGGATCATTTAAAGTAGGGTTTGAATGATATCATGTGGACAGAGAAAGATTTTCTTTAGTCAGGTCAAGAACTTCATTAGGTACCTCAGAGCAGCACCTTTCTTGAAAAACCGCTGCAACTGCGGGTTAGAAAAGCTTATCGTTCCAGAGTATTTAAACAAGACATACAACAATGATATTATGAGGTTTGCATTCAGGATTAGCATGAAGATGTATTATTGATGTCTGTGATACATAAAGCTAAAAACCTATTGCAATCAACAAGTGTTTTCAGTTCATGTTAAAGTAATGCTTTTCCCTGAATGAATCTGAGGAAATGTAAATTACATAGGTCTTAATCCCTTGATTCTCTTTTGTTTCCATGGAAATTTAGAGTATTTAGAAGAGCACACAGCTCATCAATACCAGGCAGGACAGGGTCACCAGGACCCAGTCCTCAAAGACTATTATTGTCACTTGGTCTTTGGTGCAGTGGTAAAAATGTCTGCATCTTTTGGCAGTTAAAGATGTCAGAGATGTCAAAGTGATTTAAAATCTTTTGAACCAGATTAGAGATCCTGCATTTTTTCAGATTCATTTGAAGGACTTATACACAATCAGAGATGTACATAAAGCACTGGGTTTATGAGAGACCCCGAGACAGAAGAGGATCCCCAGGGATCCTCTCCATAAAACAGCAAGTAATAGCAGTACACAGAACTGTATACCCAAGATATAGAAAAAAAGCATCATTTCCAGCTGTCCATCATGCCAGACACGGGCTGTTTAATTATGAGAAGTACTGCATGCTCAGTTTGCTTGTCTTATGGGAACAATTATTTGTCAATTCACAGCAGCCAGATCAGCTGTCTCCCACTTTGCTGAATTACACATTTTAAACAGAGAACAATGACTTCCATTTGCTTCTTATCCTTACTTTAATGGACCAGTATACAGAGTGGGTGAAACTAACCATGGATGCTGACATACTCCATAGTACACTAGTATAGTCATACATCCTTATTTAGTCATTAAGAAGAAATCAACCTTCACAATGCAGTGATTTATGGGTCTGTATCTTGAGAATTGTAAAGATCTTCCTTTCTAGACAGGAAAAATTAAACTTAAGTTTGCTAACTCAGACCAGCCTCTATTCTGCTTCTTTTTTTGATTCACAGTGCACATCCACAGAGAACATATGGATTCCTCCTCTATGTGATCTTACTCAAAGATGTTCCCCTCCCTGACATTAGCTGTAATAGATTTTTTAAGTCAGGTTCTTTTGGAGGCAGTCTCATCTCTCTAGGCTCTCTTGCACTTCATAAAGTCAGGCTGACATGAAGTCCTGCACTCCCATTTACATCTCTTGATGTGGTCCTAGTCAAAACATAGGTGAAGTAAAAGGAAAGCTCTAATTTTCCCTCAGTGGGTATTAGATCAGATCCCACCTACAGCACTTCATTTTTCCAGAAAAGGTCACTAAGCTAAAAGAGACTACACGAGCTACCAAATGTCAGGTCAGATTACTTGTGCAGAACAATCTAGGATCCTGCTGTTGCTACTATTTATTTATTTATTTATTTAATAAAGTCAGCATCTATAGATTTACTAGCCAAAGGGAGAAAAGAACTCATGGACTCCATTCCCCAGGGATGCCTTGAAAACTTCACTTTATTCAGCAGCAGCAGCAGCAAGGGTAGTTAATATTTACTTGACAAACGTAGCAAATCAGTGACATAAAGAAGTCTTAGGATGGTTTACTACTGAAATTTGAGAAGAATTTGTTCTTCACTTGTTTCAATGGATCAGTTGTGAAGTGATCAGCTGTAGGACTAGAAAACTGCCTTCAGGGTCATCAGAGGAGCTACCAGTCTGTTGGTTTAGCAATTAAAACAATTAATTCTAACACAGATTTTGTAAAACCAAAGCCAAGGCCTTATAAATTACTCATTCAGCTTTTATGTATCAGACAGCCATCCCCAGGGTTTGATTCTGTTTATCAATAGTTTCATGCAGAGAAGGACCACAGAAATGCACATATTTAGGTAACAGCCTATGGATCTTTTGCACCTATTTCTAAATTATTCTAATGCCAACATAAACCAAACATTTAAATCAGAGCAGCAACCTATGCCTTTTCTACTGTTAATGAAATATTTCTGCAAGACGGTAAATCATGCAGAAAAAATTTCCAGGTTCTCATGACACAACACATTTGTTATCCCATGGCTAAATCCTGCATGTTAACCAAACCACGAGCCCTTTGATACAAATTTTACTCACTGAACTGGGATTTTTTCCCCCAGAAATCAGCCCTTTCTCAGGAAAAATCCCAGCTTTGGCTTGTTTTGGAAGGCGCAGTTCTCTCTGAGAATATTTTTCCCTTCATGCATTGAAGATTTGCAACCAGAGGTCTATAACTGAGTGCATTTTTTTTTTTCATTCCTCAATTGCAGTATGCCTGAAGACAATTTACTTTGCATCCTGTCCTCTCTAGAACCACTTCCTTGGGAACAACTGAAGAGGCTGAAGCCTGACAAATTTCCTGTCTGCAGAGCTCTTGTTAGGTTTCAATGCAGAGGCAGAGATCCTCAGACAATTTCTGCCATTGGCCATTTATAATCCTTAGCCTTTGTAAAAAACCCTCATTTTGTTATTTCTTCAGGGGAGGAGGAAAGGAGAAGATTTTGTAAGTACAGATGTGTTATGTTTAGTCGCAAAGTACATGAAGGGGAAAATGGGGAAAAAAGATAAGAGAGTGATGGTAGATTAATAAATAATTATTCTAGCATCAGGTTGCCAAGTCAAAAACACCGTGTACAAAATATTAATTTTTTGATTGATTTGATATAGATTTCATCTTTGTCTCTGTCATCCATTCTAAATAAGGCAGATATTTCATACTGAACAGTGTCTAATAGGAGGCATCATGGAAGAGAATCTGTTAAACCTTGTGGTATTATAACACACACAACACTGGAAATTCTGAAGGAAAAAAGGAAAAGCAGAAAAAAATATTATGTCTTTTTAGGTACCAGAAGATTTTGAATGAATTCCAGGGAGAATGAGGTATGTTTTCTGAACAGCATTCAGTACTTAAAAACATTTTCTTCAATAACTGGTAGATAAATCTCTACTTACCCCCAGTAATAATGGTTCTGGTATGAATTAGGTGATTTTAATAACAAAGACATGTTACTGCTCTTGATATATTAGTAGCACAATGCAAATGAGACTAGGGAAAAGCTATGTAAATTTATTAAAAAAAAAAAAAAAGACATTGACCTCAAGGAAACCTATAGAGGAGGGACATAGGCATCCTTTTGCAAAGAGGCTGATATACTTTTAGATGATCCCATCCTTAGACTCCTGCCTCACCTCTGCCAAAGTCTAAGTTCCCTTACACTTTCATTACAGGGGTTTTGTCCCAATACGGGATGTGATTACTAAAAGGGCTGCAAAGGACAATTGACTGGACTGTGGAAGCTTCAAGGAGAGAGACATTTTTTTTCTTGCTAAGTCTGCTGGAGTAGCCCTGCTTTGGGTGGAGGGATAGAGTGGACAGTTTCAGGGAATACAGTGTTAAACAATTTCATAGACATTCACCACATTCCCTCTGTCACTGCTCATCCATGCCTGCTTGCCCACCTCCCTGATGAGCAACTGTGCTGCCCATGAGTAACCATGAGCAAATTTCAGCAGCAGTTCACTGATGGTTGATACCAGTAAAAATAAAATAGCCAGTCTCCTGGTCACACAATATTTTCTAAATGTTTTCCTAACTACATACAACTGCATCTCTGCAAAACCATGCCCTTAGAATGGTATATTTCCAGTGCCCAAAAGGAGCAGGAGAGAACATAAGACTTACAGGTATTGACCTGAAAAACAGATGCAGCCATGGAACACTCAAATGAAACAGATAATACTTGGGACTGGGAGAAGGGGTAGACAATGAAAGTGGGGGCAGCATCAAACAGCAATCACTCTTGCTGTCTTGAAGGTAAAGATTATTAAATAGAAAAGCAGAATAAGGGAAAAAACCTCTATGAGAGCTAATGGGTCTTGATCAGAATAGTGACATATTGCCCCTCTTTTTTCCAATTTATTGAGAACTACCCAGAGAAAATTTAATTCACCATACACATTTATTTGCAACACTCAAAATACGAGTGACTACAAAAGCAGATAATGTAAAACATAACTACTATTTACTAACACCAATCTGAGCAATGTCTACCCGACTCTTTGCTTGCCTAGGAGATCTTCACCCCATACAGTTAACAACTGACAAAATAAATAACAGATGTAAATTAATAAAAATTACTTCAAAACAAGGCAAGTTAACTAATTACTCACATTTAGGGTCAAGAAGAGATTTTTCTCCCAGTGCAGAATGAGATGTTTTTTGGAAACTGTTCACAACCTGCAGCACAGGTTGTGAAGAAACTGCTCAAATCCCATGGTTTCAAAGCTTTGAACCCTCATGATACAGCCTCCATTACATGCTTTTTGCCTTCTAGCACCACTTACTCTAACCTGGTGATAAACAAAATGGATAAATGTGATGGGATTTATGCAGGGCCTGAATACAGAGCTGCTCTATTCTGTGTTGTCTGAGGTATCTAGAAGAGTCAGTTCAAAAAAGTGTGAGGGGATCTGTGAGAATCAGCAAAGGCTCCCATGAAGCACTAAAACTTCATTTCAAAATGAAATTATTTTCAATTCAAGAACAAACATTGGTTTATTGGGATTGGCCTTTGTTTTCTCTTCCCATCATTTCCAAGCAGAAAGAATTTTGTTGGAAAGCATTTGACCAGTCAGCTTCTACAATGACACCTACATCACTGAGAACTCTTTTTTTCTCTTATTTCACTTTGGTTTCCTGATACCCACTACTGAGCTTTGAAAAGATGCTTAGGTCTTATTTCACACATACATAGCATTTTTCACCACAGTCTAATCACCTGGCTTCTGAAAGGCTTAAAGTTTTGAATTTTTAGCAAGGTCATGCAATTCAGGCATAAATTTCCTGGTAGGAGTGAGGACATCATCATGTGCTGCTTCCTCAGAAGGCAGAACCTATTCAGAAAAGCTCCTCAGGACATTAGATGGTTGAAAAGCGCATTGATGCCACTTAATGGGCACCTTTTACAGAATTTTTTTTTCCCATAGCTTTTTGTGTTTTTCCCTGGGCAAATTATGGAACAGATTTTCCCCTCCCAGAACAGATGATTGTCTAGAAGCAAGGACACTCATTTAGGACACAGAAGCCTCACGCTCATCTACAGCAGTCCAAGCAAAGGCTGAAACTTGCTTCATCTACATCTCAGTATCCCTTAAGCATCGCAGTATTAACCATTCCTGGGAATGCTTATTATCCACAAAAAGACTGCTACTTTCCACTCATTATATTATCTAGCAAACTTACATTATCTTCAAATTAAAGGAAATTGTGCTTTTGCACCACACTGGAGCAGACACTGAGGATGAAAGCTCTACATTTTGTGGAAAATGGTAAGATGGGATTGTTCATAACACTGCAGCTCTCACCAGCCTGTCCAACCCCACAGCTGAATCCACCACCACTCAGCAGAGTTAATGCAGCCTTTCAAGCTGAACAAACATGTGCAGATTTGTGTAAAGGCCCTACCACAGTGAGCCAACATGGCATGTACAGACCCCTATGAAACAGCTGTGGCTGCTCTGTACTTCTGTGCTTACAACTGACTTGAGCTGGCAACCAGAACATTTAATTCTAGTCCAGTCCTTTCTTTATATTCACACCCCTGACTTCTATAGACAGAATTTAAATTTCTTCCTTTTAACATGTCCTTATAAATCAGCTTCAGTGCATAGGACTCAAATTTTCTGTCCACTTACTCTAGAATGCTGAATGTTTCAGAGGAAGCCAGATAATTTGCCAGGCACTTCTGAGCATGTTCTTCAAGACTGCAACATTTTAATTACAACGCAGGAAAAAACATTCATAAGAGGAAGCTTTGTCAGCACTGTGAGGCAACAGAGGAACCATTTTTGCTAAATGTCTTTCTCTATTAAATTAAAAAAAAAAATTCCACTGTCAATTTGGAATGCAAAATGCCAAGATAAACATGAATACATGTGCACATGTGCACAAAAGTTAACATATTGATTTACTTATATGTGTGCATATTCACACATATTATTACAAATATGCGCAAAACTACACATTTTATATTTATGTGCTTACACACACATATATTTGTGTGTGCTTATTGTGAGCTCATTAAGGATGGATCTATTACTGCCTGGCCAAGTCCTTCAGAAAAAGCCATAGAGCTGTGGCCTTCATTCCCTGAGATGTGCATATATCTCTCATTGTGCGACAGTCCCCCACATCCCACATGGCCTTTGTGGTGGGAATTCCATACCCAGTAACTGTCAGGAGCTGTTAGGGAGGGTAAGAAATCCATGCTGCATCTGACAGCACAGCAGTCCTCAGATAGCTGGAATTGCAATCGATAGCTAACGAATGGCCATTCCACTTACAGGATAATGAGCCCTGTCTCAGCCTGCTTTTCCCACAGAGATGCAGGCACTAATTCGAAGACCATTATCTTCTTCAGCTGGTCATAATGACAGATAAAACATGTAATAACATTTAAAACACAGACTATAATTTCTTTTTCTCTGTTCAGAATTTGTACTTGGACAGCAAATGGCTTAATGTACCAGTTTTGGAGACTTTCTAATTACCAGCTGTCCCTGGAGGATTTTGTTTTTGTTGTTGTTGTTTTTCTTTAATTTTATGATGGTAAAAGTCACTAGACTAACATCTATTTTCTCTGCTCTTAGAAATATTTTTCCTTCTGCAGCTGAAATAGATTGCATCTTACACTAGGTACTAAGGCAGCACTCTAAACAGATTCAAAGTCACTCTTACTGGCTTTCCTGTAAGCTCTGTCAGGGTGTAGGTGGGTCAGTTCACTAGGCTGGACCAATTGCTTGTCTTTGGTAATATTTTAGTTCTGAGTCAAAAAAATATATTGGGAACCTCTGTTTTTTATGGTTTCAACAACAGTACTTTAAATTCTCAGAGACAATGAGGAATCAGTACATATGGTACATTAGATCTATTTTAAACTTGGCTCCCTTCCAAGGGTCAGACTGAACCCTGGGTTTTAATCTGAGCCTACTTTATTTTTTTTTAGTTAGTTGCTGATTTTCCATCACATATAAAAAGTAGAATTAAAAACCAAAATTCCCTGTGATTCAGATCAAATCACAATCCTGAGTGGCAGCAATTTTCTTTTTATCCCTTCCAGCTTAAACTTGACAATCTGCTTGCTCTTGGGATGCAGGCTCTGCTCCTTTCAAGCTGCAGAGGGCTGGAGCACAGGTTTGCACTCTTCTCCTGCACACTCCTGTGTGTAGCCTCCCACCAGGACTGGGGCTGGGGAAATGGGTTCTCTGCCTGCAGGAGGAGTGTGCTGGGCAAGGGCCTGTGTAGGAGCTGCACAAAGGAGCTGCAGGAGCTCAGCAGGTTGTGCAGCATCAGAGATGCCTATAAGAAAGTCAGTTCTCCTCTGACACTCTGCAGGTTCATCAGCTCAAGCTGCAAATTGTACTGAAAGAGGAGCAGGCAAAGCCTGCGCATATCATGTTGGAAAATTGAGACTTCTCTGATGGTGAAGGCTGGGAACTTGTGACTTTTGGCACTGAAGGATGTATGTGCAATGAATAGGAGGATTTCAGCATGGAGTTACAGGGCAGTGATCTCACTGGGATCACAGAGATGTTTATGAGTTAGCTCACATGACCAGAGTGCTGGCATGAATGGATACAGCTCCTTTAGCAAGGACAGGACAGTGTGGTGAACAGAGCAAGGTGCACTTTATGTGACAGAGCGGAGAGGACACAGGGCATTCTGCTTTGGGACTGGTGATGAGCCAGATGAGCGATGCTATTGTTGCAACATCTGTCACGGACCTCCCAGTCAGGAACAAGCAGGTAAGGACTTTTTCAGACAGCTGGAGGAAGCCTTTTGCTCTCAGGCTCTGGTTCTTGTGGAAGCTTTAATCTCTCCTTTGTCAGATGAAAGGTCAGGACAGCAGGACACAGGGAGTCCAGGAGGTCTCTGGATAGAGTTGATGGGAAGTTCCTGACATAGGTGATTAAGAAACTGGTCAGTGGAGATGCTCTGCCAAACCTCATAGATAAGGAATGTCTAGTTAGAAATGTGGAGGCTGGGGGTGGCCTTAGCTGCAGTGGCCATGAAATGATGGAGTTCAGGATCTTCAAATCAGAGAACAAAAGGAAAAAAGCATCACTGTCGCAGACATCTTTTTATGAAAATCCTTTCTTAGGATTTTTTCTTCCTGAGGAGCTGAGAGGCTCCAGGAACAAAATGTAAATCATGGTTATCTGCTGCTGTGGAATGCATCAGATGGATTTTTGATTGGCCCATCATGGATGTTTATAATTAATGGCCAATCAAGGCCGAGCTATCTCGGACAGAGTCCAAGACAGCTGGCTTTTGTTATCATTCTTTTCCATTCTATTCTTAGCTTAGCTAGCCTTCTGAGATGAAGCTTTTCCTTCTATTCTTTTTACTATAGTTATAATGTAATGTATATCATAAAATAATAAATCAAGCCTTCTGAAATATGGAGTCCGATCTACATCTCTTCCCTCATCCTGAAGACTCCTGTGAACACGGTCACATATCACCACTCTGTACTTCAGGAGAGCAGATTTCATGAATCTTCTTCATGAACATGCAGCCTCAAAAAGATGAGTGGTTCAGTACAGATGGCTGATTTTTAAAGATGCGTCTTCACGGCTCAGGAACTGCCTTTTCCAATGAGCAGGAAATCAAGCAGTGTAAGTCAGGAGGCCTGAGTGGATGAACAAGGAGCTTCTGACTAAAGTGAAATATTAAAAGCAAGCATACAAGACACAGGGTCAGATCACCCAGAAGGAATAAAGATATCGTCTGAGTGGGCAGGAACTGCAATTGCTGCCAGCCAGGACTTAGTGAGGAGTTTGCTTCTTCTGCCTGAACTGAAGAGTGCATCATAATTAATATTAACTATAGGTCTGTATCCTCACTATTTTCCTGCAGTCTATTGTAGCCTTGAAACGGGATTCTGAAACTAGTGCCTTGGCCACCACAGGTGACCTGTGTTGTCTGAGGTACCTAATCATGATCAAACACTGTGGCTAGAAAAACCAGAGCATATCCACAGTGTATTACTTCAACTGTTCCTTTGCAAAGCCACAGTGGCTTTTTAATTTCAGATTCTACCTAAACCTACAATCTTTCCATCTTAAGTTCAAATACCTCATCAACTATTACTCTAAACATTATCTAATTTAATTATTTCAGAGATCAGCAGTGAGATGCAAGTGCTGACTATCATTAACATTAATTTCAAGGGGTGTAACAGACTGGAGAAATGTCTCTGTTAAATTGGGACCTTGTTTTGGTTATATCTTTCATTTTATTGTAATCCTACACTGGACTAGGATTTGTAGAGTTTGTTAGACTAATAAATATAATTGGAAAAATTAGAAACTTTGCAGCAGACAGAAATGTTGTCTTCTGCTCCAGTAAATTAAAAAAAAATTGGAATATTCTTCAAATCAAGGAAAATCAAACAGTTCCATCTAACCTGTTTCACTAAGGCAGCAAAATTCTCCTAAAATTGGGTAGCGTCAATATAGCCAGATGTAACCATTCCCAGCAGGTACTCAATTATGAAGACTGCTGCTTATATTTCAGACCCATAAAAGTCTGACCCAAACAGCTTGGATTTTGTTGGTTGTGTGTATTGATCTGATAAAAGATTAAATTTCTTCCTAGACACCTGAAGTCACTTACACACTCTTAGGGAGTCACATTTAGGTAGACATCTTGGTTTTATCAAAGCATCTGCATTTCTCATGCTACTCTGAATCTTCTCTACATCTCAAATCAAACTCTCCTTACCCTCTTGTATGAATTCTTTCACTAATGTACTCATTGGAGAGTTGAGCTGTAAAAAGAGCTCTGCCTGAAAGCCTGGACGTGGAAATTGGGATCTTCATGAGACAAGACACAACATTATCTTCTTTTCCAAATGTTCCTCACACATTCTGAAACTTGCAATTTTAGGTCAAAATTAAAATAAGATGGAGATTGCAAATGTCCCAAACTTTGTGAAAGGGGGCAGGGGAATGGAAGACCTTTGCGAGCGTCATGCTGAGGGACAGGCAGTTGTGAATCACTTTCAGGATGCAGCAGCCATCTGTCAGAGGCTCCTTTTTGCAGGATTAAACATGTAGAGCAAATGGAATGGCCTAGGAAGAAAGGCAGTGGAAAGGATTCAGATGTCTTGCATTAAAAACTCGGGAGAATTTGATGACCACATGGAGAGAAGCTTCAGATTTTCATCACACGATCTCTTGTCCTGACTGGTAATGGCTGCTCTGTGCAGCCACACTGGCAAGTCCATGTCCCAAGCAGTGCATCTAGCCCAGGCTTTTTTGGCTCTGCTCATGGCAAGAAATACTGTGAAGTCAGTATTCTACAGTCTGATAAATCATTTGTGTCTGGACATGCATTGATGCACAGATATTTCTGAATTTCAGTTTGTATTTTGATTGTGAGAGCTTGGAGAATGGCTTGTGTTAGGCAGTGTTAATAAGTGTACAGGAAGAAGAATCACAGTCAACAGCTATGATCATGTCTCAGGCAACGGTGATACTAAAGAAAGATTGCAGGAAGGTCAAGAGACATTCCCCGCACTCTGATGCCTCCACATTATTTTCAACAGGACAATTTATTTATGGCTGTTGATCTTTGTTTAGAGGGCAAATTTTGTACAAAGCGTGGAATTTCCTTTTTATTCATGGTCTCTACTCCTTGGCAAAGCTAAAGCTGGGTACCTGCAACATAACAGGCATAAATTTAAAGGCAATATTTAGAAGCCTGTAAAAATGTGACCCTGAGACTCTCTCATGACCCATGAATAACAAGTTAGTGTTTGTACCATATTTAATATGAAGATTGTGACCGAGCCATTAACCTTTAGTAGTGGGCACTGAGTAAATGTGTCACATCATACAGAAGGTGCAGTAAATCTGTGCAAACAGTGCACAGTGTGGAGTGGCTTCTCAGCTGCAAGCTAAGAGAAATGAAAAAATATCTTTCCATTTATCTCTATTCCTTCTAAGTTTGGGATATTATAAAGCACACTCTCTGAATCCTATCTCATAACTTTACCTTCACAATGGCTTGTTTTTTCTGATTGCCAATATTTTACATGAAAATAGGGGTTTGTCATTACATTTTAACTTATTCCTTTTTCTGCTAATTCTCTATAACTGTAATGGCTATTGCTCAAATACTGGTTGCTGTTGAAATACATATTACAATAGAGCTGAAAGTGGAGAATTTAATATGCAAATATTCATTCTAACACCTTGACCTAGGAAACCTGGTGTTAGATGGTTTGATGTCCAACTGTCACAGTTTCTTCTTTCTCAGACTATTTTATATATATATTTACAAACTTTCCATCCACACTTCTGTTTCTAAACTGAAATCTGAAGGCAGCCTCAGATCCAGCTTTCTTTTAAATACATAATGCACTAATTTAATTGACAGGATAATCAGTCAGTTTACATACTGCAAACTTCTGTGTGAACTATTACTGTCAAAAATTTAGGAAATGTTCAGAAATACAACACTGAAATTTAGCTGTGTTGTTCTGAGACATATATTTGCATCCCAAAAACTGTAGCAGAAGTTTCCTCTTGAAGCCTATAGGCAGGTCTCAGAAGTTTCCTTTTTTTGTGTTCACCTAACTTTCATCCATGTCAACACTTGAAAAATTTTTTTCTGCAAAGTGGATGCATTTGTGTATTTCAGAAATGTATGAACTCACTTAAATGAGCAAGTTACAATGCTGAATTGCAAGCTTCCCATGTTGCAGGAACATTGTAATTGTAATTCACCTTTTTTCAGGAAGCAGGCAGATTACTGCTCTTTTTTGAATCTTTTTGCTTATACTCCCTTTGGGCCATGTCTTGCCATTCAGCAACATTTGTTAAACACAAAAGTCCATTTTGACTGTGACTTTTCCTCATAAAAGGATGAAAAACCTTTAAAAGCTGTATGTGGTTCTAGAAAATTTTAAATACATCATCACAGACTAGACACTTGAACTGGAAAGATGAAGTCAACATATTTAGAGAGAAATAAGCAATGTTTAGATGCAGAAGGACACTCCTGTGTTTACAGCATTAAACAAAAAGGGAACAATGGTCTGGCTCATCAAATGTGTCTGCTGCCTACAACACTTTTCTGAAGATGTCAGTCAGATTTAAGAGGCTTGGAGTCACAGAGAGGATGTTTGTCAGGTTTGAGGGGGAATGCCAGCAGACACACCTCTGGGTAGAAAAGGCAGTTTCTCCTCCTAGGTAAGATCCTATGTACAACATCTGCTGCATACATGCTTTGCTGTATTTCCTCTATTAGGTCATTCTTTGATGAAACCTGAGAACTATACAAAGACTTTCATTTATCAAATATGAGCTTTGACTGTCACTACCTCATAAAATCCATTGCTCCAAATCACAAAATGAATATAATAGTTAAAACAGGATGCATAAAAGCACATACATGAAGTATGAGACAAATAAGTTAATTATTAAATAGAAACCTGTGGGTGAGGTGATAAATCCTTTTGATTCTTTCCTTGGACAGAACAGCAGGGAAAAATTTGTGAAATCCAGATTCAAAGATCCAGGCAATTCATCTCACAAAGATCCTTCCTTGTTCCCCCTTGGTAAGCTGTATCTTCTTTCTAGCCCTTGCTTGAGTCTGAGTTATTTCAGAGTTTGCAAAACCAACTTTTCATGCAAGAAATGAAAACCCCAAGTGATGTGTGATGAAGATTAAATGATGCAATTCAATGTTCACTACCATAAATTATTCAAATGCTGTTATGTTTCAAGATGGATTTTACAATATTTTATTGTGTAATTAGCTATCTGCTATTTTGCAATTGTTATCAGTTTATAGTCAAGCTAGTGTCAGATGATCCTATTGCCTAAAGTCCTGCATTACAGGAAGTTTAGCATGAAATTTAGGTTCAGTTTCCTACAAAGTGAACATGTGAACATAAATCTACCTCATTAAATAGGCCTGTGCAAAAACTGGAAAATTTCCTGCATTTGTTGTTTCTAGGAACTTTCAGTATTTGTTAATGTTTTAAGCAAGTTCTACATCAAAATAATTTTTATCCTCCCCTATTATGGCCTTATGTTCAACTAGAGAGTACTTATGCTCCTTTCAAATTTTCTCACTTGAACAAGTCTTCCATTTATTTCTGAAGCATGACTTTTAATTCTAACAGACTCTGAAATTAATGATGTTAGAATTTTATCATTTTGATTTTATATGGTTCTTTCAGAATCTTTTCTTTTGATAAGTAATACATATTTACTCAACACTTCCCCTGTGATATCTGAAATCTCCATGCCACCTACAAGAATTTTATCTTTTTCCACACTCTTATTCAGGCCCTTTTAATCAAACCATATACTTTTTTTTTTTTTTCTCTTCTAATAACACTGAATTTTAGTGTATTTTTATACTAAAGTTTAAGAATCTTTTGTTGTGATTACACCTTGAATTTTGTTCTACCTGTTGTTCAGGACTTTATCTTAAACAATCTTACCTTACTTAAAGGTAAGTAGCTTTTCTGTTGTAGCTTTTTGAAATAACTGTTCCAAGAAACAGCTGTTTATGATGCCTAAAATTGTTCTCTGTTCACACTGCATTGTGATGAGTGTACTACTTGTGGATAATATAAATGAAATTTCATACTATTAGTTGGGTTTCTGCCCTTCAAGCACACAGACTTCCTTTAATGTAACAAAAGTATTGACCTTATTATGATTGGGTTATCCTGGCTAAAACTGTAGGCTAATACCACATTCATTCTTCTTATGTCTGAGAATTCAATCCTGGCAGTTCAGTTGGTAAAGAATCTGTAGTTATGATGTTACTCAGATTGGTTTTCTCTAAGGTATAATGTCTCTTTTACAGCAATAATATTTATTTTAGCACTTGATCAAAAGGTTTTAAACAACCAGTCAGGTATAATAAGGAATTACAATGGATGAAGCTTATGTTTAAAGCTGATCTGAAATTTTATGGTATGATTTCTAATAGGAACTTCAATTTTTTGTTATTTATTTCATTTATTAGAATGTTAAGTGAACTTTTGATTGAAATAAAGTTCTCAGTTTCTAAACTGACTAGATTCTGGTGAAAAAAGGAAAAATGCTAGCTCACAAGAATCAAGACAAGCATGCAAAACTGGCTATCCTAAGCCTTGCTGCGCCTAACAAATCTCACCATGCCTACTTCAGACCTGAGTCACACACACAGGTGTTCTGTAACTCACATATGTCTTCATTTCACCTTTCAGCTGTTCTACTGCACCTCACTATAAAACACGGAAAAAGCCTTAAATGTAAGAAGATGTCAGTACTTGAGAGTTGGTTCTTACTTAGGTCTTTCTAGGGTTGATTCCCAGATACTCCTCTGCCTCCCTCTGCCTTTTCCCCTTGCTTCTTTCAGGCCTTTGAATCAGAGTCGGTACATGTAAGGTAGAGAGCAGGAAGCTGCCTAGAGAGAATAGTAAATAGCATGAGTCACAAGAACTGTCAACTGAACTCTGCATTTGTGGAAAGGGTTTTGGAAGTTGGCCTAATAGACGTAACTACTTATTACTGTAAGAGAAAGTAGTGGCAATATTTACTTGGGAAAAATTCTGTTCTATTTCTTGTATAAGATTCATCTAAGTATTAATATTATTCATCCCCTCTTTTGTGCAGGTGATATATTTTACAAAATATTTAATACATAAATATGCATTAAGGAAAATGTTTCTGTAATTTATTCCTACCAGGAAAAACACAATCCAGCTTAGTCATTGTCCTAGACTTTCTCCACACATTCTGAAAAATTGTAAAGTATAAAATGTTCCTATGTGAGAATCAACTCTACCTTGTATGCATTTGGTACGAAAAAGATAATCAATTCTGTTTCATGCCTAAAAACTCGGAGAGGAAAATAGAATAGATGGTGGTAGATCTAGAAGGAATTCATGAGTCAGCATTGTTGAAAGGTACTGGGCCTCCCTGAACAGAACCAGGAAAGGTCAAGATTACCTCGAAATAAAAAAGTCAGGTTTTTGAAAGGGGAATTGTTGGCCAACATGAAGTATGTGCTCTGATCACTAAATCCACTGTGTGTGATGCTGACCATTTGACACTATTTAAAGTGAAATATTTAACACTGGCACAGAGAAGGATCTAGATTGCTTTTTACATATTTCCTTGGAATCAATTGTAATGTGGTTGTTCTTGTTAGCTCTGCCCAGAATATTTTTCACTGTAATAAATCAAGATAAATTTATAGGGCACTATGATTATAATATTACATTAACATGACACTATTAATTTTGTAGATGAAGTCTAAATCAGCAAATTTTGTAAGTGTGGTTCTATGTATATGCCCATTCAGGAAAATTCTTGAGCATATGCTTAGCCATAAATATGCAGTACAATCCTTTATAGCAGTAGGAAGTGAATATGCCATACATGTTCCCAAAGGATTGAATTTGCAAATTTGACCCTGTAACATATTATTCAAGATACATAAGTAACTGGTTAATAGATGTCAGTGTCAACAAGTAATAAGTGGAGAAGTAAAGTTCTACTCCAAGTATAATACTTATTTAAAAAAATTATAGTTAGGAAAAAACCCCAAACTTTATTATTTGGCTGTTATGAAGTGTTCAAAATCCTGTGATATTCAATTATCTCTTAATGCACATTAATCCAAACCAAATAATTATAGCAATTAATCTTAACTTTTGCTCATCTGAAAACAAGAAATTCAATATCTAACCTGTCAATAATTCAATTTGAGTCACCAGTCCTTTTCTGTAGAGGGTTTTTTTGCTAGAGACACCCAAGGACCAGGTGAGGCTATTTTTCAAGCCTCAGGGTGAGAAGGCTGCTCTCTGCTGTTTGCATGTTTGGGCAGACTCCCTTCCTGCCCAGATCCCAGCAGGTTACTGCATGGGAAGGCTCTGAAGGCTCCCTTCAACCTTGGCTCTCATTTGCAGGCAATCTCAGATCTTTATAAAACTGTGGAGCGTTTGGCACCTTTAGGTACTATTAGAAGCAACTAGGCTTACTCTTTGTACACTGTAAATCATCAGCACCAAGGAAAACACCGAGCTTTTGTTCCCACCTTCCCAAGGACAACAAGCTGGAAAGATCCCAGCTAGTGACCAGCTACTCAGGTCAGAGATACCCCAACACTAATATTGTAGCTTTTGAAAATGCTTACAATTCAACAAGTTAAAGTGAGATTTTGATGATTTGTGTTCATGTGCTATAGTACAGTAATGCACAAAGAGGAGCTGGGTCCTTGGAGAGAGAAATTGGCTTTGACAGTAAGAAGTGTATTCCCCATTTAATATTTAGCTGTTATGATGGAAAACACAAAAAACTGAGGAAAGGTGAATGACTACTTGAGAGACTATAGTTATCCAAAACTGAATTTTTTGGTGACAATACTGATTTTAGATGTTCCTGCTATCAGTATCTCCCTTTCAGATATACTGGCACTATTAACTTGATTTGAGAAGTGACACGGCTAAAACTAAATCGAAAAGTAATCTTTTTGTCTGAAAATTTTCATGACAGAAATTTTTTGTTCCTTAATCTAGGTCAGAGAAAGAATCCAGTTTCTGCATACCAGGGGGGCACAAAATTGTCATCTATAGTACATCAATGGCAAGATGCAGAATGATTCACACTGAGAAAAGCACCTATACTATACCTTAAGTTGCCAGTGTAGATGCACTGAAAACTGCTGAGTTTGATTCTCCATCTGATCTCTCCAAACTCATGCCAATCCAGCTGGCTTCCTGTGAGCAGAGACCCTTTATCCCAAATATTCTTTTGATCAATAAAGAATTTAATTTATGAAACACCCCAGTGTGTTGCATTCCTAAGTGGTTAATAGGTATATTGACTGTAAGGCTCAATGTTAGTCTATAGTTGCCTGATATCCCATGAGAGAAAAATATCATGAAAATAAGAGTCTGCATCACATATTAGAAATTGTTTACTGGCAGTAAAGTCAACCTGTTAAAATTATATTCTCCTATATTTAATATTTTATATATTCAATATGCATTTAATCTTAAATGCTTTATAACACATAAACCATGGAAAGAGCAAGTTATGGCAATGCCATCTTGATCCTTTTTCATTTCAGATAGAAACAATACAATAATTTCAGGGAATGCAGTACCAATGTTCTGTGAAGGACATTTGAATTCCAAGAATACTGCTTGTGAGAAATCCATCCATGTCACTTCTGTCACATTCCTGACTTGATTTGTTGGCTTGAATTTGGGACAGATCACAGTGTGAGAGAGAACAGCTCTATCAATGAACAAGCAGAAGAGGAATTAAGCCTTAAAACCTTCAAGTTAAAAAAAAAATAAATTGAAAGACACCTTGAAAATGTAGTCCCAGTTGAGTATCTAAGGTGCATTCTACTGCCTGGCAGGAGAAGTGGGAAAGGAGGAGACCATAACAGTGATCTAGAAGATGGCATTTTGATCTGATATTCTGTTTACTTATAACATTAAATAAAGTTTAGGAGATTCAGCAGCACTGGGAAATATAACCAGTTTTCTCAATTTTATAGTGCAAGATGGTAAGCAATCTTATTGCAGAACAGTACTAGGAAAATGTCAGCCAGGATGAGACCACCACCTGGCTCCCGTCCTGGGTCCAAGGAAATGAAAATCTTCCACATTCAGAAATTGAATTCAATTGTGTTGGTGGACTGAAAATGTTTCATGACAGTGCTAGTCATATTATTGCTAACCCCCCCCCTAAAATCTTGGAAATCAAGCAACTTTTAATAACTTCAGAAGAGTAGCAAGGACAGCATCAGCTCTTAGTAAGGTTACTCAGCCTTTTTCATTCTGTATCCCAAGGTGTTTGGGCTGCTAGTGCTGCAGTGCAATGGCAGGCTGGTTTTTTGGTCTGAATCATATTTTATGTTAACATCAAAATGCTTCTACATAAATCAGTCTTAATCTTTTTTCCTAAAAAACCATGAATTTAGAGAGTAAAATATCTAAAACCAAGTAACTAAATTCAGATGCCTGAAAATAGACATGAAGGACCTATTTTGCATTTTATAACTTAGGTTCATACTTGGCACCAGAACATAGAGTTCAGCTCTTATTAAATGGGAAATGACATGCTTCTGCATAGCACGAATCACCTGTAAACAATTTGGCTTTTTTGCCACAATTTAACTTTTCATGAATACTTTTCATAGTAAATTTCATGCTCCAAAGCGCAAAACGTTACTTTTTACGGAATAGTTTCTTTTATTAGCTAAATTTTTGTGTGCGATCTCTGATCCAAATCAATACATTTATAAGGTCTTTCTTTGTTTGCAAGAATATAAACTGAATGATGAACAAGCCAGTCATGTGATGCCAAAAAACTGGAGTAAATGGAAGATAGGAAATATCATGATTTATAACTTGGAAATAATGCTTTTCACTTACTATTTTCTCTCAGTGTGCAATACCCTTGAAATCAGAAATATTGATTGCATTTTGCAAGTGAGACTGAAAAATTGGTTTCTTTCTAAGTTGTTCAGGGCTATTACAGGTCCAGACTAGAGGAGTAATCCATAATGGACATCCTACGGATATGAGCTCTCTGATCAGAGCAGGGTACCTGGGTGAGGTGAGCAGAGTGCAGAGTGGGTCAGGTGGTTGTGACAGACTCCACGAATCCAGGAACCATCAGAGAAATATGAGATGGCAGGTGAAGGATCATCAATCTCAGGCAACAAGCCAGGTCCAGCTGCCATTGCCATAAGGAGATCCCTGAGAGCACACCTCCAGAACTGGGTGTTCCTCAATCCCACCCCAACACCTCATCCCATGCAGCCAGCAACCCATCCTGTGCAGCCAGGAGAAAACCAGAGGGTCCAGGTGGCTTGGGGACAAGGCTGGATCTGCTTCCAAGCTGAAGAATGGATGGCACTCATCATCTCAAGATTCTTGGTGTAGGACAAATGAAGCCTAAATTACACTCACAAGAGAACACAGCTACTCTGTATTGGCAGAGCTGAGACTTAGCTCACATGCAAGTATCCACTGGTGTGCCAGTTGTTTAATCTTCAATCACAAAGCTGCTATTGCCAAAACAGGAGGAGCAGTATAAGAGTTGTTATGAAATCTTGTGCTGGGAGGTGTCAGGAACTGACACCTTGGCTCCCACTCGAAGCTAAAATAAATTTACCACTTTTGAAGAAAATACCGCACAACCTCCTGCCTTTCACAAGACAAAGAACTATATGAAGATAAAAACGCATTTTCTGTCCAAACCTGGAGCAGGTAGGAAAGAAGCTTTTGCTTACAGCAAAGCTTTGCATTAGTCAACCAGGTTAATGCTACTTTTTATTATCTGCTGCACTGCCAGAGGTTTCATAGGCAACAGAGTAGCACCTTGTGAGTCTGGGCTGAATGTAAGTGTAACTGGTTGCAGATATTCCATAAATCCAGCTGAAAACTGCACGATGACTGAAGAACATGCCCCAAATGGTAGCCTACTAGCACTGCAGGCCATGAGGGAAGGGTGGTGGAGGAAGCATTTTTAAAGGTTTCTGTATTTTCCTGCTCCTGAGCCTGGCACTATCTGAATTCATCTTTGGTGCAATCTCAAATCTCCCTGCAGATTCTTTCACCTTTTTGAGGTTGCTCACAAGCCACAGGACAATAGCTCAAATCAAAATCTTTTTTCTATTTTTTTCCATCTGCCTTCTCTAGATGAATCCTCCCCATAAAACTCGGGCTAGCCCTGAACTGTGTGACTGGAGCCATAGGTACTGTCTGCATTGGTTTCCTTAGCAAATATTAAATAGTTCCAGAACAAACAAACAGACAAAAGCAATTTAAAATAAAATAATAAAAATAGTAATAAAAAAGCCTAATCAAAATGAAGGTAATGTGTTCTACCTAGAATGGTGTAGAAGTCCATCCGAAAATCCTTCATTTTTTGCCTCACAATTGTCATGAGAAAAGACTACCGAAGGGTAAAACTGCTGAGCCGGTTGGGAAAGAAAGTCTCCTGCTTATCTAGTGCGTTCACAAGTGATGTTTATAGAAGACGCCATGCTGTACTCGAAGGGGGCATGCTGCCCTTTTCTGGACAATTGAACTGGACTTTCTTCCAAACTCCTGACCTGGCTGGACTGAGCTCTGGGGTAGCTCGCCCCCGCTCCATGAGAAGACCCCTCTTGCCTGTCTTCAACCACCGTGACGGACCAACAGAGATGCAAATCCCCTTATCAAGGAACCAAGAACCCCTCTGGCACCCTATTGGCACCCCCATGGCACCCCCATGGCACCCCCCTGGCAACCTCCTTCCAGAGACTGGGACTGCACTCCCTCCCAACTCAGGGAGGGGGAAAAAACCTAACGTACCTGTGAGCATTCGGCCATGAAAACAATGGACTTCTCCCCTCCATGGAAACCTAATTTCAGCCACCCTTCCCCCAACCAAGAACAGTATATATATTGGGGTTCGGCCCGACTGTCCTCTGAGATCTCCCCAAGACGTGTACCAGCGAGTTTCGGCGGCGGGACCCCGAAGACATCACGTTTTGGTAGCTATACCCCATTCCCTGACCTCCTTTCCTCCCTTTTTCCTTGTCTTACCCTTCTCTTCCCCAGATCCCTTAACCAACGCATATTTAACTGTGGTTATAATCAATAAATTGCACCTTGTTGATTTGTTACTACAAAACCCCCTGTGCCTTGTGTTGGTTATTTTTGCACCCAAAAATCATTCGTCAACCCGTTTATTTCGGGCGGACCTTCACAAATGGAAAAAAATAAGATGATTTGGAGATAGGGAGAAAAGAATGAACAGAGCAAAAACTGCTGCTTCCCAGGCCTTGATGGCAGTCCACAGTTAGAAATGCAAACAAGAGCTATGATCCAGCTCTTCAGTCCCAGCTACTACTCATATAAGATTATAATGTTTGCAAACACAACATAAACTTAGAAACTATGTGGGAAATAAGGTTGGTACTTATACCCAAAAGAAATCACAAGCTTCTCACTGATAGCTCAAGAGCAGAAATAGAAGCAAAATTTCCTATGGATTTGTCATTCGGCTCCAGTTAACAGTATGACAGCATGTTAGTAATGGCTGCTTTGCTCATTTCTGCCAAGGGAATTCCACAATCTGTTCTACATGGGCCTCAGAGTCCTCCAGGTTAATCTAATGCATGATCTCCAGCCTGAAAAGCTTAAATACTCACAGCTCTTCTCCCCAAGAAACAAACATATAATCAAATTTTATGCTTCAGGGAATAAGCTGATGGCTGCAGGCTTGGCAAGGAATACTTCTATTTTATGGCTTTGCACAAATTGTGGGGTTTGCCTTTCCTCTGAAGCATGACGCATTAGCTGCTGCTGGATGCAGAATACCAGGGTTAATAAAGCAATGTTCAGAGCTAGCTAGCAGTCTGTGCTTTTATGTTTCTGTCAGCAGCACTCCGGTTTTTTCCTCAGAATTTTGAGGCAAGGGAGAACTAATAATTGGCAGCACTGTTTGCAGTGATATTTCTGAGAGCAGATGCACCATAAACGACACCCCCCGTAAAGAAAACGTTACTGATTATCTATAGATCATACCTATGCTTGGGATCTCCTTCAGGATCAGAGGGTGTGCTGCATGTAAATAGAAGCACAGCTTCCATGAAATGAGCAGATCTCAGATGAGCAGATCTCTCAGAGCATTTCATAGCTCTCCCATTATTATTTTATGGGCCAGCAACCAGCTTGTCCTTGTAGCACAGAAGTAATCCAGTCGCTGTTTGGCTTGCAGACATCTGACACAGTACAAGAATACAAAAGGCTTTTCCATGGGAATAGAAATGCAGTTGTAAAAATATGTGGTGCACAGGTAGGCTCTCCTGAGTGAGGCAGCCTACCCTCTTTGTCTCACAATGGATGCTCAGAAGATAGAAATTCTGACTCATTTCCTCAAAATTAGGTTTCATTCCACCTTTACCCCTTCCCTATAAATTCTACACTGTGTCAGAACAAAATGTGGAGCCCAGAAAAGACACTGCAGCTAAATTATCTCAAGCAAGGGAAAAGCCTTGAATATTTTACAGGACTGAGTGGCCCTGCAGATTGTGTTAGTCATAAACAAGCACAATGCAAATTCACATCTGGGTTCTCAGCTTCTAAGTATACTGAAACTGCCAAGGCAACAGATGAGATTTCCCCATCAATAGCCATTGAGCAGACACTTATTCTGTGATCAGTTTTAGACCAAGAAGAAGTACTATGGCCTTGTCACATGTAAAGCTTGAGATTAGAAATAAACAGCCTCCATTTTATGCCAGTCTTTTTAAAGAAGCATGGCCACTTAAGCTGACAGCAATAACAAAAGAGCAGAGAAATGAGTTGAACTACAGGTTCAGGTAATAGTTGAGTAAATAAAGGGGCAGCTTTTTGGTAGAAAGCCAGCTTTGCTACAAGAAACTGCAACTGAGCATATTCAAACTATCTCTTCAGCTGCTTTTAAACTGATTTTCCTGTTAAATTCTAAACATTTGGTGTAGTAAATTAATCTTCTAGTTCCCTTTTAGCTGTCATCTTTGGAAACATCTCCCAGAAACTCCAGTGAGCCCCTCAGGAGATTATCTAATGATCTTGACTCCTTATAGGTGATTATTGAGGAACCTCTGAATTGGCCATTTCAAAGGACTGATACAGCCCCATTGCACCTCTCTGCAACAGCCAGAACAGCCATCAGGAACCTCAGCTCAGGGAGCGCTCCATCAGGAGATGATTACCCTGCATTTCCCCTGTCTAGTTCTTTATACATCTGATGCCTCTCATTGCAGAATTGATGCTGGAAGTTGTGCAGGACAGGTGAGGTTCCCAAGGCAGAGGTGAGCAGCAGCAGCCACAGAGCAGCTCCAGCACTGGTGGAGCTCTGCAGCACACAGGGGAGAGAGGCCATAACAACAGCAAAGAGAAACACCAGAGTGCATTGTCAAAAGACACAGCTGACAGCAAAACACAGTGCACAATCCAAAGCACCTCATAAGAGCGGTATAAGAGTAAGAGAAAATGTTTAAGAATTAAAAAAATAGCTTCTAATCTCCTGGTTTTTAGTGGGCGGAGGATGAATTAAAACAGCAACACGTAGAGGACAGAATGCAATTCCAATAGCAGGACCCAGGACATTAAAAACAAAAGCAAGTGATTTATGGTTCTGATTCCCAAGTGATAAGAATGAACACAATAAAAGCAGAACAGTAAAACTAGTTAGACAAGAGAACAAATCACCTTGATACCAATTTGTAAAATAAATAACTTTTTCAATAAAAATTGAAACTGGAAAAAAAGTGCGTTTTCACACATAGCTCAGAGATCACATAAATGTCAAGTGACATGACAGTTGCTGAAATAAATGCTCTTTTTATGAACAGCAGAGCAGTAAAGCAGGCAAAATAGATGCATAAAATGGGTAAATTTCCAGTGTATTAGTTATTGCTGCCTCTGAGCTGCAGTAAATTACAAACTCATTTTTAACTTTTTTTGTGTTCATGAATACATTTTTGGGACTGGTTTTCCACCCCCTTCTTTCACAATTCCATTTTTTCAGAGATTTATATTCTTCTTTAAAGTCTATAAATAAAAAGTATCCAGGTCTCTTGCACAGGAAGGAAGAGGGCTGAAAACTCAGAAGAAACTATTTATTATACATTTCTGAACTTTCATTGCATAAATTCTGCTATCTGTGAACACACTGTTTCCATAAAATTTGTTTTTGTCTGGATATTTTTCCCCTTACAAATGAAATCTAAATTAAGCTTAAAAAAATCATGGACCTATCCACCCTGTGGTTTTCTCCTTCATTTTTTGTTTTTTGTTTATAGTACAAAATCACAATATGTTGTCTTTATTTACTGCTCACTATACCTATAAATAAGGGATGTAAGATTATCCAGATAGAATGGACTGGAGTGAAAAAGATGAAAGATTTATTTGAAATACAAGTTCCCAGCTGAAAGGAGGAAACTAGTCAGTGACTCTGAAAGTTAATAAAGTAAGTACCACAGAGAAAATGTTAAACTCTGACTCTAATTGCATCCTCTACTATCCTTCTCAAAAATAAAACACCAAACCCATGCCCTGAAAAAAGAAGATTAAAGTTAATGACCATTAAGTTCAGATATGTCTTTGTTTCCATCACCTTGGTGCAAAGGTCTATCCTGCTTTGTATCCACGTGGATAAACAAGCATGCTGAGAGGATGGCAAACAGGGACAGATTTTTTCAGTACATTTATGAGTTCACACATACAAATACAAGGGGGGAGTTAACTATTTACTGTGCTTATATATGAAATACTGATTGAAACTGCAACACAGGGACATAAGGATTATAACTAATGTCTGAAATTAATGTCTCAGATGTAATCCAAAAATGCTTGCCAATATCTACTCTTATTTTCAAGTCACAGCAAGGGACCTAAATCCTATGACACTCCACTAAAGCAGAAGAGTAACTGCCCATTTAACCACCCATATGTACCTGTTTTACAGAGCAGATTCCTGGTACAGATCCCTTCAACTTTCTTGACAACTGTGGGCTCACAGTCATCAAGATGTATTACCTAAACTGGAAAAATCTTTTTTTAAAATTTAATTTCTCAATCACACCATTCAAAATTTATGCAGAACAGATTAATGTACTCAAGCCCTATTTAATCTAGATGCCTGAATAATGTGTAGTTCTGTGACTTTCCCATGAAATTCAAAACAGGAATTCCAAATTATCCAGCAACAGAAAATAAGCCCAGCAATATTAAAAACATCTTGCTAATTTTCATTAAAAATCTCATTCATATTGGCACAAAATTAATCAATTAATATAAGAAATATGTCAAACTTTAAGATTTGGGGTTTTTTTCTTCTCAAAACACTGTCCCCCAGTCTTTTTTACCTTTAATGATCATTAAATGTGAAAAATGTGCTGACAGTCATCCACCCATGGAGCTGATAGAGGTGAAAAAGAGAAGAGTAAGGTCTAAGGACACTTTTAATTGAAGAGTCACTAGGCACTCTTTGATGGGCTCTGCATCAAACACACATCCAAAGGCACCCCAGTCCAGACAGCCACTGAAGGACAACTGATTATTTGCCTTTTATTTTCCATGGTCATAGAGTACAAGCATAGCTGAGACTGGGCATTAGAACCAGGCTGGGATCACTTTTCAGTCACTGTGGATTCTGGTTATATCCTATCAAGGGCAAACAGTGGACTCTGCTATTCACACAGTTTTGCTGCTTAGCAGCTTAAAGTTTTTATTCCTTGCTCATTCCTCTAATTCTCACTCTATTTTGCTATGAATTATAAATCTTATAGGAAAGGCCATCTAGGAAATTGGGGGCTTTGCTTGGGTGTTATTTAGACTGCACTTTCAAATTTTACTAGTTTGTTTCTGTCTTTTTAAATGGGAAATAGAAATAAACAGTTTCACTGACTGAAATTTATGATAAGAACAAAAAACTTCTTTTTTTCTTTGTTATGTGGCCAAAAAAAGTAATATTTTATTTCCTTCAGACAGCTATGAATCACACAAGTCATAAAATCTTTCCAACAATATGACTGGCAATCACAAGATAAGCTAGATGTAGGAATCTACAGATCCAATAAAGTTGATTCCCAGAAGATTTAAATTCATCATAGCCTTAAAATAACATTACAATCTAATTTTTTAAAATATTTTTTCCCAGACCAGATGACTGTTACCTCCTGTATTATTTAAAGAAAATTTATGAGAAATTAAAATTTCCTTCAACCTCATTGCTTTCAATTGTTGTTTTTTAACATGTTTTAGTCTTTTAATTAGCTGTCTTTAGCCATATCATTCAGTTCATTCCTCCTTTCTCAAATCCTGAAGCTATACAGCAAAGCAGCTACTTGACTGGTAGCATTGTAAAATTCATGATCTGGGATGTACTAATAATGTCTCTCAGGTCATCATTATCAAGATTTAGAAGCATCCTAAGGTCTTAAAGGTAACTCCACTGGCAAAAAAATAAATACAGTCATTTTAGGATATGTTTGTATGTAAAATGACATCTCCATTCACACTGAAATTCCTGGGCATTAGACAATGGAACGTACTGGCAATATATGTGAAATTCACAAGATCTGTCTCCATTATCTTTTCTCACCATATTTAACATAATTAAATGTCTTAGACACTTAATCTACAGTGAAAGATAAGAAACAGAAAAGAAACTTTACAAGTTACTTTCTCCTTCAAGGATGCATAATGAAAGTCCAGACTATCTAAGATATATGGATCTGTCATTTTAGGCAAATATTCAAAATATACTTCCTTAAAAGTTTCAAACTTTATTAATTCAGTATTGAGCAATAATAGATGGACAGAATATAAGAGATTTTCATGACAATTGCAAAAGATCAGTTGGGAATAGCATGTGTTGTTTAGTAATTGGATGTTCTTTAGGAGAGGAGGCATCTTTAGACATAATTCTATCTGGTACCATGAAGACTTTTTAACCCAAAGTTTGAAATTGAATGGAAATGGCAAGATAGAGCAATTTCAGTACTTCTTGAATAATCTTTTAAAACTATGTTCTATTTGGTGTGATGCTACCTATTTTCAAAAAAAAAAAAAGAAAAAAAAAAGTAAAAGAGAGAGGAAAAGGAGTGAGAAAAGATTGTGGATGAAAAGATGAAAAACAATTTTGTTCAATTTCTAGAATCTGATTCAATGAAAATAGCAAATTAGATCTTCCCATCCCAGCATGGTTCCTTATTAGTTGGAACTGCAGTGTCACTGTGAAGAACATAAAGGGAAGCAGACAAAGGCTATCCCTCATTACAATGAAGAAAGACTGACAGTCATTGAATGATTATTGCATAATACCTGATTCCTATGCATTGCACAAAATCAGACATCACTCCCTTTTTGTTTTCCTTCAGTACTGGATAGAGACACGTGCATAACTTCAATTAGGTCTTATTTCACACTTTTGAGATAATGTTCTCCCATAACATCCAAAAGTAAACTAGATAAGGCACACTTCAGGGTTTGCCACCTAAACCAGATCTAACCAGAGCACTGGTTTGTTGCTGTGTACCCTGTGCTGGGATGAAGGGTGTCCTGAAAGCGTGTGAGGGAGTGAAAATAATTTGGTTTCCTTCTCATTCCTTTCACATCCTTGAAGTGTCAATCACAAAAGCAGATGTAAGGGATGAATGACTAAAGAAGAATTAATTAGATTTATTCTGTTTTATTCAGGCTTTTCTTCTTTTACTTATTTATAAAGTTACTATTAATTTCTCAGGTAATTTCTCCCTGGTTTACCTTAGAAATTAAGATCTGCAATTTTAAAGGCCAAAGAACTGGGAAAATGAGATCATAAGAATGAGAGAATGAGAAATTAGCCCTTCCTCGGCTGAATGATTACACTTGTGTTTTGACATGACTTTGCTAGCAACAAATGATTCTTAATGACAGGCTTTTGAAAAAACATTAGAGTGTATATTCTCTAGTAGGAGACACTGGAAATCATAAAACACATTCTGTAGGGCCTCATATAGGCATGAAAACAAAGGCACATAATGCAATAATTGACATACCACTATTTGCAGAAAAAAACTGAACATGGTGTTTTTCTTCTTCCACTGCTTTATCTGCTAAAGGAATCCAAAATGTGACAGTAAATACCACACAAATCTTAAATAAATGAGATTGCCTGAAAAAAGGAGTCAGGTTTTCACATCTAAAACAGATGCTAAGACAAGGAGAAATCTTAACCAGAATGGTTTTGCTGGGGTTGCCTCTGATGAGAGTTTTTTGCAGCAGTCATGACTTCTCACTGATGGTGGAAGAAAAAAGAACAATTGTTACATGTGCCCTTCAAGGAAGACATGACAGGCTAATTTAGGAACAGTTTCAAGAGAAAAGAAAAACAGCTGACAGCCATTGATCACTACTACAAGCGAAACTAAATTAGACATTCTGAGAAGCAGAGAATACGTGCAGGGAACGAGAGGACCAGGAGACTGACAGGTTGATTTGCTTTAGGCCAATTTTCAGACGGGGTTAGCAAGTGTAATGAGGTAAGCAAACAGTCTCTGCAGAAGCTTGACCATTCAAATATCTACACTCCAGGTTGTCCCAAGGATATTGGCATAAAGGTGTGAGAGATTCCTTAATTATTCATAAACAAGTGGCCATGACCGTGGGAGGCATGAAATAAAAACAAGGAGATCACTTCACAGTTAATGTCACAGGCAATACTTATTCAGCTTGACAATTTAGCTTATTTTACTGCTGAGTTATATAAATATTGAAGTATTTATTCAGATATCAGAGAGGGGGAAACATATAAAATATTTTTTAAAAATTATGACACTAAAGGAAAACACACCCCTCCTGCTTTCCCAGGCTCAACGTGACTCCTTTCCTTCCACTTGTTACGGTTGCAGGTAACTCTCAGTCACCTCAATAAACCAACAAGGGGTGCTGGGGGCTGTGGTCAGGTTACAGCAGTTTGCATCCATTGCTGGTCCTCCATGGGCTACGGTGCCTTCAACAATATCTAGAGGAAGCTCATCGAGTGTCAGCAGACCATATGAACAAATAGATATTTTCCCAAGGTTTGTTTTCTGTGGAGTTTTTTGGTGGTTTTTTTTTTTTTTTTTGGTTGGTTGGTTTTGGGGTTTTTTTGGCAGGGGGGATTATTTTGTTTGTGGTTTTGGTTTTTGTTGGGTTGGTGGGGTTTTTTTTGCAAAGGGGGAAAAGAGTTGGGTGGGTCTGGGGTTTTTTTGGTGGTCAAGTGGAGTTTTGGGGGGAGTTTGGGTTTTTTTGTTTGTTTGCTTGCTTTGGATAGATGTTCTTTTTTGACACAAGTTTTTCTTTAAGAACTGCAAAGTCCCAGCCTGCCTAGGTTTCCTGGAGTAAGTCATGCTATGGTTCACTTTAAAGCTGCATAATATGTGTGGCTTATTATTAACTCCCTTCCTATCACCCTTATCATCACCCCTGAAATTACAGAAACGCATTTCAAGACAGGTCATTTTTAAAAATGTCAAGAATTATCCAACCATTATAGTGGGTCGTCAGGTCTCTTAATTCCTAAATAGCAAGTGATGAAAATTACAGAACAAACTGCCTCTATCTTCAATTAAAAGACATTGAATCAGAATTACAGTCTGGAAGAAGAATTTTACTAATGCATATGGGTGAAAACAAATGACAAGAAGTTTTGATTTTCCTGACAATTTTAAGGTCTTGAGAACAAAGCTCAAGGTTCTGAATGCAAATAATTTATGTTAAAATACTCTAAACACTTAGAAACCATCAATGTTGAATCTGCATTCTACTCACAGTGGAGAAAAATGCAAAAAAAAGGCTTGTAGAAGTGAAGACACGGCATAAATTTGATACCAAATGCAAAGATTTTTTACAGGATTTCAGCTCTATTCTTAATTTTTTGGCTAATCATTTGCACACGGATTTCCGTGTAAAATCTGTATAGATGGCCAGGTATCCCATTTGCACAAATAGCACCAAGTAATAAGTGTGCAAATATCCTCCCATGAAGAAATATAAATTAAATGGCACAAAGTAATTTAACATTTAAAGCTTAACTTTTACAGTATTTGTAATAATAACTACCAGGTACAAAAGTTCTCAGATGTTTTGCTGGCTTCATCACTGAATGTTTATATCAGACCCACTCAATACTTGCATTTCTCTGAGAACAAAATAATAAATTAATGTCAAGTAGAGATTTGAAGACATTCTTAAGACTATAGTTCAATTTGTGCTATTCAAGTAACGTCCTATTTCAAACATTTGTTAGGAAAGTTTGCCTAGTCCATTGGACATTACTACTTTTCAACACCTGGTTGACATTGGAGTACATGGAATAATTAAAATGAGGGAACACTTTGTGAGTCACTCACACATATTTCGTTCAGTGCAGCAGAAGAAATTCAGGACTTTGCAAGTAATTCTGGCACTTTTCACCACAGCATCTACTGAATGTTCTCAGTTCCAGTGAAATACTAAGGAATGAATCAAGGTGGATCAGTACTCAGGAGGGACACAAGGGAAATGGAAAGGATTTATATCCGGGTTTAAATGTTTTGGAACAACATCCTCCTAATCCACCCATCTTCTCCTAATCCACCCATCTCAAAAAGTCTCTAATATCTCTGCCTTCCTGACTCTGTTTTTCTCTCTGCATTAAATAAGTGTACAAATCCTTCTCAAAGAGGTAAAGATTGAGAGTGAAATCACGAATCCTTTCAAATTCACAGCAGAACTCCCACAGATATAGCACAACAACAGGATATTTTACTAAGGGTGCATACATAACAAAACATCAAAAAAGTAAAGTTGTGAGAGTCGACAATTTACCCTATCTGCACCCTATCGATTCTCCCAATCTCTTCTCCTTCACAAATAAAAAAAAGTTTCTACTTTGCATCATCCTCAAAGAATGTATGCTTCATAGTCTTGTTTCATTTAATAGAAAAAAAACCAATTTCATAGAAGATAAAAGCATTTTCAATTTGAAACTTTTTAAAAATGAAAAGTTAATCTTTTTAATTTAGAAAACAAGGAAAACTTTTTTCACCTTTTTTTAGTCTTATCTACTTTACTCATTTTAATTTTTTCTATTCACCAACTTTGCTTTAATGCGTAAGTAAGTGTGTTCCTTCACTAAGGTTCATTACTCATAAATTTACTATCTGCAATTCATCCACTCTTATCAATTTTTCTCTTTTGTCGGACTATTGCCTCACAAATAAAAATATTGTCTTCTGTCTTCAAGTGTATAAATTTGTCTATTTTGCAGCAGTTGATCCATTTTTGTATATTCTAAATAAAAACTGAAAAAGTTCTGGTGCAGATCTCAATGGCAACTAACATTTCATGATTTAAGTAACAGTCCCTCCCCTGTCATAGCTTTCACCTTAGCTCTTGATAGTGATTTTCTATTCCTATGATTGAGTTCATAGAAACATATACTTCCAACTCCTATATCAACAGCTCTTCTAAAAACATGCTTATGGAATGTGTTAACAAGTGACAAATATAGAAATTCTATTGTTTTGAGAAATATCCAGCTAGAAACAGTTTTCCTCAAAGTACAAAAACTCCTAATAACAGAGAAAGTTCAAATTTCCCAAGCCAGGTCATTTTTGAATTGTATGAAATCAGCTATTTGCTACAATGACTCCTGAAGCTTTACGAAAAATTACACTCTATGTTATAAACATCCAATCTGCCACAAAAATTTCTCATTAAAATTCTACATTTCTTTCTGTGATACATTCTAGCATAAAGTGATGCATTTGTCCATTGATAAAACATAATATTTATGTAAATAGAGCTAATGGTTGCATAGTACCATAATTCTACTGCACACATTGATTACACAGCTCTATAAACAAGCACATTTATCTAGATTAAACATCAAGGTTTCAGGAGTTGGCAAGTCTTAGGTTATTAAGTCATTAGCATCCTTCTGTGACAGGATTATTTTTTAAAACAGCACACAAGTGTCAGGATGCAATATAACAACTTAGCAATTTTTTTTTAGCAATCTTTATTATTGATCAGCAAAACACTGTATAAGTATTCTGTAATTAATTGAAGTACCTTCATCCTCTGAAATGTATGGTAGTTGTTCAAACAATGGGATCTGTATAAGGAGAAACTTATTTTTGCCAGCACATATTTTTTTAATCTTCTTCCTCACTTTTCTTTATCCTGCGTTATATTCTCCTTCCTCCCTTTCTTGCCTTCTATTTTGCACAAAATAAAGTAATATTAAATTGTTATAGAACAGTAAATCAGGAGGAATCACCAAACTATTTTTACTATTTGGCTATCTGCCAGACAAGACTGATTAAAGACCCACTGGGACCAGAGTACTCCTATTCATTTCATGGGCATTGGCCCTATGCAGTTTTATAATCAGAGCCAAGTAATTTTTCATGTATAGGGTAGTTTACATTAAGAAAATGAAATGAAGATAGGTTAGTTGTGTCCAGCTTAGAGACACTCACATTTAATGCAGATACTGACGCATTAATTCCTGAAGAACGGCCTTTTATAAGGATGATCTTTTGGTAAGACACAGAAATGGCCAGCAAGGAACCTGCAATATGCAAAATGAGCCAGAGTCCAATTTTAGAAGGTGCTGGTGCTCATTTCCTAGTCCAGCTCATCTGGGTGATGCATCAGTCCAACTGGAGTTTGACAAGGTGCTATAGACTAATGGAACAAAAGAGACACTGCTCACTGCTCACAAAAGAGACACTGCCAGTCTCTTGACACAAAAATGTTCATCAGAAGGTTCTTAATCAGTCACCTAGGGATGTTCCCAATTAAGTTTAGTTGGGTCACTATTTAAAGCAACCAAACCCTTTTTCCTGCTGAGATAAATGTCATCTGTATTCACTCGTGGACTGTGCAGGCCTGCAGCAGTGTAGCATATTGCAATCCAGTATGGCATTTGAGTTTGGAGATTAGTGGGACATATGCACTCTGACTCCACTCCCAAGTCCTCTGATTCGACAGCAGAGGCACAGTAGCTTCCTGGGCTCGGCATGTGCAACCTATTTAATATTTGGTCAGCACACTCTTGTGCCTGTGCAAGGTGAGACACACCTGCCTATCTCCTGCCATTCCTTAAAACAACAACAACAACCAACCATCCCCCCCCCCCAAAAAAAAAAAAATAAAAAAGACCAAACAAAAATCCAGACTTATTCTACTGAAAGGGTTGGGAATGAGGTGAGGTGACACAAGCATATAGCTGTCATGTAGAATTTAACAAAAAGCAGTGATGACCATGTGTGGGTGTGCAAAGAGAAAACAGCATGGCTGGGAAGACAACAGTGGATTGCATTGAGAAATGGGAAAGAAGGCCCACATCCAATCTTTCTGACACAGAGTGATTTTAATTACAGTTTCACAAAAAATGACCCATTTTAAGAGCCAGGAATTGTCAGCAGTCACCTCAAAAATGATAGCTGGTAATTAAAACTTTATTTTTAACTTTACCCTATATTTTATAGGCTGACGTAGGGTCTCAGAAAAAGTTTAAGGGATCAGAACCTGCTGTTGCATTCACATAGCTCCTGTGGAAACCTGCAGGCTTATACACCAAAAAACCTGACTCCTAATGTCACACTCACACAAAATGGTTGCATCTCTCTTGCCTTTAGATGGAACTAATACCCCTAAACTATTATAAAAGTAGGCTAAGATTTGTGTAACTTTATATGTGTAAATAGTATGATGAGAGGCATTAACAGATAAGAAACTGCTTCATCAAAAGGATGCACCTTTTACTGTCCTCCTGAGACAACATTACTTAGCTCTGGAAGGTGTTTTTAGCACAAAATTATGGACGAATTTTGCATAATAGGTACATATAGTATGGGTGTAGCTCTTCAAGTTCATTTCACTGTAATTGGAAGCTATTTAATGCTCAAAGACATTGCATTGCACAGTTTGTTTGAATTCAGAATCCTGTTAAAAATAACTTTAGCTCATACCTATAGGAGTCCTTTTCATATTTCTGATTAACACACGTTTTTTGGTTCTGTTGTGGAACGAGTTGGCCACCAGAGATGACATTCCTCAAAGAAGTCTTATGGGACATCATTTCAAAAACAGGAACAGTCATAATTCCCATACCAGATAGAATTCTTCCAAATAGAAAATTCCCACCTCGTGGATTTGGAAGAAATGCCACACAGAGTATAGGACTCCTGCTTTTGTATGCCCAGGACATGTCTTTTTCCACACAGAAACATTTTTGGAAAAACCTGAGGGCTCTGGCTTTGCCTGCAACCTTGGTGTACCGATGCACAGGGCAGGGGATGCCGGGACTCTCAGGCATGAGCAGTGCAGACTGTCACAGCAGAGCGGGTGTGCTGAGGCAGGCCCCTGAGCCTGTGGCAACAAACATGGCATTCCTTGGGACAATAGCAACAGACATGACATTCCCTGGGACAATGGCAACAAACATGGCATTCCTTGGGACAATAGCAACAGACATGACATTCCCTGGGACAATGACAACAAACATGGCATTCCTCAGGACAATGGCAACACACATGGCGTCCCTTGTCATCATGGCACTCACGGGGATGAGGCTCTGTGGGCTGGGCTAAAGCTATGTGGGTGTGGCCATGTCCCTGGTCCATGCCATTATGTCATCATGGGGGCGTGGCTTCGGGCAATAATACACTCTGGGAGTGGCACCATTTTGCTCTTTCTTCCTCAGGGAAGTTGCTGGGAGCAGCCCTGTGGACCCTGTTCTCCCACCCACTGCCCATCCATTCCCATCCCCTCAAGTCCTTTGGGAGGGAGCGCAGCCGAGTTGCAGATGCTGCTCTGAAGCAGCAAACCGAGTTGATAGGAGCCAAGCCCAAGCCAAGATGGGAGGAGCAGAGCTGAGCCCAACCCATGAGGCAGGGCTGAGTCGAGCCAAATGCTGCCAACCACAGTGTGGACAGTCTGGATTGTGAAGGGGTTGTCAGTCACTGTTTTCTGTTGACTTGGGCTCAGCAACAGAGAGAGCCAGCCACAGAAAGTGTCTACCATCATGACTGCAGAGCTAAGTCAAGGGGTGAACACCCTTTGTGTGTAAAACAACTTGGCTTTTGTACATTTCTATTATTAATATTGTTGTTACTGTGCATTTCTCATTCCATTGCTGTTTGCTTCCAGTAAATTGTTATCTCAGCCCATCATCTCTGCCTTTGTCCCTTTTGCTCCAAAGTGGGGCAGATGAAGGCAAGAGGTTTATTTGGGGTTTAATTCCGTTCTGGTGTTAAACTAGCATCTACAGTATCTAAAAAATGCCAGGGAGCAGAATTGTTTCCAAGAAAGAGCAATATCACTAAGGAATATGGCACAAGAAAAGCTTTCACAGGGAGTATTTGAGTAAAATAAGTAGCATACAATTCAGCTGAGATGCAGGTAATCTTAAACTGGGTGCAGCCAAACACTATAAGGATATTCCTTGATTCCATCAGTAGTGTCTAGCCTTTTAAATTGATTTTTTGTCAGTAGACTGATTTTATACCAATTTCAGGTGCTTTTTTATAAGCAACATTACTATTATTATAACACTTTGGATGTACAGATAGATTGTATCTGCTGTCTACAATTTAGGATTTCATGTAGGTGATGCACAAAATTGAGCTGGAAGAATTTTTCTGAAAGGGTTTAATGGCTATCACCAAAGGAGTCATTGATCTTGAATGAGCACAGGTTTTCTTCAGCATAACACATGCCTGTGTACAATCCCCTGACATCCCTTGATACAGCAATAAGTGAAGGCAGTGGGAAGGCTCAAGTCAGCAAATTCCGTCAGAGTCTAAGCCACGCTAACTGAAATGAGCTGGAATTGTGTTTTATGTTTTGGAATTTGGTACTGCCCCTGTGAAAGATGGCAACACACCAGTTCCTGAGCTCTTCCTTCTCTCTGTGTCAAGTGATCCAACAGTCCTTTGATTTGATATCAACTACCCTCACCTGAAATTATCTACCAGCAGTGGGATGAAGTGGTTTCCTGGTTATAGTCTGTGTTGCTGTTCTTGGCAGAAAAAATAGCAGTTGTGAGTGAAAGAACAGTCATGATGCTGCCCCTGACAAGGCAAGGATGCATGCAGCCATACAGGGAATATGGGAACAGGGCAACAAGTGCAGCATCAGAGGATGGGAACACTGCTGCTACAGCAGTCTGGAAAATGCTTAGGTCCCTGATGACTGCAACCCTGCAAGGGGCAGAACAGAACATACAAAAGACAACTTGTGCAAGAGTAAACAGCTTCAAATGCATTCAGAAATCCATGTGCAGTCTTTTAAACAGGAACAGATTGTGGCAGACAATTACCTGACTGAGATCAGCAGTTTCCCTTTCAGCAGAAATAATTCATCATGGTCCTGTGTATTGGCCAAAAGATAAAGATTTAGTGACACTTAAAAGGAAAAAAAACCAAAAAAAAAAAAAAAAGAAAAATAAGGAAACAAAACCAACCCCCCCCCCCAAAAAAAAAAAAAAAAAAAAACAAACAAAAGAAAAGAGAAATTTTTAAAAAACTACTGCACACACAAAACAAAAAACAAAGCAGAAATCAAAAACAACCCCAAAAAACCACACCAAACATGATGGAAGTATTCTGGTTTGGATAATATAGAGAAGAAAAGAAGCAGGAAAAACAATCTCTATTGTTCTGAAAGCAAGCACAAAATCCAGGGAAGGGCTGTACTGACATTGTATTAAGCCAGAAGTAAAAAAACAAAGCTACAAATGTACATTTCATAGCCACCTAAACACATGGAGAACACATAAAACACTGGATAAAGGGTATCATATGCTTTTTAAAGATGCTGTACAGCAGCTGACAAATACTGATCTATCAGGGTTTAGTTCAGCACTGAAGACACTGAGGATGTGAGTGGTATTTGAGTCCCTCACACCTGAACAGATGTGTGTGGGAACTGCCTCTTGGGAAATAAATCAACTGTCAGACTCTAAATTTGCATGAGAAATTGAAACACTGCTCAGGCACAGGATTATTTTTGTGCTAAATGAGAGGAAGAAGGAAACTTGTCAGATTAACCTACTGCTTTGGACATGTAACTGCGACAAATTGAGGACCAAATCCCTCAACTAGGCACCATGACAGCTAGTTCTGATCCTCTACATGCTTAGTATTCAGGTCATCCACATCCAGGGCAAATGCTGTAGATTATGAAGCAGGAACAGTCCTGGGACAGGATAAAAAAAACATTAGAGATTTTGATGGATAAACCCACCTCATCCTGGACAGCCTTATACATCACTGTACGCAGATACAGATTTATTGAAGGTCAAGGAGAAATTTGTATTGAAAGCTACAAGTAAGAGCAACATGGCATTGAAGTGACCTAGTTCAGTTTTCCTCGAACAGGATTCTAGTTTATGCACAGCAAAACCTCTCTGTAAGCAAGCCAAAAAACAAGAGGAGACCTGAAGCAGAACACCTATGTAGATTCAATCTGTGCTGCTTCCATTAGATTTTATGCTTTCTGTGATTCCTGATACCTACCTGTTGTCTGTCAGGACATTTGCACGTGAGGTGTCCAAAGCTGCTACTTCTCACCTCGGTGTAGATGGGATTAAGGTTAAAACAAACATGGCACAAACAAAATACTGATAGGGAAAAAAAAAACCCACACCATTTTTTTACACACAGTGAGTGCAGGCTGTCATTCAGGAGACATCAAAAGTGGTTTAGATGGTTTCACAGTTAAATGACCAGCAGACAAACATTGTGTGAGCTAGGCTTACCATCCAGGAGGCCTCTGAGCCACAGGGAACATGACATACTGAATGCTGTGGTTGCTCTTCAAGACAGTCAGAAAATGTTGGCTGAAAATAGCTCTTCAGCTGTGAGATACCGAGACAAAAGTACACATGGAGAAAGCACTTATATGAGCTCCAGAAAAAAAATAACTCTGTACTCCAATTCAGCAAATGCCCTTGCACATTTCTTTAAAATTTGCTTTGTGCTCTTGTCTTAGCACTTCCTGCATGCAGAATATTTCAGCTTCCATCACCTACAGCTTTTATCCAAGATGGAAAATGTCATTCTAAACCATTTGGACTCAAAGTAGCTGCCACAGTTGCTGGTTTCAAAAAGTATAATAATTTTCATTATGTTTAAGTGGAACTACTTCCTGAGAAAGAAATGGAACATCTCACAGTGGGCACCTGGCACATCTGAATTGTGGCACCTGCACTTCGGGCTTATAACTCACAGGGAGAGGGAAGTTTATTTTTCAGGAGTGGAGAGAACGTTTTCCATCCCATTGCTGCTAGGGCTCTACCAAGCTCAGTGTGATGGTCAAGCTCCTTTCTGTGTTTCCTTGCTCAGCCAGGGTTTCCCAGCTGAGGGGCTCACAATGCTCTGTTGGAGGTACCACTCTATTCTGTTTAAATGTGGTAGAAGAACCAGAAGCTTCAAATATCACTATCATGTGAAAAAACAAATTTCCAAAGCTCAAATATGTTCTTTCACCTTAAATTAGGTCATTTGATGATCTTCTGCCACAAACAACTTCTGCAGATCCAAAGTCATGATTCAATGGCTTTTTTAGCAGCAGTCTTATTTTTGGAACCTAATTTTCTGGAATAGTCACCCTTCAAGAAGTCTTCAGTGAATCCTAGTGACTGAGCATCTGCAGATTTTCTTTATGACACCAATCCTTCATCATGTCAAATCTTACCTAGAAACTGCAACAGTTCTAAGGACCATATATTCTTTTTTGGGGGTTTGGTTTGGTTTTTTTATAAGAAGAAATCTTTTGCCTTTCCCACTCCACTATGTTTTCCTGGACTCATCCCAGCAATGAAGTGGCAGTACATCACATGGATTCCTCTTGCCAGATCATCTCAACCCCAGCTGCTGTGGTTGTGACTCTGACAGCAAACTGCTCCATTTTCTGGGGCTGGTCTGATGACAGGTTTGTCAGTTTTTCTTAACAAAGAGTCCCCAGTCACACAGGCCTTCCTCTTTCTGATGGTGTGTGTCTTCAGTCCTTTCCCTTCTGCTCTGCCTTCTGTCTGCAGATCTTCTTCCCTTCTGTTCCCATCATGTCACACAGCCTTCTGCACACTGGCCTCATTTTCCCTCAGACTCCTCTCTCTCTACTCTTTCTGGTGTTTTGGGCTTGGGCTTGTCTTTGGTGGGAGATTTATTGATTTATTTATCAGTGTAAGTGTTCTTCCCTTCTTCCTTTCCACTGTAATATTTTCTCTGATTCTTCAACAAATCTTTTTGTTGGCTGTTTCTTTCTTTATCACAGCATTTCCCTCACTTCCCACCAAGGAACCTGTCTCCCACAGGGAAGTTCCAACTTGTGGTAGCACTCTCAGAGTTATTATTTAGATAGTCCAGGCACTGATATTTATTTCAAAGTGCACTTCAATGAATTCCCTTTAATAGCTGTTGAGCTAGGATAAATCATTAGTCACCTGTATACATTTGTTAAATTTATGGCCATATACATTAGAATATTTAGATTTCTGGTGTCTTGGTGTCCCAGGACAATACTAGCTTACAGATTGAAGCCTTCTTGCACACTGTTACAAGATGACATCATCAAGCTCTTTTTGGAAATGAGCATTTTCATGTCTCAATACTGAGCAACATTTCATAATGGGACAAATCTTCCTAGCTTTATTCTCTTAGTACCTGCATGTCAGTGTTTGCAGGAAGAGCACTTTTCATTCCAGTACAAATCCAAATGCAATTCAACACTTTGCATTCCAGAAAAACAGTTTAACATTTGATACCATGGTAGGAATCAATAAACATGGACTTTCTCCACTTTCTCTTTCTATCTTGCATTGGTGCAATTGTATTCTGTTTCTAAGGAAAAATCACAACAGAAAATTCATCCAAATGTGCATAGATTTGATGCTGAATTTTGCCTAAAATTAGCAAAAAATGGAATGATGCCAATTCAAAACCATCAAATTTTAAATGTTTCTTTATTTTGTTTTGAAAATAACTATCTAGTTTCATGCAAAAATCACTGAAATGCCTCTGTCTTTTAGAGAAAACATTTTTATTTTTTCATAATAAGAAAATAGATCAATAGTCCATCATAAACCAGTCTAATTTTGAACAAGGTCCTCAAGACAATTCTACAGTGCATCAGTAGGAAAAGGAAAAAATCCTCTTCTGCAAGAAAGGAGACATCCTTGACTGCTGTTTCTATCCAGAAACTTGGGAACAGCTGAGCATGCATTGGACCCTTTTCCTGCAGGCCTCTTATGATATCAGAGATATTGGCCTTCACATCTGTGAGCAAACAGCTCCTTCTCCAGCTTCTCAGCCGGAGAGTGCACCCTCATGTGCCTGCACTGGTCCATTTCTCCCAAATTCATGGACCATCAGTGCGACACCTCCAGGCATCTGAGACCCCTGTGCTGCTGAGTGACTGGCACAGCTGTCACTGGTAACAGGAGCTCATGGTGCAGTTTCCTAATTTTTCAGTTTTGATTTGGCCTCATCAGCCATCACAGAAGCCTTACTCTTGGGGGAATACACTCCTGGGAACTTGGACACCAAGCTCCTTAAGAATCAGCTTTAACCATTGAAAGTGCCTGTGCTGTCCACTTATTTTGTCCTTTGGTGCAAAGAAAAACAGAAAAACGTAGGGAAGGGATTTCAGGCAAGGAACAGCTCTTAGGATAGATTAAGTAGGGCTAAGGAACAGACAGAGGCTTAATAGGGTCAGTCCTGAGAGCTGTTGGATGGGGATAGCATGGGAAGAGATTGGTTTGTGCCTAGATGAAGGATAAAGGAAAGATGGAGATAGACCTGATTATAAATGGAACCAATTTAAAAATGGAAATAAAATACAGAACTCCGTTAAAATTATATCTCAACTTCATTTCCTAGAACTTAACCTATTAAACAACGTGACAGATTCTTATCATCTTCATAAATCTCTCTTGTAGAGTTCAGCTAGTACTTATAATGCAATTGCTACTCCAGAGTCATCTTGCATTTTCCTCACTAACCAAAGCAATCCACAGTAACAACCTATCCATAATAAAATATCAGGTCGCTATTTACTTTTCTAAATAACAAAACAGGTTATTGTTCCTATTTTACATAATTGGTCAGCTTCTTTATAGCACATATCCCCAGTGCTAGTTATCTAGGGCTACTTTTATATTCCTTTGTACCTTTTGCAAAACTGAAATATCTTAGAGTCAACAGAGTATGTAGAGAATAGTGGCACAATTCTTCCCCAGAGAAGAGAGGAATGGTGCTCATGCCACACAGTTCATATGCCCCAAAACAAACCACGTAGATTTCAGTGTTAGATTCAGTAACCTTTTCAATATCATCCAAAACATATGATCATCCCATATCAGAATTAAAATGTTCTAATGGCATGGGAACTTCCAAAATAGGTTAACTTTGGAACAGAGGTGAGACATGAATCCCTGTAAGTCTGGTTAGTCCGGTAGATATTCTGCTACAATCTTTATTAATTATGCACTTAAAAAATGACATTGAAGCAATTCAATTTCAGCCAAAATGGGGTAGGTATTTTCAAGATGATGAAAAATCAGAGTTGACTTTACATCTACTTGACTGTACCCTTCTGCAATTCTGATTCAGACCTGTGGCTATAAAGATAACCAGACTTTGTCTTGCTTTCCACATAGAAACTGACTATGTCAGAATTTTAAGCTCACTTACTGAACGCTGACAGTTTCATCACATTGTGTGTTCTCTAGAAAATAACAGTTTCTCAAGAATGAGGAATCTGTTGTTGCATGGAAGCAAAAAAAGATACTTTTCCTGAACCAAAGCAATAATAAAAGATTTAGAAGTCATTATGTTCTCATCAACGACATAACCCAGTCCATTTCATTTTTCTCGGGTTATCTGATGGTGCAGGGGGAGAACTCTTCAAAGAGGACCTCACAGGAAAAATAATCTGAGTTCAGACAAATGAAAGAGGGAAATTCTCTTCATATAAGACACTTCTGAAAGAATGCCACTAACAAATCTAATTTCATTTGATATCAGGTATGTGCCATGACAGCATTTTGGAATACAGAATGATGTCTTTTACTGAGTTTAGTTACCCTTGAAGATTCAAGTAGCAGTGATGTAGCTTTTATTTCTTTTCATGTCTAATGACAGTAAATTCAAGATTTATTTTAACAACAAAAATGTGTTAGAAAGCAACAAGAAAACAGAGTAATTACTTTTGGAATACATGTTAGAGTTCAGGATGTGTCCACGGAGAACAGAAAGATTTTTTTTAAATGCAGATATATGGTAATTGTGTCTTATTACCGGGTGTTTGTTGTGCATGGCGAATTATCAATGCTTAAAAATGTGGATTGCTGAGAGCAGCCCTCATTACAAGAGTAAAGCTAATCATGAAAGCACTGGTATAAATTAAAGGAGAGACATACATATCATCTCAAGAGTCTGAAAAATTGTGAGATACCCTTCTCTATCATTCTTTAAAAAAACAGACATTTTCTACAATGACAGCTTTCTAAGCAGGATAGTGCAGTTTTAACTTCCAGCCATGTAATAAGTTCAGTAAGATCAGCCCAGCTTTGCAAGCACCTCTCTTGGATTTTAAAGGAAGAACTGGTTCTGTTCCACTGCGCCCCCATAAACCCTCCCCTGAACACACAGACAAGTGCATACTGCAGGCAACACTGGATCTCCAGCTGTGCTCTCACCCGGGCAGTCACGACCCTGTGTCAATCTGAAAGCCACATGGCCACGTTATCAGATCATCAGGACAGAGCTAATATATTTTGTCTCTCAGCAGGATTTATTATCTTAGCTTGAATACAGAGTTCTGCAAATTTTGCTTTTCCAGGAGTGCAGCAGTTCAAGCTTGTGTTTGTATCTCTGGCCACGTGCACATATGTAAAACACGGCTGCATTTCTCACTGGCCACCTAAGGACAGAGCACCTCTGGCCACAAAGGTATGAGTCCATGTTTGCTAAATATTTACAATTCCTTTTCCTCTGTGCTAGATGTTGCATCCTTTGGTTTTTTCCAATTGCACTGTTGCAGTTGCCCTACAACTTGCAGTTTGATTAAATGTTTCATCTTTTTTCAGAAAAAAAAACTGCTGTAGAAACCTTCATTTTTGTTTCAATAGACTACCCTATATTTTTTGCACAAGTCTTTTTCTAATATTTAAAATTACATCACACATTCAACATAGATGAAGGAAGAGTTTCCCTGCCTTCTGAGGTATTCTCTTTGGCCATCTTGGAAATGTTTTCTTCCAAACCAGGAAAAGATTCCTCAGTCTTTTACATTAGGTTATTCAGAACTATCAAAGCATTCTGTTATGATGTTTACCGCTGTCATACAAAGTACTGAATATCAGGGAGATGTCTTCTACTATCACATATTCTACTAAAAGCTGCTTTTAATTTTCTGTAAAACATACTGCTGTACTGATTTGTTTCAGGAAGTTCTCTTAGGATTCTCCAAGTAGCATGAATTTACAAAGTGAAAAATATTTTTCATTTCTTTTCATTGATTTATGTGCATTTACAATCTGTTGCTAGCAGTAACTAGATAAACAGCATGTTTTTGAATTCTCTGTGCTCTTTTAGTTGCTTGTACCAACATTAGCTAAATGCTTTGTGGGACTTCTGAACTGGATTCACCTCATCTACGAGGGAGGGAATATGACAAAGGAACTTGTTACAGCTCTACATTCTCTGAGGTCTTCAGCTCTGAAACTGCTCTCTGGCCAATTGGCCACCTGCCAGCAGAGAATAGACAGAATGCTTTCAGAAGTAAGGCACATCTGTCAACTTACTGTGCTCTGCAGTGGAGAAGCATCCAGGTACTCTTCATACAGAGCACCATACAAAACAGAACAGAGAATGCACCTGTCATTTTCAATTGACTGATGCAAATTTTGCAAATACATGCACAAAAGTATCTTAAGGCATATATCCATTTTGCACATGAATTCATGTCAGAACATAAAAATTTGTTGAGATGCTCACATATATTCTGAAAGTAAGGCAGAGAAAAGGGACTAATTAAGACTATCTGCAAATCCTCTAAATTATTCTCTTCTCTCCTTTTCTCTCGTTTTCTCTTCTCTACTCTCATCCTCTTCTCCTTTCCCATCTATTATGCTGTTCTGAAAGATCTTAAGCCACCAACAGTGCATTAAGGGAAACTGAAAAATGCATTCTGAAGTTTTAAAAAGAGTACTGTTGTGAAAATTCATTTCCATGAGGGCTTTCTCTGTGAGTCTCCAGTTCCTAGGGAGTAAGTCCTCAGGGATTTCTCTTCTATATTTCTTGCACAGGTTCTCTCTCTAGTTTTTCTGAGCACTGCTGTTTGCTATTGTCTGAAACAGCTTTTTGGACAATAGGAAACTTGTTCTCAGAAATCTTTTCTAAACAGCTGATCTCTTACTGGTCTATAGTATCCCCCCTTCATCTTGTGTTTTGTTTCCCTGTGGGTTTTCTTCTGAAATGCTGTAAATAATATCAGATATACAAGTAATTTCCATGCTCCTACATAAGCAGAAGACCATAAATATGATTCTGCTGTTTTGCATATTCCAAAATTCTACAGGAGACTAATAAAATAATAAATAAATACCTGAAAATGTGCAAGATCATAAGTCAAATTAATACTCATATTTCCACATGCAAAGGGAAAATAAATCTGCAGTCTCCTACAGCATATGGAAATAGATATAATCAGGGAAAAAAAGCAAAATTTTTAATTTTTCATTGTGTAGAAACATATTAATGATATAGATTCTATTGATCTAATAGATATAAATGTGAAGGTTCTTTGCAAAGAGAAAACCTTTCATGACGTTTTTCCTCTCTTCTGCTCTTCTCATGAATGCCCTAAATACAGTCCACCTTTATAGAAAGACACAAGCAAACAGGCCTTCAAATGGAATGCTAATTTCCGCAAGAAAATGACATTTGTAATTTAAATATAAGCTTTTCACATGAGGCTTATTAAACCTCATGTATTATGACTCTGTTTTAATCTGCATTAGTCTTAAAATATCCAATTTCCCTTTTTCCTCCTGTGAGTCTGCTGGTTTTTCTTTAGCCATTAGCAGCAGTAATAACAATTAGCAACATCACTTCCAGCACACAGTCATTTCAGGCTTAAGTGTGTAGGCTTCATGTTTAATGAATCCAAACATAACTAGGAAGGCATGAAATAGAAAATATAATAATCACAGAGGAATTGCAGCCTTCACATAAGAGAGGGCCACAGTAAATCTTACACTTCCAGTTCCTGGACCATTCAAACTCTACTAGACCCATAACTGTGAGGAAAACTAGCATTTGTTTTCTGCACTTTTGTTTAACCCTGGGAGAAGTAGGAAATTTCTCAGCGGCCTTCACCCTGATTTACCAAACAGGATACTGTGACAGGTGTTTGCTGTTTTAAGCAAGATCATTCTCCTGTGTACACATATTTATTGTGTGAAAGGAACAGAAAAAGAAGCTCAGTAGGTTGTCACATACCAATCACAGTAATGCAGGTTCTAGTTGTTTGCATGGTTTGCTGCCTGTGTGAATCTTTGACCTCTGATCAGAGGTGCTCTGGTGCTGTGACTGGCAGAAGATATTAAAAGGGATCTCTGGGACTTGAACCCTCAACTGCATATTCACTTCACAGTGAAACTTCTTCAACAGGACAAATGTCACTAAACTACATTTTAATAAATGGTAAGACCCTCTTTCATTAGACTGTTGGACATAAATAGTTGAGAGTATTAAAGGAATTACAGCATGCACAAGAAGAGTTCTGAACATTGTTCACAGGATGCCAATAAAGCAAACCTTTATTTACACTGCCAGAAGTGTCAGTCACATCTATGGCACACCCAGAAACACAAAGGAAATAAATATCTTCGTAATAAATCTGACATCAAATTCCAAATATATTCCTGACCGCTCCTTCTGAGGAGCTTTTCTGTCTGCTGTTCTCAAAGACCTACTCTGTAATTTTCTTAAAACTATCTCTTTACAGACATCATCAAAGTCCGGAGTAATACTTAAAATATTTTCCTTTGGAAATATTATTATCAAATATAAAGACTGCTTTAATTTCTTTGGTCCAGTTTCTTACATCACATTAAATCAATAAGTAAACCAGTACTCACAAGCGACTCTTACTTGGCTATATGATGGTATCTTATCAATCTGTTGCAACCACTGCCATACCAACAGGGACCAACCATGATGTCATATCAAAGCTTTTTGTTACTATAGTTACCACATGTCCATAAATTGCAATTTTATATTTTAAGAAAAGGTTATTTCATTTTATAAGCCAGTTCAGTTATTTACAGGACATGGTTTTCTTCTCTGTGTTCCTAGAACTTCATAGTGTAAGCTCAGTCACTATGGCAGTGTTTAAAGCAGTACAACTAGGCTGAGATCTATAGATCTCCTAAATTCACAATTTGGTATAAGGAGACCTTGCCCCCTGCTACCATCATATTGTACCCTTTGCACTAGCCAGGTTTAATGAAGGTTCACATGACTTCCCTATATCAGATTTTTTCAGCCAAGTCTCTACATACAGGTAGAGTGGATTCAAGCTAGATGATCTCTATAAAGTCCCTTCCAGCCCAATTCATTCTACGATTCTATGATTTCCTGTGTTTCTGTAAATAAGAAGCTCTCTAGCACTGCTGGCACTGTGGCTTTAACAATTTTTCCATTAAATAAGACTTTTTTTTAATTTGAAGTTTATGAAATTGTCTTCTCAGTAGTTGTGTTCTCACAAAGGATTTCAGTCAGTGTACTGGAGAAATCAACAAGAAAATCAGTCAATGAGTTAAGAGTCTTCCCACAAGGTTTTGCATTAACTCCTATGCTCAGAACAGTAATTCCTTTGAAAGCAAAAGCGAACAGCTCCAGGGTTCATTCCACAAATTAGTATGGGTTCAAACCACCATCAGAAGGACTTTTTGAATCCCATTAAAATTAGAAGAATGACTTAAGTTTGCATACAGAAAATGACCGTGCTGCTTTTTAAAGTATACAACGGGGAACTAGAGCTAACGAGAGTGGAAATGGCATTCTCTTAACAAGCTGATTATTTAATACAAAGCTTCCACTGGGAAAATAGCAAGGCCAAGCCAACATTATGCAAACTTTGCCAGAGTTTAATGTAATCTCATTTGGGGATGGGGCTTTTTAAGAGTTGTTATTTTGGGGCTTTTTAAATCTGTAAGACAGCCATATCAAAACTCAGACTCCAAGTGCCTATGGAAATTTACTATATTTGACCCCCTGACATTTCTGAGTTCCCATCAATGCCTATAAACTCTCACTCTCATCTCTCAGATACACTTTTCACATAAAATCTCTGCTGATAAATGAGAAAGGGGGCATGAGGTCCTTGAGAGGGAAGTGGGAAAATGAGGAGAGATATAAGAACAAGATATTTCAGTGTTTGTCACACAATCATTTATGCTGTCTTTAAAGGTGTCTTTCTCCCAAACAAGAAGCAAAGCCAATGTAAATTAAAATTTTGCAATCCCACAATGCATAAACTGAGCATCCTTTGGAAAGTTCTTACTAATTAAATAGTTTTAGATCTTTCCAAAGCACTTAAAAAATCACAGACCTAGAGATGATTTTGCCTGACAATTTGGGCATAAGTAATAATGAGTTCTAATTATGGTAAATTTCTAATTGCTATAAGTACTGAGCAGGTGGCCACGGATATCACATACTGACTCCCAGTTTGAAAATATTTAAGATGTTTTCTAATCAAAATCCTAAGCTTTCTCCTCAGTTACTACTTGAAAGACAAATCCCATTAAAGGAAGTATTATAAAATTTGGCACAAGTAGTGTATAAACAATAGGAGATTTTTTTCCAAATTTGAGACTTACACTAATGTTGGTTCATGGTATCAAATATAAACATTATTTCTGTCCCGAAAGCTTAGGAAACAATAAATTCAATACATGAGGATAGATTATCCTAATGTCAGTGTCAGGGAAATAAACTAACATTTTATTTCCAGTGATGCACATATGTGTGTGCAGACATGCACAAATACACACAGAGTAAGCAGAGCCTTTGCCTTGCCAGCTCTACTTTGTGTCAGTCTGGCACAACAAAGTAGACTGATACATAACCAAACAAAGAACACCAGCAGATGAACAGAATTCCCAGGGAAAATTGGACTGAAATAATGATCAGCAAAGGGGTCTGGCTGAGGAAAAGAGGACGTTTAGGCTTTAAGTGGCTGCTGTCTTATAAAGTATCCAAGAGAGCACTTCCTTCTGTTGAAACATAATTTAGATAAACACTGCTTTCATCCTCCTGCCACAGTCTGGCCTGCTCTGTGCATCAGTGAGGATGGAGCCATGGTGAACCAGCTCTTTGGAGGGCAGCTGCTGTGTGCCAACGTTTGAAATGGTAGCCAATTGTAAGAACAATTTGATGGCGAGTTCTTCAAACATTGGGCAGACAAAGGATGTTTATGATCTTCCTAGATCTGTTTCTGAAACAAGTGTGTGCATCAGCCAACCCAGACTATTAAAGCACCAACATTATAGATGACTTATTTCTCATAAGTCCGATGAAATTCTTTTTCCATAAAATAAAAGCTACTTTTTTTTTTTTTCTGAATCTGAAGATATTTTATTATTTCCTAGGGTTGAAACTCTGATTCATGAACTTGTTGATCATCCTGGCAACTTGGCTGCACTTTCACTGCTCCTGTGTGCAACATGGAGATCAACATAATTTGTAACCACTAAAAATTGAGCTTTTATTCCCCCTTCTCAATGCTGTGATGGAACTGCTGACTATTAATTGAAAAACTACTGAAAATGTTATTTCTAAAATAAAGGCTGATGTCACTTGCCGATCAAAAAGTTCTCTTCTGTTACATAGAGCAGATAGTAAATCACTCTGAGAACATCAAGCAAGTCATCTGTGCTGACCATTGACATAGACTGTGTTAGCCTGAACAAAATTAATCAAAGGGAAAACACAGAAAACCACTTACATGACAGCAGAAATAGACCTGATGTTACCAGTGAAGTAGAAGAACAGAACTCAAGTTAGAATCCATAGTTATAATTGTGATGGTGCTGGACACCAGGACTGCCCCTGTGTAACATGGCACTCGACTGGCTTGAGACAACAAGCTGCTCTGAGACAGTGTGAGAGATCCAGCTCATCATTGCCTTTACCTCAAAGGATCTAACTCTTGCAGGAGGTCTTTAGGTAGGGACATCAGACAGTCTTGAAGATCCTCCCCGCACTGGTCCTGCTGTCACAAAGACAATTTTGTGTTTAAAATAACATATATGTTTAAAATAACATAGAATCTGGCCCTTCCAGGTGGTTCCTGTTGCAGAATTGACATTGGTAAAATACTTTTAAATAGTCAGTAGAAATGGTTTCTGCAAATGCAGGAGCAGTTTTGTGAATGGGAGTTGGAGATAATTCCATTCTGTGGCTCTGATGGATGACACGTGTGCTGGAGCGGTCAGTAGGACCACAGCCCGGGTGGGTTCTGCTTTGGACTGATCAGAACAGCACTTTGGGACTCTCATCTACAACCCTTACAAGAGATTCTAATTGCTACCCAGACAGCAGTGACCTTTGATTTCCCATGCAACTGGTATTTCATGAGAAGATCCCAATAAAACACAGCTTTTAACAAACACTGCCGGTGTGTGTCTGTGCAACACTGGTTTTGGTGTAACCTAGACGAGGTGTGGTAGATGAAAATATTCCCAAGGACACAAATGGGATGAAGGCACAGATTGGCTCAAGTGGATAGGAAACAGAGGAGGTAGAAACCCTACTTCTGACAAGTATCATTTGAGCAATAAAGGCAAAAGTATCAGCTCTCTTTTTTCCCCCATTCACTTGATTTTTTCATAGCATTTGTGGATCCTATAGGAGAGAAATTTGCCCTTTTAGAGATGATTTTTAAAAATCTTGGACAAACCTTAAATTTTGAGAGTAACACCTCTCTCACCTCTATTGCCATCTACTAGTCTCTTTTGATAATTGCCAATTATTTTTTGTTAGAAATTAGCTTCAGCAAAAACAAGGCACAAAATGCATTAAGACTTCTTTGGAGGTCTTTAGACTTCATTAAGGTCTTTGGAGATGGAAGAAATTACTGACTGATATGGCCAGCTATTGATAATGTTGCAAAAAGCATCAGGGTAAGGGTCAAGCAAGCTTTGCCCTTTCAGCTTTAAAATATTCTCTATTGTTTTTGGTGGATGATATCTTTTTTGTTCAAACAACTAGTAAATAAAGGCTTTTGTGCTGTTGTGCAAGAAATCCAATTCCTGATCTCCTCATCTACATGCTTCCATATTTGAGCTTTCCAACCCTGCAGGAATGTTGTCACTTTGTACTGTGGTAAAGGACAAAAATCTTCACTGGTCTAATTTTGTCCTGACTTGGCTATCATGTAATAATTATGTTGTAACCTCTATAAGATAGCTAATATGTTCCTAAATTTTGTCATATAAATCTGCAGCTGCTAATCTCCAAAGACTTTTCTTTCAGTTCTCACACTAGTGAGTAGTCTCGGGAGCACAAAAGCAAGCTCACACTAGTTTTATACATGTTGTTTATCTGTTTACTCATGTAAAATCTTAAGCATCAACATATGGAAGATTCTGAAGGAGAAAAGATGCAACAAGATTGTGCTGGAAGATGTCATGGGCCTTTTAGCTTCTTTGAAGTATTCAGGTTTAATTGTTGTTGAATCCTTAAGCACTTTCCCTTCCACACAGAGAAGATGCAGAACTTCTGACACTCTTTACTACCTTTTCTGTTCTCACATATCCCTGTAGCCACTATGAACCTAAATGATTTAATGTCATAAATAATCCTTTAACCAACAGAAAGAATTGGTTTTGGCTAAAAATGAAATATTGACTAAATGTATCAGCAAATGAAGAGGGAACCAAGGAAGTTTTGTTGCAAATATTTCATACTGGCTACTATATGTATATAGTATGTGCACATATATATATATACACACACACACAGAAAATATATTTTTACCCTTTTTGAACTTTGGCAACATATTTGTTCATCCCTAATTGTAGGTTCTCTTCTTAGTGACTAATCAGATTTACATATAAATATTTCTATGTTTTTAAGTTTTATCTCAGGCAAAAACCAAAATTATTGTAAGAAAGTGATCCACTTTAAGAAGCATGTATACTTTAACATGGTTGTATCACTGGATATCATTAAATAAACTGTCCTAAAGAGAACATACTAACAGATGCCATAACAATAAGTGGGAACAAAATAAATACTTCATTAAAGCAGCCTTAGAAGGCCAAATCATTCAACCCACAGCAGTGCTGTACTATAATGGTAGCCAGAATCAAGCAGGAAAGGAAGCTCCGAGAGAGATTTGAGAAAGAAAAAGTGAATTTTGGCAAAACTAGGATATAGAGAGAGCATTTATATTCTTTAAAGAGGTAAAAGTTTCTAATGCCATAGAGCAATACAAAATTTTTCAATACCATCCATCTGTTGCAGTAGCCTGTAATATCATAACTATCAAAAGATTCAGGAGTTCCTTTCAATATACAGTTACTTTCCCTCAGAGTTATTACTGACAAGAGCAATCACCAAATCTGGGTGCAAAAAATTTAATTTTGTCTCTTGGTAGCATTTCATCAGAGTGGGGACCTCTTCCATAGTTCTGCCAAATGGACAGAAAGATATAGAAAAGTTTTCTGGTACCACTCACAGGCCATACTATCTCTTTCATACCATTTTTGTGCAGTGGCTGGACTGTAATAGCTTTTGGACACCTGTACATTGTAGTGCAAGATGTACTACATTATTGTTTGTGACACCTTCAAACACCAATTTACTAGGCTACAGATTGCACTGAGCCCAATAAATCTTTACAAACCCATCTAGAGTGGCTGAAGAACATTTTCCTCCCCCCTCTTTCTCCCTTCCCTTTGGTAGAGCTGGTATTTTTTGTGCAACCTTCTCCCTCAGATTCTCTCAGCCTGGGGTATTGCATTTTTCTGTTGTGCAATGGAGAAGGGCTTAGAAAGCTGTTTCAGTTTTGCAACACAGCAATTCACACTGAGAAGAGTCAGTTATTTACATAGTTAAAATTAAGGAAGAGAAAGTGGTTGTCTCATCAGCTAGGTATATTATTACTATCGTATTTTGAACACTGTGAAAGCTGTGAAATAAAGCCAGTTTCTAAGGAGAGTTTGTTTTTAATCTCACTCTTCTTTCACAAGCAAAAGACTGTTGCAAGCAGCTAGATCTCTCTACTCTGTGTTATCATTAAAGTCAAGATCCAGAAAGATGTTCTGGCTGTGTCTACACAGATACTCCCATCACACAATTCTCCAGCTAAATTTCAGTTTTAAGGACTCTTAAATTTGCATCTGCACTGCTGAGTTTATTGCATGTTAAGCTCATCCATGCAGCTGGCAATTTTTTGGTGCTAAAACCAGTTTTCTGCTGTGGATAGGCACAATGCTATACTAACCAAAGCCATGAACCCTGGGTTATGGGGAAGGCAGGAAGCATCAGGGAAGAGAGAGAAAAGAAAAAAATCTCAATCGCTATGAGATTCTCTGCACTTCCTAATCACTTCAAGGAATTACTTTTGAGCATTTTTAACTCACAGGTGCAGAAAGTGCACCATTCCCTCCTCTGCCTTGCTCAGTATGTTTGATTATTTTTATGCTGCTTTCCCAGAAGTTATTGACAACATGCTGACGGTGGGGAATGCACACACCTCGCTCAGGCACTCTGGGAGAGCATGTACAAGAACACATTTTCCACGTCACTCTCAGTGAATTTACAGCCCAATGTACTGAGAACAAACAGCAATCTGCTGCTCAGCCTCTGAGAGCTCGAGACCCATCCTTGAGAGAAATGTCTTCAAAGCAATTTTAGGTTCTGCTTCAAGCAAGCAAATGATGAGAACAAGCTGGCAAAAGGTGTGCAGAGACAGAAAGAACCAGCTGAACTACAGAAACCCTCTGGAGGCAAAGGCAGTAGTCTGGCTCAGTAGTCTAGGGAAGAAGGCAAGAGTGATTTCTTTTACTTGTTTGCCTTTTTTTCCTTTTAGTTTGTTTAGGTAAGTATGGTTTTCATACATAAACCCTGATGTAGTTCATAACTTGTAAATCATCGTAATAAAAACAACATCCCAAAATAAAATTAAAAAACAAACAAAACCAACAAACCTTACTGGAACTGAAGGCAGGTTCAGTTCAGACTCTCTCTGTGAATGTTAGAAAGCTATTTTCTCGCTAAACTTTGGGCTGTTTGTAATAACAAAAGAATAGTTACTGTTCAAAATCATGAATCCTCCAGCTCTAATCTCACAAAATTAGCATATATCACTGACTAAAATTAATCCCTCTTCTTTCCATGTGCACATTAGTTGTGTTCACACAAATTAGTCAGCTGTAATTTGCCTGCAGTCACTTTTAGCCACATTCTGAGACTTGATTTCTCTTTAGATGACAGAACAAAGCCAGATCCAAAAAGCTGTATTTGAAATTTGAGTTCAAGAGATGACCTCTGTTGAGATAGAAAGCACTAAAGTAAACTACTTGTCATTATTTAGTCAAGTTCCATCCAAATGTGAGCAGCCAGTTCCAAGTTCAGGTATAGCTAAAAGTCCCTTCTCAGGGAAACTTTCTTCCAAGTCCAGTCCTGAAGCATTGGTGGACTCTAGTCCAAATCCTGTTTACAATGAGTACTTTCCCCACACTGCACAAGGAAGAATAGATATACAGTGAGAATTAGAGAAACATTTCTTGTTTATCTATCCCAAAGAGGGGAACTATGCTAAATGGCCTCCACCTTAACATTTGATTCTCTTCTTACCTTATGAGCAATGAGACACCAACATTAAAATTAAAAATTCAAAGGTTTAAGAGTCCTGGCATAACCAAGAATATTTATCTGAAGTGCAGTGCAAGACTTAAAACTCCATATTTACAGGAAAGGCTGCTTTGCATGCACAGGAATCCTAAAACCACCCTAATTTTGGAGCTGACTGAAATTCTATCAGCATGAACTTGTCTTTAAGTCCTCTTTAAGATAACACATAAGACCTCAGCATTTTGGTCAACACAGCTGAGGGGTTTTGCAACACCTAGACAAAGTGCAGTTGCAGCATTGTCAAACAGCAGCTGTTGGGAGAGGGTGGTATCTCATCTGTCTTGTGTTAGGAGCACAAGGGGAAATAAAGAAAGAAAGTCAGTTATGAAATTTAAAAGACTTTAAAAAACAAAGAGGGAGACATCAATGTGTTTTTATTTTCTTTTTTTCTGCTCTGATTTTCCAACTCTCCCCATTGCTGAACTCAGGTATCCATTTGTAACTCAGGCCCTGTGGGCTGAGTGATGGGTTCTCTGAACCCCTTTAGGCTGGGGCCAGCAGCAGATCTCTGTTCAGACTGTTCAAATTGATTTTTTAAACACAAAAGCAGTCCAGGGAAGGAAGGCACATGCTGTGCAGTGTAATCTAAGCAGACTGTACTGGGGAAAGAAAAAGAATTCCTACCATGTATAAAATTCTGACATTTCAGTATTTGTTTTTCTGTCCCAGATCTGAATGCAAAAGTTTAAATTTAGATATTTGTGGGAGATGCAAATTTCTTCTGTCCCCTCAAAGAATCATTTCAAAAAAGAATCAGATCATTTTCTTTCAAAACTGTCAGAACATTCTAAAGTGATATATATATATTCCTAGATTTATGGTTAAAAAGAGAAATATAAAAGAGATTTAAATATTATCCAAACAAAAAACTGAAGGCTTTGTCACTGAGAACTGTTAAAATAAAAAATCTCCATATTTCAAAAAACTGCTCTTTTGGATAAAAACTTCCATTAAAAAAAAATTGTCTAGTTTTACCTAGATTTGCTTTCTACAGTTAACCAAATTGCAGCTAGGCAGAGACCAATTAGCAGTCCTTGGGCGGCCTTGGTTTTATAATACATTCCACGGATACATCATTTCTTACCTGAGGACCTCAAAACATATTGCAGAGATGTCAGAACCTCCACTGGCACTCAGCTGTGTGGTGAACACATATCCAAGCTTCTCTCCAGACTCAGGTGAATGGTTCCCTCATCAGGAAACCCAGCCTAGAACATTCCCTCATCAGGACAGCCAGCCTAGAACACTCCCTCATCAGGAAACCCAGCCTAGAACATTCCCTCATCAGGAAACCCAGCCTAGAACACTCCCTCATCAGGAAACCCAGCCTAGAACACTCCCTCATCAGGACAGCCAGCCTAGAACATTCCCTCATCAGGAAAGCCAGCCTAGAACACTCCCTCATCAGGACAGCCAGCCTAGAACACTCCCTCATCAGGACAGCCAGCCTAGAACATTCCCTCATCAGGAAAGCCAGCCTAGAACACTCCCTCATCAGGACAGCCAGCCTAGAACATTCCCTCATCAGGAAAGCCAGCCTAGAACACTCCCTCATCAGGACAGCCAGCCTAGTGCACGCTATGGTTCTGCCCACACAGACAGCATTGAGACCATTGGTGATCTGGTCTGCAATTCGAGTCTGAGGGGAGATGCCAGATGTGGCAAAATTGGATAGAGACAGTTTGCTCCCAACCTGCTTCCCATGTACCTGTATCCTATTCCTTATTCACAAAAGGCAGTGCCAGAGCTACAGTTTTACAGAGCCCCTGCACTAATTTGAATGACAGAGTGAGAAATGGTGAAACATCATGTTTCAGAAATCTTGAGGAGATAGGTAGGAAAGAATTCAAATGTCTTCTGTCACCTTCAAGATTTTCCATGTCTGTCTTCCTAGGAGGTCAAGATTTCAGAAGAAATCTTCCCCCCTTCTCCTCCTTTCCATGGCATAGACTTAGGAAGAAAAGGAATCAAGGAGCTATTGCTCCTACCCTTTTCTCAGAGAAGGTTTTTCCCTGCTGCCCTGTGGACTCTTTTCTGTCACAGTGTAATCATTACTCTTTGATAAGCTTTTGACATTAAAATAACATTAAGGATCATTACTCTTTCTTGCTCCCATCTAGAGCTGAAAGCACTCGTCACAAGGGCACACTCATTGTGGTGACAGCTGGAACTCATTCTCATGACAGTGTGGGATGATATCTTATACGTTCCATAAAAGGTGTTAATTATAGTTTAATATCTGTCCCAACAAATAATGATGCTGACTCTGCCCATAATCCATTGACTAAAAAATTCCCTGTCTTTGCCCTCGGATATCTCTAGCATAAGATCTTGTTAAATATCCACTTACAAGGTCATCAGATGTCATCCAGATCTACCAAATCCTAATCTACTATAATTGATATCAAACCAGATCACTCTTGATTTCATGTTAGGCATCTATTAAAGCAATATGCAATAATGGGATGATATTACGAACTTAGAGAAGAGAATTTCCTTTTTGGAAATTAGTATTCCCTCTTTAGGTAGAGCATAGCAGCCACAGGAAAAAATGCAGATTGCTTTTGTACTAGAAAATTTCATCAAGACTAGTTGAAATTTAATCATGAAAACAAAACCCATCAATTTCATCTTTTCTAGTCCTCCTCCATTGAGACATTAATGAGATTTTCCAAAATGACAAATTTTTGAAAGGCTGATAGAAAATTCATTGCAGTTGAAGGTGCTTGGACCAGCTGCAGTTGATGCTGCTTATCTGGGAAAAAGCCCTTGCCAGTCCCAACTGCCAAGATTTTTTCAAGTCTTCTGTACACATGGTGGTTCCTCCACTCCATAGCCATCAAAAAGGGTGTGCTTCATCCACACAGTTAGGTGAATCTTTGTGTGGGCAGAAATCTTGGCCCTGCTAGAGCTAATGGCACTGACTTTGAGGATTTCGGTCAGTGAGTGTTTCACCCCAGATTTCTGTCATTCCTGTCATCTTCTCATCACAGCTGCTGCAAGCAAATGCTGTGTGCTTACCTAGCTGGGCTTTGTATTGTCATTCACCGTGAAGCTATATTCAGTGTTCATTGTTAGGTTTGGATGTCTTCTTCCAAAAAATAAAAGTAGTTTCTGTAAGGAATAATTGGTGATAAAAAATCTTCAGTCAGAGTATTTAATTGCCTGAAGGCTGCAAACCAATCTCTCTCACAAAAAGCTGCTTGAAACCAAATCAGCCTGAAAAGATCTTTTCCTTTAAATTACAGTGGTGCTCAGTCTTTCTCAGATATTGTAGCTCAAGTGAATTACTGGAAAGAATGGATACTGAGAACAAAAGAAAAATTATTGGCGAGAATAGAAGCTGATAGGATTGAAATAAAAACCTTCCAGTGCAGGGGCCTGAGCATAACTGCATGTCTTTGCATATTTCCCCAAGGAAGAAGGTAACAAATAGTTTTGGCAGGAGGGAGACATTTTAAGGCAGCAAAATAAAAGGGTCATGTATCAAAGCAAATTGTGTTAGCTTTGAGATGTATTAAATCTTTATATGATCTTGTTTTTCTTTGCAAACCTTTTTTTTTTTAAGAACCTGAAGATTTGAAGCTTGAGGTTTTTTGCAGATAATTACACACTGCATATTTTCTGCCTATATGCATTGTGTGTAAGATTATAACAACCTCCCAAAAAACAAACTTCAATTTAAGGAAACATTAAGGTTGCAAAGACTGTAAAATAAAGTGAAAATATGAGGTGTCAAGATTCTGATTGTTTGTGCTTCCTTAATTGAACCTCCCCTAATAAAACATAGGAAATGGCTTTAAATTACACACTCACACATACCCAAAACCCTACAGCTTCTTTGTCTCGTACAGTGAACAAAATGTTTTCCACCTCTGTGGTGCTTTAGCGTCTGGCTAAAATAATACAGAACAGGAATTACTTTGAAGAGGTGTCTAGTATCTGGCCCACTGTGGGAATAAAACAAACTGACTTAAAAAACAAACTTCATGCAAAGAGGCAAAAAGAACAATCACACTGAGAATGCAGCAAAGAAGTGAAGTGAAGCCATGAAAAATAGAGACAAAGCACAGAAAGAAGAAGAAACAAAGCCTGTGGTAGGATGTGATACAGAGAAAAAAATTTATTGACTCATGGGAATTGAGTGGGATTCAGAAGGCTCAGAAAATAGCCAACTGTTAAAGGATTGAAAAGAAATCTGGATTTGGCAAAAAAATAAAGAGTCTCTAAAAGTTGTGTTTTCACATCTGCAATTTTCATTTGCCCTGTTTTGTTGAAGCAGCATCAGTTGTCTACCCAGTATAAAACCCTGAACCATTTCCCTCATGCTGAAAGTCTCCAGTTTACACAAACAGCCTAGTGATCATATAGCTTCCTATCTTTCTCCTTTTAAAATCTGCTGACAGGGTATATTAAGGCAGCAACACTTCACTGCTCTTAAATAAATCTGTGACAATTTTTCATTCGTTGTTTAAACTCCAGTATCCTACAGTCATGCAGAGAAATGTAAATCTCCTGCCAGCTCATTTCAGACAAGCTCTAGAAGAAAAAAAAAGTAATCCTTCACAAAAATAGTATTCCATAAGGATTCCAAACAGAAGGAAAAATGAAACAAAAGAAGACAAAGATTATCCCCAAAAAATTTTGTATCCTGAGGCCCAGTTTTTCTAGAACAAAAAGACATTTTTGCATCTCATGACTGATTATCCAAGACCCCAATATTCCATCCTTATTTAAATAAAGGAGCAATATACCAACCAAGGGTCTGAAATGCCACCCAGACCTTGACACATGTGAGCAGCATACAATCTGCTTTATGTATTTAAAGCATTTTCTTCTACCAGAGTTCATTATTCTCCATGAATATAACACTCCAACAGTCATTGATAGGAAAACTACAGGGAATTAAATACTTTTAGGCATGTATAGAGCAACTGTGTCTAATATCCTCATCAGACTTTCGCACTGGAAGAGAACAACAGCTAACATATGGACAAATAAGGACCAATCTTCTAGCTACCCTCTGTTCAATGGAAAATAATTTCCAGTGGGAAAGGCCCCCTCAGGATATCAGAAGACTAAGCTGGCTCTGAGTACATATGTCCAATTCAGCCATGCACAGAGAAATTATTCTGACAACCGGCATGACAAAGCCAGGAAAACAAAACAATTAAGCTCTACAGTTGGGATCTCTCTCCGCGACGAGCAGAGCTGCAGCGGTGCTGCCGGCTCAGCTGCTTCTGTCCCTCCAGCCCTCCTGCTTCCCCTTTTTACACACTTCCAGAAAGTGTTCCTGCCCTTGTCCTCTCCGTCTCCTCTGGGGCACAGCAGGTTCTTCATGGGAAGCCCATGTCAGGACTTGCCAGAAGGTTGAAATGGTTCACAGCTCTGTGTAGATGTCCTGGGGAAAGCAGATAAGTGCTGGAACGATACACGAGTAAAGGCACATAAGACAAAACTGGGGTACTACTAAAGAGAAGGGTGAATTTAAATAATCTCCTGATATCGTTTTCTGTCTTCCCTTATATTTGGAGAAAAAAAAATTAAAAGAGAACATGAAGCAATTTTTTTCATTTTAAACAAAGACTGATTTGAATCTGCTCTTCCTGACCAAGATCTTTTATTATTGGTTATCTCCCTAACTGGGGATGATCTGGGTTAAAATCCCTCCTTCAGCCAAGGGAAAAAAAAATCCCTTAGCACCCAGATGTGTGTTTTCATTCTGTAGTGAGGCACACACACTCCTTCCTCTGGATGGTGCTTCATCTGACACAGAATAATTACCATGCCTTTCATAAGCAACAGAGAATCCTAGTTGTTAGTCCACTCATCCAGGAAGGAGAAGATAGGTTATATTTAATATTCTCTAAACACAAAGTACTTTTTTTTTTTTTAATAATAGAGAGCAAATCATTTCTGAGGCTGTCATTTCCATTTATCTAGATACAGGATTATCCATGATATTCAACCACCAAATGATGAAGAAAGAATACTTTTCAAGGGGATCCCCTAAAGATATTTCTCAGCCCTTTTTTTTTTAGCTATACTGTAGTTTCACAGCACAGCATAACTCATAGCACAGTTATGAGTTACGCTGTGCTGTGAAACTAAGGTATAGTTAGTTTCACATACTCATTTAACTTTTATTTTATTCAGGGAGCAACATATTATGATTTTTGAAACATTTTTGTACAGCTTGGATGAATGTATTCAATAAATACCATTCAACCCTTAAATAGATACACAAATCCTTCTGCTATTTTCTGCAAAATAAACTAGAATATATTTATCTGAATGTAGTCTATTCATTATCCACAGGTAACAGCCTTACCCCTCCCACCTTCCCACTTCAAAGGATGGATTCAGTGATCCTGTTTCACTCCACATCTTAATTTCCTCCCATTAAGGATCTCTCTCTACACTAACAACAGTTGTGCCAATTTCTACATGTATAGATAATGACAGAAACACCCAGGCTTTTCAAAACATATCAGCCCCTAACCTTCAGGCTTTTAGACATGCAGTCATTGAGCTGTCTCCAAACTCCTAAATAGATCTCTTTCTGTCCAAAAAATCCAAGAGCAATCCTCAGAAGCCAGGGAAACAGAAGTAACCTCCCAAAATAGCAAATTAAACCAGCTCAATTAACATTGTTAACAGACAAGCATTAGTGATGGTAACAGCAGAAGTGGAAAGTAGCTACAGCACAAAGTCAAACTGGTTTTACTCTCCACAGTGCATTATTAGTAGTACCTGTAATGGATGGCTCTTGAAAAAGGCATTAGGGGCTTTGATATTTGGGCAGGAGTAAAATAGTGTCCAGCAGTACACAAACTCTGTACAGAGATGATCTGGGATTGATCACAGTGCTTGGGCAGGGTGGGAGCAAACTGTTCAGAGACAGGAAAGTGACAGTGACACCAGCTATTCTGTTAATAAGAAACAGTACCTCAGAATTCTATCAATAGAATAGGGCCCAATTGGAGGTGAGAGTATCTGTATCTGTAGGCATGTGTGTGTGTTGAGATATATAGAGAGAGAGAGAGAGATGTATATATAGTGCTCATATAGTATTTATTTTAATTTTTTTTTTCAGTTTAGGAAATGAAGCTAGCAATATTAACAAGGATTAAATAGGATTAAGCAGTCTGAGTCAATGTCAGCCTGGTCTGACAGTGAGCAGTGTGCTCACAGGCCACATGAAGAGCCTATTCCAGTGTCCAGTGTAGCTGAAGCACTATTTTGCATTTCGTTCTGTGTGCTGACTACACAGCCATTGCCAGACAATCCTATGGCACAGCTATCCCAACATCAAACCCATGCTCTGGAGAATCAGCCCCTCCACTAAGAAGCTTTACAAAAAGTGGAAATCCTAGAGCATGTCTAGCTCCTCTGCATTCCTCTGTGACCTGGCACAGCAGTAGCCTTCTCACAGCACTGCAGCAACACAAGTGTGACAACCTCATAGGATGTACCTGCAGCCACATACTTACACAGGAATGGAAGCAGCAGGATAAGGACATTTTTTGATGGTGATGGCATGACTTTATCAGCTCTTTTTCTGTTGGTACTCATACCACAGGCCTGCGTGGAACTACACAGATTTTCTTGAAAATAGGGTGAAACTATACAGCTATTTTCCCCTTATGACAATCAGTTCATTTTTTCACCACAAACTGGATCAGTATCATGCCAAGATGTGGCCTAGAAAATGAAGTCTGGGTTAAGAATCCATAGGAAAATGTGAAATGACAGGCTCATATTCAAGACCTTTTACAAGATCATTTCACAAGCCAGGGCTGAGCTCTGACTTTAGCATGGTACTGGGTGTGAATCCTCCTCTTCGTGTCATATAAATGATTAGCACCATTTAGTTCTTGCATGCTTCCCGAGATTGAAAACAAGAGTGACAAATTGAGCCCTAATGCCAGCAGATGTAACTCCATTTGTGCCAGTGAACTTTTAGTAATTTCTCCTGCAGCTATGCTTGCCGCAATGAAGCTGTGGGAACTGACTGCAAAACATGGTTTTACTCAAATAATGGTTTTTATGGAAGTCTGAGAATAACTCTTATCACTCTGGTGGAGGCATTAAAGAGGTTTTGGAGTTTGGGTTATTTACATAACTTTAGAACATTGGATTTGGATAGAATCACAAGAAGCTTTATGATCCATATCAGCTTGTGTTGAAACAGCCCTTTAAACACTGCAGTTGGGAATATTCCTATGACCTTACTCCATCATGTAGCTCATAGTTGTGTGCTTGTGCTGGACTCCATTCAGTCCTATTAAACAGGTCTTACTGCAACAACTTCTTATTTAACAACTACAATTAATGTGACGAAGAAGCTGATTTTTCACTGTTTTCCTTATCTTTGTACCAGTCAAAGAATGTGCTTAGGGGAAAAAAAACCTGAAACAAAAGCCCACCACTAACACACTGAAGGATTTATCTGAAAGAGAAGGAAGCCCTGGGGAACCAATTTAATACTTCCACTTTATCTTCTCATCCTGATATGTTCTGGAAAGCATTATACTGTCGCTACACTCTGACTAAGCAGAGTGCATGAGAGCATACACTGGCCAGAGGAATAATCCTCTTGCACAGTTATGGCTGACATGTAAGCTAATCACAGTCAGCAGCAGCCTTGTTAAAATAACATTGTGCTATTGCCATTTCATTTGAAAGCCTGCTTCTGACTGAAAGCAGACAAAACATCAGCAAAGCTATAGAATAATATTCTTCCCTATTACCCAGGCACTTTGATAGCAATGTTCACTTCATATCTGACCAAAATATTACCTTGCTATACTCGGGCTGTATTGAGCAAATTCTACTGCCACACTGAGAAAATACTTTTACAAACACACAAACCAAAGATATTACAATTTTTCAGCAGTAAGAAGTTGTTCTCTAACTCACAGGCACTCAATGTATTTTACACAGACTTAAGAAACATCTGTCATTAATTATGAAATTGTCCTCTTGTTACTCAAGTGCTGACTGTATTTTTTCTGCAATATTGTTCTTGTTTCACTTTACATAATCATCTGGGAAAAAAATCTACCTGAATTCTTATCATTGCAAGGCTACACTGTAAAAGTGACACATTTGTTTTCATCTGTTTTCTTCCAGGTGCTTATTATGGTTTTAGCTTCTGGTCTTCTACTATCATATGAAAAAGTTACTGAGTATATGTGGTTACATGAATGGTGGACGTTGGAGTGGAAGTTCTGCATACCTTGAATGCAGTTGCTACTACATGTTCCCTACAGGAACAGGGAAACTGACTTAATAGCCCATGTTGCCAGCTGATCTTTCCCTCCCCAGCACTATGCAACTATGATGTAAAAACAAAGGCTCAGTATATAAGTTTAAAGTATAAAATCTAAAAAAATCTAAAAGAAAGCCTGCTTGAGAGAAAATGTTGCAGAACTTAGCAGTTTGAACACAGTGTTGCTATAAAGTGGTTATATGGCTCCCAGTTCAGAGCTGGCTTATGCCAGCCAGCTGACAGCATATTTTACAGGATGAAAAAAACCAAGAAGATCAAATTTTCACACTAAAACAAAATATGTCTTCTTGAGCTGGGTGAAAATATAATCATGCCTTATAAATGCACTTGTTGAGATAATAGGAGAAGGACATAAGACATATCTAAAAGAAAAAGGACAAGAATAGAACAAGAAAAAATGACCAGTAAGGAGGTGGTTTTTCCTGACCATTAGAGCAGTCATATTTTGAAGCAATAACTATACAGTGTGGACAAATATCTAAAGTAATTTTAAGATACAGCCAATCAGTTTACAAAAGATATTATATGATCTACTTGTCTCTAATAGCAAGACACGGGGCTTGATGAATGTTGCAGCTCCCTTCCTGTCCTGGGTCCTGTTCATTTCATCAAGCCTTGATATTTTAGTTGGGTGTTATTTTCAAAACAGTTCTGAGTCAGCCTTCCTGAAAATTTTGATTTATCCAGTCATCAGGACAGAAAGACTGGAAATGACTGCTGACCTGCAATTTATCCCTAGAAGGAAAGAACTTCAGTTTGTGCTGAGAAACTCCTTGATCTCAAGATTCTCTCTTTGAATGTATTGCTTTCTTTTCTTCCCCTTTCATCTTTCCATCTTAAACAACTACATTTTATTGATCCATATTTCAAACCCATCATCACTCATTCTCTCTGCTGCACTAACAAGATAATAAGTCCTAATTTTCAAGTTGCCAACATAGCATATGCAGTACTCGCCTTTCAAAAAAATTACAAATTAGAATGTAGGGATGATTAAAACACGAACGAAATGCGGTGCATCTGTCAGAGCATCCTCTCTTACAGGTAACAACCTGTCTAACATCTCTTTAAGGAATGTAGCTAGTTTCCAGAGGTCTAAAGTCAAATACATTGACTTAAAAAGTACATTTAGAGCAAACCGCAGAGCTCTGTACTTGGCAATTTAAATGACTGACCACTCAATTTATGAGCATTCTCAGCAATAAAATTCAGCCTGAACTTAATAACAGCACATTTTATGTGACAACGATGACAATTATAATCTATAGTTACCGCAGTCATCCTTTGGTCTGGGGGAAGATGACACTATTAATTACACACACTTGCCATTTGTCAGACTTAACTTGGCAGGCGATTGAGCTCTGAACCATCTTCAGCTTGACTTCTACATTTTCCATTTTCTAATCCACTGGAACGAAGATAATTAGAACAGAGAGAAATGAGAGGCTTTCTTTTCCCTGACTTGTTTAAAGATGTACCAAACCTCTACCACATTAGTGGCATATTCAGTAACACCACAGTCACCTTAAGGCTGTGCCACTTCACTTAAGGAGCTGTTGGCATTTACTTCACAAAAACTATGCTCCAGAGGCACTGCATTTCTTATTCATTTTAATTTGCATTGGATGAAATGCAACATGGAAAGGCTCTCAGCCCATACGTAACTTCCACATAATTCCAGTATTTCTTACTATTTGTGTCTGGAATTTTATGTTCCATGCTTGTTGACATTTCTAACCTTCCAGGGGAATTAAAATACATTAACTTTAAAAATATCTTTATAATATTGTAAAAAAGCATCTCTCTAAATTCTTTGTCAACTGAAAAGAAAATTGTTGATTCCAAATTAGGAAATAAATCTCTATTTAGGTAATAAAATCTCTATTTAGATAATATCTAAGTACTTTCTTGTTCTGTACCTAAGGATGCAATTTCACATAAGGATTCAGGGTCAAATTCTACAACAGAGCCAAATTAAAGCATATGCATTAATGTTTTCTTGATGTTAGATTTTGGGATCTTTCTGGTATAGAAATTTTGGAATAGATTTGGTATATTTCTGGAAGATTCATCTACATAATTTTCCCATACAGTTTCCCTAGTACATACTTACCTGTGGAAAAGAAAAAAGAAACCCAAAAATAATCCCCAAAACCTCCACCCCCCCAAAAAACAAAGAAACAAAACAAAATTTAAAAAGCCCCAAAACAACCATGCAACCAACAAACACCTAACAGACAGACATTGATTTTTTTCCCTGGACGATCCAACTCTTCCTAGTAGGCACTTAAAAGGAAGATTTTCAAAGCATTAGACTCAAGTCAACTAATTTAGTGTTTTTCAGCTCACAACCAATGGTTAAAACAGAAAAGAGAAGGAAGCAAAGCATTTTAAAGTTGAAAGACCTTCTTAAAAAATTGTTGTTCTTTGTCTTTCTCTTAAAAAGCTCATCCAATGCTCATAGCTGCAGCATTAAGCAGGCAGAAAGTCTGTTTCTGGGGCCACAATGCCTCAGCTGTTTGAGCTGCCCTGAAGTGTGGACCAAGTTCAGCACACTTCCTTCTCCCTGTCTATTGCAGTAGCCCTGATCTTCACCTGGCCCCACAGAAGGCAGGTTCAGAAGGAGAAATCCTAGCGGAACACCTTGTTCTCAGACAGATTCATTGCATGAGGTATAACAAGGAATAAATAAGTCCTAACAAGGTCACAAGAGAAGAAATGCATCAAAAGAGAGTAAAAGATGACCCAGGACCTCTATGGGCTCCTGTGGAAACAAAGGAAGTTTGGAGTGTTTCATAGGTAAAACACACACCTAAACTCTTCCCAGCAGTATTCAGCCACATGAAATTCAGCCATGGTTAAGTTTTGCAAAAACTTGCAAATGTTTGCTCTTCATCTCTGTTGTCTGTTCTGTCTACAGACAATTCAAACAGAGAGTTTGCCTGGCCATCATCTCAGCTGTTAGTATTGGTGTCTCACAATTTCATATGTACCTACTTTAACAAAAAATCCAATTTTAGAGATGATAAAGTTTTCAAAGCTATTCTCTGTATGTAAAGATGAAATATGGCTTGAACTAGTGACATTTAAAGAAATATTGTTTATGCTGAATAGGCTGTTTTAAGTTCATACATCAGTTTTAAGCATTCAATCATGAGCAGTATTTATTGTGGATTGCATCTTATTTGTGGATTTGAAGGTATAGGACTGCAATACTGGATGATATTTAGAAATAATTCAAGGCCTTAATATTTGATCTGCGCTGTATGTCTTAAAATAATATTAAGTAAGTGTGTCAGGGGAATTGTTGTGGGGTGATAAACCAAAAAGTAATCATTAAAACTGAATAAATCCAATACTTGAGGCAGAACACTTTCAGAGTAGTCAGATCTCAAATACTACTAAATATCCATTTTCAAATATCTACATTTAATAATCTGCTTGGCAGAGCATTTTTAGAGTACTTAATAACATTTGTGGCTGTAAATCAAGTACACCAAAAATATTTCCTCCTATTTAAATTAAATCCCCGATTACAGATCCTGCAGTTTTCTATTTGAGACTGTTCCTCTCAGCTTTGGCCATGAACTACCATTGTTCCACAAAGACACACATATAAGGCACATCCACACAAACCTGTGCATGTAATACCACACAAAATGTCCTAGTAGGATGGACTGGACAGGAAAAATTGCTGCAACATGCCTTTTGCTGCACAGCCAAGGAAAATTGTAAAGCCCCAAAGTTATCGACTCAGTTCCTGTCCACGTCCTAGTTAACAATCCCTCAGCATCCTCTGCAAGCACTACTTCCATGGAGACTTTGTGAAGCTATTAAGAGTTCTGGAAAAGACCTTGTTAAAGTTATGTAACAAAGCAAAATGGATCTATGGGGAGATTTTCTTTCTCAGAGTGTATTTACACTTTTATTAGCATGCTTTTGAGGGGATAAAAAATGTAAGGTGCATTAATATAGATAAACATACACAGGCAAGCAGACACAGACACAAACACAGTTTCTTGTTTGTTTGTACTGTGGCACTAATAGTAACAGCACCAATAAAAATTACAAAGGATTTAGAGTAAAGCTTTACTGCAGTTTGTACAAGTTCCAGTGCTGCTTTGTTATCAGCAGAACTTCCTTTCAAGCTAGCAAAAGTTATGTCTTACTGAAGAAGCAATATTTTGAAGTTTTGTGTTTTGCATTTCTCAGAAACTCAGCTGCCAGCTGGATTGAGGTTTCCAGGCCGCAGCACTGTGCGGGCTCAGTGGCTGCCCTGTGCTGCAGCTGCCCTTGGACAGCCCCTGTCCCTTGGGCCAGGGTGGCTGCTGACACCTCCGTGTGACACTCCCACTTCCCTTCCCCTGACACAGGAGGCTGTGTCATGAGGAATTCATATCCTGTGAAATCTTTAGAAATAACTTTGCCTACATTACATGGATGGAGAGGGGCTTTCAGGAGCTGTAGGTGTTGAGATTGCCATGCAGAGAAATATCCCAGTGTCTGTCTACTTGTTTCAATCCTGTCCATTAGTGGCTCAGCAAAATCCTTTCTTTCCAGTTCACTTTCAGACGCTTTGGCTCTCTCTTGCTCCTTCATGTTTCTCTTTTCATAGGAATAAACTGCAGCTGTTCCCTCCTGTCCTAAAGCCAATTGCGCAAGAGACGGGAGCTCACATAAGAGCAAGGAGCCATCTTCCTGCCAGCTGCAGCCTTGTACACCCAAGCAATGCCCTTGTGTGTTCAAACTGCATCTACAGAGCCCTGCAGCCGCAGCATGACTGAGCTGTATCTTCTCTATGTGGGATATCCTGATCTCTTCTATTTATCTTTCTAAGTGTTTTCTGCTGCTCTTAGTGATGGAATGAAAAGATTTTTTTCCTTGTCTTTCTGCTCAGCAGGTGTTCAGTCAGTACCAGTTCACTTTTAAAAAAATCTGTCAAGTCCAGCATTGCTGGATTTGTTTCAGAGCCCTTAACATGCATTTAGCAGACTTTGCAATGATGTTGGCATTCTCTACCAGACATTCTGCTGAGTAGATTTGGAACTTGAGACATGTTGAAATCTAGAATCTAATACAAACATTTTGTGCAACATGAAATAAAGTCTGTGGGTTTCTAGGTTCAGCAAATACATATTAAAACAGATCATACTCTGTTTTAAATAGAATGTGCAACATCAGAAAAATCTAACTCAACACTTAAATGTACTCCTTGCAAGCCTGTATATTTGTCTCCCTGCCTCCTCTGACATCCTGATTTATTCAACATTTCCTTTACATTTGTTTATGTCCAGCTCACCTTTAGGGAGTCCATTAAGCAAACCAAGGATTTTCCATTTGCTAGACTCATTATTGGCTCATTGTTCACAGTAAATAATCAGACCCACTTTTACTGACAGGTTTCTGTACAAGTTTGTGTAATGTTTGAACAGCAGTTAGGTCTTCTCCAGGAGCCCTCAGTTGTAGTGGTTCTTGTTTTATGTAGTTATGTTTCTTATCCCAATAATCTACATTTTTTCAGATATAACATTTACCCAAGCATTAGCTCTCCATTAATATTTCATAGCAGTTGCACCAGTCTCCACTAAAGTAGTACATTTTCCTCTATCAGCTTCAGTATTTTGCCTCTATATAGAATTGTTCTTCACTCCTTTTTGTATTTCCTTTCTGGTAAACATGCACAAGACACTGCCAGTGGGCTTGCTGGTTGTATTAATTTTGCTGGTTCTGATTGCATATTCCTGCAAAACACTAATCTATCTTGTAGTTGGTTTCATATTTTCCAGTTGTGGACATATCTTTGTGTCCATGTCCCTTTCATGTTTCATGATGCTTTTATAACTTCACAACTTCACAGACACTTGCTCATTAGTGTTTCTCTGATATATCTAGCTGATAATAACCCCAACCCTAACTCATGTTTCCTTAGTCAATGTCCACTGTATTTACCTTTTACTTTCTAGCATTTTAAAGTATTTTTAATATTTCCATTAGTCCAGGTTTGATATATTGGTTTAGATCTTTGATTTCAATCAAAATAAAATCTCAATAATGAAATCTGTCAAAGAAGCATGGTGTCATGCCTGATTTTCTAAGTTAATGTAAATCAAGAACCTTCAAAAGAACTTTGCTTCCTTTTGCTGCTTTATTTGGACCTATGTTTCAACAACTTTGCTTTACTTGAGAATTGAGAACTTTGCTTTAATTGAGAATACAGTATTCACTCTAATTCATCCTGGCTTGCAAGCAGACAGTTTAAGATCTGTAGCCCCATGTCCAGGAATAGCAGAGAAATGCTAACTTTTCTAAATCTTCTTTCTCAAAGAATACATCTGCATGCATCTAGACAGCACATCCTTACTTCACTTTTTTCCAGGACTCTACTACAGCATTTCAGCCAAAGTTGATTTTATTTGGGATTTTTTTTTTTAATGGTCCCACATCTCTTTTAATTTGCTTTCTCTCACTTCTGGCCTTTGCTTTGGATATTTACTATTTTCTAAGTATCCCGTCTGGTACTATGCAGTATTTACAATTTTTAAGGAGCCTTTAGCTTGACACACAGCACAAAAAGCTATATACAACTGTCTGCCACATGCCACTGATTTCAGCAGGCTGCTTGAGCAGCCCTGACACACGCCACCACAGCCTCTTCAGTTCTTAAAAGGCAGTGACACTTTCCCTTATGCTGACAGCCTAAAGTTATCCTCTTCAGGACGTGATAGTTACTCAGAAAACCTGCTGAAGTCAACAAGGCACAATTGAAGTACACACTGAAGCTGCTCGGAAACTGAGCATGAGCACTCCCAAAATGGGTTTTGGAGAGAGTGGTTGATCAAGCTAGGAAGCCAAGAAAATTCAGACTTTTTTGTTAGCAGCATTAAAAACAAATCCCCAAGTTACTTTTTTCCCTACTTCCACTCCTCAGCTTTGAAATGAGATGCTAAGGAAGAAAAATTAACATCTACCCTCTCAAGCTGTTGCATTCTTGGGACCACTATTGAGAAGTGACAGGCAAAAGAGGCAAAATTTACCATATAAGACTTTTAATTTCTGTTTTACTTTTGCATCTATAGTGGTTTGTATTGTTACTTGAAAAAGCATAGACAGAAAGTTGCTTAATCAGGTAATTATAACAGGTCTGTGATCATTTTCTTCATAAAAGAAAGTGACAATGGAAAAATTAAATGTGGCAAAATGGAACAACATATACTTTCACTAAAAAAATTCTTTACAAGCTCTCTAGCAGGTATAAAAAACCACACCAAAAAAAAAAAGCATCACCAAAAAACAAGCAAATGTAACAATATATAAATAATATTTCACCCCAGGGAAAGCCTTGAGGTAAAGTCCTGGTCAATAATCCAGTCAATTTTTCATTATTTTTTTTTTAATTTGTAGAGGAGTAGGGACGTGAAGGGAGTTAAACATTTATATATCGCTGATGGTAGACTTCAGAAAAGTTGGATCTGAAGCAAATAAGGCATAATTTGATTTTGAGATGCACTTTGTCAGACAAAGCAGAAGATATTCAGGCCTTAGCCTGAATAGCAGACTTCCCTGCAGTGAAAAGAAGAAATGATTAAGTGGATGAAGATGAGGTCCCAGAGGTGAAAGTTCTTAAGGTTCACAACTGTTCTTTTTTCATATAGCCCCTACATACAAAGAGTTGACTTCAAATTCTGGGGCTCTTTGCTGCAGCTCATCTTGGACATCTCTGAACCGACTCCACAATTTCATAAGCATTAAAGCCAAACCTGGAGTTCTACAATTAAATCATCTTGTTCCACCACTGTGCTGGTCCGAGCCATTTTCATGCCTTTTACCATCTTGATTTGAAGAAGCATTGTCCAATAGAGGTTCCCAAAGTTCATGGCTTTTCTTTTCTTTGTGGTTATAGAGCATTTTAAGGGAATTAGATGCCTAAATATTCTTTTACACTATAGTAGTGTCCTACCAAACATAACTTTACATCTCTGTTAATACCTATTTATTTGCATCTTTCTATTGTCCAGCAACTTGTCATGTGCTTATGTACAAATATAAACCAGCATATTATTTATTTTAAAATGTCAATAAATGCTTAATTCAAAATCAAGTAAATTCAAAGGAAATATTCCTTTTTCTTTCAGTTCAGCATTGGATTTGATACTGATCTACTTTGTTAGGCTTCACCCCACCATTACATTCATTTACAACAGCAGAAATATTGATAGCAAGTACAACAGAGGGAACATGCAACAGCTCACTGTTGCCAGAAGGGATTGTCCTGTAATTTTTAGCCAGAGCCCATGAGAGCACAAGCCTCAGACAATAGGAGGAGCCTTAGTGATACAGGCACAGGACAATTCTGGATGACCTGGAGTAGTAAACACTAAGGAAAATTGTTTGATGGTCTGTTGAAAGCGAATGAAGCCAACCCATCTTGTCGTTGATCAGCAGTGACTTCGATTTATTGATTAAATCAGCCACTTTCTATAACAGTGTTAATTAACTTCATGCATATTGCAAAATCCAAGCTCACAATAGGTTAACAGAGATAACTCTAACCCCTTCTTTTGTTTTACCATACACATGATTGTTTATTGAAAACAGGACCAGCGTTCTCACTGTGATATGAAAGGTTCCCAAAACTTCCATATCTGTTCTCAGAGTAGCTATCTTTTCCCAGAGAACCCAAGGACAGAGTGTTTTGCCTGTTATGGGAAGACTGTCTGAGAACCTTATTGTTTATAAAGTGGTGCTTGAGAGAGCCTAATTGTTTATAGAATCAAGCCTGGGAAATGCTTTACAACTACCTTTTACTTTTCCCTCTGCTGTATACCTTCATGGCCTCTTTCTTTAAGCCATGCTAGAACCAGACTCTCCACAATGGTCAGCATGGGAATGCCACCTTGGAAGTGGAGCAGAACCAGGGGCAGTATGCAGCCATGTCCAACACATGTGAAACCTCCAATGCATGGTGGAACACAGAAGGCAGGACAGGAAGGTGCCATCACAGCCCTGACAAGCTGTGGGATGATGTGAGAAAAGAGAGAAGGATCACTCCCATTCTGGGTTTTCCCACTGTGGATGCAAAGCCTGATCTGCACCTCTGTCCTCCCACAATCTTCCTTCCTTATTTTGTAGACCCCACAATTTTTTCTGCTGCAGCAACTGAACATAGAGTGCTTTCTTTTCCTGTACAGCTGGAGCAAATGGAAATGTAAAGAAAGAACATGTGCCTGTCTGTCTTTTCTACTCCAGCCTTCTCATGTAGAAAGGTGACTGACACCTCAGCAATGAGCCAGGCTAAACTCAGATACAGCAGTATCTTCCTGCTTCCCTCCCACTTCCCTCCTGCCCTCTCCTGCCCTCACTTCTCCCCAGCACTTTGCTCCCAGCCTGTGTTTGTCTCCTTTGGGAGTGGGTTTCAGCTCACCATCTCAGCCAAACAAGGGCCAGCCTAACAAGCTGGATTAGCTCATCATCATAGGGCCAGGTGCATTCCTGCAGCAGCACCAGGAAGAGGAATACCTCCCTAAATAGGGAAGGGACTAAGGGAGGAAGTGACAAGGTGAGGAAGAGCGGAAGAGCAGGATCACAGCTCTCTGTTGCAAACAGCTGTAAGGTCAGCTCAGCCCTTTTCAGCCATTCCACTGTTCTCAGCTCTGAATCCTCCTGACAGCTTTCCAGCACTAAACATATCATTCCTTATCACTTTGTTGCAGCAGGAAGTTTTTAGGAAACTTGATATAGAACAAAAAGCCTATATTTGTAACAGCAAACTTTTAGATATACAGAAAGGAAGAATATTTTTCACCAAGCTTTTACACTAATTACAATTAAAATTTCAATTAGAAAGCTTTCAAAAATTATTTAAGAAATTACACACCAAAACAAAAAAAGTATTTAAGTACTTAAAAGGTTTGGGTTTTGGTTTTTTTCCCAAAACAATATATAACTGTTAGAATTGCTCCTATTGTACCTCAAAACTACAAGCCACTTCATTTGTATCTGTAATAAGTGTCACATTTTCACACCCATAACACTCAAAGGTGTTTTTTAAAGGTTTTTGTAACAACTACCCAATTTACTGCTTAAATTTTGATACCTATATGGTCACAGGCCTTGATCATTTGCCTTGACCAAGGCAAATCCCAAGGTTTATCCCCACCTTCCCTTTGCAGTCAATGGGGCTAAATTGCCATTGGCTCCTAAGGGAACTGTTTTAGAATACAAACATATGCACAGGCAATATTGCTACCATTATAAAATACTAGGCAAAGTACACTTGGTCTCATTAAATGCTTCTTAAGCAGATATTAACTAACAACTACAGTGCTCAGTTTCTCTAGAGAAACTCTAAATTTACTTGAGAACTGTAATCAGGTTTTCTATTCCACAGGCTTCACTCTGAGGTGCTTCTGCAGAGTAACAATAATTTTGATTATTTTTTTTTTAGTGTGAAGGGGTTTGCTTCAATGTCTGTGAACTGGACTAGATATTTTTTGCTCCTTGTAGAATGGTGGTGATAAACACATCTACTGTTGTAATACATAAAAATAATTATTTAGCATTATTGCACATGGCAACAGCTACTGCATTTAATGACCCAGTATTTCCCTTTTCATTCACTGATTACAGCAGCAGTCTGGAAAAGACACTAGTGGTCTTGTAGAGGTGGATATTATTAAAGGAATAAAAAAAATTAAAGAGACATTTCAATTATTCAGATTACATAGAAATGTTTTAATAGGTTGTCTCTGTAAAAAATAGGTCTAGAAATTCAGTTTTAAACATATGAATTCTCTAAGGCTACAGATCTATCTGCCTCTAGACATTGGTCACTACCATTAAGAAATACCCAGTCTGTTGCATGGAGGAGAACATATTCCATTGGATAAAAACTACTGCAGCTGATTCCAGTTAATCTTGGCTGGGGATTTAGGTCCTAGCTGTGTCTTAAGCATGTGTCTTTTCTGAGGCAGAAATGTTAATATAGCACCTAGAGACATTATAGTAGAATTGTGTTATTTATCAGGGAAAACTAGAAGTTGGTCTCTTGCCCTGAGCAGACAGGCAGATGTGAGGTGTTTTCAGGCTGGTATTTGCTAAGATTTTGAAAAAACATAGGGAAAAAATGAGTTATTGCACTGGAATAGTAAATGCGTAGTTGAAAACAGCTGGAACCTCAAGGAGCACAGACCTGCCAAAAGTGAGAGTGTAGGAACAAAAGCATCTCTAGCAAGAGGTTCCAGCAACATTCCACTGCTAAAGGGCCAGAGACACTTGGATGATACTCTTGGTTTTAGTTAGCCTTGTAAGGAGCAGGGATTGGGCTGGATGGTCCCTCTGGGTCCCTTGCAACACGAGCTGTTCTATGATTCTGAACATCACAAATGTTCTATGGTAGAATGAATTAGGGAGCTAATTACTCCTTCTTGGACAAACTGCTGCCGTGTCAGCTGGGGCATGGCCATCATGCCAAGACACTTCTCCCCACAAACATGAAAGCAGAGTTATGCTGAGTCAGGAGATGAGACACTGGAGGAAATATGGAGCCAGACTTAGGTGCTTCTTCAATAGCAAAGGGTTCATCTGCTACTCAGAACCCTTCTGTGGGTTAGGTAGAATGGATCTGGATTTTAATTTTTACAGACTTTGACATGACAACATGGAGGATATAGATGCTCATTGTCTAAGCTGATTGCATTATCATGTGTTTGGAAGAATCTTCTAAAATGAAGGATTCACACCTTTATAACTGAGAGACTTTGTGTTTCGGAAACCCAAGTAATTTATTTATACTACATGGCCATTAGCTAGCAGAAACAAGGAGTCTCACAAATTATTTATTTACTGTATTGAGAAGTCACTGCAACAGATTGTCCCAGTTGTAACTTCCTGTGCCAATTGCAAAACAATTTAAAGGTCTTATGTGTGCTGGGATATCTTAAGTGAATAAGTTCCTTTCTACCACCACTTGGAAGAGATTTCTTTTTTAAGTCAGCAAAAAAAAGGTGACAAAGCTGTTGGTTCTGGGAATTGAATTGCGTTCATGGAGGATTGAACATACTGCATGAAGCTGATTAAAATATAAAAATGCAGGGGGTAAAGCTGTTTTGTGTCTAAAAGAACATGAGGATTTGGAAGCCTTTATTTGTTTTTCTCTTAATCTTAGCTGGAATTTGTGTGATGGATCAAATGTTGAAGTCTGATAGTAGCTAGGTCAATTCAGTTTTGCTCTCTAGCTAATAGTTCTATGGGGTATTCAGTAGGCATATACATAAAACTTGTTTTTCTTGAATGTGTATATTGTGAATGAAAGCCTGAAAGCTGCAGCTTTTTAACTTTTGAGTGATTGAGATATATTTTATCCACATTGTTGGCAGAAGACAAAATTATGACAGATTTGTCTACAACTTGCAAAGAAGATGTAGTCTGCAAAAGTTCTTCAACATTCATATTTTAAGATATTTGAAGTTGCCTGTAAATTTAGGGTGCTGGTAGGAGGGCATGTGGGAGGAATGTCATTCTAGAGATAAAAAGCTTAATCGAAGTCTTTGGACTCTTACTGCTGCAAGTAAGGAATGTTTAGAAGTTCAGTCTGTTCTTTAGGCTCTCATTAATGAGACATTTGGTTAAATGTTTTCCTTTCACTTGAAATAGAAATTCAGAGCTACAAAATGCACCCTATCCCCCGCCTCCTCTCCTCCTCTCCCTCCTCATGAAGTTATTTAGTTTAGTAAATGGATGCTAAACTGGAATGTTCAGTAATTTCCATTCTCTTCAGATTAAGAATTCTTCTGTCTGGGCTGAGATATCATATTCACAGATGCCTTAGCACAGATTAGAAATGAAATAAAAATAGCTGGGAGAGAAAACTCTCTTTGTGAATGGGGAATCACATTCTGCTGCATACCCCAATGTAACAACTGGTTATGCAGGAAGAGTCCCTTAACATATTTTAAAATAAATAGTGGATCCATAATACATTCAGAAGAGGGAACAATTTGTTTTTATCTATTTCAATGCAGCACAAACAACTTCACACACAACCTTTGAGACTGTGAACTCAAAGAGAATTTCTAGAATATAGCCCTTCAAATTTCTTCAGCATTGTGTTTCAGCAAGAAGACTGCTGTAGATAAAGAAGCTCTTTTCTCCTTTTCAAAGAATCAGACAGAGAAAAGCAGAGTTTGGACTATTCCCCACTACCAATTTTTTTTTTTTTCTATTTTGGGGAAGGATGCCATTTGGGTTGGCTGAACCCCTGTGAACATCACAACCAGCCTGGCTGGTGGAACAACTATCTTAGATTAGGATAAATTGAACCCTTACCCCCTGTACATACCCAGGAGTTTCTGTTCCCCCTGAACTCAGCAGGAAGGCAGAACAAACAGTGCTGAGCACATCTGTTCCTGGGAGGTATTGGGGTCCTGGTTTCCCTGGGAGCAGAATGGCACTAAAAGGCTACAGAAAGAAGGTGCAGACCTGAGGACAAGGAAAGGAGACAACAGAGGTGCAGCAACAGCCAGGGGGTTCTGAGAACTGGGACAGGTTTTGCTGGGGCCTCATTTCCAGTGCCTCCAACCCTGCAGGCTCTGCCTGCCATGAAAAGGGAGGAGAAGGGAGGATCTCAAGCAATTAAAGGCATCAAAGTGCCCTGTGGATCTTGCAAGATGTTCTGCTGTGTCCTGTCCATCCGAAAGAGAGTTGTGCCAGATGGTGAGTGATCCTTTCACAGCCCTGCTGAATATGTTATGTCTTGTACAGTAACCCTACACGGGTTGCTGTGAAAGTACCACTTATGGTGGATAACCCCTTCCAAAGCCCACTGGACTTTGGCTCCTGACACTCTTCTACCTCTGTGGTTTCTGTAACACCAGAACAAAACAACCCTCAGCAGGATTCAATCTGCTGTATTGAGGGCTGTACTGTGCTCACAGCAGCTTGCATATAGGGCTAATGCACAAGTATTTCAATTCTTTTCACTTTAAAAAACATTGTATCTCCAGTGGTCAGAAGACTAACAGGACTCAGCTTTCCTGTTAAGTGTAGGGACCTTTCATTCATATAAAATATATTAATAGAGTTCAAATACCCAGTTTCCTCAAAATGAAACAATATATCTATAAAAATCATACTTTTAAGAGAGAATTTTGCTCCTTCAAGGGGCAACAAACAACAATTCTAAAATATAATGATTCTGGGAGTTATCTTGGTACCATAAAAAACTAGACAGTTTCTTTTTTACTTTGGGGAGAAGAAGCTTAAAAGAATCAAGAGCTAAGCACTCACAGTAATACAGAAGTAATAAATAATCCCTTATTTTTAGCCAGAGTCTGTAACATTTAAAAATCAGAATTTTTCAGAATATTAAAAATTACTCTTCTTTCAAGCACGTGTGTGGGAGTTGGGGGAAGTGATCTTTCTTCTGCCACATTTATCTGCTAAGTTCTGACTTTTGAATATCAGCCAATGGAACCACCTCTAGCATGGTCTGAGCTTCACTCCTCCAGCCTTGGAAGCACAGCAAACCATCTGCTACTCCTTGGGAAGTGCTGATGTGTGTGCACATGTGCATATGTGTGACAGAGCGTAGGTGCAGGTGTGTGTGTATATGCATGTGTGTATTTATATGTCACTAATTTTTTACTCTGTAACTTTGCCTTTCTCCAGGTGACTTATCCTAACCCAATCAAGGCAAAAAAAAGTTCTTATTGGTAAAATGTATGCATTTATTTCTAAGTTTTCAGTGTCAAATGGTTTGACTGGCTACTCTGCCTAGGGCATGCAGCATGATGAGTACCTCAGCTGATAAACATTCAAGTGGCTTTTCTGGGACCTCTAGAATGCCCCCATATAGGGGTGGCTGTTTTCAATGTGCCATTCTCCACATCTGGCAATGTACTGTGCCCACCAGCGCAGGGTGTGACCCTTGACAACACTCCCATGTTCCAAGGTCCTCAGGCACAGCCTCCCTATTCAAAATTAACACAGAATGGGTGTGAGGAGTTAAAGAGCACTATTAGGCAGCCCAAGACCACAGAAGGAACTTGCCATAAGATAAGTTACCACAGTGGGAACATGAGGTAAGCAGAGAATGGAAGAATTTGCAGCAGGAGGGCACTGATTCCAGCCTGGCAGAGGCAAGCTCTGGTTAGCACATCCTTAATAACACATCTGAACAAAAGTTCCCACCATGATAAACTGAGTGAAAGGACACAACTACTCAAACACGAATCACTGGCCAAACAAAGACCACCCCAGGTAATCTTCGGTCTCATCTGTGACTGCCAACAACCCCCAAAGCACCTCCAGACTGATTTCTGGGGCTTTCCACCAAAGGACTGCACATGATCCACAGTCTTACCCCAGGCAGTGTAAAATTTCCCCCCAGGGGAGGTATCTGGGCATTCTCCCCTGAACTTGAAGCTATTGAACTCTTTTTCTTGTGGGCTTCCCCCACCCCCAGGAGATCAAGACTGTGACCATCACTTTGACAGACATCAAAATTGCAACAATCTAGGCTCATTATTGCATCCAGGGGTGGTGATACATTGCTTCTCCACTATCTACTCTTATCCTTTCTTACTCTTTCTTTCCTTTCCTTATATATTTTCTTAATTGATCTTTATCTTTTCATATTGCTAACTTACTATAGATGATAACAAATTGGTTACATACTTCCTTTCCATAGCAACAAAATTGTTTTTAAAAAACCCTGCTGTTTACACATATATTTATAAACACTGGTCATTCTAGTCATTTCACTCTAATCCACCCCAAGAGATTGATTAACAAGAGCCTCAGATAGGTTGCCTTCATGAGCAGGTTGTAACAATAGGGGAGACATACATTTCCAGTACTGTGTTTCTTTCCAAAAATACAAGAACATTCTGGGATAGCTTGTCCTAGGAGAAAACTCCCTCTCTTTACAGGCAGAGCACAAAGTGGCCAGTGAATATGCCAGGATGTCTCAATTCATCAGCTGGGTGAGAAGAGAGCTTACTTGGTCTAGAAGGTTGTATACAGCTGTGCTGCTAGTGCCAGACAGATGTCAAAGAACCAATGAAATCTGAAATCAGTGAGGCTGAGGAGAAATGGCTGGAGGGAGAAAGAGGAGAAAACACTTGGTCCCACAGTTAATGCAACAATGGGCTTTCAACAATGAGAAAGAAATAATGTATTGAGGGACACTATTGATCTATGCAAACCAGTGTTTGTCATGGACATTTTTTCATAAAGATCCTTTCTTTTAGGAATTTTCCTCTTCTGGGAAGCTGAGGCCCCAGAAAGAGAATGTAAACAATAATTATCTGCTGATGTGGGATGCAATAGGTGCACCTGTGATTGGCTCATGTTCCATGTTTACAATTAAGGGCCAATCACAGGACCAAGCTCTCTGGAACAGATTCACAGAGAGCTCTCTTGTTTTTAGATTCCTATTCTATTCTTAGCTAAGCAGCTTCTGAACTTTTCTCTCTATTCCTATTAGTATAGTCATAATGTATTATATATCATATATTAATAAACCCAGCCTTCTGATCATGAAGCAAGATTCTCGTCTATCTCTCTCACCCTGAGGAACCCTCAAGAGTCATGTAACAAGTGTTACCTCTCACACTTTCAGAGTTTCCCCCAAAGGCTGGCCAGCCTCTGCTGTCCAATCCTCTTCCCAATATGCATAATTGCTGGACATGGGATGTTAGAGAGCGCACCACTAATGTACTTTTAGTACCTGCTTAAGGATGTGTTTTCTATGAATTTGTATTCTATGAATTCTTTTTTTTTGCATCCTTAGGAATCTGCTGATACTTGTCACCTCCACAGGCTCCTGAAAACAGCACAATGTCTGGTTGGATGCCAGACACCAGCTATGTACACCAGGGATCAATGCTAGTGCCAATATTGTTTAATATATTTATTAGTGATCTGGATAATGCACTCCCAGCAGTTTTGCAGATGATAATGCTGGGAAGAACCAGATGGCTGTGCTGCCACTTAGAGGCACCTTGACAGGCAGAAAATGCTAACTTCTGTGCCTGGATAAAATGCACCAGTATATGTTGGGGCCACTCCGCTGGAGACACCTTGTCACAAAAAGACCTGGGGATCCAGAATTGAGCCCTTGCAGAAGCAGCTTCCTGGGCTGCTTTGAGAATAACACTGCAATCAGGCTAAAAGTGGTTGTTGTTCTCCTCTGCTCAGCACTGGTGAGACACACCTGCAGTGTTGTGTCCAGTTTTGGGTACCTGTGCAAGAGGGACATGGACATACTGGAACGAGTACAGCCAAGGGTTGTGCAAATGGCTGAGGCTGGAGCATGTCTCATACAAGGAGAGGCTGATGGACCTGTGCCTATTCAGCCTGTTGAAGAGAAGGCTTTTGGGGGAGGGCTCTTCACCATCTGAATAAATACCTGACAATGCTAAGCAAAGATGGTGGAGCCAGACTCTTCTCAGTGGTTCCCAGTGACAAGGCAAGAGGCAATGGGCACAAACTGAAATAAAAGAAATTGCATTTAGGCATAGGAAAAAAGGATTTCAGTATGAGAGTGATTAAGCACTGGCATACATTTCCCAGAGAATTTGTAGAATCAATGGAGATAATCAACCCATATGGACACAGCCCTGAGCATCTGGCTCTAGGTGGCCCTGCTCTGAGTGGGAAGTTGGGCTAGATGATCTCTAGAGGGCCCTTCTAACCTCAGCAATTTGATGAGATATTCTGTGAAGTCTGCAAACCATGTATTTGGAGAAGTGCTTTCTTTCTTTTTTACTGATCTTTAGTTTTGTTGAGTCCAGCCTAAATATGGTCTCGTAAAATTGGGTGAATTTCTGTATTCCCTATATTCATTTTCTCCTTGGAAACTCCTATTTTTTTTCAGTTTCTCTGCATAAACCATTATCCCACCATCTTAATTTTATTTGCCCTTCTCTGTAGCTTCTCTAACTCTACCATGTCCTTCCTGAGATGCAGAGACTAGAACTGCACACAGCACTGAAGATGGGAGTGCACTAAGGTTTTATATCACGGCAAAAAGCTGATGTCTCTTGTTTTCAATACCATTTCTGCTGATGTCCAATATTTTTGTTGGCTTTTTTAGCTGCTGCTGCAAATTGAGACAATGATTTCAGAGATCTGTCAACGATGATTCCTAGGTCTCTTTCCTGAACTGTAGCTGCAAAAAACAGCTGTATTTCTCCATCTGCCCATTCTATTGGGGGTACAACAGTAGAGACAGAGAAGCTGAGGGAAGGCAAAAGTAGGTCTGGTTGAATGTGTAGCAGTTTTCTTGCACTTGTTGCCTACTAGCACACATCTGTCTGTGCTAGGACCTTTGCCTACAGCTGCCAGAACACACGGATGGAGGAACACCTCTGTAAGTCATAATCTGCAGCACCATCTCCCAACTCCTCTGCCTTCTTTGCTTGAAGTTCACTTGCAGCTGCCCCTGTGGAACAGCACTACCACCTGATTTCTTCATATTCTCTCACCTCTATTCACCTGGTGGTAACACAGCCTGCCCCTCTGTTTTATTATTCTTGGAGTTGCAGGGGTTTTTTCTTTTTTGTTTCTTATGATAATTATAAAGGAAAATCTTCACCATAGCTTGCATAAGGCAATTTCATTATTAGCTTTCCATTACTGCCAAGGAAAGCATCTTAATTTAGCAGCTGTCTGTTACTGAGACTACTACTTGACAGCAGGGCTGATATAAATATTTATTGAACTTGCAAGGGGAAAACATCTACCAAGGAGGATGGAGTAGGATGGAGTATTCAAATTGGTGGAAAATTAACATCTGTCTCACTCACCTGCTTCTCCTATTGACTGCATTACAGGGGATACATCCTCAGAAATTAGTTCAGAAATGCTAAAATGATTGCCACAAGTGCCATAAGTTGAAACCTCAGCTAACAAAAAACAATATTGTATTCAATGCCCAGCCATGCTTTACAGGGATTCTTATCTAACTACCTTGAAAATGGCTAAATTACATGGTGCAGGCAACTTCAACTTTTGCACTTTATGTAATCACTGTATTTGCTACTCCTGCCACCCAATCTTTTCTAAATTTTAAACTTGTGCTGTCAAAAGGCAAAATAAACACTAGACAGGCCATCTTTAAAGTGAGAGAAGTGCTGAATGGGCTAGCATCCAACGAACTAAGATTATAGGAATCTGTACAGCAGGAAAAAAATATATGAGCAGAGTTGGACTTTCCCCGGTGAAAGGAAAGCATCCATTAAATCCTCCACTGTGCTTCAGAGTAATAGCCACAAAAAGTCCCATTTCCCCTTTCCCTGGGCATTCATTTAATATAAGAACTTTCCAAAAGTGCATCTTCTTTAGTTGTTTCAGCCCGTACCAGTCTTCATAGCAAAATGCCTGTATACCTGATTGAAGGGACTAAATCCTTCCTTACAGACTGCAACACTTGTGGCATCTGATAAACTGATACCAGTAGGGCCCCCTCCCTACTAAACTGTATTGTTTTCAGCCTAGAGAATACCCCTCAGGGTTCACATCTGGATATCTATTATATCTAATCTGAAAAATCACACACACTAGAGCAATCCACCAAAAGGAGGGATATGCTCAGACAGCCCTTGAGTACAGCTCTAAGGCTAAAACTCAAAAACCCTGAATAGTCCCTCATACAGCTGACATCTTTTTCTGGTGAAACTTAAATTTCCTGTTTCTACATGAAGACAGAGCCATCATCACCTTAATAAAACTCTGCCCATGTCACAGACCGTCTGAGAAGCCTGTGCTTGGTGACCTTGCTTGAGCAGGAGTGTCAGACAAAAGGTCCCCTCCAACCTCAACCTTTTTGGGTTTCTGTGTTATCAGAGCCCAAGAAGGATCCTCAGAGCCACTGCCTGAGTAAGGTAGATTTCTAAATGTTATTCAGTAGGTTTTCCCTAAGCAGACATAAGAGCTGCTGGTGACTCTTAATGCTGTATGCAAAAGAGATCTGCACAGGAAATGCCGGGAAGGACATTGGCTCAGCTTTACCAAGCAGGTCAGTGTTTTATGGGACTTCCTTAGAACATGACAGATTTTATCTTCCCTCAGCCAAAGGTTCATACCTCCAATTTTAACATAGCAGAATCAGTAATTGAGCAGAAATGCAGTTCCTACCCTTCCCTGCAGCATGGAGCTGTGCTGTGGGAAGAAAGACAAGGGTCATTGCATGAAAGAAAGGAAGTGCAGGAAACCACTGAGCATCAGTGGCTGGACTCCTGGTCTGTGAGAAAGATATTAGGAAAGAGATATCTTGTTTTTATTTCTGTTCTTAGCCTTCCCTATGCATTCTGCCTAAACAATCACAAGAATGGATAAACAGTCCTGACACTGGACCAGAAAAATAAAGGCTTTACCTCATAAACAAAGCTTCTCCAGCTGCCAATTTTCCAAACAAAAGCAAGGCATCCTCTTCTCCTTTTTGAAAAGAAAGGTTAATAAAATACTTTCAGGCATGAACCTTCATTTAACCCCATACTACCTCTACACACTCATGGGATTTAGTGCCCAAGATAATTTCAGACGTACTCGTATAGGTACTCAGTTACACCCTCTGTTTTATATTACAATTCTGGGACTGTCACATTTCTCCCAATGCCTTGCAGGCACCAGAGGTACCTCATTTGCAGCTACATGTACCAAAATGACAGCACCCAACTGAGCATCACAACACTATATGCTGCTGCATACCACCAAGAAAATTACAAGGTCAAGGTTCTAATCTTCACAGTTTTCCAGCTGCAACACTATCAGACTTAACTATTCCTTTATGTACTTGTAAAAATATGATACAAATAAAACAATTAAGGATTACGGTATTTAAGTTTTTTATCAAATGCAGAAACTTCAAACCCCTCAGAATTTCATTGGGGCATTTCTGTATTTTACAAGTTTCTGTTGATATGTGGATTTAAGAATGGTGGTGGGGGACACAATTCCCCCCAAACTAAAGCAGCAATAGTTTATATAGCCACAAAAGCTCAATTTATTCTAATATGTAAAATGTATATTATTTACTCTCTAATCTACAGCCATTATAAAACACTTAAGGAATTCTCATCCAGTTATCCCTTCTGATCACTGATTTGAATAAACATGCCTAACACTATAATTTTGAAGATACTGAATCTTGCCTAGTGTGTATCTGACTGCCCTTAGACTATTCATTTTAATGCTTTTTAAAGACTACATAATATTATAGTCAAAGCCCACAAAGACCCATAATGCTGTCCACATTCTCTCTGAGCTGGCACTATAATCTCCATGTGAGCTCATTTGTGTACAACTGAGTATAACACTAAAGACTTTTTAAAGTCTTGCTACAAAAAGAATCAGTCCCTGTTTTATCTGCAAAACTTGAGACTCCTCAATAGAAGCCCTGGTAACAAAGATGGCTCTGGCTGAGATGTAAAAGATAAGCAACGAGACTGCAGCTGCTCTCCAGTTCCCAGGGTAATTTGGGGGAAGGAACTGTGGCCTCCTGTTTCTCTCCATGTAGTATCATACCTGTGTAATGACAGGTCAGACACTGAGGTGTTTGAGAAATACAGATCTATTTGTTAAATTATCAAATGTTCTTTGAATAATGGGAAAAATTCAATACACCTTCCTGCTGAAGCTGGGGAGAATAGAAAGCACTGATGCTTCTACAGCATGACACACCTCTAACCTCACTGAACTGTAGAACACATATATATAAACCTCAGCTATAAAAATAGGCAGCAGTAAAATCCTTACCCTAAATCAAACTCTCTGAGATTGCTGAGTGAAGTATGAGTCTTTCACACACAAGGACCATGCAGGCTTCTAGGTAAGGCAGGCAAAAGAGAAGCTGATGTCATTAGAAAAAAATATATAGGACTTATTTGACTTACATTCATCATTTTCATTTAAAGATGGATTTGATTGCCTCTGAACCCTCAAGATACTTGAAAATGGGACGAAGTTTTTGCTCAAAACCCATTCATAAGTGAAATATTGGCTAAATTAGGAGGCTGTGTTAAAGGCAAGAGAAAAAAGACGCTCACACACAGGATTTGTGAAGGAAAGGTGAGAAGAGAAGAAAAGAAGAGAAGATTATTTTTCCAGTTATTATAGGACATGATGCTTTACCATGGAAAGATACATCTTGCAAAGCTTGTCTCTGTATACGTTTTGTTTTTTTAATAAAATGTTAATTCAGAGCTTCTTGTCTCAGGATCACAGTCCTGATGTAAGTAAGAATAAAGATTCTAGGAACAATTGCTAAAATATACATTATTTGAGAGCACTCTGCATGCTTAATTCTTGCTCCCTAACATTTTGAATGTTAAGGATGAGACTATTGATTTTACCACCCTCCCGATGTGGAAGGCATTTTCTGTATCTCTGCACATTGCACTACAAACAGAGTATTTGAGTTAAGCAGAACTTCGGCTTTTCCTGCCTCTTTCTCAGCATGCAATCTTAAGTCCAGAGATTTGATTTCCTCAAAAATGGGATAATTTCAAGAACTTCCTATTCCTAACACAGATAAAACACAATTGCTTCATAAATCCTGCTAATCTAATTCTTACTTAAAGCCAATGGGATTCTCTTCATTGACTCAAATGGGAATTGAAGCAAATCTAGTGAAACTGGTACATCTATTGTCTGGCTCTGTTAGGACTAAAATTGCCTTTTAAAATATTGTGGAGTTTTTTTGAGACTTTTCTTTCAACTTATCTTGCAAATATGAAACCATATTTTCATTAAGTTTCCTAAACACATTGAGCAGCAGCTTTTGGGTTTGGAAGTCAAGGAGGGTGCAGGGGAATGTGCCATCCCTGTCAGCTGTTTTGCCATGAACTCTGGTCACCTAAGTTTTTTCATAGAAATCTTCTTAATAAAGCTCATTGACACTGTTCTGGGGGGAAAGAAAAGGTTCATAATCCAAGGTCTGAATTTGCATAGATACATGTACAAATCCAGCCTATCACTGTATGTGCTACAGGCAGTTGTCCTGATGAGAACTGAAATATGGCACATAACCCCCACCAGGAAGGACCATACAATTTTAATTGATGTAATCATGTAGTGTATTTCTATTTCATCAATAATTCTAAGTGGTTTTGAATAGTTTTCCTACTTATTGTTCAAAAATTTTAGTGAATAGGAAAGCAAAATTTCAGCAACTACTTTATATTCATATTTCCTTTGTTTTGAATGATGATGTGGAACACTGATGGGATTTGTCCAGTGATTGTGTAAAGAGATAAGATATGTGGGGTGAGTATCTGTTCTCTGAATTGTTTCTCTGTAATTTCTGTAGCAAAAGATACTGGTTTACTTTTAAGTGGTTGAGGAAGTTTCATCATTTTTTCTTTACTTGTGCAAAACATAGCTTCAGTTATTTCATTAGCCAAATAAATTTGTGCATAGCTTTTATTTTAGTCATTTTCTTTAACATTTCCCAACTTTTGTGCCTAAATTACAAAGGTGCTATTGTACATCAGAACTTGGTGCCACCAGAACTTGGTGTGAAATATTTGACAACACTGGCACCCAGTATGTTACACAGTTATTGACCACAAGATTAAGCACTATCATAGAAAAATGCTTAAAAGCTTAACATTTCAGTCAAAATAAGCCTTTTAAAGTCTATATGGTTATACTGTTCATATCTTCACATCAAACTTTTCCTAACAATTTAAGCTGCAACTCAGGCAATGAAACAAGAGTGGAGCTGGAATTATGGTGTACACAACACTGCCCTAGATGGTTACCCTTAGGAAGGATATCTTTCCATTGGGATCCTCTCTGATTTTGAAAGATTTATTATTTTCTGTGTCAGGTTGTACTGGGAATATGGCTGCCTAATAATATTCTGAGATATCATGTTTCTATCCTCATTTTGATGCCCAGAAATTACAGGAACAAACTGAAAATGAAGAAAACAAATCTAATGGGAAGAAAAAGATAGTGCTTCTGAAACCCCAAAGAAAACTGAGTTCTATTTTCTTTCAATAGTTGCATAGAAAATCAACTTATTCAAAATATTATTGCTACTGAGGGAGGCATTTTTAACATAAATGTAGAATTATGTTTTCAACAGTCTTCAAGTTATGTTAATTATGAACTCTTTACTTGAATACCAGCAGTCTTCTGAAGTGGAAGTCAGTACATCAGTACATCATCCAAAACTCCTCAATGCAAGTCTGGAAATGTACCCAGTGAAAGCTGAGGTCCAATGAAAACCCAAAACTGCAGTACTGGAGAGCAGCCCACCTTGGAGCTTTAGGTGACAAAAGCTGTTCTCAGCGATTGCCTGCAGAAATGACAGCCAGAAAAAGGAGTCTATTTCTATAGTCTGTCACTCTTGACATCCACAGGACCAAAGTCCTGTTTTGTAGAAAATACAAATTTCCCCCTACTGGGGAGCCCAGTCACATTCACCCAATATTTGAGCTTTGCCAGTCACAGAGCCAGTCCCAAACTTTAGGACTTTAGGAATAACACCCTGGATAACTAGGTTAGGATAAGGTTACTAAAAATATTTGGTGAAACTTGTCAAAGTGCAAGTCTTATTTCAGTATTTTTGTATCATCTAAGGCTTGAGTCAAGAGCAGTAAGTTCTCGCTGAATCCACTTCATATGTGGTCTTGAACTGTGATGGGATCAGGAAGATCTCATCTGTCACAGTGTTGCAATAAACTAAAAAGGAGTTATTCTTACTAAAGCTGCTGGTGATGTCAAGACAAGAAAGGTGATGTGTATTCCAAACTCATGTTGCTTTCAGATTATAGGATATGTACTCAGAAATTCCCTTTCATAGGAATGTGAGTCAACTGATGAAAGCAGCCTTTGCTGCAGCCTTTTTTCTGATTTTCAGGATTAGCAATCTCATTCTTCAGGTTGCAGAGCAGCAGCTCCAGACGTGCATTGGAATGTCTGAATGGACAATTCATGCAATAAGCATTGTCACTATAATTGTCACTATGTGCTCAGAAAACAACCAGCAGAAAGAGAGTCAGGGTCACATTGAATGAATGTTGATGCACACTTGTCCTCTGAAAGCTGATAAAGCCTTTTTTAGGTAAACAATCTTCAATTCCAGGATCAAACATAAGCTTGGGATCAGTTTGACAAGTGCATGATCACATTGGCCATGAGAGTTATTTGTGTTTTGCTATGGATTCTTGTAGGACTGTTTCAGAGCACCTGAGATGTCTGGACCCTAGAAGGTTTGAGTTTGAATTCTTCAGTGCTGGGAGTGAGATTCCACTAGGATATAAACTTCCCAAGCACATCCCTTGGCATTGCTGCAAATACAAAGAGTAAATTTCATTTCTGAATATGCAGGCACTCCAAATCTGCAGCTGACCCAGATGAATTACACTTGAGTGGAGACCCAAGGAATCTGTCTGTGAGTCAGCAGAGAGCACACCATGGATTAACTGCTTCTGAAACCACCAAGGAATGGCCCTCTGTGAGTAATTGAGCTTTGGATTTAAAACATGGGAAGAGTTTCAAAATTATGCATAGTGGAATGAATTTATGAGGCTGTGCAGCATAAATTTGTGATATATGGAAACAGATTGTCAAAAGGTATAAACACAGTTTTATACTTGCTTGCAATTATGGTATATCTATCTCTATTCACTTGCTTCCCATCCCTAGTGCCCCTATTCTCACCAGTGGGAATGACTGTCCCACAGAATGTGATGTGGGCTAGACAGTTCTGTTTCAATTCTTCATCAAAGCCCATACTGACTCAATGTCTGGAGAAGATTAAGTCTTGAAAAAAAAAAATTCTAGCCTTCACCATCAGACATTCTTTTAAACCTTAGCAGTAGAATGCACTTTCACATTATCTGGAGATCTAAAATTTATTTCTGTTAGCTTATATTTTTCATCTCTTTTCCCTCTCCCTATGATACCAGCACAATGAGCTACGAAATTTCCATATTCAGAAAGACAAGACTAATTTTTCTAGAATTGCTCTGTCTTTTCTCAAGGGTAAATGAGATAGTCTTAGCTGATGGACCACAGGTAGATTCATTCAGTCTAATTTCAGATATTTAATTGAAGTGCCTAGTGGAGGTTGCTGGTTGCTCCAAACTTCTTATATAAATTTCTCAACTTGTTGTAGCTGAGAACAGGAATATCTTTGAGGGTGTTTATATTCCAACTTCGATTTCTTACATTTCCCACCAACTTGAGAAACACTGAAATTACTACAGTTATGCTGGTTGAATCCAGACCACCTAGCAGCAGAGAAATGTGAGACTTTAGGAGAATACTCTTGATAACCTCAATCCCAGCTCTGAAGGCTATGTCCTTGTACAGGCTGAAGAGGGAGTTCTGCCACAAATCACTGATTCACGGCTGGACACTTGTAACCATGCACTGACATCTAACCACCACCACTCTGAGTGTGATTTAGACATTTGTTGCCCAGCTGCTTTGTTACAGTCATAAAGCTAAAGTCCTTCACTTAAATCCATTTCTGAGTCTGTCACTTATTCTCCTCAGTGTTTTGATCAATAGCTCAGAGCTCTTCAATACCATCTCACTGTATATAAGAGTTTGGAATTATATCCACGTTTTGGCTGTCAAAGTGTAAAATACAAACTCATATCCAGGAAACATAATACTTTCCAGAAAATTATTAATATCTCCAGTACATAAAATCCCTGCACACTCCAAGGTGCACAGCAGCTTTTTCTGATTTCCCAGTATCCTACACTGCTAAATGCACTTACTGACATTATCAGAAATTGAGGGTACTAAAATACTACATAAGTAAACAGTGCTCAAATTTTGAAAAATTATGGGGATTTCATAGACAGATTAAAGACTTACAAGAAGATTCATTTAGTCATTCTTGCACAAAATGGATGCAATTTGGGTAAGAGAAGTAGGTTTTCTGCTACTGGTTGCTCTGTCTGTTTCTGCAGTTCTTTAAGCCTGAGAATTTCATGTAGTTCATTATCCATTAGTGTTACGCCTTTTCCAAATGACCTTTAATTTTTTTTACTTCTTTTTCATGCTTTATTTTAAGGTTCTGTGGAAATGCATTGAGTATATGCTTCATCTACATGAGTTGTAGTTCTCCAAAATATTTTTTCCTTAAGTCTAAAAAGGTCATATCTTTCTGCAAACTTAGGGAGTGCCTTTGATCCCAGCATGACTGTATGGATATCTATGCAAAACACAGCTATGATCTCTCTGTTTGTATCATTTGCTGCATGTAGAGGAGCACCAAAAGTGACAGAAATTGGAAAGAGCAGCTATTCTCCGACACTCCTCTTTGATTTCTGATAGTCTAGGACACACCTCCACACTAATTTATTTCAAGGGAACCCTAAAACTGAAGAGACACACATGCTTATTTTGATTTCATTGTGGCACACATTGGAGAATTACATCTTGCAAAAAGGAAGGCTCTATTAAAATTTCATTTTGAGATTAATGCTAAAAAGCTCTAAAATAAAACATAAATAATGAGGAACCAATTAAAATTATTTTGAAATTATTAATTTTAAAATGTTTACCTAGAACACGTGGCATATGAAATCATTCTCTGTGGCTGTGTCTCTCCTCCCCTCCCATTCAGTCATTTTCCTGCCTATTGCTTAATTATAACTAGATTTGACAAAGGGGCAAAGGTCTCTGAGGTATTTTCTTCCAAATTGCCTCATGAAAGCAGTCTATCAAAAAGAAGCTTGAGGCAAAGCCTGAGGTGTGCACTCACATCTTATTAGACACTGGAGAATTGACCCAGAGCCCAGAGCAAGCATCTCTTCTTTAGCGCTCACAAGCTATTTGTTCATCCCTTGTATCCTTGTTTAAATAATTGGTCTCTTTTGCTTTGTAAATATCAAGGCTCCATAGAGCTGCTAAGTTGAAACCCCCAGGGTGAGATCCAGGCTCTGGTGGAGTCTATCAGCATTTTACTATTGACTCTCCTGGGGTCAGGATACGACCAAAGACTTTTCGGTCTAAATGGACAAGGCAGATAAAAAAGGTGAGAGGGCAGATCAATACATCAAATAAAATATTCTCTTCAAATTATTCTTTCAGTTTTAATATATATACACAATGTCACCATAGCTTTGCCATGTCTGAGCAAAGAGAAGTATCAAAGACATCAGTGATTCAAAACTGCCCAAAAGGAAGGCAAGGAAGCATTTATAGGGATTTCACTTTGACTTCTTTTCACCACATCTTTTCAGTGGGTGCTGAAAACAAAACTGGTGATGATGAATTTTCAAAGGGTGCCCTCCTTGTACACTGAAGCACAGGGACCAGCTCACTCAGGGGTGCTCAGCCAAGGTTAGAGCTACCCCACTGACAACGTTTCTACCACCCACAAGTCTGAGACCTCTGGTGAGGAGGAACCCCCTTTACCAGCAATGCACACATCAAATGACCCAGAACCTCTGCTGTCTGAGCCCATGAGACAGCAACGTGGCCCCCTGAGGAGAGGTTGCTGCAGTCCTCAATATTCAGAAATTATATTTGAATGTTGGCCTGTGGAAATCCTAGAAGTGGCAGCTTCTACTTCTGAAAAAGTACAGCCCCTCTTACTTACTACCTATAGCAAACCTGCTTCACTTCATGCAATACATACATCATGAACTCCAGCTGGCATATTTTTATAAAATGTTTTATTTTTATATGAATATTTTATAGAGAAACATTATGCAAGGAGAGTGTGGTATCCAAAATTCCTCAATAAATACTTGCATCAATTGCATAGTGCTCCTAGGCAACAATAAGAAAAGTGAGGGAAAGCACAAAGTTTCAGTCTACTTTTTATTGATTTTAGCTCTCTCATTCACTGTGTGTTAAATATCACAACACAAAATCCATTTTACCAGATGCAAGTGACAATTACGCTTTTACTTTTCTAGGCTGTAATGGAAAATTGTCTCATTTAGCCATTGTCAGATTTTTAAAATGATTTCTGACTGCAAAACTGATGCAATATAAGTGTTTACTCAGTTTGCCTGAAACAAGCTGCATCAATTTAAGTTTTGATGTTAACTCCTGATTTCTTGACAAGGTGCACTCTTGTGCCAGCTTGCTCACTTAAGTATTGAGACATTCTGTGCAGAGAAAATACAGAACAGTATGTAAAAAATCTTTCCTGCCCCTTTCCAGTCCTAAAAAGAAAGTAGCAAAGGGACATTACTATGAATTCTGTCAAAATAATTGGATTTAAAAGCAAAAAACTCAACAGATTCTTATACCATTGTAAACAGGACAAATGTTGTGCCCAAAACATGAGGGAAAACACTGCAACAGCTCTTTAAATGTGAGGTGACTTACTGAATCTGCATCTTCAATGTTTTGCAGTCTGTGTATTGTGGAATTCTGACAGCATGTACATGAAAATGTGTATATGAAATCTGATTATTCATATTCAAATTATTCTTTTACTATAGAAAAGAAAGTGGAGCACTGCCAAGTGCTTTTATAAAATAGAGTGAGAAATTAAAAACCTCAAATTTTTCAAGACATTTGAATGCAGAAAGTGTTAGGTTTACAGTTGAACTTCATTATCTTATAGGTATTTTCCAACTTAAGTGATTCTATAATTGGAGACATGGTTTAGTGGTAGAGTTGGCAGTGTTAGGTTTACTTTTGGATTATGATCTTAAAGGTCTTTCTCAACCTAAATGATTCTATGAATTTATACTAATTACTCTAAGTGATAAACAAAGCTAATGGTCCATGAATATGGCCTTTCATGTAACAGAATTTATGATTTCTAAATAGAAGAGGTGAGTCAATGCATGTGGATTTAGTACTGAAAAAATCTGAGCAGCCTGTTCTTACACCCTCAATATTTTTCTACTGCTACCATAATTGACAGTATGCCAACAGGTGCCTACAGAGTGCAGGCACATTTATGACTGTAAAATAGGAAATCTTGAAGGAAAAACTAGAGATTTATGGACTGGTATAACAAATGAGGCTAGGTGCTCAGTGGGTACTCTCATATCAGTGCTGAGAACACATGCTCAGATCATGGCATAAAGCACGGGGTAAAATACATCTCTACATGCCCAAATTATCACAGGCTTTGCAACTCTGGGTGGGTGCACAGAAGAGAGACTGAGACAGCAGGACTAAAGCAGGTCTGCACTGAGGTGCCTTGGCAGATAAGGCTGTTCACATGAGCTGCTAGAGATAACTCCTATTCCTGCTTTTGGGCAAGTACATTGTGATGGTGTTCACAGGGGTTTTCGAATGAGGGAAGAGACGAGAATGTTGACTCCATATTTCATAAGGCTTGATTTATTATTTTATTATATATATTACATTAAAACTACACTAAAAGAATAGAAGAAAAGGTTTCATCTCAGAGTGCTAGCTAAGCTTAGAAAGGAATGAACAACAAAGGTTTTTGGCTCAGACAGAGAGAGAGCCAGCTGTGCCGTGATTGGCCATTAACTGCAAATGAGCGCATGGGACCAATCACAGATGCACCTGTTTCATTCCACAGCTGCACACAATCATTGTTTACATTTTTTCCCTGAGGCCTCACAGCTTCTCAGGAGGAAAAAAAAACCCAAGGAAGGATTTTCATGAAAAGATGTCTGCGACAGCACATCAATCAGCATTTCCCTTATTTAGGAAGAAAGAACGGTAATCATAATGTCTTGGGAAAGGAGACAAGAGATCCCACCCTGAAACACATCCCAGAGCCACCTGAGGTTACTGTGGGATGCCATGAGAAGGTAGAAGTCTGGACTTCCCTGCCTAGCACTACAGCCAGCCACCAAATTTTAAAAATGAAGTGGATGTTGCCCCCACACCTCTCAAAATCAGTTACCCATGAGCACTCTTCAAGGGAGAGTAAATGAGGAACAGGTGGCAAATGGGATTGGGAAACAAGAATATGCAATACTGGTAACCACAAGTCAGTAGGACTGACACCACATGCTGAAATTAAGTTAGAATATCTTTTAAGAGCTTTGCTTGTTGTGCTTCTCATTTAATCTTGAAACACATTAAAAGGATTTTGAAGCATAGTAACTAGTCACTGGCAAGTGACACTTGTCTTTCTGCTGTTGTAAAAGGTATCATTAGAATTTCAGTTTTGTGAGATTAACTTACTTCTTCTGGAGTCCTTGCTTCTGATAAATGCTTTGCTGCCAGTTTCAGTTTTCTGCCATACGGGCCTGAGAACACTTGCTGTAGTCTGGGAACCCCCTGTAGAAAGCCTCCATATTAAGAGCATAAAGATAGCTCTAGTCAATTTTCCACCTTGGTTCACAGAGATATTTAAATGTTGGCAGTTTTTATTAACATAATGCCCCATTTATTTATTTGCATTCCTCCTTAGTTCAGCAAAAAAAGGATTAAAAATTAGTTCTCTTTTCATTTTACAGCAGCCAGGGATCAGAGCTTGCTTTGAGTTGAAATTGCCTTAAAAGTCCTCCTTCTCTCAATGAGAGCAGTGCTTGTAACTGCTGGTGATATTTCAGGACTTAATAAGCACAAGACTGTGGCATGACCTAACTGATGAGATAAATTTGGAGCATTATAAAATATTAATATTCCTGCCAAAGTTCAGCTCACTGACCTCCTCTATACACTGGTGAGCTCACCTGCTGAAAGGGCAAGAGCTCAAAGCCTTGACATGTCTTTCTTTTGACAAAATAAATAACATTTCTGTGTTCCATGAAAAAAGCAAATGAACACAGGAAGAGAAATACTGACACATGCTTCTCACCAAGCAATTTCTGAAATATATTCTAGGTCTCTTCTAACCAACAGCTGAGCTCTGCTATGAAAACTCCAGGCCTCTTTCCCTTTAGCAGGATTTTTCCTCGAGCAAAGAAAATTGCTTTTAATCCTGCTTAACACAGATTTTTGCATGGAGCTGCTTGTGCAAACTTGGAGAAATAGATTCTCATTCCCAGCCTGGAGGCCTGTGCCCTCATAGTACTGCAAGGGCTTGAAGCTGCCTGGTCTCTGTCACCTTCGTGACTGGTGACATCTCAGAGCAGAACCTGATCATGCAGACCCCACACTCGGCAGAGCAATTTTGGCACTCACCCAATCTTCCAACCATCAGCACTCTCTAGAATACTGAAAAGGCCTAGGATACTCAATAGTACTTAAAATTCTTTTTAATTTAATGTTTTGAGCTTTCTGGGCTGTAGCAATTTCTACTTTTAGCTTTCTGATTTAAACTCTCCCCTGAAACAACAGCCCATGAACTTACTTAGTTTTAAATTCATTTCTGTAGGGAAAGAATGGCAATTTTTGAAGCATTTGACCTAAGTCACTCTCCATTTCCTGAATATTCTTACTTATGATTTTCTTCCTATATTAAATAAATTTTTAACGAACCTCTCTACTTAATTTAAGCAAAAGTTTTCTCAGTTCTTTTCCTGACTTTCTTTAATAACTCATCTATCATATAAAATAGTAGATCACTTCTGGTAATTTTAAAAGACTGCAATATGTGTGATCTTTATATTAAACAGTTCATTTGGATATCAGGGTCAATATAACTGAATTTCATTTCAATATCAAGGGCAACTTAAGTAATTTTCTTATTGACAATGATAAAAAATGTTCCTCTATTCTGAGACTCAAACTGAAGGAAGCAGATATTACTTCAGATGCTGAATTCATCTGAATGTTGATACAATATGGAATAAGGTGAAGTATACTCAGGAAATGTAATACTTCGTAATAATATTTTGATTGTATTATAATGCACAAATTTCAAGATAGAATTCATATCTTCTTTTTCACAGCATCCCCATTTGTGATACCTCATTCTTAAGTAACTATGCCCACAGGCATAAGGAAGAGCAGAAATGGAAGGGTTACTTTCCAGAGACTGTGCCAGAAGAAAGCTGTTTCAATGTGAAATGAACTTCGCTGCACAAGAAACTTGTTCCTTTCCAACCCAGAGTCATGTAAGAGGTAGATTCTTACCCCTTAAAGCACAAAGAGAGGTCACTAATCTCTGGTGACTAGAAAGATACTCAGAAAAGAGGGGCCAGCTCCCTCAGCTTTAGTGTGCGCATCCCATCAGGTCCCATGAATTTGTGGGTGTCAAATTTGTCTAAATTATCTCTAACCTGATTCTCCTGAACCAAGGAAAATTCTTCCTTTCTTTAGACTTTCTCTCTTGGCTCCAGGGTCTGGGGTTCCTGAGGGCTGGCCTTAGAATAAAGACTGAAGCAAAGAAGGTGCTCAGGGACTCCACCTTCTCTGGATCCTCCACCACCAGGGCACTACCCCATTCACTAGTGGTCCCACATATTTCTTAGACTTCCTTTTGCTAATCCATCTATTTGAGGGAGCCCTTCTTGATGTCCTTGACAACCTCTGCCAGATTTGGTTACAAATAGAACTTAGCCTTCCTCTTTGCATCCCTGCATACCTGATAATGCCCCTGTATTCCTCCCAAATGGCCTGTTCCTTCTTCCACCTTCTGTACATGCTCTTCTTCTGCCAGAAGTTCTTTGTTCTCCTGTTCAGGTCTCCTGCCACTTTCTTGGGTTTTTACTCATGGGAGTGCAGCAATCTTGAGCTTGGAGGAAGTGAACCATTAATATTATACAGCTTTCTTGAGCCCCCTTGCCTGCAGGTCTCTATCCCATGGTACTCTGTCAGTATGTGAAGCGGCCAAAGTCTGCCCTCCTGAAGTAGAGCATAGCAAGAATGCATTGATTTTTCTAGGAAGAAAGTAATATTGTTAATAGGATGCCTTAATGTTATTTTTACAGATTGTCATTAAAAGTATTTCATATTCTAGTCATACTATTCTTCCAGTGTTGATGGATTATGCAATTATACATAAAGCCATTAGATTAGGAAAAAATCTTCAAAATCAGTTTTTAGTCAAAAAGACTATTTAAAACTACATTTTGATCAATTTTGCTTTTCTTATAGCATGTAATAAAATTGTAAATTTCAACATTTTTCACAGAGCAGAAATCCCTGGCTTTCGGTATTTCTATGTATAATAGCAAAGTCTTCATCTTTAAACTCCAGAATGCAGACTGTTTTGCTTCAGTTGACCTTTAACAAGTTATTTTCTTTCTGGTCTTCATTCTGCATTACACTGGCCTCAGTGAAATATGCAAAGTGACTATCTTCTGATGAGCCATGATTCTATTTTCAGTGCTGCAGTTATCATTCAAGTCTGTCAAAACCAAATTGCAACACTTTGCAAAAAGTACAGGAATATAAGCACAATCCTCAGATGCATATGTCATGTTGGCACCACTCTCAATCCAGAAGGTATAGACTGGCTGTAAATTTCAAAGTGCTGCAGTTTGTCCTGAATCACATTTGCTGCAGTATGCTCTTCACCAAAACCTTTAACGTGTAGTTCTGTGCATTTCCTAATGTCTCCTTGGCTGATCTGCAGATTTCACTTGAAACACTGCCTGATGGCCTGGCTGATGCACTGTGGAGCTGAACATTGGGTTGACTTGCCGTTGGGCATATGAAAAATCTCTCCAAGCATCCTGCTTTGGGTTATGCATTACTCCCTTGCCAACCTACTCATAAGACTGTGAAATAGCTTTTTATCTAAGACAAACCTGCAAGGAGGAGCAGAGTAATGGAGGTCAGATTCTGGCCAGCATTTGATGAATGCTTCCCTGGTAACTATGATTCCATGGCAAAAATCAATCCAGAAATTTTTTCTGCTGCACTTTTATTCCTGTACTCTGCAGCTGAAAGATTCATTACAGATTGGCTTTTTATAACCAGTCATTTTAGGCAACTTTGCTTTCCTTGGAAAACCAAAAGTATACATAACAAAGAGTGATTACATTCAGTTTAGGCATCCTATGACCTTTTACATTCTTAGAAGTGTGTTTCTAATAACCATAGTGAGTGTGGTTGAAAAGATGAGCTGCTCCATCTGAAATGCATTTGCTTTAATGTCTTCCCCATGAAGCTCTCTGTTTTCTATGTCTTTTGACACAGGTTCTGGTATTTCTCCCCTAAAATGGTATCACAGACTGATAGTACCAGCTGTCCACCTTTTGTCCCCCTTGCTGACTCTGGTGTGACAGATGGTGCAAACAGCCTGGCACATAGCTGTTGGATCAATATAAGGGACAAAATACCTGCCAGATTGCTGATGACTAAGATGTTACATACTCTGGCACCATTGGAAAGCTTAGCAAAAATGGCACTAGCCTGAAGGGAAAATAACCAAGGTTCATTTTATTTTTCAGGAAAACTGTTATTTTTAATTCTGGGGGAAAAATACTTCTAAAAGCTCCTAGAAATTTCACATCACTACCACAGAATCACTGTAAGACCAAGCCTCCAGTCCTTCTGGTTTTTTATAGCTGGATAACTTGTTATTGCCTCTTGTCAGATCCACTTTCAGATCTCAGCTACACTTTCAGACCAGCCAAAAGTTCAATGACTGTTTTGTGGAGTAACTGTCTCTCTTAAGTGTGGCCTTGAATAGTTTTATTTTTACTCTGAGTATTCAAGCAGAAGCCTTGGTTCCTTTCTCATCCAAGCACTGGAGGACTCCAAAGAGGAAAAGAATGCTTGGAGGATGTTTGCCTTGTTTGGCTTGCCTAGGGTTTTGTGGATGTTTAGGAGTGCAGCTGGCAATGCCCAAGCTGGCAGACATGACCTATTCTGTTCTTGACAGCTCTCCAGGTGCTTGGTCACAGATTTGTAGCTGCCTCTTCAAAGTTTGCAAAACTGACATAAAGAGATAACAGGCGAAAATCAGTCTGAGGGTTTTGTGTATGACTGAAAAGCATATGAAAAATAGAAACATGTTTAATGATGCATTTTCAGTTAAAAAGAGCAAAGGAAATGGCACAGCCTTGCCAGAGGCACAGGAATGGGGGAGTGGAAGGAGCAAGAATCATCAGCAATTGAAACCAAACTGTGACAGTGCATGTGGCACATTCTCATCCAGCCTGCCTGCACTTCCCTATCACTGCCTATAAAATTCACCTCTGACACAGTTCAAAGATTCCTTTGGAATCTTGAAATCCTGGAATGAGCACTTTTTTTCACTGGTTTAAACAACAGATGAAAATAAGAATCACAGTGAATTACTAGAATGCTACTTTCCTTGACTGCCTCCAAACATACTCAATGAAGTGTTTAGGAATGTCCCAGCTTTTTTAAAAAAATCCTGGAGAAGCAGTGCTAGGAAGGAAGGAATAACAACACAGATGGAAATAAAAGCAGCATGAGAAGAAAGCAAGAAAAGAGAAGGCAAAGAATATTGGGAAAGAAAAGAGGATTAAATCTGGATAAAAGGAACAAGCGAGATGCAGTACCCAAGATGAGGATTTCTACTGATGTGATTACCTGTCCTACTTCCCCTTGAAAATTCCTAAACCAGAAACCCATTAGAGGGATCTAGTCACTCTGATTCTGGTCTCTGATCTAAATGCAATCCCATTTATAACTAGTCTGAGATATCAGTATTTTATTTTCAAACAAAATAACAAAATCATTTCTTTTAACTTTTTTGTTTTCATTTATTACATGACTATACCAAAAATGTTACAGGGTAACTCATCATTTCCATCAGCTTTCTTTATCACTCAAAAATAAATTATATTAATACTGAAAGTAATATGTATAAGGCCTAAAGAGTAGATCTTAAAGGGGAAAATCAAGTTTTTCTTCCATTACTCTCAATGTTGTTTTCATTACATTTGTGGTCTGAGTTATTCCTTAGCTTGAACTAGAGAGTCAAAAATGTATTATCCCAAATAAAGAAGTTTTAGTTTCCTGAATCATCATGACACAAGACTGTCAGGATGTTCAATGAGTTCCTTTCCAAAGAAGGTACTGTGTGTTGCAGGAGCTCAGCTCCCTTACTCCACCCCATCCACAAAAATACCCCTGTGCATCTCAGAGGAGTAGCAAAGTGCACCTTCCCTTTAGCAGGGTTTGCAGGGTCCCCACCCTGCTGCATCCCACTCTTTGGGGATGGAATTTGGCCCAAACCTCGTGGGTTATTCAGGCTGGGAAGGCGCAGCCTCAGTTCTCCTGCTATCTCATTGCCCAGCATCCCATCCTGGAACCACACAATGGTTTGGGTTGGAAGGCACCTTAAAGCTCATCCAGTTCCAGCACCCTGCCATGAGCAGGGACCCCTTTCACTGGACCAGGCTGCTCAGAGCCCATCCAAGCTGGCCTTGAACATTTCCAGGGATGGAGCATCCACAATTTCCCTGGGAAACGTTCCCTGCGCCTCACCACTCTGACAATGAGTCTGTCTTGGCCCCAGCTGGCATTGGCTCTGTCAGGCACAGGGGAAGCTTCTGGCAACTTCTCACTGCAGGCATTCCTGTAGTGCCCCCCCTACCAAAGCCTGGCCCCACAAACCCAACATACCCCAATCTTTATACAGGGAGGAAAGAAATTTTGCACACAAAGCTTTCTTGTACCTAACATTTTCTCTTGGCTAAAAGAAAAAGTTTGTCTTTTCATCTCTTTTTTGCAGTAGGATTTAAAAATAGTTTTTCCTTCCTGGAATTATTTTTATGTCAAAATATTGCAGCAGAAACATCACTTTGTTACTGTGACTACATGCTGGCTTTTATGATAAAAAAAGAAATTTAAAAGCCCACTGAAAAAGGGCATATGCTTCACATTTTTACACTTCAGCATTTTCACTTTTACCTCATTGGCTTCAAATACTGTACACATTATAATAGTAAAAAAAAAGAAAAAAACTACTAAGCTATTAAGAAAAGAAATCCCTAAACCCGAGTTCCTGATATTTCATTTTGAAGGAAATTTTGGAAGTGCTTTTTTTTTTCTATTTACATATTTAAAATTATAAAACTTCCCTGAAAGTTAGTTTCCACTTTCCCAAAGCTTTTTCTTTTAAATACATACATTTTTTAAAGTATCCAGAAAAATGAATGGGTTTTAAAACCAACTGTTATTACTTTTCCTGTCATTGTTTATCATTATGCTTATTTTTTTTCTGTTAACTTAATCCTTTAGCTGGCATTTCCGATTTGAAGAGAATTTTAGCATTAAGTCAGAATAAAATGGTAAATTGCCTAATCTCATGTTTACATTAAAAAATTGAAAATCTTTTCAATTCAATTCAACAGTCTGAATATTATTCAAAAGAATAACTATATTTCTTTCCTAAAATTCCAATTTTTTTATTTTTTGCCGTGATGAAGTTGGCTTAGCTAATTTTTTTAAGATTTTGTATTCACTACTACATCAGCAACTAGAATCTATAAACAGATCTGATGTAAATTCTAATGCTTTAAAACGTTATATAATAACCAATTCAAAATGAAATTTACTTTCAATGAAGTTTCATTTTAATTTAAAAATACTGCCGATAAGTATAAAAGCATTTTTTCATGGAGAACATCCATTCCTTCATTTCAAAATGGAATTTCCTCAGATCTGTAGGATGCCCGCACAGAAAACAAGGGGAGAAAAGACTGCTGAAACATAGATTTCACTGGAACTGGACTTCCCTTCTGTGGGACAGGCAAGCTCTGTCATCCCTGATGAGACAGCTGAACTGGCATGTTGCTCCGTGGCTGTGGATGCCCTGGTCTCAGAAATTACAGACCACAAAGATTTCTGTCCTTGTTTCTAGGGAAGTCTTTGAAAACCAAGCCATTTCCAAGGAACATCCTGACTAAAAAGTGGGATATTTCCAGGAAGAAAGAAATGGTTTTGTATTAAAGATATGCCTGACAGCTTTAACTGTAGGTCTGTCTATGCTATTTTTGAATAAAAAAAGATTCCTGTAGGAATGAGCTAGAAGGTTGAACACAGGAAAAGAAGCTAAAACCTCACCCATCTTCTACTTGTTTCCTTGTTGAAAGACATGAAAATCATAGATCAGCAGCATGGGCAGAGCCTGCTGCTGAACACGAGCATGAAATCAGCTTTTTCATGCAGAGCATGTAGACTTCCACTAGCCCAATTCCAACACTTCTCAGAACCATCATTTGCCACATGTAAGGAAATCATTTGGATACATTTATGGCTTCTTGTGGTCCCTTGCAAGCTCGTGGAGCCCCAAACCATAGATGGCATTGTATAGCAACACCATAGACAAATAAAATCCAGCTTTCCAATGTGGTGTATATGTACATATTCACTGTCATCTAAAATAGTTACACACATTTTCCATCTTGTGGTTAAGATAAAGTGAATTCATCCACCTGGAGTACAGCAAGAGCAGAATTGTGTCATCTTACACTATCTAGTGTAAATATGCCACAGTAATCATAAATATGTAAGAGGTGATTTAAGCATGAGAGCACTCTGCTTAAAAACAAATATGTTATTTGAAAAGGGTCATTAAAAACTTACTTTTGCAGAAAGATACATGCAGGACATCTAGCTGTTTCTTCATTTGAAATGAATAAAAATGCACTCAAATCTCCCTATAAAACATATACAGTGCAGTGGCAGAACTACACATTTTAACTGCTTGAATAAATACCAAGTTTGTTGCTCTGACTTCAGATTTGAAATCGACTGTTTTGTCCCAGGTGGATCAGCTGGCTTAATTAAAGGCACTGCTTTGTTCATTTGCTTGACAATCACAATTACTGTTATTATAAAGATCGTGCTGCCTGTTGGTTTCCAGACAACTTTCAGATATCAACAAATTTCCAATCAAGTCATGCATACAGGTGTGAGAAGACAGCTCTTGAAAGCCAAATAATTCCACAGTTAAAGACACGCTTCTTCCCACTCCTCTCAAGGTAATGTACTGTGTACATTCTTAATCTTTCTGCCTCTCTTGCTAGTTAACAGTGACCTGCTGTCTCTGTGCATAAAGATTAAAACTTGAATTAAAACATTACTCGGGGACTTGAATTACTCACTATGGATTTGCTGCCCCTGGACTTGACCCACTCCCCCAGCAAAAAATACTTACAGTGAAAAAAATATCAAGCTGGGACAGGGCTTCCCATTTGGGCCCTAATACCATCTGGAAACATAATGACTCAATTCATTTTGCCCTCTGATTAATGGAGCAAGCTCAAGTATTATAAGCACTTTAATTCCCTCTGATGTTTTCATTATGAATTCCTTTGTGGCAGAACTCATTTGCAATAATGCATATGTAATTTTGGAAACCAAAAGGAAATCCTGTAGCCTTCAGGACATTATTAACCTGCAGAAATGCAGAGGCACATGTAAAACTCAAATATGCTAGCACCAGCAACCTCTTGAAACATTTTAAGAATAAAATTGATAAGAAAAGCTGCATTTTGCTACCGGGAAGTTAAAATGGCTGAATTAACAATGGTTAAAACCCTAATGGTATTAGTGACACTTAAGCTGTCTACTCAGATTATTTCTAAGGATTCAAAGATAGACGCTGGCATGTTTAAAGATGTTCAATAAGTTTACTATCTAAAGACATTTGGAACTGAATCATCTGCACCAGAAATAAACTTCCCCTTTCTCTCTTTTTTCCTGCGTGCTCCTTTATGTTTCTTTTTAAACAGTGTTTTTCATCCACAGATATAAGACCTGATATTTTTTCAAAGCAAAAAATCCAGTTTTATTTTACTTATGCTTGTTTTAATAACTACACACTGCTGTATTTTGAAGCCAATGTTGTCTTATTTCATGCAATGAGTCCAAGACTATTCTCTCTGGTAGTTTATGGAGTTATATAAAATAATCAGTGTCAGATTTCACTTTGAGGTTGTGGCATAACTCTGGCTCTGATATCTCTAACTGTATACTATTCACAATAAAAGTTATCAGGTGCAGGTTAGGAAGTTAAGGAACCTTCCCCGTCTGACCATTTGGGAGGCACTTTGGCCATCACAATCCCACCTCCAGAGACTTTTAACTGCTGGGCCCAGAGCTCCTTTAGCAGAGGCATCCCCAGTGAGCTGGAGCTCACCCCCAGCTCCCCCCACTCTCACAGCCAGACAGGCTTTCCTGACCTGCTCTGCCCTGGGTTTCCCAGAGCACATTCTCAGACCCCTCTGCCTCCTTTGAGTGATTTTATCATGGGGCAGTGTCGCAGACATCTTTTGTGAAAATCCTTTCTTAGGATTTTTTCCTGCTGAGAAGCTGCAGCAACAAAATGTAAACAATGGTTATCTGCTGCTGTGGAATGCATCGGGTGGATTTTTGATTGGCCCATCTTGGATACTTATAATTAATGGCCAATCAAGGCTGAGCTATCTCGGACAGAGTCCGAGACAGCTGGCTTTTGTTATCCTTTCTATTCTATTCTTAGCTAGTCTTCTGAGAGGAAACCTTTCCTTCTATTCTTTTTAGTTAGCTATAATGTAATATATATATCATAAAATAATAAATCAAGCCTTCTGAACATGGAGTCAACATTCTCATCTCTTCCCTCACCTGAAAACCCCTGTGAACACTGTCACAGTGCAGCACCAGAACAGTGTGAGCTGTCCAGGGAAGGACCTTGGCCTTTTACACCCCCACAGTCTCAGCACATGAAAGTCTGGGATTTCCAGCCAGGCCATTGGCTCCTGCTGTGACACCTGGCTGGTGGCACAGGTCCCTCTGTGTCCTTTGTTGTACAGAATTTGCATCAGGTCACTTGCCTTGAGCCCCCACCAGCCAGAGCTCTCCCTGCAGCTCACACTGACCTACCTGCACTTCAGGTGTTCTTCAACATTCCATAACCAGTGGCTGCAGCCCCCATCCACTGTGTGAGAAACAGTAGGGACAAGAAGCATCACTAAGAAGCATATTTTATTCTGCTTATGTCAACTTTTTTTTTTATTGTAGTAAGAATCAATGCATGTCCCACTTGTTGTTTTGAAGCCACAGGTTTGTACAAAAATATCAATTATCCTTCGTGACTGAACCCCAAATAAGAACAGAAGAATTTTCTGGTCCAAAGTAAGAATCTTCCTAGCTGAAGGACATAACTAGGAAGGTGTAAAAACAAGGAAAATCTTTAACATCCTTTCCTAATTTTCTCATAGACTCAAACTCATTTCATTCAGGGTATTTCCTAAACTTGGCATAGGCTCATTGGCAAACTGCATTGGATCTCTTTCATAAGTACTTTTCCAATCATTCTTTACACTCATTCAAGGTTCTCATGTTCACAAGGTCTTTTGCAAGTATTCACAAATATTGTGAAGGCTACTGTCTGTTTGCTGGAGAATCAGCTGCTTTTGCTTGCTTTGAACCCTAGTGTTCAAGTGTTGCCTGAAAGTTTACTTAATCTCAGCTCAGGAAGGAGACATGGGAGGAGTGTCCCTTGCTGATTACACAAGATGGAAAAATCTAAAGTTCCTGCTGAAGGAAAAAAATCCAGGACTACTCAACATTGCTTGGAGAACCTTTGTGTTAAGATCCTGGCCTGGAAAACAGGCTTTTCCCCTGGGGAACAAACTGCAGCCCAAAGATCAATGCCATGCCAACATCTGACAGGGGGAATTCCCTGTAACAGAGCAGAGGATGGGAACAAGGGGACCACCCCTGTCACTGCCTTTCCTCCCAAAGGATAGGGCCTGTAGAACATGTTGGGAAATGCCTGGCTGGTGGGCTGTGCATCATTTCCCACATGAAGTTCACAACCCTGAAGGGTGTCCTCGAGCACAGACACAGTGAAAAAGGGTAGGAAAATTATTAGGAGCTACATAACTATGCAAAGGTATTCTACAGAGCTATGAATATGTGAAAAATACATAAACAGAAAAAATCTTTCGGCATCCCTGATAGTTGTGTTTTTTTCTGCATTTTTATTGGACAAATTAATCTTTCTCTTCCCACTTTAATCCATTCATAATTTTGCAGTTATCTTTTGCATCCTAAGTAATATCTTCCATTTTGAGAAGACCCAGGCAGCTCAATTATTCCTTACATGAGAGACCACACATTTCATTGTGCTTGCCACCCTTCTCTGAGCCTGCACCAGTTCTAGCACATCCTTTCTGAGATGAGGGGAGTAGAGTGCACATGATATCCAGAATGAAGGCAAATGTGAATGTGTACAGGGCAAAATTAACCTTCGGTGTCCTATCTCCAAATGTACTAGAAGTTTGAACTGGATGTGCAAAATTTCCCTGAGACAAAAATGTGAAATAACCCATCTTCAACTGTTATCATTTATTCCTGGCAAATTTTAGCTGTCAGGCATGGGATTTAAACAGGTTTACAATCTGTTTTGTATAACTGTAAATACTACTCTTACATCTAATGTCATTGAGAACATTTTTGATTTCCTGACAATAAGACTGTCCTGTAGAATGCTCAGATTGACTTCTGAACTCTGCAGATATGATAAAAAATAATTACCATAGTGACGTTCCTGGTTTCTGGACACCTGGTCCCGCTCTATGTGTTCTTTGAATAAACTGGTGCTAAACATCTAAATTCACCTATAATGTTAACCACTGCTAAATTAATTTTATTTGATGCTGTTCTATTTCAAAAACAAGTCCAAAATCCTTCATATAAGGTCAGTATCGGGTATGAAACCACACTGAAATTAAAATATTAGAACAGTAGGGCAACAGATACAAAGATCAAGGAGCAGACCCTTATTAAAATAATTGTATCATTTTTATTTCTGAAGTACTACTTGTTTCAAGGACTGGTTGATGAAAAACAAACAAGACTTAACCTCCAGTCTGATGCTATGATTACCTATTATCTCTACAAAGATGTGATATAGTTCTGTCCTAAAAGCTGGAGTTCTACTTCACATATGTGTGAATTGACACATACCGGGTGGCCAGAACAACCCCAAAACCACGGCTGAAAGGAAAAGTGTAAATTTGTTTCCTTACCTTGCTAACTGGAGGATCCCACAGGCAGCAGAGGCACTCCAGTGGGGATGCCAGCACCATCAGCCCAGTCCTGGCAGGCAGCAGGGCTGCTGTTTGCCACCATTTATCAAGGGCCCATGGACAGGGAGTTTACCAGCACGCTGTGACCTCCCCTGTGACTTTTATGACCTCTGAGCTTTGGGCTCTCCCCCGGGACAGGGAGCTCAAGCAGGTCCATGAGAGAGCCTTCACATCTCTGTGAACACCCCTGTTATCTCCTCACAGAGATCCTGCTTCTCAAAACAGACAAAGGATAAATACCTGTAGGCATTTCCATTTCCAGGTAGGTTTCCTTCACTGATATTCTCCAATCCCTGGTATTCCCAGCTACAAGGTCACTTGAGCAATTCTGCCACCCTCTTTGCTATTCTTCAGCTTTTAACCTTTACCTGCCAACAACATAAAACTTCACTTTTCTCAAAAGCCAGTTTAATTCTGACATCCACATGAAATAGAAACCTTCCCAACCTTCCTGTGAACTGGATGACCTCCTGATCTCAGCTGCTGCTCAAAAACCACAGGACCCAGAGCAGCAATCATGGCATCCCAGTTCAGGCACTGGTGGTCACCCACTCTTGGTTTGCAGGCAGCGTTGGAGGGGCTGCAAGGCCCAGGCAGTTTGGGTGACTCGTGCTCTGAGAGCTCAGCTGTCTGCAAAGGGAGTCCAGGCCAAGGGAGTCAGAAATAAGCATCTATTCTACACACACGGTCAGCTCGTGACCTGGGCAGATCCTCGAGCCTCTGGCCTGCTGAACCCATCACAGGAGCCTGACTTGAAGCTGCTTGGCCCAAAAATCCACCTGTGTGCTGAAGCAACACCATGATGCCTCTTGTAGGCCCAGACTGTGTCCCTAACAGCAAATGAAGCAGCGTCAGCCAGTGCTGTAGGACCACACATGTTTGTATTGATAAACTGTTGGAGACATTCATGGTGTTCTTTTAATTCTAACTGGCACCTCCCCAAACATTTACCAGGTAAGTACAAGGTAAGTACAGTTCCTGAAAGGTTTCATTAAGGGAACAATTATACTCTCTTCAGGATGAGGTATAAAATTATCTGAGTTTGCCTTAATGCCATAAAAGGTTCCTGGATCTGCTTAATTTACAAGACAGTCATAGCAAGCTGGATCTCCAGACCTTGCCCTGGATTTGTTGAGGGCTCAGTGAATCCATGATGCTTCAAAAGAAATATTTCAGGCCATTGACACCAATGCTTTCTGCTAAAAGCTGGGTTTGTCATATATCCTGGCCATTGCTAGGGCCAGATCAGTCACACTGATTCAGAAAAAAAATTGTTCTCATTTTTAAATGGGAAAATTGAAATGTATCTCTCTTTAAATCTGAAATTTATTTTAATTTTGACTGAAGGAATCTCTGATAATGATATAGCTCAGTCTCTAGAGTTCACTCAAACCTTGGTCTTGTCTAAGATAGTCAGTAAAAGTGTCAGTCAACAGACAAATGTTGACCAGGAATGAAAACAAATTACTGAATCATTTAGGACTGCTTATTAAAGCCATAATTTTCTATCACAATTGAACCTAGCTAAACTGAAACTAGTACCTAAGAATAGTCTACTTTGTTTTAATTTACTCCAATAATTTCAAGCAACAGCTTAAAACTGTTTTATCTTAACTCTCTTTTCCACACACTGAAATTTTCATCGAGCTTTGACCATAGCAGTAAATCATCTCAATGTCTACTTATTCTGATGTTTATTTGGGTTTAGGTCTATATCAATTAGTTCAGTCTTCAGGGATGTTGGTCTGAGACTGAATTCAGCTTTTTAAAGGTCAATGAACAGCCACTCTACAAGTTATTTATACAGAATATTCACAGGAAATGAATTGCATAAATGCACGCACTTTTAGTAAATAATCAATTTTATACTGCTTTAAGAAATGCATGATTGGCATGAATATGTCTCTTGGCATATTAATCTGTTTTATAAATAGTGGAAATCATAATTACTGGAGGTAAAATGGCCATAATACAGATGGAGAAAATATGCTAAATAGGAAATTACTCTCTGTGAGTGAAATTTAATTATTCTACAGAAGTCTCAATCCTGACATTGTAGAAATCGTGCAATCCCTTCTGGATACAACTAAATATTGTAAATTCAGTACTTTACCCTTCTAATGGTAAAATTATTTTTATCCAACACTTCAGCTTAGCTCCATCTTTGTGTATCAACTTCCTTAATCCTTGGTTTGTCACTGAATATTTATTAGGCAGAAAGGGAAAACCTTTTAATTTGAAGCATCACTGTGTGATTGTCTGTCACTAACCTGCTTTCCCACAGAATAATGCTCAGGAGAGAAAGGCTTAAGAAGTCTTTGAAAGCACTTGACACATGCAGAGGGAAGGGTGAGGAAGCTGATGCTATACACAACTGTGAGAGCATTAGGGGAAGAGATGATAATGGATGAGGACAGAAGGAGACTGTCAGGCCACAGGCAAAAGAGGAAGAAAAATACCTTGTCTGGGTAGTAAAAGCACCTTCACCTGGGCATTTTACCTGTTCTTTCTTCAAGCACTAGGAAAATACTTTAACTGAAAATTTTCAATACTAGAGAAAATACAGTTGCCCTATGCTGATTGTACTACACCAGATTTAGACAGAAACTATGATCACAAAAAGGGAGTTACTCTCCTCCCCTGTTACTCTCGGATATCTTCCCCTAAACTCTTCACTGACACTGAAAGCAAAGATTGGTCACAGCTGCTCAGCAGAAGGATCAGGTTTCTGGGAGATGGAGGTGAAGAGCTCTTCCATGTGCAGTCCTGCATTTTCAAGGCACACAGTGCATGGCAGAACAGCCCCTCTCAGCAGAGCAGACCTTGGTAAAGCTCAGCACCATGCCCTGCCTGGACCATAAGCCATGCTGCTCTTGCTCTTTCAGAGCCAAAACTGGGTTATCCTAATGGGAGTTGGGCATGCTTTAAGAGGTAACCTCTAGGCAGCTTGCAGATGCTGATATATGCATTCATAATGAAGAGCAAGGAATGACAGATAAATTATTGGTATTTGTGACTTCAAAGGCACACACCACTCTGCTTTCTTGCAGCAGATATTAGAGCTCAGTGTGTCATTGTGGCATTTTTATGCTGTTCATAGGTGGAAATAGAAGCATACTGATTCTAATAAGTGACATTTGTTGCTAGGGTAGGAGGTTTTCACAGGATTATATGCAAAAATAAAACATAAAATAGGAGCCATAGCTTCCTGACATAATCCTTTCCTGACGGGGTTGAGATTTCTTTCTTGTTATTGTGTGAGCTCAGCAGATTCAGCCTAAGCACAGCTCATCAGCTTTCTATTTCTGCTGTCACTGGGTAAGCATATGTCACAATTCACTGAACACCTCAAAGTCATTTACCAGCCCCTTCTGAAATCAGTTCTGCAACAGGATTTTCACAGGTGATGCAAACGACATGCTGGCAACTTCACATTACTGAGCTGCCTAAAGGTCTGCCCAGGGCCAGGACAAAGGGTATCCATGTTTTACTCCTTGTGTAAGTATTCACACAGGATAGTCTCAGAGCCATAATGCTGAAAGGAAAAGGAGCTCTCTGTTACTTCCGTTGGAAGAAAGCATTTCACACCAGAGGCATAATTTCTGGGAATTTCAGGATTGCCTTAGGGATCCTCTGAAGTTTCCAGAGCACACTAACTGAGGTACATGTGCCCCCTGGGCTGTCAGACACTGCCCTCCCTCTGCCTGCACATCCTCTCCCCATGGAAGCTGCCAGGACATTGGGCCTGCACCAAAATGCCTGGCCCTGAGCAGGCTGTTCCTTGTCAAGAGCATCGCCAAATGAGACATAGCTCACTCTGGGCCTGCCTCCTTTGTGGCCAGGCAGGAAATACTGGGATGAATTTGTGACTGAAAAATGTAAAACAATTAGGTTGGCCTTATAGGGGCCAATGCAGCATGGAAAGAAACTTCCTCAGGCTGAACAAGGAGCTCAGTGCTGGCGCCTGCTGAGGGGCTCAGCCCTGGAGCTGCTGAAACACAGAGCTCAGGAGTGTATTTAGGCAGCTGTTCTCCTAAAGGAATCATGAGTTTGTGGGCTTGCAAGGTGAACCCTTCCTTCAGCTGAAATCACAGAAACAGGAGCTTTCTCCAAAGGCAAGAAGGATGATAATCATCCATGTCTATCTCAATTGCTCTGAGAATTTAAACAGTTAAGCACATTTAGTAAAATATATAAACCCCAATTCCTAAAATGCCATATAAACCATAGATGAGAGAACAGAACAACCCATGAAATGGAACCTTCTGGGCCAGATGGCCACAGTTTCTGGCGCAAAGTGTGGTGTGGGCATAGCCTGAGAGTAAGGGCAGACTACATGGGAGTAAACTCAGTCTTGAAGTGCTAAAGAAGGAGAGGTATGGACCAGGAAAGAGAGGATAGAAGGTGAGTTAACAGTTGGCCTCGACATAAACCTTCACCTGACTGGACCTTTGGTAACTAGGACTAATTCAGGAATTTAGGAAGAGTTGTCATTTCATTCTCTTAGACACATGCAGACTCTAGGACAGAACATTTAAATAATTGAAAGCAAAGGATACTTTTCCAAACATAATTTTTGATTAGTTTGTTTAACTGTTAAAAAAATTTGTGTTTAATATTCCAGAGAGCTTCCATAGGGGTCTCTGGTAATGAAGAAATCCTGGGAAGTAAGTAGATTACTTAATTCTGTTTCTTTCCTAAAACATGGTGCTGAGTAAGACAATAGCTTAAGTCAAATAAAACACCATCTTTATTTCCTATAGGACCCGTAATTGAACTTAGCCCAGTTACTGCTGCTGAAGCTGTAACACACTGCTGTACGCACTTTTGATGCATTTTATGCTTATTAAGTTTTCTTTAATTTCAAAATGCCAAGGTCATCTTTGCACACAAATAGGATAAATATATGATAAATACATAGAAGAAACTACTCAATTCAATTTTTTAGGCAATAATGTATGTGATATTACTACATAAGCTTGATTTTGTTTTGTGGATGGGTGGAATGCAAAACCATAGGTATTCTCTGTTTTTATAATATAGCTTTTTCTTTGATGCTGCTTAGAAGTCCTAATGTTGCTGACTTCAGTACTATAGCAACTATTCATATCATGATACCACATATCATGATACCATTAAACAATGAGCAAGCTTGGTCCTGACATGCACTCCTCAAAGACATGAAACACATAATATAATCAGTTGCACATGATCAAGCAGGTTTTTAGTATGGACTTCAATGGCAGCTTGCATCTCTAGATGCAAAAAGTCTTTGATCTGTGTGTCAGAGCACAATGGTAATGAGTGTGCTCACTGAACTATACCTTGGTACTCCAGGTACATTTCACTCCTCTGAGTGTTGAAGCGACTATACAGAACTTCAGCAGCTCCACTAATTAGCAAATTGCTGTCTCAGAGCCTCAGCATTTAACTCTATTTCATATTAGTTTGAGAGCATCACTGACTCTGCCCTTGTACCCTGCAAGTTCCATTCATGGTCCATCCTGGCACACTGATGGTTGATGTACTGCTTTGACACACAGTTTGAAAATTAAACAATCCCTTGTTGCACCATAGCTAACAAGAGCAAGGACCACTGATGAGTCTGTGGGTGCTTAACAGTGCTGACAAAGCTGGTCAGAAGTGTCTCTTCATGGCTCTCAGTTCCATCCCTTAACCACATCTGTATGGTTTAGCAGTGCTGCATGCCTCTCAGAGATGTTGCAAAAGGCTCTAGAGAGTAAACAAATTAGGGACAAAACATGAGATAGAACTGTCACTGGTTTTGAAAATAAAATCTCTATTCTTGCTTCATTGTAATTCTGTCTCTCATTCCAGGGGAAAGTTAATTTTACACCTTTCAAACAAGCTTACTTATGCAAAAGATGATTTGGCAAAGTACTGCTGAATTCTGCAGAGACATTAATAATTTGCCTGAAAAGAAACAATGTTGTTTTCTCAATGAGGTTTGTTTAGAGGGGTATAGATATAAAAGTATTACTGGTAAGATTTACTTGTGTCAGCACTAAGAATTGGTTTGACTTGCAAAAACAATCAACTGGTGTAGCATTCTTGACTTTAAGCTAAAACTCATCTTGTGTCCTTCATGACTGTGTTCTTCACTTACCCAATTTGATGCTAGACTAATCTACCATTCTGCAATTCCATTCCAAAAATAAGAGGATTCCTTTGGTATAAGTATTTTTCATTTCCTCAAAATTTGTCTTTGCTTCTTCAATATTAATATAGTCTCATCGTTTTTTAAGGTCAGGATGATTCCTCTGATGCAGTTTTCTTCTGCTTTTTCCAGTTTAATGTCATAATGTCAAATTTAGAAGGCGCACGTTCATCAGAATGTGTTAGTGTACCTCCATCACTGTTTCTGCATATTCAAGTGTTACTCTGGAGTTCGTTAACTTTGCTGCCTGAAGCTGAACTGATACTATTCCCTATCATTGAAAAGTCCCATAGTGTGTAACAGTTTTAAAGGCAGCAGTATGTCAAATGTGAGCCTCAGGATCTTTAACATGAAAAAAGTGTATGAGACATTTCCCACATACTGCTCCATGAACCCAACTTGCTCTTTTTAGTTTGTGCTGATGAAGGTTATTTCTGTAGGAAGGATATGCTGTAACTAGTGAAGATTTGTAGCTACAGTGCTGTTCTCTAGATTTCAAAAGATTTGAAATAAGAGGGTTTCTGCCTCCCACATTTGATATCTATACTCAGTGATACTGGGTGAGGTGCAGAAATCAGCAAAAATACGATTTGTTACTAAGTAGATAACAAGTGTCAGCTGTTTCCAACAGAGCGAAAACGAATTGCAGAGAACCTCTAATGCAAAACCTTAGTCCTGAAACAGAGCAAGAATCAAAAGGGTTTGGACTGTTTTCCTGCCATTTCCAAATGCAGAACCCTGTACCTTGCATGTATTCTGTATGGAGATCCTCTGCTGGAAGTCAGCAAGATACAATAACTTCACTAGACAGAAAGCTGTCTCCATCCAAAGAATAATGGCTGCACTGCTGCTAGAAGTAGATGCACCCTGCAAGTCCCAGAATGGCTTCTTAATGTGATTAATATGTGTTCCTATTTCCAATACTGAAAATCAACCAGGTATTTGGAAATAGTGCTACTAAGCATGAACTTTTAAAGGTGACTTTGTAAAGCCTAACTCTGGTGAATTTAGATTTCAGAAAAGCAAGTGGGCAATTAACTGTCATGACAGAGTTGTAGTTGAGCAAGACTGATAGTGACAGAAAAAAAAAAAAAACCAAAAAAACAACAAGAACCAAAACTACAAAGATGCAAACACAAAGCACTTATTCTCTGGATAAAAGTTTTCTTTTGAAATTTTAAAATGAGGAATCAAAGCTTCCTTTGGGATTTTCTTAGCAATTAGTTTCTTAACAGAGGAATTTAATACCCATGGACGAACAAGATTAAGTGCTTTAAGAGAGATTTACCAGGGAAAAAAAGAATATAACTTCTTGCGAGATACTTTCCACACATTCCAGATAAATTATTTCCTTCTGGAAAGAAATCATCAAAAAATTAGAATTAGATAACATTTTTTCTTCAGACACCTGCACTATAAATACAGAAAAGTATACAATAATTAAGTTCCTCAAAGAAGACAAATTCTTCCACAGAGTTTCATCATTCTGACTGACTACAGGGTTAGGGCAGAAGTAGCACATTACAAACACATTTTTCAGGTAAAATCTTGACCCAATTCCAAAATCTTTCACTATCTCCATTTAGACAACAATTTCACATTGGAGTGGTTATATTCTATAGAGAACCCTTACAGTCATTTTTATTTTTAAAGATATGCTACTCATAATCATCTCAAGGACCACACAAATTTTCTATTTATATAGAAATTGTAATGCTGTTGTGCTACAACTTGTGGGATAATATAATCTCAGCTGTCAGATAAAGAAAATTAGAGAAGTAGATATATATAATTTATTCTTTAAGAATATACATGTATTGAAATAAATAAATAAATAAATTGAGGTGCATTTCAGACAATGGATAGTTAAACCAAGAATATTAAAAGAAAACAATTAAATAAGGAGGATTTCTGTGTAGTCGGCTCTCATTTCTTTGCTTTCTAGTCAATGAACTAATGGTATGCTCAAAAATTATATAAATAATTAATGCGGGATATATTATAAAAGATATTGTATTGTTTGAGGTGACTACTCCAAACAAATCTCAGCTGCAAAAAAACTCACTTTGAAATTGATTTACTGATCTCATTTTAAAAGTTGCATTGAAAATATCTGCTTACCATCTGGATAGTGCAGCTCTAATAACAGCATATTTGAGTGTGGAAGATCCAATATTCAAGTCCAATCAAAATCCGAGAATCACAGAATTAACTAGGTTGGAAAAGACCTTGGAGATCATTGAGTACAACCTCTGATCTAACACCACCTCATCAACTAAACCATGGCATTAAATTATTAGAAATTAAGAGATTGTGGAAAAAATACAGAGGAAATCTCTACTAATTAGCTTTACACTTTAGCTCACAGTTTACACTCAAAATCCTACAATGAAACAACCAAGCCACTAAAGTATTTGAAGGAAAAGACTCCACAAGCTTCATGCAGCTTGCCTGTAGAAGGGCTGCGAACAAACAGCACAATTAATGCTGAAATGTCAGGCTTAAAAAGTAAGAATATCTTCTCCTGCAGCTGATGAACTCACAGAAGAACAGAAAAGCAATGTGAAAAATATCTCAAACTGTCATTTCTGATTTAGCACTAAATTTAATTACAATGGAATGTTAAAAGAATATATCCATGCCCAAAGACCTTGAGCAATCATATATTAAATAAAACTGCTTGATGAAATGTTAAGTCTGCCCCTTTGCACCACATTCAAGTTTTCTATGAATCCATCCTTTTATATTAGAAAAACCCTCATAAATGTTATCAATTTATTAGATAGAATTGAGAGATATATTGAATGTAGAATACAGCAGAACAGAATATTCCCTGTTACAAGCATACCATGGGAATATTTCTTCAATCTTCAAATTCACTGAAACTCATTATAATTTTCTTTATATCAATGCAGCTATCAGAATTACTGAGTGGACCAAGTTTCTCAAAATGATATATTAAGCCCAAGAAAAGACTCTTAAATCTGAAATTCTGACTGGTGAAACAAGCTGAACAGGTCCTGATTTATCTGTCTGGTAGATAACCAAGAAGTTAAGAACATTTGCCATACCAGATTATCAAGGGTTCAGGTTTTACTTACGAGAAAAAACCTGATACAACTGAATTATGATTAAACAAACTGAAGGAATTAATTATTCTACCTTCAATGGTGTGTGTTGGAAGATACAAGGTTACTTAGTCACCATTTTGTGTGGTTTTTTTAAATCCAAAAAACATGCAGGTGGGACCAGAAGTGCATTGTCACACTGTTCTTTTCCTTCTGATTCAATAAGGAAATGCCAACTGGTTTGTTTACTGGAAAGGTCAAAAGCCAGAGGGGAAATTAGAATGGGTAACAGTGCATACCTGAATACTTAGTCATTAAGATGAAAGATGATGCCAGCATTTTCACCACAGCTAAACAGAAAAACACACTTTTTAGTCTAAAAATAAAAAAATCAAGAAAAACCCCCTGTCCATTCTGGTTATATTGCAACACAATCCCTTTCCAGTGTGCTCATCTGAACTAGACAATTGCATTGTCCACTGAGGGCACTGTGGTTCATCCTGTCCTGAGTTTCTGTTATCTTGGCATGCTAGAGAAAGCAGCTTCTCCTGCAGGTAGAACTATACCAAAGCACTGGGAGAAGTGATTTTGTAAGCCTCCCTCACAGAAAAACAAGACTAGCACTGGCCAAAAGCATTGGCAAATAGTGGGTCATAAAATAAATGTAGCATGATGTCAGTCCTGATGGAAGGAGCTGGAAATTACCTTCATTCCGCATTTGGAAAATAGCTTCAGTGGAAGACTATTGAGAAAAGGAGATATTTTAGAAATGTTGAGTCACTCTGTTTTGACATTTCATTTAATGTCAACTTTTATTTTTGTTTTGAAATGGTATTTTTCATTCCCAAATTGCCTTCTAAAGGGAAGCTTAACAAACATCTCAACTGACATCTCCAAAGATGTGGTTGTTTGAGATTCTTTCCCCAAACAGACCTCAAATTTACTTTTTTTCCAACCAAAGCAAGAAGTCTACTGCATGATCAAGTTTAATTTAAAGGCTTAGAAAGCCAAAGCCTGTGGAGATCTTTGAATTATCACATCAGAAGATAACTACAAGAGCACAACATCTTGTTATTAAAAAGAAAAAAAAATCATAAAAGCGCTCCTCTCCTGTCCCTCATATTTTCCTTCTCCCAAATCCCAGTAATTTTCCTCCTTTATCTGGGATCCATTTTCTAAGTTCTGTTTGTAAGCAGCAAGATCTGTCTCCAAGCAGCATTTTTGCTGAAATCTTCCTCTTTTCACAGTAAATCTATTAACTCCTTCTATGTATGTTTTCTGTGTTCTAGGGTGTTCCCTGTCATTTCAGCCTGGTGGATGTCTGGATTCCAACTCTGCTGGACCCAAGTCAATTCCACAGCCTCTTTCTGAGTGACATTATGTCCCAGTTCAGCAAAAGGTTAATGGTGAAAAGTGAAAATAATTAAGCAATCCAAGCATTCATACACGTAACTAATTAGTCTAGGAGAAGCAGGAAGCAGACAGTATGTTCTGAATAAGTTCTGTTAATGAAGAATGGCCTGACAGAGACAATTCTAATTGCACCATGGTATGTCTAATCTAATTATGTTAATAGTTTATTTGCACTCTAAATCATCTCTGTCAGCTCAGATATGGAAATCTGGTAGATATCACACAGTGCTAGTGAAGTCTAATGAGAACATCTCTCTTCTCTGAGTGCTCGCTCTGTCTGAGCATGAGTCTTGCATTGCTCTGAATACTAGGCCAGTTGGGAATTCCTTGATGAAAATGCTCTTTGAGTATCTTCCTTGGGAAAGACCAGTTCATCACAGAAAAGAGTTTGCAGGAACATTGTTTGAGACACTCCTCAGGTGGGTTTTTCTAAGTTGTTCCTCCTTTGGGACTCGTAGTCCATAGTATTTTGTAGTACTACTAAGGCCAGGACCAAGAGATTACCATTTACATAAGGAATAGTCATCCCACACTGATGATTTTTCTTATAAATATATTCTTAACACCAACTATTCAAATAAGCCCTTACCAGCCCGGGCTATTCTTCATTGTACTAGACAGAGCAACCTCATTCAGGGACTGAAACACTAGTTAAGTGATGCTGACAATAAGGAAGGTTAACCTATACCAGTGTTTGACTGCATGATATTCCAAACTGCTAGGCAGAAAATTATTCAGAAAATTTGAAAGTATTCTGAGCAATAAAAGTGGTCAAGGAAAAAGGGAGGACAGTTTATTGACAGTAAACCAGACAGTTGGACCAGACAGAGGGAGATGACCAGGAGCCGTGTAACAAATGTTCATGCTAATCTCAGCCATTACAGGTGTACAATTACCAATTATTTAAAAAGCGTATCATAAAGAGGTGTTTAACTTCATTAAAAAATTATAATTTTTAAATCAGTGTGGGCAAGCAAAAAAAATAAAAGCAAATTCTTTCAGTACATCATGAGGTGCAGGAAGATATTAGGCATCTCAAAGTGAAAGCAAAGGACAGCAAACAGTACTGCTGCATTCTGTTCAAGTCATGTGTATTCAGAGCTGCATAACTAAAAGCTGTCATGTCATACTGCAGCAGCCAACACTGAAACATCCCAGAACCTGCTCAGATATCTAGACAGTCAGCTAAGAAACTTCAGGTGAGAGAGATCCCAGAAGTATGTCCATTCCTATAGGTGTGTGAGGATTTCAGAGCTCCATTTATCCACACACACACACGCACACACAAACTTGAGAGACCTTTTGGGATCTTTGGTGCATTCCAGCTGGTGCATTCCAGGTCTCCGTGGCTGTGGGTATCCCATACAGCTCTGTCACAGCTGTCAATCCCTTATGGAGGTGGTGGCCCTGGCATGGTATGCTAGGTAACTGTCTGAACAATTAATATAGAGCCTCATAGCAAGCTGCAGGTCCCACAAAGGCTGAACATCTTTGGGGTCACCAGGAAGTAGACCCTTTAAAGACCTGCCTTTTCATCAGTCATCAAGGGATGAAGGAAGAATGTAGAGAAACTATTTCTGCTTTTGAGATGAGTGGAAGGACTCTGAGATTGGAGAAATCAGCTGAGTTACCATCCTGAGGTGCCTGCAGAGAAGTTGCACATTCACACAAAATCAGACTGATGACTATTTCTGTACAATAGTAGAGCTGTAGGTGGCAGCTCTGCATTCACAGAAAATCAAACTGATGAATATTTCATCTTAGACATAAACTGTGCTTTTGAGGTATGCATGGAGAATGTTACCAGTGTCTTAATAATTGTAAGAAGCATTTTATGTTGGCATTGAAAAGAAGAGCTCTGAATGACATTCTTGTTGGGATACAATTTAATTTATCATTCCTTTTGCACCATTAACCCAGATTTCTCTTATCAACTGCCCTGTCTGTAGCAGAAACATCTGTCTACCAAGCAGCTGTCCATTCCCATTTGCCTTCCTCATACCCTCTATAGTTGGTAGTGTCAGTTACCAGCAACCCTGTTGATCCTTCTGGAAAATTTCTGCCTGGGGGAGAATATCTAAGAAATGTTGCACAACCATCTCAAAAGTTTTTGGCCTCAGAAACCTCACTCACACCCAGCTGAAGAGGAAGGGCTCCCTGGTTCCTGTATTTGGGCTGTGAGAGAAAATGACAGTGGAAAAGTACCTGCAGCCCAAATGCTTGAAATATTCAAACTTCCCTAATTGTCAGTTTACTGATCAATATTTTGAAAATTTCCAGTAATTGATTTTTTTATCTGTTTCTATGAAACGATGATTGCTACTTATTGTGTCAAAGACCAAGGTGCTTGAGGGGTACAGTGGAACATTTTGAACACCCTCCTCTAAATCTAATTGTATGGACACAGACAGTAAGTCACATTTCAAGATTAAATTCTTAGTGAGAAATTTAACTTCTACCAGTCAGACAAGAAAATTCAAAAGCCAAAATTTGCTGACAGACAGGCATTCAGTGATATGAATGGAAGAATTCAGAAACACAATCCATCAGGTAGTGCCTGGCAAACATAATCCATTAAAAATTTTAAATAAATAAATTTCTTCATGCTGCAGACTTTGTTTATAATAGTTTTTCTTTCTCTGATTCTCAAAAAGTTTGACAAACTGTTTCTAATAATTGGTGTAATTTAAGAAAATGAGAAGCTTTACATATTGTACTTCTTAGCTTATGTATGTGTTAATATGTGCAAGTTGATGCAAATGCATACATATGTAATTATATTTTTCACAATATTATTTAGTGAAAAAGTATTGTTCAGTATTGTTATATTCACCAGGCTATTCAAGTTTTCAAGGTGAGGTTAGTGGCTCTCTGGAGCTGTAAATGGAGAGTCAGGAAGTAATACATTTCAGACTTGAGGGAAAAATGGCAACAGAAGGAGAATAAGAAAACTTTTCTGGGTTTAGAGCCTGTGTTTGTCTACTTTATTTCATTATCTCTTCACAGATACCTAAAACTAGTAACTTGAGTAGATAAGATTTTTTTTAATGGAATTCACATGAGGGGAAAACTCTCTGGACCTTCATTACTATCTCATAAGGTAACCAACACTCATGAGTTCATGTGGAACTCAGTTGCACAGAAACAAATTATATTTTGCAGATGTAGGCCTTGATTGTGAAAAACAGTACAGCTTTGTTCAGATAAATAAATGGAACTGCATATGTGTTCAAAGGCAAGTGCACTCACATATTTGCAGAACTGAATTTTCACTTTCATCCTTAATAGTGATAGCCTAAACCTTTCTTCCACACCGGTTTCATTTGGATTTTGCCCCTCTAAAAGCCAGAGAAAATACCAGAAGCTCTCTAGAAGGACTTTTCTCTCTAAATAACTCAGACTGCTATAGCTGTTTTGAAAAAGAAAATCTATTCCTGGCTTATAAGCACATGGTCTTATTTGAAAATTATTTATGTCAACTGCTTTAACATTCTTCCCATTCACACGATAGATTTCAGTGATAATACTGCCTCTATTTAAAGTTGATTGACAGTGGATAAGACCCACATTTTGGTTACTTATAATTTCACTAATACTAACCATTCATTTCAACATTCCCCAGTCCTTCTGTTGTTTTTATTTCAGTTTAAAATTACTCAACTTTTTCACAGAACAAAACACTTCGTGCTTGTAAGATTTTCTAGCCATTGTACTGAGAACTGTCAGAACCTTCCTGCTGGAGCAAAAGCATTTGTAACACAAGTCCTTTACATCAAGGGCTGGTCTTTTTCTTCTCATGCCAAAATTCATCCAAATGTTCATATTCTGGTCCCCCCATCTAAGAAATAAAAAATGTTTGCACAGTGTTACTAAGACTAGGTCAGTAAACTTCATCAGTTCCTTCTTCTGCACATTCCACCTTAACAGCACTTCTCTTTCTCTGTCATGCACTTCTCCAGGGATTACAGGAATTTTACCTCATAAGGACTCCAAGAGGTACAGCCAAGGAAATCTAATAAAAACAGTCCATTAGAAACTTCTAGAGTCAAGTCAAGACTCTTGTTTGCCCCCAGTAGTAACAGTAAGTGCTCCTTTACTATTTTTCTAAAGGATTCCCCATGGACAACAAGACTAATTCATGTTGTACAATAGTCTTTTGTTCCTAGGAAACCTGTCATGTATTGTTGGAGGTGGAAGATGCATTGACTGTGAAGGAAAAACAGGTTAAGGGAGTAAAAAGGTGTCCTAGATAACTGCCTTCTACCCAGATGCTACTACAGATGCCAAGTAAATAATTTATCATAAAAATGTTTGGTTGATCATTGTCTTCCTTAGATTTTGAAGCTCATTTTTTAGACACTTGAGATCTGGCTGTGGAAGTGTTGTAGGCTCAGTCTTGCAGCTGAAATTAATCATAACTAAGTTCTTGGAATATAAGATTGTATTTTAATGATAAATGCCCCAGAGGAGTTAAAAAAAAAAAGGAGTTAAAAAATTACAGGTTTTGTACCAGGCTACAAAGCCCCCTGTCATTTTTGAAGAACTACATGAAATATTATTTTTATTGTTTCAATAACAACAAGAAAATATGAGAATGGATTTTTTGAATTTCAAGGGGAACAGTTCAAGAGACACTCAGAACATGAAAATTCTATTTTGAATCATTACACATTAGATGTCAGAAAAGTAGTTCAGGTCTCATAACTACTTGTTAGGGACTGATAGAAATGGGTTTATGGGAATTAATAAGTTTCTGAAAATATGAATTGATAATCTGAGGCCCATAAACATCTCTGAGTTGCAAACAGGCTCAATGGTAAAAAACCTCACTCACCCAATATTTGTTGAGGAACTGGAGCCCAGTGTTTTTGAGGTGAAATTGCTGACCTCTACTACTTCAAGAGAACTCAGTTATCTGAAGCAATAATGAGTTATTTTTTCCCTCTGTGGAACAGTCACCAGAAAGCAATATATTGCACTGCTTCATAAAAAAAGGAGCCAAAGCACCACAGCACCCTAAAAGTGTCACTGTAAACTGAAAAGTTCAGTTGGTCAAGAATATAGAACTGCAATTTCTTTTATAGAAAAAAATAGTTGTTTTTATCTACAGGAATTTTTTATTCTCTTTTCTCCTCTGTTTCAGTTAGAAGGAAAAAAAAAGCAAACATATTTGTTTTAGGTTTACCTGAATCTAAATATTTCAGTTGTCAAATGGAAATAAACTACTATTTGTTTTCTTTGATATTTTACCCATTTATCTATATAGAAAAGTCCCAAGTCTGACAGAGTTGTTCTCCTTCTGATGCAGTGGGTGGAGGGAAGGGGGGAAAAATCAGAATGCTTAAAGATAATTGAATACTTAAATACAGGCATTTTTGAGGATAATACACACTTATTTATGAGAAAGATTTATTTGTGATAGAGTTGTATCATTCAGTCTATTGGAACTTTATAATTGGGTTTTATACTCAAAGGACAAATATTTCTTTGCTGGTGCTTTATTTAACCAAATATTAATAGAAAAGCCCACTAGGTTTATTATTTTTTATTTAATGTGACAAAGAGAAGGCTATAATTTATCTCTTCCTGAAGTTATGGGAAATATTACTTTCTCCTGTAGGCATACTGTCAACATAAAAAATGCTTGTCATACAACAAAAATGGAGTATTTGGCAAGCACAGGACAGATCTGATTTTGTTGGTATTTTAATTACCTATTTTAGAAAAAGTCCACCTTCATCAGCTTGGACTTTTCAAGTCCATCTTATAAATAACTCCCTTGATGGAAATTACTGAGACCTACCTGACAGCACGAGCAGCCCACACCTCAGCTGTTACACACCAGAACGGCTCACAGCTGAGGATCAGGACTAGCAGGAAACCTGGGGAATGTGACAGAATGTTTCCCTAACACTTTCTATCCTCAGACCCTCTTCATCCAACTCTATTTTATTACTGCAGCAAAAGAGCAGCATAAATGTGATACTTTTTCCTCTTTAACAGGAGTATTTTGATTTTCTGGAGGACAACTGGTGAAATACAAAGAAACATGGCATAAGAAAATTTTGCATTCATTTCAATTAGTGGCACAGCAGAACTCTGCAGATGACTGTGTCTGTTTAGAAGATGAGTTTTCCATTCCAGATCATGTTTTAGTCTTTTCTTTAAATGCACTTTTTAAAATAAGAAAAGGAGGGAGAAGGAAAATTTGTATTTCCGCAGGTACTGACACTGAAGGAGCCCAGTTCCTATGCATTTAGATCTTGCATAATTTTAGATCTCAGAGGCTATATATGCTGGAAGAAACTAAGTTCCAAGTTTTACTCTGCAAACTTGGTCCCTTAGGGCATACATTGACCACAGCTTTATGATAGGATGTGGCATGAGCTCATAGTATGGCTTGGACGCAGCAAGGATTGCAGATACAATTTTGCATCACAGCCCTTGTACCCAGAGCAGTGTGCATTCTTCCTCTATGCCCCTTCTGAGATCTTTCCACCCAGAATTTCCTGGAATCCTCTGACCTGTTATAGTATAACAAATTTCTCAACTGAGCCACTTCTACAGGCTTCCTCCTCCACTGGCCACACATTTTCACAAAGCTTTGAGAGTTTAATTGCCTGTTGGCAAAATTTGGCTGAAATATTTGAAGACAGCCATTAGAGGGTGGGAAAGCTGGAGGAAAGGGAAAGGTGCTGGTTACACTCTCAGACATGAAAAGTACACTCTAAAGAAAAAGGCAAAACAAACAAAGAATTCCAACCAAGTTCCACACATAATACATTTCATAAAAGCTGCAATGTGTAAACAAAAGCAGTAAAACACACTTTGCCATCTTTTGTCAGATAACATACAGAAACAAATGGATTATTCATTACAAACTCCAGTGATTAATGTGTTTTCAAATTCATATTGCTTTTTCTTATAGCTGTAAAGAGATTACTTCATTTAAATGCATGAATTGTAGCTTCAAAAAGATTACTAAATAATTTTAACCATATCTTCAACACTAGAACAGTCAAAATTTCCCCTCAGAGTGGCCCCATGCTGAATCCAAGTTGACCTAAACGAACAGAGAGCACAATTTGCAATGTTCTTAAGAGATATAGTGGGTGATAAAATTCCTACACTTATTTGCAGGCACAAGCATGGAAAACTTTATTTAAACTACTGATCATTATGGGTTTTTTTTGCCTATAACACATAATTGTATTACAATATATATTCCTATTATGGGGTATTGCAGACAAAAGTAATGATGTGTAGATGGATCAGGGCATAGATAGTGAGGCTTTCAGATACTATTGGAGCACTGTGATAATAAATACCTCTGTGTAAAAGCATAGATCTTCTAGTGCCCTTTAGACCTTATTAAAGGTCCTTCCCCAAATCAGTATCACAAAAAATAAATATTTTCTCTGAAACATCTATATATGTCCCCAAAAGATACACCAGGACTTTTGCAAGTGGTCATTGCCAGCTGCTGATTTACAGGTTATAAGATGTTCCTCTGTCTGTCAGATCAAGTACTTTTTTTTTTTTAGGTCATCCCAATTTAAATTTTTCAATATAAGCAATATTTACTTCTTTTTCCTCTTTTTCTGGATACAAAAAGTGCACCCTCTGCCTAAGAAGAGCTTCTGCTTTTTCTTTTTTAAAGATTTTTGGGCCCTATGGCAGACACATCTGAAACTTGCACGTCTATGTCCAATTGCCTTTCCCTACAAGCCTCTAACTCCTCAGATTTTTCTCTCATAAAAATAACTAAAGAAAAAAAATCTTTTTTCCCCATCTCCATCCCTCTCAGCAGCTATACAACTAATACAAGGCAAAAAAAGTCTTTTCCACTTTCCAAAGATGGATAAAACCAGACCAAACTGATAATTACCTCCTCTTTAAGCTTTCACTGATCAAAGCTAAACTTTTGCTCAAAGAAACTTTCCTTCAGAAAATACTGAGTCCTGGCTGGTTCCAATCCTGCTGTTAAATAAATAAAAGGTATTTAAATCATGCTGCTACCTAAACTGTAAGAAAATTTTTTTTCCTGCATGAAGAATCTCATAAGAATGAGTTTAGGCCTGTACTCTGGTTTCAGAAAGGTTTCTCAATTAAGAGTTAATTGAAATTGCTCCGTGTTTGATGATCTCCTACTATTTTCATGAATTTTGCTAAAATAAGACTACTTGAGAGCTGTCTGGTGAAACTTCCCCAAGAAGCATATGTATAAAATTACTGCCACAAATGATTTATCAGGCTGTATTTTAAATCCATACAAAAACTAAAGCCATAACAAGAACTTTTGGAAGAGATTGATGTTAAAATGTACCTTCATCAGAATTTGCAAGTTAACTGAAATCCAAATACTTCCTGGCACCTTGCTCAGTTTTGTAGAAATCTGTCAAAAGCTTAGAAAATTGGGTGACTTTCCACTGACAGATTGCTTAGTGTCATGTCACACACTGAAATCTGAAAATGCTTACAGATAGCCAAGATTCCCAGCCTCATTTTCTTCAGACAAGGACTCCACATTTCTCCTTTTCTTTTAAAACTGAAGATGAATCAGTGTTTTAAATCTCAGTCTCCATGAAGTGGACTTAAATGGTGACCTCCATTTCATATATCAATGCCAAAAGCAGAGTTTCAGCCTTGTATTTACATTTCCAGACTCCCCCCAGTTCCCACAGCAGACTGACCCTTGAAAAGTACTGTTTTCCAGAAAGCTCTTTCAGGCAAGGCCCCTTTGGCACTCACTTTTAGAAACAGATATGAAAAATAGACTTTCTAATCCCACATAGTTTCTCCACCTTGACTGTGCCTTTCCCTCCCCCTTCCTCCCTGTGTTCATCTGTTGGTGGTGACACTGCATTTCAGCCTCTTTTATAGCCCCAGACTTACAGGGTTTTTCATCTTCACAATGACAATTTTAACAGACAGCAGCTGCAAAGCACAATTTCTCACCTGGAACCACAGCACTCACCACTTGAGATCCCTCTGGTGCAGTTGTTGGCTTTGTGGTTGAGTTCTGCCACAGCTCCTCACTGAGCTAAATGAATCTTATTCAAAAGTTTTGCAAAGTGCTGGAAGTTTATTTGTAGGAGTAGGAATATAAGTGCCTTTCCAAGCTTACAACCACCTGCAAAGCCGTTCCTTACTTTTTGTCACTGAGGAACGTGAGGCTAATTCCCAGGACCTTAAGATGCATCATAAAATCATAGAACCATAGAATTTTTTTTCAGTTGGAAAAGACCTTAAAGACCTTTAAGACTTTTCACCCACCACTGCCATGTCCCCCATGAAATTGTGTCCCCAGACACCACATGTGACTTCAGCGATGGTGATTTCACCCCTTCCCTGGGCAGCCCACTCCAATGCTTGACAACCCTTTCAGTGAATGCTTTTGTCCTTATATCCTACCAAAATCTTTCCTGGGGCAACCTGAGGCCATGTCCTCTCATCCTACCACTTGTTACCTGGAAGAAGAGACCAACTCCACCTGGCTACAACATCTCTTCAGTAGTTATAGAGACCAATAAAATCTCCCTGAGCCTCCTTTTCTCAAGGCTAAACCACCCCAGCCCCAGATCCTCATCCCCAAGCCTGTAACATTGCATGGGGCTCTGAAATATTTTGACAGAGTCCTGACAATTATCTGAGGACAGTGGAACAGGATTTTCTTTTGTTTCTCTTCACTGGTTTAGAAGTTGATTTCTTGTGGCTCCACAAAAAAGCCCTTGGCATGAAATTGTGCAAAATAATCACTTATGTACCTAGAGCTGGTTTCATCCCAAAATTTAAAGTAGAAAAACTGGATTAATGTAACTGCAACATCTCTGCCAGGAACATAATGGAAGGAATGGGTTCAAATTTGAAAGGGTTGCTAATGAGACATTGATTAAAAATCTCCTCCATAATGCTGGAAAAACTCAACATTCTGCTGCTGAAGAAGCTCATCTAACGTGAATCAGCTGAACCACTTTACTTTAAAAAGAGAAAAGAAAAACACCAAAATGATGGGTAACCAAGGAATTCATCCACTGTGCATAGAAAAACCAATTATGTCATACCAAAATTATAACAATTTTACAGTCCTTTCTTGGGGATGCAATTGCTAAGGGCAGTTCACTGCTTTCCTTTCATGCAAAAATGGCTTCTGCACCCTGGAGTGGCAAACCAGAGCTGTCCTGCCTGCCTGGTTCACTGTGCTCCTCCCAGCTGAGCCAGTAACTCCTATTAGCCATCACTTGCCACTGGATGCTCTGGTTAATCTCCTTGGCTTTGCTCATTTTAGTTTTCAGCAGAAATACATGAAACATCGACAACTACCACAGTAGCTTCATTTAACCTGCATACCATTAACATGTCTTTCTGCTTCTTGGCTGACAATAAGCCCTTAAGTAGCTTTTCTTGCTTCAAACAGTTTAATTAAACATACTTTTGCAAACCCTCCAAACAGTTCCTCATTTTTCAGACTGCTCTTTCTGAATTGCAGGGTTGGATGGTGTACAGGTTAGGACAACCTTTTCTTTCAATCAGGAACAGTTTCAGGACTGTGCCCAGCTTTATTTTGTTTGTTACTACTGCCTGGCAAGAAAGGCATCTCTCATTTGGTGATTCTGCTCTTCCCTGGACTACAGAAGAACTGGCTTTGCTTTATCTTAAAGCCTTAGTTACCAGTCTTTCACACCAAATATGTGTACAGACATAAGAGTATTCAGCAAGTGTCTGAATATCACTTTGAAGAGCATTTTAGTCTGGTGCAATTCCCCCACCTGAGGATATAATTATTCAGTAGCTGGTAGGTCAGCAAGTCCTTTAATCAGCACATGTCATTTCAGGAGATGTACCAGCTGGTGCAATTTTCACAACACATGAAATATAAAAATGAATAAATGAAATTATGGCAAAGAAAAAGAGAGCAGACATTAAATGATGCAAAAAAAAGAAACACCCCCCACCACCACCAAACAAAAGCCACACAAGAGAAACTGAAGGGTCATAGGCCTTTCTTCCTATACTCAGTACTTAAAAAAAAGATAAGAAAATGACTGCCAGAGTAGAGTTTTGACACTAGGGAATTGCTTTTGTGGTAGGATCAGCTCTGAATGCAAGTAAAACACAGGAATGACAACTCTGAAGAAGAAGGGATTATTTTTAAGTGAAACGTCTGGGATGAATAAACTGCTGAGACACTGAAGGTTTTGTTCTTAATGAGGGCCAGACTGCTACAGGTAGAGCAAATAATAAATTAAATTCATGCAACAAGGAAAAAACCTCTAATTTCACAAAAATTATATCAGAATTTCCAGAGTCACAAGAAGACAGGGAGACAGGAAAACAGAGGCTGTGTCTAGAGAAACACTGTGGAAGCCTCACTGCATGGGGTTTGGACACCACAGACTACAAATTGTAAGATCTGCACATACCCCAGGAGGAAAGACACAAGCACAGCTCTGCTTTCCTTCCCTTCCACTCGTTGCAGTCAGTTAATTCTCTTGGGAAAAAAAAAAAGGGAAAAAAAAATAAGAGGCTGTCCTGGTTTCAGATGGCAATAGCTGAGGCAAACAGCACAGACAAAGCTACACCTAAGCCCTGCTCATGGCACTGCAGGCAGCAGGAGAGGCTGCAGCATCCTTCAGCATCCTTCAGCATCCTTCTCCTGGGTGCTGGCTGCATGCTCAGCTGCCTGTCCTGCCAGCAGAAGGAGGTTACATCCACATGCAGATGAAGGCAGAGCTCCAGGCCCATGCACCCATGGACAGCCCAGCTCCACAGGGGTGCCAGAGTTTTGGCAGCCTCCTCTTCCTCTGGGGAAGGGCAGCAGCTGTCAGACAAAATGTGCTGATTTGGAAATTAATGATTCACCTGCCAAGCCAATAACTCAGCTGTGCTCTCCTTGTCACTGCTCTCCAGAGGAGCACAGAAAGGCCAGTGGCTTTGTCAGCATTATGGCAAGGGATGTTTCTTACCTGACTAAAGAATTTCTTCCACCCTCTTTGAAAATGCAGGAAATGCATTTCTCAGTTAAGGTGATGATTTAGGGGTTTCTGTAGGAGGAACAGAGCTCCTGTACAGGCATACACATAATCTTAGATGAAGCTTTGCACTTTCAAGGTGCTTTCACATTTTTTGTTTGTTGTTTCCTCAGATCTAACTACTGCAGAAAGCAATTTGCTTTTCTTTTTCAAAAGCTAATACTGAATCAATAGCTAGCTTCTGCTAGCAGTGTCTCTTACTAGATGTTGTGTGAATAGGCTGTGAGCAACAGGTACCACAGCTTTGACATGAAAGCAACTTAAGTAAAAAGAATGTTCAAAATCAGGTTATTTCTCTATTTATCATTACCCTCCTGTTTCATCTGGGAAATATAAAACTTTTTTAAAAGAAGCTCAGAGAATTAGAGGGGATTTTTTTCCCCTGGACTTAAGATGAATTTTAGCTCAAACACATTTAAGCTATGCATGGAGGCAGCAAAATATGTGGTGTATGGATAAATCAATAACAGAATAAAATCCAAAAAAGGAAGGAAGGGACATCCCATGGAAGAGATGGAATGACAGAAGAGAGGGTGTCTGGAGACACCACACCACAGCCACACTCACCAGGAGAACAGAGCTAGGACAAAGTAGGTTCATGGGCCTTCAGGCTTCAGCCTGCCATCCGCAGACAGAGGAAGACATTTTGCACTGAATGTATTTCAATCACAAAGAGCAGTACTCCTTGCAATCACAAGGAATGGGCTTTTTAAAAAAAAGATGAAAAATCTAGTGTCAAAACTGAGTTACCACATGCAAAATCTTCAGAATACTAATTGCTGCCCATATGAAATAGAAACTTAAAAGATGGCATCCTACCCAGAGTCACTTTCTTCTCCAGAGCCATCAGGCTGGTGCTCTCCTTGAGCAACACATTAACTTTCTAAATAAGTCACGACCCTTCTCTACACTGCCTGATAATGTGAAGTGTGGTACTATGTGGCAGAATAGGAAATGCTCTATGCCTCATAGGAAAGTGTCTTTCAAATCATGTACAGCCTTAAAGTGGGATTTCTCCTCTTTTAAATGAGAAAACCTAGCAGGAGTGTTTAAAAAACATTTAGTACCCAGCCTCATCACCATCTGGTCAGATTTGATTATTATACAGTTGAGCAATCTCCTGCTAGCTGCACCACAGGGGAATTTCTTAAAAGGCTGCCATTTACCATTTATAACTGTAGCAGGGAATAAGTGGGATATATGACTAGCATTTTGTGCCAAAAGAAGGAGCTTGCTTTGGTTTAGAGACACTGATTTTTTTCACATGTAAACCAAGAGATTTGTGTAGATAAAATGATTTGCATGAAGAAAAACAGCAGGTTTGCAAAGTGCCATTAAGGCTCCTGAACCAAGCAGAACATTTACACCTGCACTATTAATTGATCACAAGAGGTCCCAATGCCAATGTGTGTGAAAAATGGTTCCCTTTAGGAGAACAGATGCTTCATTGTTAATAGGAGTTTCACACATAAAAAATAAAAATTGTGGAAGACTGCCTGTTCAGCCCCATATATTCACAATAAATATTAGAAAGTCTTAATTAAGCTCCATCCCATCACCATCAAAACTGAATTATAGGAAGCAGAAGTTGCAAGAACACAAAAATAGCACAATGTTTGATCACTAAAGTAAGAATATTGAGAGTAACCATTCAGGGAGAAAACATCCATGGACTGTTTTTTTTACACATGGATAAATAAGATAAAGAACGACTATGAATGTCATACATCTGGAATGAAACAGCCATTGGCTACATTACAGACCAAAAATGAGAAGCAAAACCAATGTGCTTGTCACAAACAGAAAATCTGAATGAACTGTGATGCCATTATCACAGCATAATAATAAACAGATATTTTCTGTCCTAGAGAATTATTTCTACCTTTGTCTTAAATAAAGCATGGTTCATTTGGGATTGGTTCTCTTCCTCTCATAATTTTAAGAGATTCTGAGCTCTGTATTTTTAAGTTTAAATTTTTTTCAAATACACTTTGTTGTCACTGAGAATCACACCTATCAGTAATGGTTGTTCTTTTCCTGCTCTAAGAAAATAACCTGGGCTAAAGACACCGTCTAAGTAACCTTCTTGCTCCCTCTCACTTCTGCAATCTTCTTAGCTGGAAATGTTTTTGTGATTTTTGGTTATGGTTGTGCAAAGACCTTGCTTTTACCTGCCAAGCTGATAACTCAAATGGCCAAAGCCATGCTAATCAAATAAAATCCTAATGGTTTATAACAAATCAAAACCATCTATGTCACAAGTTCATACACAATATTATGTTGAATTATTCTCTTCATAGTTTCACAGAATTAGGATAAACCCCAGGACCAGATGTAACTGCAAACAATATAGTAGAAACTGAATTACTTATTTGCTCTATAGTTCCCTTGTTAAAATGCCATAGCATTTAAACACAGATACCTTAGTCAGAAACCTAAAAGTGTTGCCAAGTTTTTCAGTATTGTTTTTTTAAATTTTGTTGCCATTTCTACCAGTTAAAAATTTGATTGTGATGAAATTGCTCAAATCTTCACATGGTCAGGCACACATCCAGGCCAGTTGTCATATATGGATGATATTAGTAAATTTTAGGGGTATAAACTTCTGTCATGGGAGTAAACTCTGGGACACTAACAGCTGCAGAACAGCTGGACAAAACAGTCCTCCCTAAACTCCATTTGCAAAGGGAGGAGAAATTGTGCAATTAGGAATGGTCACAACAACATTCACTTTTTTCCAGATTAATATTAATTCATGGGTAGTATGGTGGGGTGTTTTGGTTTTTTTTCTCATCCCATGCCAGTGTTCTACATGCCAATCTTGAAAAGAGCAAATTCTGATTCTAGAACAGTTTCAGGGCTATGGACATCTGAAGAAGTAAGCAATATTAAGTACTGTCTCCTTTCTTCCTCTGTTTTGTAATGGGAAAGAAAAAAATATCAAATGCCAAAATATTTGGAATACTTAACATTGCATCAATTCCTAAACCCATCCAAGTCTTACTCGTTTTTCCTTTTCCTCTGGAGACAGCAGCAATGGCATTTCTTGTAAGAACAAGAGTGTTCTTTCTGTAGCACAAGAGTCTGGGAATACCTTTGTCATTTTCCTATCTCCCATAATGTCCAGTATCAGAGGTCTTGAATATGAGACACATAGTGAATGACACCATGGAGGTGTCCCCAGAGCTTTCATGCTCTGTGACTGAGGGAATCATAACAGGCATCTCTTTGTGTTTAACAGCAGCTGGAAAATTATGGGTTTGTGTCTCTTGGTCTCTGCCTCAGGTCCCTGCCTGAATTTTCCTCATCCATGTCTATCAAAAAGGGGTTAAGGAAACAGTTCTTTGAAAAAGCCTTTTTTTGCTCTTACACAGGTGCTTGCTAAGTTGATTTGGTGCCTCTTTGGCAATGTATTATGAAATCAGAGTGAAAAGATGATTTTCCTTACTCAGATTTTGATGTAACTTGATTACAGCACAGAGCCAACAGATTGTTCTGTTGTACTGCTAAGGCCCTAAGGTCCTCTCAGTGTGTCAACATGAATGGGAAGCTGAATTTCAGTCCCCGTCAAAAATAAAGGAAGTAATACCTGGATATAAAAGGTAAAGAAAAATTATGCATGTCAGGAAAACTGCACCCTCAGTGAGCATGAAAAGTTGCTCAGCTCTCCAGGTTATATCTGTACAACCTTTTTAAAAGATGTATTCAAAAAACAGGTCTAAAAGTGTTATCCTTGTTTGAAAAAAAAAAAAAAAAAACAAAAAAAAAAACCTGCAAATACTGGTTGATGTCAAAATTCTCAGATTACCAGTAAAAAAAAAATCACACCAATCAATACATCTTGTCCTACAACAGCTGTGAAAGACAAGCAAACAGCAAAGCTTCTCTTGCTTTTTATCTTGTGAATTTTCTAAGATAACATTCTCATCTGAAAACAATTTGAAATAGTATTTACAGCAGCTTCTCAGTCTGCACATGATTTAGGATTTGACAAATTATATAGTAGTAGCATATTCTGACTAAAGTATTTCTGCACACATTAAATGATTTCTCAGTGCATACCTTCAGAAAATGATGGAATGCCTGAGCTATAGACTAATCATTCCCTATTTTCTCTTCATTTAAAACAAATCTTCATACTAAAGGTCCTGCAAAAATCTCAACCAGCGAGACATTTTCTGTGTAATGTAAAACCTTGTGAAAATACCTTCAAAGATTTATATGGTGCTTGTTAGTGATAAGCATGTAATTATTTTTTTTATTTAAGTATTCCAAGCCACTGTCTACCTGCATAAACTGGGAAATAATAGAAAAATCACTATAAGAATATAAAATTTCTCTTCACTATGCTTTGTAACTTTTAATGCATGAATTCTCAAGGCTTTTTCTCTCCTTGGATGCAACCAAATATTCACAAGAAACCAGAAACACATTCTACTTTTGAAAAAGGTTAGGTCAGGTGGAACACATGCTAAATATAAACACTAATTTACATTTTAAGCTATATTTTCTTCACTGAGCTGACACACCTGTCCTTTTCATAGTCCTTGAGAACATTCAGACATCCTTCTAAGACATCAAAACCCAGCAACGTCTTGAGGTTCAGGAAGATTAGTTCTCAGAATCATTATAATGAGGTCAGAAGCTTGAAATCTCCTGACATTTGAAGTGGAATATACAGAAGAGAGAAGGCACAAAGTTGCCTTGGCATGGCAGGGCTAGAAACTCCTGTAACTTGTGTGCATATTTTAGGTTGCAGAGGTATCCTCTATAACACTTCCAGACACAGAAGTGCTGCAGAGATAAATGTCTATATTTCATAGAATAGAAAATGCTGGCATTTTTAAAAGTCTGTAATTCCCACATATCCTTAATCAACGAATTAGTTCTCAACAATAGAAAAACATCTTAACAGCTCCAAGATGTCATAAAGACTTTATTTTTTAATTGAATAGTCAACATTTCTAACATAAATATGTGTGTTAGAAATATTTCTAAGTTTTTTATCAGTTTACTAGACAAATACTGTGCTGGTGTTAGTTTTATTTTGCTTGGTTTTTTAACTACTTTACAGAAATTTCCCACTCACAGCAGTCACCCAAATCACATTCTATTAGAGAGGATCAGAGTTTTCCACAAATATCTAAATATCTTGGCTTACTGAATTTCAATGATTTGCAGTTTTTACTGTTAGTCTAACTTGGTTTCTATTGCAAAATAATGGTACCAAAATGTGAATCTTGAGGATACCCACTTTTCTTTTCTCCATGAATAATCCTCTTCCTAATATCATCTATTCTTTTTGCAAGTTCCAGCATTCATATCCAGATTCAACAGAAGATTTTATCAACTTACAGAGTGATCTGTGTCTTTGTGTTCGTGCTTGTCACATCTAGTTGTACATGAAGATACTGACAGAATGTCTAGAAAACACTTTCCCAGACCACTAAAAGGTTTTCCATCACTAAACACCAAAAGAAATCCAAACACTCTTGAAGACTCTTGGTGAGCAATAAGTGGAACTTTTTCCCTACGGGAAAAGCACTTAAAATGCTCACAAGAGAAGAGATCTATCTTAGGGTCTGTATAATTCTTATCAAGAATTTTGGCTTTATATTGATCCTACCCAGAGAGTATGGTCTGGTGAGTGTCTGGACCAGCACACTTGTGAAAAGCACTTTTGAGCTTTTTGTTCTTACCCTACCTGATTTTAACTAGAAATTACATAGTAGGATTACACATTTGTTGTAGAAATAGATATTTTCCTATTGATCAAGCAAATAATACCAGAACTAGATCTGTGTGAAGTTAAAAGAATTTAGGATTTAATTCCTTCCCATTCTAGTAGCTAAATAAGCTTAGTATCTCTGGAAATGCAAAAATGGTTAGTAAAATAACTGGCTAGACAAACATTTCTTTGGGTTGAATATGAAAATTCAAATTGATGCTCCACTGTTACTTTGGATCATTTTCAAGAACTTAACATAGATTATATTAACTTTAATATATCTATTAAACATGAAGTAGCTCCAAAATATCCCATTTATATAAAACTGGAAACTGATCTATTTGAGAACTTTTTCATATCAAGCCCCACTGAGACACTTAATTTGGAAGTCTAAGACAGAGAAGTTCCATTCCTGTGGGGTTTTTTGTAATCTACTCCAGCAATAACCACTTAGAAAAAAAGACTTTTCCTGTTACACTTCATTCCACTATCACTTTATTAGCAAGTGCATGTTTTTAAAACCCATTTTCTAAAGTTTTTACTGATTAATTGAAAGACAGGGGGATTCTCCAGGTGTTTCCATGAATAAACACACAAAAGACATTCAATTCCCTGTTTGTAAGTAATTTGAGAATTTACATTTAAGGTCACAGTCATTCAATTGCATTCAACAAACTGTCGAATATCCAGAATTAAATTATTAATTCTCTCTCAGGTTCCACTCTGCAGGCCAAGAAAACCATAAAAGCTGGTAATTAAGACAGCTTGGTGACTTCCAAAAAGTTCAATGAGTGCACAAGTATAGATTTAATACTGGCATTATGTATTAACAGTGTCAAATGAAAAACTTATTCCAGATCTCTGAGAGCTGTAGTTTTGTAGCTCCCAGGTAAAGAGTGGATTAGGTGGAATTCCTGATGAACATTACTAGTGGGCTTGTCTTGTCAGAAGAGGAAATAATCACCATAATACTGAAAAACACAGTGCACTGAAAGAATCACTCTGACCCATTCTGGATTTTTAACTGAGAGTGAGCAATACAAACTACACCAACTAAGGTGTAGGGATTGTATTGTTTTTCAGCAATGTTCATCCTGTCCAGAGAATTAATATCAAGAGAAAGTTTCTCCCTACCAGAGGTTGCTCCAAAACCAAATTAATAAAAAGCTGCAGAAGGCTTCATTTCTTCTTATGTATTGAATTGATGACAGGGAAGGAGAGAAATATATTAAATGGACGTGAACATTGTCAGGCCCTCCTGACTCACCTTCCTATCATATTTTTATTGAAATTTATCACTAATTAATTTTCTAGAAAGACATGTTTTCTAATTATAGGCTAAGTACAGTGTTGGAGATTGAAGTGTGTGGTGTCCCTTTCCCTCTGGACTTTCTTTTAAGAGGTCTTTACAGTGATTCTCTTTACAGACAATCACTGCTTAAGATAGCAATTTTAAAATATTATTTTTAAGGCCAAACAGGCAGTTCATTAGTTTCTAAATATTGAAGTAGAGATCAAAATGAAAAAAGAGCACTGTAAAAAATCATTATTGTAGACACAGGCAGAAACAATTCTGGAATTACTCAGGATGTTCTATTGGTTACCTTATATACAGGAACAGAACTGAGAATAAATGCAGTCCCAGCATTGTGTCATAGCAAAGAGAAAGAGACAGTGGCTGTGGTTTTGGTTTCTGAGACAGCTTGAGGAATTGCAAAGCATTTCTTAGAAAAAATCTCTAATAACGACCACCAGAATAGCTAGGCTGAGGTCAACAATTGGTATTTTGCATATTTCATCTTTGCACAGTTCATCTGAAATTATCACAAAATTATGTCTCTCAGCCCAGATCAAACACAAGATACAATTTTTCCACTACTAAAACCAAAGTGCTTTGTCTACCATCCAAGGGTAAAACAGGAGAAGTGCAAGATAAGTTTTAGACTATGGCTTATATTTATATTTCAAAAATTATTTTTTAGCTCTGGCCTTGCAAAGGGCAATAGCTCAATAAACATCATCCACAGAAAAAAATCATGTAACCATGCCTGATCCCCTATTATCTTTCACAAATCAACACCCTTACCTAGGAGAGTGTATAGAAATTCTGTATATAGACAATGCATGACTCCAATATATTTTTGCAGGGTCCCAATGACCTATATAGATCAAGGATTTCCTAAGCCAGAAATTATTCTTCATATAAAACAATATTCCTGAACTGACATTTCTCATTAGTTTATTTGCTTTTTAGAGATCTGAAAACTTCTGACATCTATTTTTAATGCAGAAAGCCGCCCTCTAGCTGACCTATGCACTCTTTTGAGAAGTTACCATCTTATGTTTGCTCTAAAACTGAGACCTGATCAATATTTTCAATAACTTATAAGTCTTTTACAAGGAGAAAGGACTGTGAATCCTCCTAGCTAATTTATCAACTCTGGTCTACCTGTTCTGTCACCAGCCCCGCCTGGGGCAGCCCTAGTCAGTCATTTTCTAATTTGAATGTAATTTCATACCATTGATCAGCTTTCTTGCCTCCTCAAGGACCTTTTCTGCCTCTCCTTCTGGTATTAGGTGAACTCCTCTGACACATGGGATTTGCAGTTTAGAATACAGATTTGGGCGCTAACAGCATATATCTCCTTTTTCATTCCTCCACATTCTCTTTCCAAAGTGATGATGGCTCCTTCAGAGTTCGTCACCGTGCCTGTGAAATTACAATTGTTTGTCTCTCATTTACATCACCTTGTGTCTATACACAGTGACTTTCTAGTGTCAAATGGGTCACTTGACCACGTGCTTCTCCAGCACTGGGAAATTCCTTCCCAGTTCTTTGCTGTCAAATTTTTCTTTTATATCCGCAAATATTATTATATCTACTTTGCATACTATGCTTGGTTTATATTTTAGGGCACTTCTTTTTTATAAGCCACCCAGATAGGATTTTAGTAAATCAAAATACTGACACATTGTTAGCACCAGTAGGCATTTGCAACTAGATTATCCAGGTCTATACTTTGAAACAAATCCCTGCTAGCATTTTTATTTTTTTTTATTTTGCAAAAAAAAAAAAAAAAAATTTAAAAAATTAAAAGGGAAGGAATCAAAAAATAAAACCCCACACAAGTCTAGTGAAAGGCCTGCCTGCCCACAGCAGAGGCATTGAAACTAAATGGTCTTTAAGGTCCCTTCCAATCCAGCCCATTCTATGAATATAGGATAAAATAATCAGCAATATTTGGCTAAAGTATTTTGTAATTCCAATTTCATTCAGTTGTTAATTTTGCTTATTATTTTAGGGGGATGTTTTGAAAGGTGATAGAAAATGAAAATGTATATTTGAATCTATATATTCATATGGAAAATATTGATTTGAAATTAATATCTGCAGTCAAAAAAACACTTTTAGTATAAGTTTTAGAATGCTTTCAGTCTAGTATTTCCATAGAATTTTCAGTTAGTTCAAGTGTTTTCATACACATCTAGTAAGTATACTTTGTTTTACTTTTAAAACCTCTTTTTCTCTGATATGAGTAAACCCAAATGTTCATTAACTTTGTAACTGCATTGATGGATTCAGATGTTTTAATAATTTGCTTTAGAGGGAGGCAACTTGTAAATTTGAGCTTAGAGGTAATAAGAGTTATCTCTATGGTGTTGGAAGGTCAGAGTAGAAGACAGAAAGAAGACAAATGTAATGCTATCTTTCAAAGAGAATATGGAGTGCCCAAAGACACAAGACCCACAGGTCTTCAGGCCTCAGAAAAATCATTTGAACCAATTCATTTTTAAAGGGGCTTGGAAGAAAGGAGGGGTTGCAGAACAAGCCCTTGTTTTTAATGAAACAGAAGCATGTCAAACCTCCAGGAGCATAATGGGGGCAACCAAACAAATCTGGTTTGAAAACTAAGTTCTCTCAGTAGAACTCAGTGGCCATCTGATGTCTTTAATGAAATGCTAGTAAAAACAAATTTAATCAGTAATTGGACTCTCACATGTATTTCTTAGTACCCAATAAGCCTAAGATCTTCTCAGTGCCACACAATTACCAGTTTTGAATATTTTCTTTAATCCAGTTCAGACACCATTCACTGAGCTTCTCAGTCTTTCTTAATGATGTCTTTTTTCTGTGTTTGATCTTTTCCCTGCTTTGTTCTCACGTTGAAACTGTAATTACTGATGACTCAGCAACTTTAGATTGAAGGAAGAACAAGCACCTACTTTCAAGATAACTTTGAATTGTTCAAATATGGCCAAATGTATGTAGCCCACCCTGAAGCCCATTACAACAGAGAATAGGGAAAGATAAACAAATTTTTAGACATTTTTGGATTCTTGGACTTCTTAGAAATTAAGTTAGCATTAAATTAACAAGTTAACATTAAATTTTTAACATTAAGTTTACATTAAATCTTTATGCTACTAGGGGGGACTTATAGTGTTGCATGTATTTGCTCCATGCTGAAATGTTCTTGCACCTTGGAAAAAGGATTATTATTAAAACATTTATGGGGTGTTCTACCCTTCATTTTTCCAGAAGTTGTATTTAATCTTTATTTTTAAAATTGGAATTGTGAGTAATCTGTGCTCTAAGATGACACATGAAGTAAGGAACTGTGCCCTACTTTTACACTGGTTTTGCTGACTAAGCTTGAGAAACTTACTTTTAAAAAAAATCCCCAAAAATATATTTTTAACTTCAAAATTACCAGAATATCATATGTCTGGGAATCAGCATTGTTCCCAGGCATTGTGTCTGGAAATCAGCTTTGTTCAGACTCAACTGAATAACACTTCTGGAGAACTAAAAACAGCCTAACCCCTTTTGCAGCAAGATCTGGCAGCAGTGCACTAATCAGCTAACAGTGCAGAGAAAAGCTCTAACAAGGACAGCTCGTCTCCTCAGAGGGTTAGGCGCTGCAATGAGATAACTAAGAAATAAATTTATAACCTATTACATTGTTATAAATTTATAACATATTACATTATTCTGCATAAAATTCTGTCCCACTTCAGTTCTCCAGTTGCTGTTTCTTTTCCATTAACAGAAGCACAGAAATTAGAGGGAGACAAAGCATTCACTTCAGTTGGTGAACAGGTCAGCAGTTTGTTTAGGCAGTAGCTCAACAGATATCAGATGATGGAAGGTCTGATGAAACAAGCAAGCATAGCTAAAGGATCTAGCATTTCCTGTACCTGAAAAGGCTAATAAAGTGCTGCATTTTTTAACTCATGAACTGAGAGCTACAGAAAACTTCAGTAAACACAAATTCAGATTTTTCAGAAACAGATGTAGCAGAACTGACAGTAAAATTGGCTGGAAGTAGCTAGCCTGGATAAAAAGGCAAGGCTGTTCTGGTATGCTGCTGAGTAACAGCATTGTATCTATATACACTTGTACTCTTTTAAGTCAGTAAAGAAATTTCCATTGATTGAAAAGATAGCTTCAGGCTTTATATTCATGCACAATTACAATGGCAAAAGAAGTAGTGTGTGTCCAGAAAAAAATTAACCTATTATTTTTCTTGGAGGGTTGTTAAATAAATATCTTCTGTTTAATAAGATACAAGACCATGCAGAGCTGTATTAAATTTCAGTTTGTTATATATTTCTACATAATTCTGCCCAGCACATCTATGGCTTTCAGAGCACTGTAGTTAGCATCAGAGAAGTTTTTTGTCAATGTGAAGGTTGCTGTTAAACTAAGTATATCAGCAACTAATCTCAGCTGAGCAAAAAAACTGCCAACACTTATTTTAAAAATTGTTTGCCTAAACAGTAAGACTATTTCTACCCCTACAGGCTACAAGTTTGTGCATTGCTGCTGATAGGAAAGATATACAAGCTGTAAAACTCATCTCCACTAAGTTTCCATCTACTCTTCAGAAATGCTTGTTCTCCCACCTTCGTTCATGTTACATTTCTTTTATGATCTGCTAAAGCAAAAATGAAAACAACCAACCTATGAATCAGTGAAATAGCACATTTTCTTATTGTATAGTATAAGAACTTGTACTTTTTATTTACTAGTCAGTAAATCTAAGCACACTACGTGCAACAGAAATAAACATTGCCAAAACTTTCTGTTGGAAAACCATTAGGAAAAAGCCTGTGACTTTTCAGTTTGCAATTGCTGTTTAGCAATTGGGCTTAATCTATGTGAAACCTGTATCAAAGCACAAATATTTAAATCTGAGAGTATTTAGGCAGTCTGTCTGCTGAGATAATTGTTTATCGAGGTGACCAAAGTGGTCTCGTAGGTTCCTGGTTTTCTCTTGGCTGTCTTCTATCCATCTGTTTTCTTACACCTGGGGCACGTCAGGTTTGAGCAATCGTGAATCTGCCCTCTGATGTTTTAGGCCAGACACCTGTAGCACAGCTGTCCCTGGGGCTGATGCGGAGCTCATATCCCACTGCACCAGGCTGTTCAGCACCCAACGAGCTCCCTAGGAGCATTGCCATCTCTTCTGGGCTGGTACAGGGTTACTGGGGTCTCTAGGACAAGGGCTCTCAGCTGTTATAAATGTGAAAAGAACAGCCAAAACAGGGGCACTTCATGAAGTGCCATTACCATTTAATTTCCCAGAGGTTTAGCTGTTTTAGAAACTCCATCTCACAGTGCGCTTTTCATAATTGCCTTTCTCAGGAGCTGCTTCCTCTGCCACTGGTCCCATCCCTGGATAAGTTGTTAATTAACTTTTTTTTTTTTTGTGCTGACAACCAGGACAGACTTAGCAAATTCCTTGGTGTCTACAGACAGTAATTTGAAAACTACTGATCATTATATTCACTGCTAGCAGAGAAAAAGACTGTATGCAGCCTTTTAATTCAGGCCTGCTGTAGACACCAAGATTTTTTCATCATTGGAAGTCTTCTTTTTCCAACATCTACCTCATATCTTTCCTAGCAATCCCACTTACAGATTACTGACATGTGTGTCATGCTATATTTTTCTTCATTTTCAGCAATCTTCAGCAAATAGTGAATTCTCAGTAGACTATAAAGGAAATAAACTACTTCTAAGTTAGACCAAATTTTACATGGGTATTAAGATGCAGAGTATTCCCATTCCTATGTGAGGATTAAGAAGACAAGTAGTAAAAGTTTGTAAAAGTTGTAGTAAGAGATTTCTGAGTCTGCTGAATTACATTTAGAATGTAGTTGATCTTTATAATTCAAATTATTATTCCTTAAACCTTTTGAATTTAATGCAGTTACTTCTCTGCCTTTCATGCATCACTTAATCGCTTTTTGGAGAAAAATAATCAATGCAAAAAAATGCATTTCATGACTAATAAAAATGTAATTCCATAAAGATTGATTCAACTTTTGGGAAATATTCCAATCTACCAGAAACCTTCAATACCCACAGCTCCAGCTAAAGTCAGAGTGATACATGGCTGTTCAGTACCTCCAAAAAATCGGGCCCATGACCAGGTCGTCACCTCTCCAGTTCTGTGGGATCACTCAGAAAAGTTTTGCAAATCTTACTGAGAGACACAGTCAAGGACTCAGTCACACTTCCTTGGGAACAGATGCTCCAGCTGGCATGAAATACAAGTAAACTGACTTTGCTCCTCCAAAACTGAATAATATATTTAACAGACATTTTTCATAGGATTTTTAACACACACTGTGTTTTCAGCTAGTGCTACAATACTGTTGAGAATGTTTATGCTGGCCCAGACCTGTCATACGGACCCCTGCCTTATCTGCTGGTGTAATACCAACTCCTCACTCACAAAGGAGCGACTTTCCAAGCCCAGGTTGTTAAAAGGTATCTCAAAACATGTGTCACAATGGTCTCTTTTCCTTCTAGCACTTTATTTTAGCATTTACTCTCATCATCTGGACTATTATTTGTATCTGTATCTATGAAAGTATTTAATCCAAGAGGAAAATCAGGACACTGGAGCACAGGGGGTGCACCCACCATGGCAGATCCACAGCACTGCAACAGAGAGGGGAAAATTCCCTCCTCCCAGGGGAGGCACCTGGGCACTCCCACCTAAACATGTTAATAAACACAAATAAACATAATAAATATGTTAATAAAGATGTTAACCCATTGAACTCTGTGTTTTGTGGATCAAAATTGTGGCTATGCCTTTGAACAATGGACACAGAAATTGCAACAATCAAGTCTCCTGGCTAAATCCACAGGTGGAAATACCTTTCTAATCCACAGGTGGTGATATCTTTCTATTCTAATCCTTTCTAGCTCTTTCTTCTCCTTATACATTTTCTTAATTGATCTCTTTCTACTTTTATATTGTTGCATTTCTATACATAATCAAAACAGCTACATACCTCCTTTCCATGGCATCAAAATTGCTCTTAAATAAACCCTATGTGTCTTACGGGTTACATAAGTCTTCAAAAGGCTCATAGCTTAATTCCAACAAGTTTGAAAAATAATTTCCTTTGCAAGTTTTAAATTTGTGATATTTCTGAAAAATATTTCTTTGTTCCCTTTTTTATGAGGTAAGGTGAGCAGAATTTCATTATCTGTCATCTCTAAATTGCTAGTCTTTTTCATTTTCTCTCCTTAACCCTGCACAGGTCTGTCCTAAAATAGACATTCCCCATCATTTAAGCACCATAATTAGAGGGATTTTCAAACACCTAGTCACACTATGACCAGTTTTTTTGATCGCTCTTTAATTTGATGATATCCTTCCTTAGGATAACAGGAAACTGAGCAGTAGTTCATGTGAGAACAGTAGTATATACTGGTTTCTACTTTCTTCTTTATCCACATTACTTTCTTGTTTACTTGTATCAGCAGAGCAGCTGTGAGCACCTTTTCTCTTTATGCAGAGTTGTGCAGATCCCTCTCACAAGAGCAGTGGTTATGTACAGTGATTTTGAGTTTCAGGTGGCTCAGTAAGATTTCAGAAACGCTGCTCTGCAGCTGTGCCAGGAGCAGTACAGCCCTGTGCACCAAAATGAAGGGGTCAGAGCCAGGACTCTGTTCCCCACTGCAGGCCACCATGCTGGTGTCCTATTCCCCTGGAGTTTGTATTATTCAGCATTCCTTGACCTTGCACACACTTCATTACATGTTTTATAACCCTGAATTTGACTATTCTAAATAACTGTCTGTCATCTGCAGATTTGACTAATGAGCAGATCTCTTTTTCTTCCTATATATTCTTTATATAACATGCCACTTGGGCATGCAGCTGCTAACCTTGTATCATTATTGGAGTGGAGAAAAGGTGAGAGGCTAAGTTAAAAACTGTCAGATCATTCTGAAGTAATCATGCATGGTTTTACTTATTCTGTTGGTAACACTTTGGAGACTATTAGGTTCTTCAACTTTGAAAGATTATCTTTAAAAGGAGAAGGTACAAAATGAGATAAAAAGTCAGTGGCTGATCAGCATGATCTAATTTACCTGGGGATTTGCCACTGAACTGGAATGGGACATTCAGCCTTAATTAGTATATTATGCCCAAAAAGTATCCATCCAAACCCTTGATATCACAAGCCATATCCATTCTTGAAAACTAGATGTACTTGGTTAAAAAAAAATTTCTAATCTTGGATAAGGTTATCAGAAGGAGAGTTTTAGTATAGGGTTTGTAGGATTAGCCCCAAATAATGTCCTTGACTGAGATTCACAATATTCCTTTTGGACTAAGGAGAGAGAATGCCAGACTGTCTTCACACAAGAAAGGCTGAGGCTGATTCAGGAGGAAAGCTCCACATAAATCATTTAGCAGGGCCACAACTGAAAGGAGTTGTGAGTAAAGAGTAAAGGCCCTATAAGGATGGAGAGGGGGAAGGCAGGGAAAGCAACCACCGCCAAGGGAGAGAGAGAGAATGCCATCTTCCTAACAGAAGGGGAAAAAAAGTGGGCAAAAAGGTAACAGGGTTTAAATAGATCAGCTGGTGCCAGAGAGCACAAAAAAATGACCAACCAATGTCTGGGCTGTGGACATTTATTACTGCCAAGGGAAAGGTGAATGTCCTCTGCTGTGTCCTGTCTCCCAGAGAGGCATGCAAGGAAAAAATCATGTGAAAAGGTTAGTCAAAGCCATGGTGATGTCTTTCTGCTGTTATATTTAGCTTATTTCAAGCACCTCAGGTACAGACAGTAGTTAGCACAGTAAAATGAGTCATGATGGGCTGCAATGAAGAGATTGACACCCTTGCAGAGCACAGAGGAAGGAAAATCAGAGTCCTGTGATATGTTAGCCTGTGGGATACTCTCCTTAGAGAATTCATTCTTACCTGAATGTGCATGGACAGCCAGTACAATTTATGGTAGAGTGTGCAGGAGGTGAGTACTGACCCCATATTGACCCAAACAAGTGCAAAGTGATCTGACACCTTTCCTCCTGCTCCAAACTTCAAGCTTGGGTTCCAAGCATTCCTCTGTGAAACAAGGAGTGAACAAATATCTTGTCTGTTCCAAACCTCAAATAATAGGTACACATAACTAAAAACAGATGTTCTCTGCACCTTCTTTACACATTTTTTCATGTGCTGCAGTTTAGATGCCATTTCTTATACATATTTAATACCACTGTATTCTAACTTATTCTCAGGAGTATCTAAAATCTAGTTCTCCTTCAATCTGGGCTTCTTGAAAGTACAGGAATCTCGGGCCATGGATGAAGTGTTGAGTATTGATTTCTAGTCTCTTAAGCTCCAACCCTATTATTCCAGATAAAGTCTACTATATGGAGGTATTATTTAAGGATTGGAAAAGAAAAAGAGGTATTAAAACAAATATAAACAGGAACCAAACTTCTATTTTCCTCCTGTTAAAAAACCCGTACTAATGTTGAAAAAAATCCCATTTGGTGAGAATTAAAGAGCTCATTGGAATTATTATACAGCATTTTGTTTTCCTTGCCTGTATAGATTGCTTTCAGTTAGAGTTTGATTTGTTAAGAAAAGTGTTTTGATAGAGCCTTACTAAAGGAAAATCCACTATTGCACTCAATCATTGCATTATTATAGACCAAAGTGAACACAAAATATCCGAAGAATGCTTAAGGGGGACACAAGCTTCATTAGGAAAATAATCCACTGAAATATGATAAAACATAAGGCAGGTATTCACTCTACCATGGCACAGATGAGAACTTTATTTTCAACCCATAACAGATTGAATTTTTGCATGATGTTTTCTTTAAACTGCCTTCCTTAATCTAGAAATACATTAAAATACTCATCTGCCAGCTGTGCTGTTTTCAGCTGTAGCAAACTGGTGATTTGTATCCTCCTGACGTTATTTTCTCCACATGAAATAAAACATGACTGTCACAGTATTACAGAAAAGGAAAAAAAATCTGACGTTTCTTATGTCTTGTCCTGGGGTTTTTATCTTATCCTTGAATTATTTCCATAATTAACAGGTCTGCTACAATTAAGCATATTTGCAAATATGTTTGGTGCAGAAATGTAAAAACCTGAGTCTGCCAAGATTAGGAAAAAAGCCACTAACATTTCAATCTTACATATCTGTAGAAATGCTTTCCACAGCCACCAAAATCCCTACATTCAGGGTGAAAGCCTGTGACGTTCTGTGATACACCAATGGTCAAATCCAGCCCACTGGCATCAGAAGGCAAAAAGCATTTTTGACTATGTCTGCTCTTCATTCTCAGCCTCCAAGGTCATTTCAAGAACTCCCTAGATCAGCCCAAGAATGAGACTGCTATACTTTTGTGCTTAAAGATACATTTCATCCTGACATACTGTTGGCAATTGCTGAGTATTAAATCCACTAGGAGTTTTCTTTTTTTACTTTGATAAAGATCTCAGAGTAGTCAAAACCACTGAACTAAGAGCAACAAAAATTTTATTTTATTTTTTCTATCTCATTTTTAAGCATATACTGCATACAATTTTTGGTCCTAAGTGCAAAATATAACTCACATGTCTATAGGATGCCAAAATCCCTTAGTCCATCTAAGCTACATCTATGTTAACAAGCAATAGAGACCAACAGAAGTGGCTCTGTGAAGTGAATAGCTGGTGAGGACCTGGCATCCTCCCTGCTCTTATTGCATGGGGTTTTTCTGCATCAGACTAGCTGTGTTCTGCTCTCACAGACTGACTGCCAGCTCACCACTGGTGAACTCCTGGAGTGCATCTTCCAGATAAGTTCCACACAAAGGGACTCGTGCTCTGAGGCTGCTCCGCAGTGCAAACTGAAGCACAGCACAGGAGCACATTTGAGAGGTTAACTGAATTCTGTGGGTGATCCATGGATATCCTGTTAGCTTTATTCCTCCCTCAAAGCTAAAACCCCCTGGAGTGCTGCTCTATAAGTATTTCTGAGGATGAATCCTCAGACTTAGCAGACTGCACTGAATCCCTCTTTTCTTCTTAACGCATTGGGTGGCACTACAAGAAAACAAGTTTTTGTGGCACAGCCCCCCAGGAGAAGGCTTCTGCCAGGATAGATTTCAGAACTGCTTTAACCTGTCAAACACTTTTACCTTTCATTTCAAAATGGGTGGGAGGACTTCAGATACCCGTGATAAAAATTACTAATCCTGGGTGAGACCTCAAGCACACACGGCTTCCTGATATGGATTCTTTTATCTTGGAGCAGTTACTGGTTGTCCTTCCCAGCCCAGCAGTGCTCCCCACGAAAGCTCAGTGCAGTGCTAGGACAGGTACATGTCCATCATCCCTGGCTTCAGCAGCTGCCAGAGGGAATTTGCAGGAAGGAGATTCTCCAGGACTCTTTTGTCCTTGGCCATTTTGCTGAGGCACCAGTGGCTCTGGCAGAAGTTTTGCAGTGTGGGCACCCCTCTGTTTGATTGTAATCCATTGGCTTTCTTCACATGTATCATCAAAAAGCCATCAGGTAAGGGTTTTGGGGGTTTTTTTGCTCTTTCACCTAGGGGCAGATCTGAGTCACTGACCTTGGAATGAAGGGCTCTGTATTTCAGTTCATGCTTCCCAAGAGAAGCTGTAACTCAGGCTGCTGAAATACCCAACAATTGGATTTCTGTAGACAGTCACTGAATGAATTTCTTTTTAACAGCAAAATTACACTGCTCTGGTTTACCCACACAGACTACCTCTTCTTTTAAAGACAAAAATGTGATCTTCACCCAGACCATAGCAAATACTTTTATTGATGTTATCCTTTTCCTTCATACCAGAAAAGCTATCTCACAGCCACCCCAAATCTTTCTCTAATGTAGCCATGTGGAGAAAACTGATTCTTCTTTGATTTTAGATAAGAAAGAAAATCATGGCTTATAATAGGCTCTCATTTTCTCTTTTAGACATGATCACTTCAGCTCTAGTACTAGGGTTAGGGTAACTCCTCTTACTCTGCTCCAAAGCAGGAATACCAGATTTAATAGCTAGATGTTTTGTACTTCATCAGACTGCAAGATGGTAAATACCCTTAAATCCATTGGCACAGCTCCTACTTTTCTACCACGACTCCCAGGGCAGTGTCACTGTCACCTGGGGCTGTCACTGATAACCTGCAAAATGTAGTTACTCTGTTTGTGACATGAAGGACAGGAGAGGGAATGGATATGCAATCTACAGTGAGAATAAGACAGCATCTCAGTCATAATACATGCTTCGTTCCAAAATTTGAGGAACAAAAGAGAAGAGCTGTCTTTAGCCAATTTTCCTTCTTAGAGGAAATCAGCCTTCATCTAGTAAGTAAGATGAAGAAAAGAGAAACTATGAGGTAAGTAAAAGAATAATATCACAAGCAATGGAATATCTGAAATACCTTCAAGGTACATGGCCAGGGCATGAGGAACAAACTCAAAGGCTTAACTAATTTGTATAATTGGGGTCACAAATTCCTAGTGGAATATAGTAAGTATACAAGGAAGCACCTAGGAAGGGTTGAGAAGCATCTGAGATGCTGTGGTAGAGGGGTTGTTTATCAAGAGCTCTTTCTGAACTTTGGGAAAATCACATACAGTGAATGACAGTTTCAATGGTTTTTGGAATAGAAAAAAAGAGATTTTAAGGCAATATCTCCACTTCCAAAACAAGGAGAGGCTGTTGGATATGGTTATTTAGAAACAACCCAAGGGAGACAGCCTGTTGGTGACTAGGGACATGACTTTCCTTTACGTATTTTGGAACAATTATATTGTAGGGCTCAAAATATTTCCTGCATGTACTGGAAACAGTCTTTTCTTTGAAAGGTAAATTATTAGCACAGTAGCTATTTTAAAATTATTCTGCCAGAGGCAGAAAATCATTTGGGTTAAGGAGACACTGTTGGAAACAGAAAAAAGAAAGAGCTACAAAATATTGACAGCACTTTGAGAAAGCAGACATCAGCAGAAATTATTTATTGTCTGGTCTTTTGCATGGATAATGTGGAGTTTTTTTGAAAGTGAGAGACCTGGTGGTTACTGGAAACATGCCAATGACACAACTGAAACTACCTCAAAGATAAGAATTCTAGGTAGAAGATATTTTGACTTTATTAGCAGTTTAGACATCTCTAAATAGAAAAGGGATCTGCACACAGAATGAAAACAAGGGCATGTATCTTAAGGATGTAAAAGAATTGCTCAAATCCATTAAATTCAGCAAGGTTAAGGCTGAGTTGCAATTAACAGGGGACATAACAAGCAACAATAAAAGATTCTACAAATACATGACACATTAAAGAAGTAAAAGGAAGTATTAAGGAGATGATATAATGAATGACCTGAGGAAGGCCATTGCATCCAATGCATTCTTTCAATTTTCAAATAGATGTTAACTATGATCCAATACTTAATTAAATTAAATGTTTAAAGGAGATAGATAAGCACGTCTTCCTGAATATGGGCGAGGACATTGAAAAAGATAGAGATTTTCAATTTATCTTGGTTCAATGACTTTCAATTAAGTATCCTTAACAAAGCGACCCCCGTAATCTCTGAATCATAGCCCTTACCTTGGAGAGCTGGTGAAGAAGGGTAGAATTCCCTGAAGAGAAATAGAGGGCAATCACAATGTCACACTTCAAAAAGGGGAAAATATCTCTGCTTGGGAGGGTAAAAACCTGTCCTTGAACTGTTCTTCCTTGAAAGACTCTGGGGCAATTTGCTAAAAATTCTTTTCTAAGGCAGTAGACAGTAATAAAATAGAGAAAACATGGACTCCAGGAACAAATTATGTCAAGTTGACATAATTTCTTTCCTTGATTGATGGCCTAACTGGATAAGGGAAATGTCACAGCTGTGATATATCTGGACTTTAATAAGACTTTCCTAATATCTAGAATAAATTTAAATATTCTAGTATACAAATGAGAGAACTAACTTCTATATGAAATCATGTTCAGGTGAAAAAAACTGTAGAGATTGAAAAAAACTGTAGAGAACATGATCTATTGATCTATGAGGGGAGATTAAGGAAAACTAAAGAAGTTTTGTCTAACGAAGAACTGGAACAATAACATTTTCTAGGATACTAAAAAATTTTTATATGCAATCATCTACATGAATATATATATATATATGAGGTAATGTACATTAAAGTTGACACAGAAAAGCTTGAATTGCAGCATAGGAGATTTGGGCTTGATGTTGGAATGAACATTTCTCCTTCTAAGAATAGCTGAAACACCATAATGGACTGCCTGCTTTCTTTGGGCATGTAATACTTTTGGTCAGAGAATTTTTTTCACTTGCTTCGCATAAGTGGTGACAGCAATATTTCAATGTCCTGTTGCCTTCAAGCAACGATTGATTCTTGGATCAACCAAAAACTTCCCAAAACTTGAGAATTATGCAACTACACAGGACTTACAGAGACAACTAATCTTTAACCCCAAAATTTATGAGAACATAGTTCCTTGTTTAACAGCAACACACCCTTGAGTTAAGTTGGAGTTCCCTGTTTGATTTGGCACATATATAGAGAGAGTTCTGTTTTTCTGATCACTCAGAACTGGCTATCCTGAGCTGTAAGATACATAAATCCCTTTTAAGACCCTGTGGGATTCAGAACAATGCCCAGATATGCAGAAAGTGCAGACTTCACCCCACACTAAAAGTACAAGGAAGAAATTTCATGAAACAAAAAGGCAACCAGCTGTTTTTTAGCCATGACCCACTGCTTTTAATACTTATAAAACATGTCCTTCAGGAAGCTCCTGCTATACTGTTCCAGAAGCTGCTCTAACCCTCAGGATTGAGACTGACTCTAAGCCAGGTTTGGTGCTCACCTCTAGAAGAATGACTTCCAGAACAAAGCTGGGGCCCTGGATTTTTGTGTAGTAGATGTGTATTGTCCCATACCCATCCTAGGATGCAGAGACTCCCAGTAAGGCTGTGGTATCTTTCACTGTGATATTTTTGTACACAACGGAGAGTGAAGATTGTGATGGAGAGTCACTCCTAAGTTCCCAGCAGACTGAATTTTCCCTTTACTCCATCACACAGTCCCCAGAGTGCTTGGTGTCCTAAGTGGTTTGCTAGACCTTGCAAGCATTTCTCAAGCTGATAGTGTTCTACATGACCAAGAGCAAGGTCTAGTGAGTGGAACTAGCAGCAAGTCAATACAATGATTTAGCATATTCACTGAAACACTCTGCATGCACAGTGTGCCTGGGATCCTGTTGCAGAAAGAGAAATATCCTGCGAGGAGGAATCCACGAAGCAGTTTGTCAAATGGAAAAGCTTGTGATGTAAAAATATGACCTATTTCAGCATCAGTTGTTCAGAGTATACCATATAGTCAGTGGTAAATAGTCTTAGTTTTTTAATATTTCTGAGAATTACTGTAAAATGCTGGGAAATAAATTGTTAGAAAACTAGAATTTAATGCACTGGTTATCTAATTCCTGAAATAATAGTGGTAACCTACCATTCAAGCATCCTTCTTTCCTTTATAAACCTCCCTAATTACATGTGACAATCTCCATTGCTCCTTCATTTCAAATAGCAGCCCCCTGAATCTTTCTTTCTGGCTTTTGGTGTTTAGGATGGGGGATTTTTTTGTATTTTTTTGGTTATATTTTCCTTAAAACAGAGCATTTGCAATTCACATTCTGACATCTTTGTTTCTTCTATTTATAAATATTCACCAGATTTTCTCAAATGCTTTCATTATTCAGATTTTTTGTGTTGAATTATTTCTTAATATATCTCTTTCCTGTATTTTTCCACTAGAACCTGACATTCCTGGAAAAAAAATGGAGTTGGTTGAACTGAAGTTAGGAATTACATATCTATTTTTTCTGGATACCATCCAGACTTTCATATAAGTTTTCATTTTTGTAGAAACCTTACAAGATAAACATTTCAGATAAACAATAGAAAAATTACATCTGATCAAAATTCACTGTATACCTTTTCTTTCTGATGACAGGTATTTGTGACTCACTTGAATGGTTTGCAAGAGCTTTGTGATTACTGCATGATTTTCTAAAACATACCAGAGCTGTAGACCACAATAGACCACACTGTCTAGTAACTTAAAAAGAGAGCAGAAGGAAAGGAATGAAAATGAGGACAGAAAATAAATCCTTTTAACCAAGGTTCTAGTGCCTTTGCAAAACATTATTATCCAAAAGGACAAATATATATGTGAAAGGCTGAAACTGTCACAAACAGGAATTACATTCCTGCTAAGAGCTGTATTAAAGACCTGGCGATATACTTCACTCCTCTGCTCACTCTCTGGTAAGGAACTGAGACTTGATCTCCTCTGCTGTTTCTTTCATTCCCATATTTTCCATTTGTCACGTCCTTCCCTCACGGTGTTTCTCGAACACCAGGCTGCAGCAGCAGTGGAAGATTTGGCAGAAGTGACCATAAAGAGTCACCCACAGACAAGTCAGCAAAATCTTGTGCTCCAGCTTTGAGGAGACATGCATCAGCCTTCCAAAGGCTAAATAAACAGAAGGCACCTGGGACAAAACCAAGTGATTCTTCTCTTAGTGTTGGTTCATGTTCCTTTATATCCTCCTTTAAAGCACAAAGCGGAAGATTAGCCTGAAGACTTTGAAGGATTTTCTTTAGCCACACCATTTTCTCTCTGAATAACTAGCCCAGCTTACTTTAGTGAAGTATATTACATCAATAGTAGGGAAAAAAAAAGGAAAAAGCCATCCAACTTACTGGTATTGGAATGCTCTCATATGTCCCCCTGGTTCTATTTACCAGTTTATCCAGTCCTAACCACCTCAGGGCAGCATGCATTATATTTGTAGATGAAAAAATTCACAGATATTTTCTCCACTCTAGGAAGTTTCCATTGTACTCATCTTGCATTGTCTCTGGGTAATAATAGTATTGTCAACACCAGTGAACCAGCTTGTGATGGGTCATTCCTTTGAAGAGCTTCTATTCAGACTAACACACAGAATCTTCTCCATTTGTCAATGACATAAAACACATGGAATAGCAGATGCCACAGCCTGGGCACCAGCATAGTACTTGTCTTTCTATTCTTCTCTATTTGTGGTAGATCAGTGAAAACACAATAGAAAAGAATTAAAAGCATTTTTTCACTTACTTGAGAGATAATTGACGTAATTCTATTTGGAAGTAAATGAAAGAACTTATTTAACAAAATATACTTCACTGTAAAAAATATATGTAAAAGCAATATTTTCACTGATACAGTCAATAAAATCTTAAAAAATAACTTAGTTTGAATATGTATTAACATTTTCATTGCTGGCATTCTTTTTTTTTATTATGATCTTATTCAAAACTCCAGCTCTTCTCCCATATTCAAGAAAATGTGCTTTTATCCAGCCAGGTTCAGACTTGAACCCAAGAGGTCTTTGTTTAAGTTAATTTTACATTCATTATAATGTGCCTTCCCCCTTTGTACTCTGGAAATTGTACTGAAGGTGATATAACTGCAGCATTTATGACTTATTCAAACAAAGCATGTTATTCAAACAGACATGTCCAGCATGCAAGGAATGTTCATGGATCCCTGGAAACCAAACACAGTATCAGGCTTGCAGTTCCAACTTAGTGTGGGATCTTATCCATGCACGAAATTAATAGTGACCTAACTTTTTTACCTGATGGTGCCCCTCCTTTATAACACACCCTACATCTAAAATGGCAGGGGTCAGACCAAATGTTCCTAAATTTATAAATTGAAGAACACTGTCCCATAATAAACACTGAAATAGTCATCACCACCTATCAACTTTAAACATAAAAAGTTTGAAAAAGGGAAATAAACACGAGCTTTGAGGCAGCTCTGGCTGTTAATAACCTCTAACTTATTTTACATCACTTAATGTTTCTGTAAGGATCCATTTCAGATTTTTAACCCTTCATACAATCTCCCTCATTATAGTAATCTCTATCACAAGATAAAAGAATGTTTTCGTTTAGCCAAACGTTCAAATAAAATTAAATTCAAATAACTTATTTATCACAAATATAAATTTTATTTATTAGCACAAAAATTGAGAATTAATTTAACCCAAAGTGTCACTTAAAAGTGGGAAATCATATTTGAGGTGATTGTGCCCCTGCTGTGCCTCATTCAGTGGTACAAAAGGAACTTGCTTCTTTTCCATTCATTTCAAACACCTTACAAAATGGACTTTCTAAGTACAAAAATGAAGATAACAGATGTTGAACATTATGAAAGGTAAGTTTTGCTGGTAAAAATAGAAGAAATAATTTCTTGAACTGTGAACATCAAGAACTTAATAAAAGTTTCATTTTCTGGACAATCAAATTTTTTGGTCCAGAGAACTATTTAAAATGGTTGAAATCTAATTCTGTGTCTCTTTCAAGAGCTGAAAATGTAACATTTTTTCCAACAGCACCCCTGTTCAAGCACAAGTTTGAAGTCAGATACTAGGACCTATTAAACAGAAGGTGCATTTGAAGAGGGGGAACAGCTGAATGGTAAAAAACCAAATATTTTCCTTGTGATTTTGTTCATCTGCAAGGGATATAGTTTGTTTATCATGTTTTATCTGAGGACCAGGAGCCAGGATGTAATGATCATGGTTACATTTTGAAACAAAACATGGGAATATTGGGAAAAAAGTGCTTACAGAAAAAGATTGGCGCTTGTAGCCAGTTAATTAAAATTTTATGAACCTAAAGCCATAGAATATTGGGAAATATTTCTGTTCATTTCAATAGATTTTGGTTCTGCCCTGCCTGAAGCAAATGCTGGGGGAAAAATGTAAAAGTTCAATTAAAAATATCCAAATGTGACTGCTCACATAGTTTAGCAGGAGACAAATGTGCTTTACAGGTAGTATGTAACAAGCAAAGAGAATGTATGGACACCACTGCCTGTATAGACTTCAATCATTTCTTATAAAATATATGTTCTTTTACTTTCCTGAGTACCTAAATTTCATTATCTCATCATACTTTGAGGTGAAAAGCCCCCCAGGTTATGAATGGTCATGATATAAAGAAGAATGACAACTCTGTCAGTCATGTGGTTATTCATTGTTATCCTTGTAGCTTACCTCCTGTTTTGTTGGGGTTTTGTGGGGTTTCTCTGCAGGCATTCTAGAACCATTAATTATTTTTTTAAATCAAAACAAACCACAACATTTTCTTTTCTTACAAAACTCTTTAATGTTTTGTTAAGAATGGAATTCTAGTTTGAAGGGTATTTAAGGAACTGTTGGAACAAGTCACGTCAGGGCTTACACTAAGACCTGATACAGCCAATTATTTTTGCATCTGTTCCTTTCTAAGCACACAAACAGTCATCCTAAAAGAACTTTTCAAACTGAGTATTTTGCAAATTACTTTGCTAATGTTAATAGTCTCCAGTGTAGAAGAAAAGCCATAATGGATTTATGCTGTATTTAAGCCCTGAGGTTACACAGTGCCTGTGACACTCAGAATTTCTTTCAACCTTACACCTATACACAGAGTTATATGTGGCCCTATAGAAGCCAAGTAAGAAATAAGTTTGTGTGTCTTACACTGTCCCTCAGATACTGTTCAGCAGTCAAGAGTGAAGACCTAGGACTGTTGGGAAAGCCTTAATATTAACATTTTCTCAGAGGAGAGGAGGGTCTTTATTGAACACACTGAAAAATGTCATGACTGCGTTGTAACAAGAATCATGGAGCAGAAAGCCTAATTCTTGGTGTAGGCATGAGTCAGCATGAGGTCCTGTCCTAACTGATGTACGAAATGGAAAAACTTATTGCTCCAAAAAGTTAATAAAAAAATCAAGAACTATATTTTTAGTGCTCTGAGATGGAGAAAATTTGATACATTATGACCTTGTACTATAAAAGTGGGATATTTTATGTATATATATATATATATATATATATATATATATGGTAGGATCTATTAAGAAACAGTCTTTGAATAACTAAAAAAATTAAAACAAAGCTCTCTGCACTAAAATAGAAAGAGAGGTAATTTTAAAATGTTAATTTCCCAGTGCACACTTGCAGACTCTTTTTCAAGTTGAATATATTTTAGTGTGGATAATATTTACCCATCCAATCCTACAGGGAACACTGATAAAAACCCAACTGATTACAGTGTGAAACCTTCCAAGAGTGGCCTGGACTTGGCCCAGCTGTCTCCCACTATTTTTATAGTGCTTTTCAGATTTCATGCTATAAACTTAATTTTGAAGCAGTATTATACACATTTATTTGATTTCCTGCACTTGCCTCTTGGCAAAGAAAAAGAAAAATGAACCAGTATTGACAAAGATGGCTTGTATAGATAGGTAATTAGAAGACAGGACATCAATCATATTCCATCATTAAGTAATATGCATGGTGGGCACAACTGCAACCAATGAATAAAATATTTAATTTGAACACCATGGAAAATGAGACAAAAGTGAAGAATGCAGCAATTTTGCATAAATAAATAAGTGAACTTACATAAACCATCTGAAGGGATTTTATTATATAGTGTAAAAAAACTGCAACAAGATTTGCTAATAAAATGATGAAATGGGTTTTTATATGCAGAAGGAGAAGGAACAGAGCAAGAAAAAAGAACGTAGAAGCTATTCAGACTCTGTTCCCATTAGGAAACAAAATATTAAATCAATATCTTGTGTGAGAGTTTCAGTAGCTGTAAATCAAAATAGTTTCCATTGTCTTTACTCTACCTGAAGATTTGGCCCCTAACATTTTGCTGTAAGTAGGAAGATCTTTAAAGTTAAGAGACTTCTAAGAAAAAGATTAATTTGTAACATAGCTAAAAACTACAGATGTCAAATACTGGGTAATCATCCACACTTGAGAAGATTCTTCAGTGTAACAGCAATTTACTCCAGGCAAGGTAGTTCAAATAACAAAAGTGAGGAATATTTGACTGGAAAGATCAAGCACTACTTAAAAGCAGGTGTCCAAAATTAGACAAAATACTTAATTCAGGGAGCACAAAGATGCAAACCCACATTTCATTTCTCAATGCCCTCCTTTAACAGAAGCCAAGAAAGCTCAGACACCAGTATGAGAAAAGGAGTTTTACATTTGCATCTCCACTGAACTTTTAACTTAAACCCCCTGCTCTTCCTGTTGGCCCAAACTTTTGGCTCCGTTGCTTCAAGAGCATTCAACATCCATAATATTAACTGTGCAAGTCAAACAGAAAATTCTTCCAGCCCATACTTTCCACAGAAAAAATATAAGGACTTGGGTTTTGCTGGAAGAAACAAAAAGAAATCTCTTCAGAAGGAGACACAGGATCTGTTCTTGCTGATACTTAGGGTCAAGCTTAAGGTTAAGTTCTCAACTGTGCTGAGATATATAAAGCATCCTACTGCAACATGGCCCACTTAATGCCATCAACATTGACATCTTTGAGAGCCAAAGTAGGCCCTCTGTCCAATTTAACATGCAGTCTACTTTTTAGGCTAGTCCTTGACAAAGAGAGAAAGTGATTTAGAAGGATTATGAAGCAGAAGCAGAGCGTAGAGGGATCACTGCTGACAGAACTCTAGACTTATGACCACCAAAACAAAGTTAATTAGAAACAATTTCTGAAATTGCAGAAAGCATCAAGCTCATAGAAAAGCAGCAGTAAGATCAGTCTAATCAGGGTGGACAGGTGGCAGTGAGAGTTTAACTGAACTCTGAGATGGACAGCAACAGGAGGTGGGCTTCAGAACAATATTCAGGTCTACCTTGCTTATCAAAGCTGAGACTGCACCACTGACATGCAAGCAACTGGAATTGTATGTTCTAATCTACACAGCCTTGCCCTATATCTACAATCCATCCTGATGAAAGATTACTTTTAGAAAGCATTTGGAAAATAGCACAGTTTTGTTTTGTTTCCCCATTGCCTCATGATCACTGAGCCCTGGTGGACATGCAACGTGCCTCATGTATGGCTCCCATTGCCTTCTCCATGAGAGCCCCAATGGTAGAGGAGGAGCTCCAGTGATAAACAGGCAACAGTCAATCCTGATGGCTGAAATAAGAATGAAAAACTGACATCTGCTTTTTTCCCCCTTCATTTCACCTCCAAACATAAATTTTATCTCCGATTTTCTCCTGAGAGCATGTTCCATGCAAGATGAACTATAAAAACGCAGTTATTTCTTATTGCTATTGTGTGAACTCAAGAATATGTTCCTTGCTTTGTTTTAAAGAATGTGTTAGTGATTTTACATTGTCAAAAGGAGGTCTTATATCAGTCAAGGCACAAACAAAAGAAAGATATTTTTTCCTTTGACTTTCAGATAAATTATTAATTATACCACAAACCAGATCAAATTTAGTTCAGGTGCCTACAAGAAATGTGTTAACAGTGTAAAACATGTATGTCAAATTTCAACAAAAAGGACATCTGGCTAACAAGCTCTAAGCTCTTCATAGATGCTGGTCAGCATTATTTATATCTTATTAAAGGGAAGCATTTGTTTGTCCAGCTGTTGGTCATAATCTGAAGTTCTTTTTTAATTGGAGCATATAACTTTACCATAATAATTATACATGCAGCATCTTCTTAGCTGCCTAGCATTCACTGTGTTCATCCAAGGTGCCAGTCACCTTGCTGTCTGTCCTAGTCACTGCACCATTGAAATTACCTTCACTTTGCTTCAGGAAACAAAGAAAAGTTATAAACTATTATTAACTCAGTGGTCAACCTGCTTTCATATCATTGTTTGGGTTAGAAAAAGCTAAATAGGGTTTTAGACCCACTTGTAGTTCCATAATCATGTGCTTTGTCCAATATCTCATCATTCTTTGGAGTTATTCACAGCAGTTTCAGGGCTGTTCTAAACAATATTTCTAACCTACAGATATTCAGGATATTTTGAAGATGCATTTTTTCAGTAACCACACTTTTAAGTCCTCAAAGAGCTAACATCAGATTAAGACTGTCATCATACCATTGAGAAATATACATGGGTGTCCTTAGCCAGCTGGTTCCTCTGAGATTTATTGTTATTGAATGCTCTGAGACAGGTGCAAAGCAAAGTTAACAGGCTAAGAAGCCGGGAGTTGTAACACTGTCAGAAAAAAATAGCCATCATAAAAGTACATAGTTGCATTTAACTCCCTTCTATGAAATACAGATAATTTTATTTATCCTGTGTGATTATCATTCTCTTGTTACTTATTATATGGCTGCAAAAAAATGTAAGAAGGGTTTTTCTGCCATTGGATTAATGAAGCTACATTTCAAACAAAGCTGAAGTTCAGGATTCAACAGGGTCTCCATACCTATGATCTGGTCAAGTGAGCAGTTTATAGAGAGGAAAAGGGAAAGGTAAGTTTGAAACAGCATGCATATGGAATTAACAGCATTGTTTGTCTCTAAACTAAGGGCAGCAAGCACTTCAGATGAAAAACATCAGATTAATTTAGAATCAAATTCATTTAAACTTCAGATTCATTTTGCTTTTAAAAATGCTGTTTTGTCTTTGGACACAGCAGTTCCACATCGACTGTACCTTAACAGTGAAGCACACATTATAAAAGAGCCTTTTCCCACCTATTTTCAGCTGCAAAAGTCAAGTTCATCCTTAGTGACTTTTCTCCATGACCTGGTTAAGCATGGTTTGGCTGATTTCTAGCTGGAGCAAGCCAGAAATCCTGTTGGCTCAGGGAGAGCCTCAAAAGGCAGCTCCTCCCAGAGTCATGCAGGGATAAGAAGATCTTGTGATTCATTTTAAAATCACACCTAAAAAGTCCTGCGTCCTTGTTTAGCTACCTGTTGTGCATGTCTACTTCTATTCAGTGTGGATGCTCTTACAGTCATTTGCAGCTTGTAGAAAAAATGCAGCTCAGGCATCCATGATTCACAGCAGGAGAAAGCAAATTCTTCCCAAGACCATGTATTTGGCATCCTGTCACTTAGATCACACATTTCTGACAGAGTCAGCTTATCTTCTGCTTGTTGATAGAGAGACACAAAGTTTAAGTCAATGAATCTTACATACAGGAAACTGCAATTCATCACTAACATAATGTGGGACACCCCCTACCCACTGAATTTTCTTTCAGGTGAAAGGATGTCTATCTCATCATTATGTCATGATTTTTATTTTTCTTTGAGACAGCAATGATATTTTAAAATAAGGAAAGAATTGATTTCTGACAGCAACAAAAAATTAATATGGAGGAATATTCTCAAGAAAATAGCTATTATTAACAACCTTTTCCTGTTATTATTTCTATATATCCAATGCAGCAAAATTCCTTCCAGACCAAAGTCACAAGGGTTACGTAGTCTACATAGAGATGCATTGTTCCAATCCATCCCACCTCACTAAGACATTTCAAAACACTTCATCCAAGATGTGGCACTCTCTGTGGAGGAAACTGTTTTCCCACGCAGTCCATACAGAAGATCAGAGATATCTAACTATGGTAAGTTAATTTTTTGACTGGCTAATGGCACAAAGACCAGATACCTTCACAGACCTATTTTACAAATTGAAAGTATTTTTACACTTCAAAGAGCCTTCAGAGTAATTTCTGATGATTTCATACAGAATAAGAACCTTTGCTAGGCCAGTTGGATAGGCTGATACATGGTTCATAATCCAAAATAATTATCTAATGTCTCTTGTCTGTAGAGAATGCAAAATGATAGCAAACCAGCAAATGGATAATTGAGATCAAATACAGAAATACTTACAGGAAAGACATGCAGGGAATGCCAAATCACATTAAGAATGGAGTTTAAGATGACAGCACCAAACCAGCTAGCTGTTCCCACCAAAATTAGCAGACATGTTTACAAGAGCAAGATACCCAAAAATCAAACTATTCAGCAAGATACCAAGATTTAATTTAGAAACCAAGCAAGACTTGTTTTCAAAAGCATTGCTTACTCAGGCTTTTTCTCCAAACCTCAAAGAAATAGATGTGAGATAGAATATAGCTGTTGAAAACAGGACATTTAAGTAAAAAACTCAATATGTATTTAAGTCTCAGACAATCAATTTAGAAAATGTCTATCCTTTATTTTCTTGTGTAAAGCAAATAATACTAGCCTCTTCCAGCTGCCAAATGCACAGCAGGAAAGTGAGACCCTCTTCAAAGTAAAAGTTATCATCAGTAAAATATGGTTGTGACATTTATGTGCTCTCAAAGAAAACCTAAGCTTTTTACATAAAACTTAGAGAAAACAAGAAAAGCATAGTGTGGAAGGTTGCAGAATGAAGGCAAACACAACAATTTTTAAATGGAATTTGAAGCTCAGACCAAAGCTACAGCCTTTGGACCTCACCAAAATTTTATTTGAGCACAGTAGTGACTTTTATTACTGCTCTAATGCACAGGAATGTGTCCTAGAGAGTGCCTGACAGCTATTACCCTCCTGGATGCTGCAGAGTGAGACAACCAAATGGCTTTGCAGGGAACTTTCTGAGTGCAGCCAGTATCGCAGCAGACAACATGCATGCAGCAAACACCCTGACCTGTGTATACTGTCCTGATCCTTTCACACGTGTAAGGCTAGAAAAAATATAGTTCTTATTTTTGCTTTTATCTTGCATGTTGATTTTTTTATCTGAAAAGACCTTTGTTACGGAAGCTGTAGCTCAAAATCTGGGGATGTTCATTTCCTCTGAAGTGATAAATGGCCAATTCATAACAGGGCTGGTTTGAGAACCAGCAATCAATACAAGCACTAAAGGATGGTTTAGATGGCTATTTTGGTTTTTATCTGTGTGCACAGACAAGGATAACACAAAACCACTAGTATCAGAGTACTATGTGGTTACCTCATCTCTCTTTACTAAGGGACTCTGTCCTTCATCAGTGTCATCAACAAATCAATGGGTTGCTTAAGATCTCTGTAAGTGCTCGTCTTGTCTTTTGCTTGAAATGTATTGCAGCCATTTTTCCATTACATTTCACATAAAAAGGATTTGCTGAAGCTCTGCAACCGGGATAAACCAAAGAACCGATTTACTGAAATAGCTTAGAAATGGTTTCATATTGCAGTCGTGTCAACAAAGCAGATTTTTAAAAATATCCATTTGACAACAAAAGAAAAATATCCATTCCAAAGCTATGCATAAAGGAAATAATTTTTTAAAAGTTTTCGCACCTGTCTAATGGGGAAAACAACATTCACTTGAAGGGTGATGGGATTTGGATCTACAAAGACCTCACTATTAACTCTATTTTCAAAAGTGAAGTGACAACCAATGCTGTAAAATAAAAATATCTTCCCCTTGGCAAACCCAACAGAAGAGAGAAATGAAAATAAATAGAAAAATACAAAGCAATGTTTAGTTCTTCTGCAGAGTCTCAGTTTTCCTGTATCCACAGCTTTTGACTCCTTAAGAAAAATTTCCATTGGTCAATTTATGGCCCACCAGAGCTAGTTGAAACACCTGGATTCTTGGCTTCAAAGCTTTAGTTTTGTGATTCTATGAACAACCTTTCTCTTTCTTTATTCCAGATGCTATCTGAAGCTATCTGTGCCCACAGATTTTTCCACAGCAGATCACAAGTATTATTCCTTAGCTGTGGCCATCAGATTTCATGAGCCAAGGCAGCATTCTCAGCCCACACATACAATGCAAGGACTGCAAAACCACCCAGTAGAAATCTATCCTGCAAAAACGAGAGGAGAGTTTGTACTCAT